>NC_063336.1:36417685-36444648 GCF_021869965.1 Rhincodon typus
AGGCCAAGCAGCATCCTATGATGCTGCTTGGCCTGCTGTGTTCATCCAGCTCTACACCTTGTTATCTCAGATTCTCCAGCATCTGCAGTTCCTACTATCTCTGATACAATTTCTTTTAGTATGGCCTGGTTTGTCACAATTAGAACAGACTGGTACAGTCATGTAACTCTGCCTTTTACATTTTTCCTTTTTAAAACTTGCAAATGGGCCTTCCCATTTCTTTCCTCATTCTCTGTCTCTTTAGGATGTAGTTCCTTTGCATCTTCTATATTTTCGATGCTGATGCAGAATATTTGAACCAAGTTGTGATTCAGTGGGCTGTGGGTTGAACCATAGTCCTCAGCCTTCACAGCAGTTGCCTATCCCAAGCAAACTTTCTGTTTTTCAAAGTGCATTTCTATGGTGAAGCTGAAAGTATTTTTAAACTCCAAAACCAAATAAATCCCTTTTCTTCCATCGTAAATCTGCTCTGTTCCTAGAGATGGTACTCATTAGTCAAGTGCGATCTTTTTTAATTCTTTCAAATTCCAGATATATTTGTGTAGATTTTTTCCATGAATTTCGAAATGGCAGACAATATACTGTGGACACAAGTCTGTCCAACCTGAGGATTTCTTCCATCGTCTGTTTGTGATCAGCAGTTGCTTCAGGGGAGAGGGTGGAACAGGTCTCTTAGGTTTATCATGCTAATTTAACCTGGAACATCAGCATTCACTTTTCTTGTGCTAAATGGATCTGATTTCAAGTGTTAATATCTTCCCTTCAACAACAAAGACCTCAAGCAACAGGCCTCAACAATACATAATTGATAATTATCCAAAGTTCCTTCTTAAATGTATTATTTTGTTTTATCTGTAATTGTTTCAACTTATTATTTGTGATTTCTTGTTAAGAACACCATTTCCTTCTCCTTCATGAACCTTCTGTAATAACATAATAAACTAACTTTTAAACTAGAGATAGTAGGAACTGCAGATGCTGGAGAATCCGAGACAACAAGGTGCAGAGCTGGATGAACACAGCAGGCCAAGCAGCATCATAGGAGCAGAAAGGCTGACGTTTCGGGCCTAGACCCTTCATCAGAAAAAATCCAGCTCTGCACCTTGTTGTCTCTAACTTTTAAACTATCCTGCTCCTATGCTGCTGCTTGGCCTGCTGTGTTCATCCAGCTCTACACCTTGTTATCTCAGATTTTCCAGCATCTGCAGTTCCTACTATCTCCAATCAAAGCTTTACTGCTGTTTTACTTCATCTTGAAACATTGCAAATTAAGAAAGGTACCGCACAGGCTATATTATTGTATTCACTGACCATATGGTGGGCATACCTAATGGTCAGGACAATTGGAGGTCTCATGTCATCATTGCAATCAGTTGCAAAATGAACAAAAGCCAAGATTTGAACTGAAAATTGGGATTTTTTCTGTCACAAAGCAAGCTTAAATTTGATCTGTAAGGAACTGGGAATAGAATGTAATAGATGTAATGCTTCAAACTATTTGAAGCGAAACCAGATTTACAACATTAAGTTTTTATACTGTAAAAATGTCAGGAATCATTTAGGATGCAGTTCTGCTATTTTTTCAAAAATAGTGAGGAAGGTTTCTACATTTTCCTTTGTGCATTTGGGAACAACTTTGCAGAATTTGGGATCTTCAGGTTCTGGTTCAGTGCCTCAGGTGTTGTGGCTGCTGTTAGTTATTGTGAGATTTTCCTGAGTTGTTTCAAACTCTTTGGTCTTCTCCTCTCTCTGGACAACCAGCTTCAAATCTGACTTCAATAGCTGGAACTCTTTCCCCTTTCTTTCTCCTGTTATTCTTCTATTTCCTTCTGGGCTTGAAACTTTAAATGATCCCTCTCAGAGATAGTAGGAACTGCAGATGCTGGAGAATCTGAGATAACAAGGCGTAGAGTGGATGAACACAGCAGGCCAGCTGAACATCAGCTTTCCTGCTCCTCTGATGCTGCTTGGCCTGGCTCCATCCCCGCCTCTTTGACCTGTCTGTCTCCTCTCCACCTATCTTCTCCTCTATCCATCCTCTATCTGCTCCCCCACTCTCCCTATTTATTTCAGAACCCCCTTCCCCTCCCCCATTTTTGAAGAAGGGTCTAGGCCCGAAACATCAGCCTTCCTGCTCCTCTGATGCTGCTTGGCCTACTGTGTTCATCCACTTCTACACCTTGTGATCCCTCTCAGGTTGTCTTTCTAGCTCATTTTCTCAAGCTTTAACCATTCCTATTTCCTCAGCTCTATTTGGGCTAAAGTAACCTGGTCTGTTTCCGATTCATTTTTTGCTGCTAGTTCTGACACTGAACCTATGGGATCCAATGTAGAGTGACATGTTGGATCCAAGATTGGTGAAGAGGCAGGAAGCAGAGAGTAATGGTAGAGGGATGTTTCTGTGACTGGAAGTTTGTTTCCAATGGGGTTTTGCAAGGTCCAGTGCTGGACTCTTGTTATTTGACATGTACACAAGTGACTAAAATGTTGGGAATTATGAACAAAAAGTTCCCAGATGACACAAAAATTGCTAGGGCGATAAATAGTGAGGGGAACCATAAATTACAGGAGGATATCAATGGACTGGTCAGTTGGGCAGAGGAGTGGCAATTGGAATTTGGTGAAGAAAAGTGTGAGGCAATGCACTTAGGGAGGGCTAACAACAAGGGGATTGAAAGCTAGTATCCTGGAAAATACTAAAAATCAGAGGGACTTCAGTGTGCATGTATGCAGATCCCTGAAGATAGCAGGGAAGGTCGATAAGATGGTTAGGAAGGGATATAGGATACTTGCCTTTATTACCCGAGGCACCGAATACAATAAGAAGGAGATTATGCTGGACTTGCATAAAATGTTGGTTAGATCACAACTGAAGTACTGCGTTCAGTTCTGATCACTTAACTGGAAGGATGTGATTGTACTAGAGAGAGTCAGAGGAATATTCATCAGGATGCTGCCTAGACTGGAAGATCTGAGCTTTTTAGAAAGATTGGTTAGTTGTTTTCCTTGAAGCAGCAAAGGTTGAGAAGGAACTTGATAAAAGCATATAAAATTATGAGGGATATAGATAAAGTGATTTTTTTTAACTTCTCTTGTGGGATGTGGGCATTGCTGGCTGGTCCAGCATTTATTGCCCATTGCTGGTTGCTTTTTGCCAATGATAGTGAGCTGCCTTCTTGAACTGCTGCAGCCCATGAGCTGTAGATTAACCCATAATGGCATTAGGGAGACAATAACACTGAATAAATGTGATATATTCCAATTTCAGAATGGTGACTGGCTTGGAGGAGAACTTGGTGGAAACTCATGGTGCTCCCATGCCTTTACTGCCTTTTTTAGAATGGAAATGAGAATGGGTTTGGAAGATGCTGCCTAAAGATCTTTGGTGAACATCTGCAGTGCATCTTGTAGATGGTACACAGTGCTGCTGCTGAGCATTAATGGTGCAGGAAGTGAATGTTTAAAGATTTTCTTTGTCCTGGATAGTTCAAGCTTCTTGAGTGTTGTTGGAGCTTCACTCAGGACAATTTGGCAAACTGGATCCAAAATTAGTTTAGTGGTAGAAAGCAGAGGGTGATGGTCGAAGGGTATTGTTATGACTGAAGACCTATGTCCAATGGAGTACCACAGAATTCCACGCTGGGTCCCTTGTAGTTTGTTGTGTACACTAATGATCTAGACTTGATTGCAGAGGTATGGTTAGTTTGTTCACAGATTTCCAGCATCTGCAGTTCTTTGTTTTATTTTAGCAATGCAGAGGCAATGGCCTAATGGTAATATTACTTCACTCTTAATCCAGAAACTCAGGTAATGTTCTGTCAACCTTGGGTTGAATACTATCATGGTAGATGCTGGAATTTGAAATCAATTACAAAAAATCTGGAATTCAGTCTAGTGCTGATCATGAAACTGTTGATGACTGTGGGAAATAGACCCATCTAATTCACTAATGCCCTTTAGAGAAGGAAACTGCCATTCTTACATGGTCTGGTCTACATGTGATTCCACACCCACAGCAACGTGATCGACTCTTAACTGCCCTCATGGCACTGAAGGATGGGCAATATTTGATGTCCTAGCCAGCCATGGCCACATCCTGTCAATGAATAAAAAATCTGTTCCAAAGGAAGGACAGATGCTAAAGTACATCTATGCAAGCCACTAAGGAATCGAATCAAGTCTGAAGAAGGCAATCTACTCACCAAACATAAGCAACAAAATCAAGTAGTACATCGGTTGGTACATAGCTCATAACTAATACCAAGCCAAGCAATATAGTGAGCCACTGATGACAAATCAACATCCTAAACAGACCATGGATCAAACTGGGAAAAGTACACTTCAGCCATTAGGACATTCCTGACATTGTCATGAGTGAAGAATTCAATTGCTTCATGAATAATTTGGAAATTCCACACCATACATCATCCCACCACCAATCATTGTCAAATAGAAAGGCTAAGATGGCTGTGAAAATCACCGAAGGACTCATAAAGAAATGAAACAAAACCCATAGAGGTGTCTACAAGACAATCCTCAGGTGGAAAAATACATATGCTGAAGGCATGGAAATTAGTCAAGTTCAAAAACTAATGTCATGCTGCACTCAAGCTATTCTTCTAATAGCAGGAAGGCTGCTGAATCCAGCAGTAGCAACGAGTATAAGTGAAAAAGATCAAGGTTAAATTGCAGCAAGCTAAATTTCAATTCAACAAGTCTGTTAATCATTGCCAGAGTTGAATATTGGAGAGCCAGGCAGGATACAACTTCAAAGGTTTCAACAAAAGTCAGTTCAGTTGAAACTTAGGATCTGTAAGGAGCATTTATCACCTTAATCATATGCAGTAGAAGTAAATGACCAGATATAGCATCATAATTGCAGAGACTCAACTGCAGAAGCTGATCCTTCACTACAGGCAGCTGGTCAGGAAGAGGTGAATACACCACTTATACAGAACACATCAGAATCAGAGCTCTGCAGTAGCACAAGAATGGACATAAAGCAACAATGGCTAACACAGCAACAGCAAAAGACACAGATTTGACATTCTCTGGTGACAGAACAGCACCCAGAAAAACAGCCAATGACAATAACACACTGCATGCTATTAAGAGACCAGCATGATTTAAGGATGAAGTGTGCAATATATGTACAGAGACTGATGTAAATATTGATCTGCTAAGACATGAGAACAGTAATTGTACATATTGGTAAGTGGGTAGTTAAAATATTATCGATAATGCATGTTATTTTAATTTTTTTGGTATTGAAGAGGCATGTTTGGATTGCAATGCAAGAATGTACAAATGATTATGCTAGTCTGCCATAACCAAGTAGCCTCTACGATGGGACACTGTAGGTGAACATCGTAAGCCTTACGTCAATAAATTCCTCAAGTTGAACACATTGCTGTGTTGTACACTTAAAACACCACTGTAATGAACATGGCCTGTTGTGGCCACCATCTCGAACAGACATTTCCAACTTAGTTCACCAAGTACATTTTTAGAGCAGAAATATATTTTAACATGTTTTTCTTAAAAACATGATATCAGATGGCATATGAAAACATGGTGATGTTGGAAAAGCAGATAAACAAAACCCCTATCTAAAAAGAGATTCAGCCTTTTCCATGTGCAAGTAAGGGGGTTACTGCTAGTTCTGACATGTCACTACCTACCTCAATGTTACATAGGGTAGGGAGGCCTTGTCGAGAAACCAATTATTGACACCATCGTTCTTGCAAACTACCACTGCATCTTCAATCTTCATTCCTTTTCAAAGTCTTTAAATGTGAAGCTGCCTCTCAAATTTCCTCCCAGATTTCCTGGGATTCCATGTTTGGAATTTCACATCAATCAAACTTCCACTGTTGCTGTAGTATTGAATCAGCTCCTACGTAACTCAGAAAAATTGCTTTATTTCCCAGTCTTATATAACAAGATGCATCTATTGGAACAAATACTGTGATGTAAGCCAGGCTGATAGGAAACACCTGCATACTTGACATTGAATAATATGTTTATCTTCTGGGGATAAATGATTAACAAGTTATGCACCCATTCTATGACTGACAGTTGTGAATGCTTCATATATCAGGCACAGCTTACAGTCTAGAATTAACAATTTGAAGCTGCTAGTGTCTTGCACTCTGTAACAACTTTATTTTATATCCATTTGGATAAATTAAAAAGGAACAGGAGAGCTATTAAACTTCTGCTGGTCAAATTGTTAAACATTGATGGCATAATCACAATAATTTTGTTCAGTATTTTGGATGTTACAGGTTGTTACAATCATGGTAAATCAATCTGTGTTGAATGATGAATGATCTAGTTGACATATACCTCTTGTAAATTATGATATAACATGGAACATATGTTATACTTATGTTTAACTTTTGGTTTACATCACATACTAAAGCCTATTTGAGTAATACATTATTACATAAATATTTCATGTATTAATTTTATGCAACTGCAATAATTTTTGTCTACTGCAAGTTTCATCAGGTGATTCAATGACTTGGCTATGATTTAATCAGCTTTTGGGGTGAATTTACATTAATGAAATACAGAGGTATTTGCCTATAATTTGGACATTTTGTACCTATCTTACACCTGTTAAATGTTATTAGATTAATATGATGCCTGAGTACCAACCACTGGTGCTGCGTATAGAGTGTTGCCACCAATCCTTCTTCTCCTGCTAGCCTAGGGGCTTCCTACTAGTTTATGGTTCAGGATGAATAAGTCTCAGCAGAAGAGGCTATTGACCATGCCAACAAGGTGTAGCTTAGTACAAAAACAAAGTTGCTGGAAAAGCTCGGCAGGTCTGGCAGCATCTGTGGAGGTGAAAACAGAGTTAACGTTTCGCGTCCGGTGACCCTTCCTCAGAGCCCAGACCCGAAACGTCAACTCTGTTTTCACCTCCACAGATGCTGCCAGACCTGCCGAGCTTTTCCAGCAACTTTGTTTTTGTTCCTGATTTACAGCGTCCGCAGTTCTTTTGGTTTTTATGTAGTTTATTACAATTCAGTAACAACGTACAGGTTGCATTAAGTTGTAGGCAGATTAAGTATTACTAACAGGAGGTGGGTAACACATAGTGTCCATGAGGACACTGGGTCAGACTCTAACTGCTGACTGCCTGAACTGCCAGAGACTGCCTAGGCTGCCCAATGCTCCACCATGTAGCAGTGTTAGATATTAGAGTGGGCAGACCTTCAGCTTGGCTCAGATTGATATTTTCATATCCATTACCTGATACAACATTAAACAGGTGCCTGAGAGTGCAATATGGTGGAAAGCATACACATACTTTTTTGGTAGGAAAGGTAGCCCAACTACCATTGTGGTAAAGACTCCTCCATACATATGACTAACAGGAGCATAGCCTATCGCATTTGTAAATTGGGGGCTTCAAAAGCCTGTCTAAGACCCCTGTATGTAAATTTAGATTTTGGACCAATTTTCTGGTGCAATAATTTCTTTGGGAGGCCACACATGTGCTTCACACATATCAGTAACATAGAAACACAAGTAGGCCATTCAGCCACTCGAGACTGCATTCAGTGAGATCCTGGCTGATCTGTCACCAAACTCCATACTTGCCTTTGGCGCAAATCCTTAATTGCTTTGCTTAACAAAAATTTATCTATCTCAGATTTAAAATTAACAATTGATCCTACAACCACTGCCATTTGTGGAAGAAAGTTCCAAACATTTACCATCTGTAGAAGTGCTTCCTGACAAGTCTGCTGTGCGGTCCAGTCCGAATTCTCAGACTATGCTCCCAGTTCTAGAATTCCCAACAAGTGCAAATAATTTATCTTTCTGTCTCTGTTAATATTTTGAAGACTTCAATCAAGTCGCTTCTTAACCTTCTAAATACACTGGAAAACAGGCCTCATTTGTATAATCTTTCCTCATAACTTTACTCTTGAAGTGCAGGTATCATTCTTGTAAACCTACATTGTAAACCCTTCCTAAGGTGCAGTGCCCAGATCTGCTCACAGTCGGGTATAACCAGGGTTTTGTTTAACTGCAATATAACTTCTACATCCCAATATTCCAGTCTTCTAGATATAAAGGTCAGCATTCTATTACCTTTCTTGATCATTTTTTGCACTATTTGTGACATTTTAATGATCTATGCACTTGAGGCCCCAAGACACCATGGATATCCAATATATTTAAATTCATACTTTCTAGAAAGCACCTTGATCTATCCTTTTCAGTTCAAAATGGACAACCTCACATGTGCTTATATTGAACTCCATCTGCCACAATTTTGCCCATTCACTTAATCTGTCAATATCCCACTGTAATTTTATGCCATCATCTATACTGTCTACAATGCTACCTAACGTTGTGTCATAGCAATTTTGGATATATGATTTTCTATGCCATTATCCAATTTGTTAATAAATAGTTGAATTCCTCACACAGATCCTTGTGGGACACCAGTGGTCACATTCCTACCAATATGAATACCTACATATTATCCCTGATTTCTGTTGCCTCCCTCGTAACCTATTTCCCAGCCATGTCACTAATTTGCCATCAATTCCATGGGCTTCTACCTTAACTATGAGTCCCACAAACTGGAGGAGCAGCACTTCATACTCCACCTCGGGAGCCTACAGCCCAATGACCTGAACGTGGATTTCACCAGTTTCAAAATCTCCCCACCACCGGCCTCATCCCATGCCCAACCCTCCCTCTCATCCCAGCCTCCTTGACCTGACACAACCTGTCCACCTTCTCTCCCACCTATCTACCCCTCCCACCTCACTGACCAATCCCCACCACTGCCTACCTGCACTCACCTATCACCATCCCACCTATCTTCCTGAGTTCCACCCCTCCTCTCTCTATTTGTTTCTGAGCTTCCTTCCCCCTCCACATTTCTGAAGAAAGGTCCTGACCCGAAACATCAACTTTCCTGCTCCTCTGATGCTGCCTGGCCTGCTGCGTTCCTCCAGCTCCACACTGTTATCACTGGCTCCATGATAGGCAGTTCTTACTATCTCTGAGTCTCTTTTGAATATGACATTTTATCAAATGCCTCCTGGAAGTCCATATAAACAATATCCATAGACATTCCCCTGTCCATTACCTTAGTCACCCCTTCAAAAAATTAATGGGCATGATCTATCTGTCATGAATCCATGCTGGCCCTCCCTGATTAACTGAAAAATTTCAAGGTATTCAATAACAAACCTTGATTAAAGATACCAATAATTTCCCCATCACAGATGATCAGCTAACTGGCCTGTAATTCCTTGGTTTTCCACTTTCGCCCATCTTAAAAAAAGTGGAGTGACATGTGCAATTTTCCAATCCTGAGGGATGACTCCTGTATCTAGGGAGCTCTGAAATATTATAATTAGGGCATATACAATGTGCTGCCCTACTTACTTTAACGTCCTCGGATGGAAACCGTCAGATTCTGGGGATTTGTTACTCTTTAATTCCATTAATTTCCTCATTACCAATGTTTACTTATGTTAATTCTATCAGTCCCTGTTCCTGATTCGCTATTAATTTCCTCAGTACTTCAATCAAGCCATCCTCCTTTTGTACTGGAAATACTGAGGCAAAGTAATTATTTAGCATGTCTGCCATTTCCCCATAGTCACTGACAATATCCCCACTTTTAGTTTTCATTGGCCAGTACTGCTCTAGACCACTTGCTTTCCCTTCAAGTGACTATAAAATTTCTTATTGACTTTTATGTCTCTGGCAAGTTTCCTTTCATAATTCCTTTTAGTAGATCTTATAAGCTGCTTTGTTGGCTCTTTGTATCTTTCCTATTCAGCAGGATCTGTGCTTTATTTGCATTTTTGGAAGCCTTTTCCAGTTTTAGATATTTTCTAATTAATCTGTTCAGAGATGTTTTGCACAGCCCTGGAGCAGGTGGGACTTGAACCCAAGCCTCCTAGCACAGAAGTATGGACATTATTCCTGCACCACAAGAACCCTCCACTGCACCACAAGAACTTCTGTCCCTTATTTCTTTAGTTGTCCGTGGCTGTTTTATCATCTGTGCATCTGAGTGCAGGATTGATCTTATTTCTATGTCAGTTATTTTTCTAAAAGATGAAATATATTAAATGAATTTGAATTATTAATAAAAATAGAATATTCTGGAGAAACCCAATTTGTCTGTCAGCATCTGTGGAAAGAGAAACAAAGTTAATCTTTTATGTTCAGTATGACTTTTTTGAAATGAAGACGAGTCACACTAAAGGCGAAATGTTAACTCTGTTTCGCTCTCCACAGACGCTGTCAAACCTGTTGAGTTTCTCCAACACATTCTGCTTTTATTTCAAATTTCCAGCATCCACAGTTTTCTGTTTTCTGTTTTTGATTTAAATTCTTACTGTATTTAAGTATTTCCAATAATATTAAACATCACTGGAATAGATTTTGACTTACTACGATAGTATAAAACAGGTGATAGTAACGATCTTTATTTCCATGGAAGTCAATATGGAAGTCTAGAATTATTCAGCTGTGAAAGAGGCCACTCAGCCCAAGGTGACTCCTGAAAAGAGCTATGTAGTTAATGCCACGCCCATGTTCCTACTGCAAAGGTAGATGCATACGTTACTTTTCATGGTGTGGAGGTGCCGGCGTTGGACTGAGGTGGACAAGGTCAGAAATCACACAACACCAGGTTACAGTCCAACAGGCTTATTTGAAAATAGAAGCTTTCGGAGCCTTACTCCTTCTTCAGGTGTTAGTGAGAGAGGTAGTATCAGACACAGAATTTATAAGTAAAAGATCAAAGGTTCACACCACTGATGAGGATGTGTTAGACAAACCTAAAATGCTGTTAAATCTTTAATCAGTTAGAAAGTTTTAATTGATTAATATGTATTTGTAAATCCTCGAATTCCTTTCAAATCACTGTCCTGTGAGAACTAAAGGTTTTATCAGTGTAAAGAGAGGTGACACTTTCGGTCAGACAATGCATGTTAGGTGTGAGGCCTTGTTTAGAATCTGTTTGTGTTTTGTTTTAGAGTCAGACTGGTTTTATTTCTCAAGTAGGAATTTACAAACGCCACAGGCCACATTGACTGTCTATATTGACTGTGATGCTTTTTGAACAAAATACATTGTATCTGCAAATACAAATTCATCCCATAGATTTGTGTGTGTGTGTGTGTGTGTGAGAGACGGGGGGTGGAGAGAGTGTGTGTGAGGGAGAGTGCGTATGTATGTATGTGTGTGTGTGAGAGAGAGAGTGTGTGTGTGTGTGTGTGTGTGTGTGTGTGAGAGAGAGAGTATATAGTGCAGTGGGGTCACCTGTACTGCGACATGAACCCAAGAGCCCAGTTAAGGGTGTTCTCATGGGTACCGAACCTGGCTATCAGCCTCTGCTCAGCGACTCTGCGTTGTTGTATATCTCGAAGTCTGCCTTAGAGGACGTTTACCCGAAGATTGGAGGCTGAATGCCCTTGACCGCTGAGGTGCTCCCCCCCGACAACACACACACACACTCCCTCTCTTTCCCCCGCGCGCGCGTGCAAACACACACACACAAACACACCCACACACACACACACGCACTCCCTCCCCTCCCCTCTCCCCCACACACACATAAACGCACACACACACATAAATGCACACACACACACACGAATCTATGGGGTGAATCTGTATTTGCAGATACATTGTATTTTGTTCAAAAAGCACACAATTTATAGATAGACAGTCAATGTGGCCTTTTGTAAACTCCTACTTTAGAAATAAAACCAGTCTGACTCCAAACCAAAACACAGATTGTAAACAAGGCCTCACACCTAATATGCATTGTCTGACCTAAAGTGTCATCTCTTCTTTGCACTGATAAAACCTTTAGTTCTCACAGGACAGTGATTTAAAAGGAATTCAGGGATTTACAAATACATATTAACCAATGAAAACCTTCTAACTGATTAAAGATTTAACAGCATCTTAGGTTTGTTTAGTACATCCTCATCAGTGGTGTCACCCTTTGATCTTTTACTTATAAATTCCGATACTACCTTTGTCACTAACACCTGAAGAAGGAGTAAGGCTCTGAAAGCTTGTGTTTTGAAATAAACCTGTTGGATTGTAACCTGGTGTTGTGTGATTTCTGACCTTGTTACTTCTCAGGTATTTGTCCATCTCCCTTCTGATATCTACTATTGAAACTGTTTCCAGCACTCCTTCGTTTTATTTTGTTTTGCCAATTATGTTAACTTTGTGTCCTCTAGCTACTGGGCATTCCACCGATGGATGTATTTACTTAATGAATACCCTTCATAATTTTAATCACTTCCATTAAATACCCCCTTAACCCTCTCCATTTTGAAGAAATCTTATTATAGTCATGTAGCATGGAAACAGATCCTTCGGTCCAACTCATCCATGCTGACCAGACATCCTAAACTGAACTAGTCCCATTTGCCTGCATTTGGCTTATATCTCATTAAACCTTTCCTATTCGTGTACTTGTCCAGATGCCTTTTAAATGTTGTAATTGTACCCATCTTTACCACTTCCTCTGCAGCTCATTCCAAACACGCACCACCATCTGCGTGAAGAAGTTGTGCTTCAGGTCCCTTTTAAATCCTTCTGTTTTCACCTTAAACCTATGCCTTCTAGTTTTGGATACCCCTACCGTTGGAAAAAGACCTTTGCTATTCCTTATCTATGCCCCTTATGATTTTATAAACCTCTATAATGTCATCTCTCTGCCTCCGATGCTTTAAAACACTCCATAGCTAGGCCCTTCTGACTTCTCTTATCTCTGTTAGCCACATAACCTTCTAAAATATCTGTACCCGCCTGCTTCTGGCCTTGGATGTTAATCGTTTCACAAATGGTGGTCCTTCAGCTGCCTAGACCCAAGTTCTGAAATTGTCCAAATCTCTATGTAGCTTTCTTCTAAGATGCTCCGTTCTTTGACCAAGCCTTTGATAATGTTCCTGATGTTTTCTTCTGAGGCTAAATGTAATACTTGGTTTTGTAATACCACTGTGAAGCATCTTGTGATATTTTGTTACATTGAAGTAACTGCATAAATGCAAGTCAAATTGTGGTAAAACTGACTGATTTTCAACTTGTAAACCCTTCCTGTACACGCATGGCAGGCATTACTAGTAGGAGAGTCTCCTGGTCCAGCACAGCTTGATGCAGAAGGAAACTCCTTAAGTCATGTAGCCATTGGCAACAGCCTGATGACCTAAGCCAAGAAATAAAAAACTCATTGCAGAAACAGACAATAACCACAACCTTACTCTACCTTATGCATCACTAGACCTGAAAGCTTCTAATTCAATAAATACAGGTTATTGTTATTTAACCCAAAAAATTCAGATTCCCTATATAGCCAATATCTCATTCCTGGTACCAGACAAGTAACAGCTATATAAATCAGAAAGAAAAGGATGTAAAACAGTTTGTCAAGTAACTTTCACTTATTTTAGATTGTTGCACAAAGTCAAAATTTACTCCACATGTTGCGCTTGTCTTCAGTATTGTACCTGTTCAGCTAGATTAAGAAAGTGCATTTTCATTGAGTAAAAAGAAATAAAATCTATCATTTTAAGCAGGCTGAGGGGCTGAAAATAAATTATAGTTAACATATGAGTTCTCAGTCACATTTTGAGATTATAAAGCTGCAAGACGTTTCTGCAGTTGTACATTAACCCCAAACAAAAGTAAATAGCTTCTGCTTCCCCACCTGCGGGGAATTCATTGATTGTCTGACATAAACAAGCAGTACTTCCTGTAGGCTAGTCTGTATGTCATTGAACTGTTCCAAACAGACACAAACAAACTTGACCTACTGCTTGCAAAAAAACTAATTTGCTGATATCTGATTACTTGAATTCCAGTCTAATTGTGTCATGGCCTTAGATGAAACAGATAATAATGTGGTGAGAGGTGAAAAAAGTAGGAATGAGAGGAAAGGATAGCAATCCATATATCATTTGTGCCACACACTATCATCTTAGCTCCCCACAGCCCTGCATTTTATTTGACTACTATTTATTTCATGGAGCTTTTTTTTCGGCCAGGGACTGAAAACTACAGCTGCCTTATATATGTGTGTGTTTGTGTCTGTGTTGAAGGGGATGGTCTCAGTCTCTGGCATGCAACATTTGGAGGTCTCTTAAAAAGCAGAGGGTCATCATGTAGGTCTCGGCTGACAGCAGCCGCACAGTGTGAGAAACAGCCAACATGAAGCACCCTGACAGATGTTATGCAGGGATCAGTGTTAAGTGCCTTTTCAGGATATTAAAACAGCTTCATAACAAGTGAAAAAGTGAATTGTCACAGACATCGTGCTGGCCTCCTTGAAGTAGCACCCTTCCCCCCTCTCTCTTTCTTACCTTCCGCCTTCCTCTGCCCCCACCCCCGACCCTTCCCCCATCCCCCGCCAACCCTCAGAACCCCAACCACTGTCCACCATCGGTAATCTGGGAACCATTACAGGCCAGAGATCAATAATCTTAGCTGCGCTGGAATTCCAGTAATGATTTCCAATAAACCATATTTCAGGTTGCTCTGGATAAAGGACCAAGACAAGCCATGAATATAATACAGTTAAGACTTTTATTCAGAGACACGGATAATGGAAGAAAGATTTTAGTGATAAGGCACAAAACAGGCATTCTGAGCAACCAATCTGCTTTGTTACTGGCTGTAAACTGACACCCCTAATGAAATAAAAATGTCTCAGCGGAGGCACATAACTGCACAATTGGTACTAACACTGAATTCTGTTTGTAATCCTAGTGATGGGTGCTAGGCAATATGTTGATGTTTCACAGGCATCTTTCCATTAGAAAAAAAATTATGTTCACAATAAAATTAAACTCCTTTCTGTGTCCACTGAGAAAGAATTATACATTATATTTTGTCTAAAAGGCCATTTGTGGGAGAAATGTTTGCCTAATACTGGGGCAAATAGCCAAAACCTGTGTAGAATATACTGCCTAATGAATAATCTGTCCATTGTCTTTGTTAATTTCAGTCACTTTAACACAACTCTAAATGCAATTTGAAGTTTTAAGAGATAAAGAATTTGGCAGTAATTTTTAAACTACTGTTGAGCCATCACACAAAAGACTTTAGTACTGAGGTACTTGACCTGTGATGCAGACTGCAGACAGCAGACAGAGAGAAGCCCTTCCAAGTGCAATGGGAGAGAACAACTGTGGTTATAATGGTTTCCCCTGTATCCCCCTCACAGCGTGCAGTTGTCTGATTCCAATTTGGTCCACATTGTCCAGCCATCAATCTTTGCCTGTATTTGGGTAAGTGCATGCTACAATCATTATAATACCTTCTTTTGGAGACTGTCATATCACAGAAAATAATGTATGTTTTCCCTTTTAAAATGCCCTTTGTGTGAAAGGAAAAGCTTCATGCTCATTAGGACTATTGTTACTGGTTGTAATCAATGCTTTGATTGTTCTAATGCTGCTCCCGGAGTTTCCTGTTCTCGCTTGTACAGTTGGCCCATTTACAGTGACCATAGATGAAAGCAGACCAATTTAAAATACTTCTATTTCCTGTTCCTTCTACCCCCACACCACCCCTGCAACTCATCATGCAAAATCTCCACCTCGCCACCAATCCCTGCCGAAGTACCTCATCGATCTACATAACCTCTGTAGAATGGATCACAATTTCCACACTAGTTCAGAGAGCAACAGATCCTAAACAATGCTTCTAGCAATTCGTAACTAGTTATTTATGCTGGATAATTCTTTCCATGGTATTTTTCTGTTGAAGTTTTTGAATTGTGTAGGCGCAGTAGAGAAAGCACCCTTTGTTACCTTCCCTATTCTAATTCCTCCAACAGCAGTGTTCTAATTATATCTATGACCTGGAAGTTAAAAAAAATCCTCTGCTTGAAGATATAGTTTAAGTTTCAATGTATTTGACCTAGACCTTTGAAAGCTCAAGCTCTGTTGTGGCTGTGGATTCATGTCCACTGGGGACTCAATAGAGATTTCAGACCGCGTATTTTCCTGCCATTCAACGCCATGAGAAAAAGCTAACCGACTGTTCATATTATATACTTATCGTACAAAACTGTAACAACATGATATGGAAATCGAGTTTTTATTTGATTTCCTAACTTTCATTTTCGCTTGCTTGTCACCGGAAACACAGAATTGTAGTGATTGTACAAGTGAAGATCTGTTCTGACTGCTTGGAGTTCTACATCATTGAATTCACAAAAACGTGCCTTCATATACAGCTGTTGTCTTAAGCAAAGAAAACAGAAACAGACTTCACTTCTGTAGTGTCTTTAACAAAGGATTGGAGCCCAAGGTGTTCACAGGAACATATCAGACAGAAATTAATGCCAAGTCAAAGTAGAAGGTGTGAGGACAAGTGATTGAAAGCTTGATCACAGATATAGGTTTTAGGGAGTTTCAGAAGAGGTAAGAGTGGTAGAAAGATGGACGAGTTTAAGTGGAGAATTCCAGAGTCTCAATTACTAAAAACAGGGCTATTAATGGCGGGACAAAGGGAATTGGGGCTGCATAAGAAGACAGAGTTATGGAGTGTGGAGTTCCTGGAGGGTTCGTGGGGGTTAGAAAGAGAGAAAGAGTGAGACTTTGGAGGGATTTGAACCATAGTATAAGGATTTTTAAAATTACGTCATTGGTAGCCTAGAAACCAATGTTGATTAGTGAGCATTAACCGGTGAGGGGAATTTGTGTGACTTAAGAAGCAGGAACAGAGTTTTGGATGAGCTCAGGTTCATGGAGAGTGGAAGGTAAGATGCAGAGGAGCAGAGCAGTGGAATAATCTACTCTAGAGATAACAAAAACAAGGATGAGGATTTCCACAGCAATTGAGCTGATGCAAAGTCGTGGGGAGGAGACCAATGCTGTGACAGAGATGTAGGTCAACATGCTCAGCAATAGTGTACATATGGGCTTAGAACCTTGTTTCAAGATCAATTAAACATAAATGCTCCAAAGAGTCTGGCTTAACCTCAGACAGTTGGCAAGGAGAGGGCTAGAGCTGATGGCTAGGGAGCAGATGTTATGGTGGGGAATGTTGATAGTGAATGAATCTCATTTTTTCTTGGCTAAGTCTGATCTGCGTAAAGTTTTTTGGAGGGTTTTTTACCATGAGGCCTCGCTGTGTCTTTCCAAACACATCACATCAATTACCTACTATTTTCCTATGGTATCTCTCACATCCAAATCTGGCACTATCTTAATGTGTAGCATTCCCACACAACAACTTGCCACTCAGTGCATAATATGAAATTTACCAGCATCCCTTATGCCTAATGCTGTCTTTAAAAGTTTATCATGCACCTGGACAAGTGCTATGAGCTATCCTGCACAACCTTTGACATTTGCCCTGGACATGGCAGCTGGGGAAAAATGACACTCTGCTTTGAGGGCAAGGACCAGGAGGTCCTGTTGTACCAGGTGGTGCAGAGGTGGGACATCCTTGTCCCCCAGGACCAGCAGGCCATGACCAGACCATACTAGTGTGGTCTGAGGCTGCCACCTGGATTAGAGCAGCTAATCTCAGTTTTGGAGGAAGAAGGTCAATGACTTTTTCCACTCTGCCAGCGTAAGTGCCACCATCTTCTTACTGATACTCAGATGCACTCTATTCTATGCTACCGCACCCATCTCTTAACAAGGTGCATTCTTTTTCACTCCCAGTATTGCCTGCAACATCTTCCCTCACAGACTGTCACCCATCCTAATGCCCAACACCATTAACCCTGCCAGCCCTTTGCGTTCCCTACTCACTTGCTAAGGGCACTTCCCCAACAGCACCAGACATAACAGACGTAACAGTTCTAAGGAAGGATCACTGGACCCAAAACGTTAACTCTGATTTTTTCTTCACAGATGTTGCCAGACGTGCTGAGCTTTTCCAGCAACTTCTGTTTTAGTTCCTGTTTGTAACAGCTATGCCATTCACTTTCAGCTCCCTTAAGACCTGTCTCTTTCTCACATCAGGAGGGAACCATCCCATAATAGGGCAGAAAGAGCCAAACTGCGTAGTGGTTTGCCTAACAATCACCTCCTTACCCCTAAGAGGGGTACTAAGAGAGTACCCTGACCTTTGATTATCCAGAGCAGCTGACTGACCATGTTCAATCCTCTGAAATATTATTGGAGTCTGCCCTTGACTTACTGTGCTGGGACCCCTGACTGAAGGCTTGCCCCTTTGACTTGACTGAAGCCTGCTGCCAGCTGTATCAAAGCTTCCTGGCTTTCTGTCTGTGCTAAACAACAAGGCAGGGCAGAAGTAGTATGAGCCATACATCACTGGATGAAGGGGCAAGGCACAAAAAGGCATGGCAATGCAAGGCACTGATGCCGTGAGCATCCAGGTTGGGTCAAAATGAGTGAGTGCTATGATAACGAGTGAAGAGCTCAGAAATGCAGCCTGTTCCAGTCCATGCGCATACAGTGTCCTTGCTACAGCATTATTCAGACAGTGGAGCCCGAGGAACAATATTAAAGTGCAGGAGTGTCTTGGAGATGTGACATGAGGATTCGTAGAAGCTGGCACTTGTTGGGTGTCATGGAGTACCTATGGAGTATGTCCTGAGATGTTGGCACCCAGTATCCAACATGGAGCTCTTTCGGACCAAGCAGCAAGCTGTAAGTTGTTCTGATGTGAGGCTTATTCGGCACATTGGAAAGATAGGAAACTGAATATTAGTGGGTTGAGTTGGGCTGTCAACAAGGCATTTGGAAAGCAATAACCTCCTTTAATTGGCAACTGCCTACTGCCTTGCGAGAAATACAGAATGCCCCTTTTGTAAAGCATGATGGGTGAGGCATGGCTCTTGTGGTGCAGTGGTAGTGTCCCTACCCCTGAGCCAGGAGGCCTGAGTTCAGCCCTACCTGCTTCAGAGATGTGTCATAACATGTCTGAACAGATTGGCTAAAAATATCCAAGTGGTGGAGGGAGATTCTCCCAACATTGAGATGACCATGAATATGGGTAGGAGAAGTTAAAGAGGGCAGGAGGGCAGTTGTGAATATTCTGGAATGTTAAAAACTTTAAGTGAGTGCAAAAAGAAAGCAACAAAGCCATCTTGGTGAGAAGTGTGGCATGATATTTGTGTGTGAAAGTCTGGTCTTAGGCAGAATAAGCACAGTTCCTTGATTAAATTAATCTTTCTTTGTGACTGTTTCATTCTAAATTTCTTCAGTAGGTACTTTAGATTTTTCTGCTTGTCAGAATTAATTTTCCCTATTGAGAGCTTTAGCCTTCAATCTTCCATTGCTGTCAGATATCATCAAAACAGTGACCAAATTGTGGAAATGTTTACCAAGTCACAATGCCATGATCAATTCCAGGGAGAAAATGTAATTGTGCCCTTAAGTGGAACAATTTTGCAAAGATGTGCAGGTCATCAAAGAAGAAGCAGATTTATATGTCCAGGAATGTGCCTTCAAATGAGCCACAGCATGTATATGCCATTACAGAAGGAAATTCTAGAGGAGACAGATGTGCTCTTTGTGTGATAAATAAAGAAGCATGTATTCGAGCAGCCCATGGGAGATCCATCTATGTTTAATATGGTGATAAGGGCACTTGAAATATACTTGGGGCAAAGAACAGTATGACAATTAAACATTCTGTCAGTGGTCTGGGGAAATGATGAGCCCATCAACCAGTATGTGGCAATTGGCTTCTAAATGTAAAATTGGTACACTAACCAGTGAACTAATTCCTGACTGATCAATTGAAAGTATTTCTTTGACTGCAACCCCACAGGAGCAAATTGTGCAAAAGAATTGCAGAAATACACATTCTGAAAAGAGACATTTGAGTGTTAGAAGAGTGCTTCTGACTTCATGCTCCCTGCGGGGACATCTGCAGATGCACTAAAGTGAACAAACTTTCAAATGTGATCTATGTGACAAAGTCTTTGGGATACCTTCTGTGATCAAGAGTCATAAAAAGACACATACTGGAAAGAAGGAGAATTCTTGTCAATATTGTGGAATTTGTCAGT
Source organism: Rhincodon typus (assembly GCF_021869965.1). Classification (NCBI taxonomy): domain Eukaryota; kingdom Metazoa; phylum Chordata; class Chondrichthyes; order Orectolobiformes; family Rhincodontidae; genus Rhincodon; species Rhincodon typus. Next base: position 36,437,700 of record NC_063336.1, read on the forward strand.
GTGGAATATAATATGTGCACATTTGAAACCCTTGCAAGCCTGTTTATTTTGACCAAACTTTCAGTGAAAATGGTTGATTAAAGATACTAAGGAACACACACACACGGAACAACAGAAACAGCTGTATCAGTGTTGATAATAATTTCCATTACACATCTTTAAACTTCAGAATGAATGTTATAGTCAGAAGGGGAATTTCGATGAACACATGAGGGTCGTGATAATCAAGATATGTTTCCTTTCTCTATCACTAATATTGATCACCTACATTACCACATTGATCATACCAGATCACAACATCAAATTTATGGATCTAATCTCAGATTGCAGCACCACTCTTATTTTAAAGTCTATATCTGTACTTAGAGAAAACAGATAAGTTGAAATCCAAGTAACAACTTGACATATATATGTTTGTTATTAAAAATGAATTAATTCAAGTTAAGAGTCAATAGATGTGAAACTGGAAAAAGCAAGCTGATCAGATAGCATCTGAGGAGCAGGAAAGTCAACTTTTTGGACCGAAACCCTTCATCAGGACTTGGAGGAGGAGGGGAGCCCAGAATTAAATAGAGGGAGGGGCGTGGGGCTGGGGCGTGGGCCCCAGGCAGCTATCTGTGTGGAGTTTGCACATTCTTCTCACGTCTGCATGGGTTTCCTCCATGTGTTCCAGTTTCCCCCCACAGCCCAAAGATGTGAAGGTTAGGATGATAAATTGCCCATAGAATCCAGAGGTGTGCAAGCTAGGTGGATTAGCCATGGGAAATGCAGGGTTACAGGGATTTAGTAGGAGGTTAGGTTTGGGTGGAACGCTATTCATTTGGGCGGTATGGACTTGATGGGCCAAATGGCCTGCTTCCACACTGTAGGGATTCTATGATTTTATGAAACCAATGCTTCCTTGGGCACGGAGGTGGCATGGCTGACATTTTGTTGCATGCACTATATCTGTTGCTTTTTAAACATCAAGTCACACAGCCTACCTGTCCTTAGCCACATCCCATCTTACAACTCTATCTAAGTCACTGTTACACTTCCCCAGTGCCCACTGGAGCCCAGCATCTTATCGTTGTTCAATGTGAGGCCATCACATGTGAGAAAACTACAGAAGGCAGCATTGCATAAATGAGCATGTTGCAGAATACTTACAATTCAAGATAAGTATCAATTTCATTTGCATCTCATGGGAATCTGCATTAGGTTTGTGCCCCACAATTGCCATCTTAAAGGTGACCTGTGATTACTTCTTTTTCACAGAAATAGCTACCTTCAAGTTGCAATGGCTAGTGGCTTGGTCAAGATTGCTTGTAACCAGCAGTTGCATCCCACATAGCTTGACACTGCATACATTTCAGATGCACACTCCTATGGTTACAGATGGCTTTGACTTATGCTGTGCATGTGCATGACTGCTGCAATTGCACCTTGAAAGGCCCCCCATGACTCACAAGTGGAGTATGTGTCTTGGGATGGAAAAACACACACTGATTCTGCCCATTTCAGATGTGGTTGCAACCCTTTTCCATTCGCAGTTCACTTTTGGGAGTTGAGTGAATAAGGCAGGAAATACACGTCTTGCTTGGCACAATGAGTTGCAGGCTCAGGTAATCAAGGCTGCCCCTTGAATTTCCATGACTCTTTCTGCCTGGTATTCCCTATACAGGCCATCACAACAGATTCTCTACATGTTCACAACCACCAACTGAAATCTCAACAGCAACTTGTAACATTATCCCTTGAGTCCTGTCTCTACAGCCCACCATCATAATTCACATTTCACCCATTGAGGCCATGGAATTGGTAACCACCATGTCTGAAATCGTCCCAAGCATTATCATTTTCATACCTATACATTGAATATCATCCCCCTTCACCATTCTCATCTCTTCTGCATCCCAGGTGCTTGTCTCCAACTCCAGTATTGAATTCCTTCACCTCCCTACCACAGCAATGTCCCCTGCATACCCCAGCCTCCTTTTGCTTTCATTCCACTTACCCCCAGGACTTACCATGGTTCCCCTGCCTAACTGACTTGGGGGACCATGGTAAGTCCTGGGGGTAAGTGGAATGAAAACCAAAGGAGGGTGGGATATGCAGGGGACATTGCTGTGGTAGGGATGTGAAGGGCGTATAGCCCTAACTGATGACTGATCAGACTCCTGACTGATATTGAAATTAGGAAAATCCTGCTTAATGACAGCCACCCAATTGGTCCAGGTGCAGTTTGATACAGGCCTGTGAGTGCAGTGTATTTAGAGATATCCAGAAACCTACAACCAAGAAGCATCTTTGTTCTGAAGAAAGGTCTAGACCCGAAACGTCAGCTTTCCTGCTCCTCTGATGCTGCTTGGCCTGCTGTGTTCATCCAGCTCTAAACCTTGTTATCTCAGATTCTCCAGCATCGGCAGTTCCTACTATCTCAGCATCTCTCACTATGTCTTTCTGTCAGCGCAAAAGACAAAACTTGAAGATTCTGAAAAGAAAGTGTATAATATGATAAAAAGCCTAGATCTACCCGATCAGCTGCTGAATTAGAGATTGGCCATCACTGCACAGTCGCCATTATATAAAAAAAAAGAATATGAGAAACAACTTATCATACCTTTGTGTCTGGATTCTTGAACTACAAAATTTCTTTGTCCCTGTCTGTATTTCTCCAAGCTTATATTTATGTCAAACCATCTGTTTTTGTTTGCCTTATTCAAGAATGTCTCGGTGTTTGGGCTTTTAAAGGAGCATAGCTTATGTTGTATAGTAACAAATGGCCCATTTTTGATTTTTTTTTGAAGGAGTAAGTTTACTTACAATAAATTGTTATTTTGCAATTAACAATGAACTTCGTTATGAATTACTTTTGGCTTGATTAGCAGCCAGCCAGAGAAAGTGATCATTTTGGTGGTTTAATTTGATAGTTATACACATGCCATGGCTTGTAGGATAGTGGGGCTCGATTATCACACACTCTTCCCAATTGAGTTGTGACAAAAGTTTGACAGCTTGGGATCTGAAAACTTTAAATGTCGATAATGTGAGATTGGATGTGGAGTAAGATTAATTGCTAAAGGATAAAAGCATTATGCCAAGTTTCTCTTAGTATAAAATAAGATAGCTTTGGCAGCAGTTTAAACCATCCTGCAGTTGGAGTAGGTATTCCTGACTTATTTATGGGACTTAACAAGTCTGGTGGAAATGCAAAGGGGTGCAGTTACACCAGATGGTAACTCACTGGAGTTAGCGTAAATTCAATTACAATTAAGGCATCTTGAACATGAAATAGAATTGAGGCATCTTGAGATAGAAAAGGAAATTAAAAAGCAGAATATAGAAATGATGAGGCATAGGAAAGATAATTTAAGAGGCTGAAATTATAGATTTATCAGAATGAGGTCAAAATAAACAAAGGGACAAAGATGAAAGAGACAGGGAATGCCAGCTTAAAATTCTGCAGTTAAAATAGATGTCGAAGAGGGATCTGATAAGGAAAACCCTAGTCATAATCTAAAATCCAGTGAGGAAATGTTTAAAGTTGGACAGGCCCTACAAAAATTTGAGGGAAAGGGCGTAGATACATTCTTCATATCAGGTTAAGTAACCTGCAGTCATCTCACTCTAATGAGAGAGCAGCCCATTGGTCCAGTAAGACTATGTTGCCTTTGAGAAAGTAACAAAACCATCAAAGTGTTTGATAGAAAACTGGGTAATGCCAAGCAGAGAAGAACTCATTAGATTAATGCATTACTTTCGGGAGAGGTTTTTATGGATTTTTGAAACTGTAAGAAGCCTATTCAGGGTGTGTATGAGTTAGGTCCTGAAAAGGTTTCAAATCCAAGGAAACAGTCCAGGAAAATCTACATTACATTTGAAAGGGTAGAGCAAGGCAATTTTGATAGGTGGATGGGGCATTGGTGTAAAAACCAAAAATGAAACTCTCAGAGAAATTGTTCCCTTCGAAGAATTTAAAAACTTGTGACCTTTTGTGATTTGAACCCATGTTGAGGACCAGGGTAAAGAAGGGGCAGCTGGGAACGCCCTGGGATGCCCTGCTCAGAATCGAAAGGAAGGTATTGAGGGTTGGGGTGCAAGTCAAAGGCCTAAATGTTGCGACTGAAACAAAGTGAGAGACCTTCATTCAGAATGTTGCATGTTATGTGTGAAAGCTATGGGACTTCCTGCCATTCGTAAGAGTAAATCCAAAACGACCTCACACAGAAAATACAGCAGATCAAATTGTAGCTTTACTACAACCAGGAGACCGGAGTTAAAATCCGTCAACAGTCCAGGGAAGGTGAATAAGGTAGCTGAGAGGTATAATAGCTTCTTGTTAAAAGGAATGATACCTGTTTTTCTTCAAATGATACTGCTAAATCCATAACTATATTAAAGGGCAAGAGTTACTCAAACTCAAACTGGAGAAAGACATAGATTTTATTCCAGAGAGCCCATTCAAAGACAAAGTGTTAATAAACAATTTAAGTGGAAAATATATCCCAGTTCCATTGAGCAAAATAAAATCAGTGTGACTTACTGTCTTGAACTGTGGTAACAGGAGTTGTTAAGAAATTACCTGTGGGCAGATTTGATTTACTCCTGGATAGGCTGAAGAATAATGTATAGCTCATTCTATAATCACAGAAAGTTCGAGTAGGATAGAAGAGAGAGAACAGATACAGAAACGTGTTCTAGTATTTTTGATTTTGTGTCATGACCAGATCAATGGCTAAATGAAATCAACCGGTGAAGATCAAAGTATTCCACAAGTAGGTGTTATTCTGAAAGTGAGATTCAGGAGCCAACACAGGTAGTTAGGAAAGTTAGTAAAGTGATAGATATCTGATAGAAACTCCAGATATTTGGGGGAGGAAATGGTTGTGTCACATAACTATGTTACAATGATATCATTGTAGAAAGGAAGATAAGAAATGGCAAGTATGTCCGATAGCAAGAGTAATGAAGGGAGAGACAGAGACAGAACGAAAGTGTATCTCCTTAAATCCAACTAGCCAATATGGAAATACCGGGCATTGGTATGGTTAGGAAATATAAGAAAATCTCTATAGGCATCTCCAGGATGTATTATCTCAAGTCAGGTATAATATGGATGTAGGTAGACAATATGATAAAACAACACCCTAATCACCTAATCCATGAAAAACAAACCTGGTTGGAAAAGAAGATACGATGCATGCCAGAAAATGATTTGATTATGCTTAGTTAGAACAGTTGGCTGGTTGGTTCATTGGTGGTGTTAGTTGTTGAGTTGAATCGGTTGACTAGGTGCTGCATAGACTATGGAAAAGTAAATTCAGTAACAAAAACAGATTTATACCCAGTTCCTCATTTAAAAGATTGTATTGATGGTGTTGGCACTCTCTTACATATTTCTAATACTAATCCATTGAAGGGATACTGGCGAGTACCATTAACAGCAAGAGGTAAAGAGAGTTCAGCCTTTGCTCCAGCAAATGGATTATATAAATGCCAAGTTATGCCATACAGATTTAAAAATGCCCCAGTTACTTTCCAAAGACTTATGAATCAAGCCATAGCTGAAGTACCTAACTGTGTAATTTATTAAATGATGCTATAATATAGAACAACACCTACAAAGAGCATGTTGAAGCATTTACAATTAGCTAGCTTAGTAATAAATCTTGCTAAAAGTGATTTCACAAAATCAAGGGTAAATTGCTTAGGACATATCATAGGGCAAGAGCAAGTTGTGCAAGAATGGTGAAAGTGAAGACCTTGAATTCCCCGATCCCAAAAGGAAAAGAAATCATGGAATTTCTGGGACTGTGTGGGTTTTATCAGAAATGTGTGCTTAGCTTATGCACAACTGCTGTACTGCTAATAGAATTGTTGCAAAAGCAGACAAAGATGGTATGGTCAGCAAGCTGCCAAAAAACTTTGAGAAGTTGAAGACAATTCTAATAAATGAATTGGTGTTGGCCGCTCCTAACTTTATTAAACCTTTTAAAATGGTAATTGATGCTATTGCCATTAAGTGTCCCAATAAGACTTAAAAGTGGGTCTTATAACAAGATGATGAATCGGGAACAGAGATGCTATTGAGATACTTTTATAAGAAATTAAACCATGGCTCTACAGTACAAAAAGGAGACATTAGGATTATTTTTGGCTTTTCAACGTTTTGAAGTGTGTATGTATCATTATTGCAAAGAACCAAACATAAGCCCCTAGCTTTTGCAGAAAATTTAAAATTTGAAATGCAAAATTATTTCAATGCATCATATGAATTCAACCTTGTAACTGTTCTTTTTATTCCCTCATGGCATGTGGGCATTGCTGAATGGCCAGCATTTATTGCCTGTTTCTAGTTGCACTTGAGGATATGGTGGCAAGCTGCCTTCTTGAAGCTTATAATATCAAAATTGTTCATATTGCTGGAAATATAATGTAATAACAAACAAATGCATTATCAATAATGTAGTTATGCTGGGACAATTTTGGAATTTGAGAGGAAACATAAAAGAAAGTTCATCAGTCCTGCATAAAGAATGAATGAATGGATGGATGCAATTCTCTTGTGTCTTATTGTGTATATGTCATGTTTACCTTGCATTTTGAAATGGAATTTCATTTCTTTTAAGGGCGGAGGGATGTACTCTTCCCAAATGAGTTGTGACACATCTTACTAAGGTGTTCTATGGATTCATTGCTACATTATGACTTCCATATTCTATATTCCATACCTGTTGAATATTAGGGTCTCTTAAAAACTGAATTTACTATGTAGCATGAAATTTCATTTAACAGCTATTACAATAGTAATTAACTTTCCAGAATTCAAGCTTATGAAAACAAAGAAAAGAATTACGAAAATCATGCAGGTCATGATACCCACTGAAATAGCATCAACAATTTATCTGGTGCCAAACACAACCTGTTATGAGTGTTAGTAGGAACTACAGATGCTGGAGAATCTGAG
>NC_063336.1:36445048-36475889 GCF_021869965.1 Rhincodon typus
AGGGTCTAGGCCCGAAACGTCAGCCTTCCTGCTCCTCTGATGCTGCTTGGTCTGCTGTGTTCATCCAGCTCTACACCTTGTTATTTCTGTTATCAGTGTGTTGTTTTTGAAAATAAGAAGCATTTGTTCTTAGAAAGAATGGCAAACTAACCTTCAGATGAAGGCAGGCAAGTGGAAAATAATCATATAACATTATGATGGCTGTCCCATGACCATTGGCCAATTGTCTAAGTTATCTACTCCTAGAAATATGATATAACAATTAGTGCTCAGAGCAGAGGGGAGCTCTTTTTGGGCAGTTCTCATCAAGTACACGTTTCGCAGTGGTTCTCATTGAGTGATCCCCAAAGAGCAGTCTTCTCTGAGCAGTCCTCATCAGATCAATGGACGACGGACCAGAAGGACAGGTGAAAGATTGAAGGAAGAGTTCCCTAACACCTTAGCTAAAGAACAGGATGCTGCCCACTTTAACAAGATCAAAACATTCCATGCCAACAACCTGTTTGTCCTCTGGTATCAGTGGACTGCTCCTGTTGTCACAGTGGTATACTTTCTTTATCTAATTAACTAATACATCATAGCTAAACTGTTGCTTCTTAACAAGCTCAATAAGCTATAGAAAATTGCTTACAAATTGTCCGCTGCCAATGTTAGGTAACTGTAATCATAAATGCCTAAACTCAACAACTTCTCACTGTAAAACTTAATACTTAATAAGACTTTTTACAGTCCTATCCAATGAAAATCCTGCTTTCAAAGTCTTCTGAATCTGCACTCCAAAATCACCCAAACTCCTCATTATCAAACTTTCTGTATTCAAAATATGATTATTTTTACTTTACCAAGATGTGCCAACTTACTAAAATTGATTTACATTTGCCATATTTTATCCACTTCACCCTCATCAAATTCCGTGAAAGCTTCCATGACCTCTATGTTTCTGCAGAAGTGTTTCACAATATAAATGAATGGCACAGATTAGATTGAAACAGATTGTTTCCAATGCATAAAAGGTCTACAGCAAGGGGACATAGTTGTATTAAATTTAAACAATTTTGTAAAGAAGGCAAAAGGTATTTTTCAACAGTGAGTTTGATAGAACAATTGATTGAAGCAGAAACCACGTCAACATTTAACAATGTTAGTTGAATAAAGGATTACCATTGGTCAGAAAGTGAACTGGAATAGCTGTATATATATGTTATGGCAACAAATGTGGGTCAGAAGCTAGAAACTCTGTGGTAAGTAACCATTTAAACTCCCCCTCCCATTCCTCAGACGACATGTCCATCCTGGGCCTCCTGCAGTGCCACAACGATGCCACCCGAAGGTTGCAGGAACAGCAACTCATATTCCGCTTGGGAGCCCTGCAGCCCAATGGTATCAATGTGGATTTCACAAGCTTCAAAATCTCCCCTCCCCCTACTGCATCCCAAAACCAGTCCAGCTCATCCCCGCCTCCCTAACCTGTTCTTCCTCCCACCTATCCCCTCCTCCCACTTCAAGCCGCACCCCCATCTCCTACCTACCAACCTCATCCCGCCCCCTTGACCTGTCCGTCCTCCCTGGACTGACCTATCCCCTCCCTAACTCCCCACCTACACTCACCTTTACTGGCTCCATCCCCGCCTCTTCGACCTGTCTGTTTCCTCTCCACCTATCCTCTCCTCTATCCATCTTCTATCCGCCTCCTCCTCTCTCCCTATTTATTTCAGAACCCCCTTCTCCTCCCCCATTTCTGAAGAAGGGTCTAGGCCCGAAACGTCAGCCTTTCTGCTCCTATGATGCTGCTTGGCCTGCTGTGTTCATCCAGCCCTGCACCTTGTTGTCTCGGATTCTCCAGCATCTGCAGTTCCTACTATCTCTGGCAAGTAACTCCTGTCCGGTCTTTACAATACCTATTCACCATTCACAAGTTGTAAGTCAGGAGTGTGATGGAATAGTTTCCACTTGTCTGGATGGGTGCAGTTCCAGCAACAACCAAGAGGTTTGACATCATCCAGAGCAAAGCAACTTGCTTGATTGCTACCCATTCACCATGCTGATCATTGACTCCCTTTACCACTGACGCACCATGGCAAGAGTGTGTACTATCTATATTATGCCACATGCCAAGGTTCATTGGACGTTAAATCTGCAACCTCTACTACTTAAAACGACAAGGGCAGCAGGTTCATGGAAACACCACCATCTACAAGATCCCTTCCCTTTCCGATTTAGAGCTATATTGCTGTTGCTTCACTGTTGTTAGGTCAAACTCCTGGAATTTCCATCCTGACAGCGCTGAGGGTATTCCTACACCCCAAGGATTACAGTGGTTCAAAACGCCAGTGATACTCTCATCTCTTGAACAAATTAAAAAGTAGAACGAAGGAAAATGGAAACAGAGACTACTGCTTATGTGAAAGGTAAACACAAAATGGACCCTAGGCTGTTAACAAGCAATCTGGGACAAAATAGTGACAGGTCTAACTATATAACTGGCCTATGCTATGTTTGATCTGGTCATGTAATGCACCAATATGGTGACCCCAGCAATATCCTCCATCATATAATCAAGCACAAAAATCAGCACATATTCATTTGAAAAAAATAAGAAAAGTTAAATTTTACTCTAGAACTGGTTCTAGGTCACCAATGATCAGCTTCAAGACTGAACCTTAATCTTGAATGACTGAGACCTCTGTTGGATCCTGAACATCCCCATTCTTAAATAGGCTTATCCCTAAAATAAAGGAAAAATGAGCATTTTTGTAGTTCAAATTGAGATCCTTTAACATGCTGATTAAATACCTGAATCAAATTCCATTTTAGACTACTCTCTTCCAGCAAACCCAAAATTGGATTTCCATTGATTTTAAACTGGGCACTTGTATCCTTGTAAATAATCATCCTTCAAAAGGCTAAACAACTGGTGTAAAATGTAGTTTGCGTTCTTAAAAATAACCAAAATCCATGGCCTCTTACAAAACCAGAAGAGCAGTTTTGAATCTAAATCACTGCTGATGATGTGTAACTACCTATAAAAAAGATTTATTTTCCGGTAACACACTTCTGGAGTATGGCCAGATGCTTTAAAATACACACACCTTATCTGCAAGCTCATCATTACAATATTATACTATCTGGGTCAGAGCCTCATGCAATAATAACCTTTGATGCTTGGACCCTGTACATTCATATATATCTGGGTTACATTTGAAGATATCTTTGCTGAAGTCCGTGTGGCAATCCTTTTTTGCATTGGTTGTGCCATTTATCAACATTGAGTGCTTTGAAATGTTTAGAGCATTTTCAATGCTGGGGTCCAGAAAAAGGCAAATTCAAAAAGAACTGATGTCACATTCAGTTATTCAGTTTCCTCACTCTTGATGCAATTTCTGGCTGGGTTTTTAAAGGAATGGAATTGTTTTTATTGGGAAATGAAATGGAGGGATTCCTGCTGTGGTGCTGCACATACATAGCACTCACTGGGAAAATTAAACTGACTGAAAGATTTGATTTTAAATGCAGGACGGTGTTAAAAGGAAAAAGCACGCATCTACACTGGTAAAATATACAGTGTGTTTATTTTATTATGAAATGTTATTCACCATATTCATATTGCTTCAGAGTTTTTCTTGCAATGCCAGGAACTATCTGAAAAATTTAGATCTACTGGGATTTTAAGAGCAAAGCATAGCTTGCGATTCTACAGAAAAGAAATCCCATCCAAGAAGAAAAAGAGATGTTTATTTTTGCTACTTATCATAACAAAATGTATTTAAAACCAATTTCCTCCCCAGTTACCAAAAAATGAAGCCTTTTTTTGTATCAGGAATTGAAAGTACGCAGGCATCCTTCCCCAAACTGTTGATTACACCATTCAGATGAAAGTGGAAGCGACCGGGTTAACCAGTCCTTAACCAGTATTCTCCTTCCTGTGTCAATGGAAAAGAAAATTTGGCAGGGTGTAAATGATCTGTTAGTTCATTATCACCTGCTTAGTGCTACCGCTGAAGTCCAGTTTCATCCCTAGTATTTTTATTGACTATATGCCTGAGTACTCTTAATAGCGAAATCATGTTTATAATGCTATTAGCACGTGAAGTGAACATCAATAACCAGTGAAATAAAACAAGTAAGCTGGCAGCTATCTGGCAAAATGAAAATTTTCCAGGTATGTCCTATCCACCTAAAGTATGACAAATCCCATATAACCAATTACTGTCCCATCAATGTTTTCTTGGGTCTTACACAGGATATGGGTGTTACTAGTAAGGCCAGCATTTGTTACCTGTCCTTAATTGTCTTTGAACAGGGTGGCTTTCAGAGGGCAATTAAGGTTCAGTTACATTGTTATGGATCTAGAGTCTCAAGTAGTCCAAACCTAGTAAGAATGGCATAGGGCATTAGTAAACAAATGGGTTTTTACAGCAATGATAGTTTCATACTCATCATTACAGAGACATGCTTTCAATTAAAAATTTTTCATTAAGTTAAACTTAAGTTCCATCAGCTAGTGGGAATTACACCCATACTCTCAGAACATTAGTCTGGACCTCTGGATTACCAGTTCGTTGCTGTTACCGCTACACCACAATCCCTCCCAACGTCTACTTTCAATCACCTGTAAAATGATGGAAAATGGTGTTCACAGTGTTATTAAGTGAAACTAGTATGGCTATAGGCTACTTAGTGAAGCTCAGTTTGGATTTCATGAAGGCCATTTAGCTCATGACCTCATTGCAGCCTTAGTCCACACATGGTCAAAAGAGCTAAATTCAAGATATATGGTGACAGTAACTGGTCTTAGTATGGAAGGAACATTTGGCCAAGTGTGGCGTCAATGAGTTATAATAATTAATGTTAATGAGCTCAAGGAAAACTGCTCTGGTTGGAGTCATACCTTGCACAAATTAAAATGGTTGTGGTTGTTAAAGGTTAATCATGTCATTCCTAGGATATCATTGCAGGAGTTCCTCATAGTAATGTACTAGGCCTAATCAGCTTCATCAATGACTTTCCGCCTATTTTTTGTGTCATATGCAAATTTGGTAACATTACATTCACATTCCTCATCCAAGTCATTGATATATATTGTAAATAATTGTAGTTCCAGCACTGATTCCTGTGATACTCCACTGCTAACAAGTTGCCATCTTGAAAATGGCCCCCTTATTCTAAACATAAACCGAAAGAGCTGCAGATGCTGTAAATCAGAAACAAAAACAGAAGTTGCTGGAAAAGCTCAGCAGGTCTGGTAGCATCTGTGAAGAGAAATCAGAGTTAACATTTTGGGTCCAGTGACCCTTCCTCAGAACTAATGGTAGCTAGGAAAACATCAGTTTATATGCAGATGGTAAGGTGAGGGGAGAGGGTAAAGAGTAAATACTAGGTGGGGTTAGAGCCCAAAGAGAGAGAAGAACAGTTCGACAGACAAAGGAATGGATAATGATCTGGCTAGGAGAGTGAATAGCTGTTAATGGAGACTGTTAGTGGCTAACAATAGGTAGTGTGTGATGACAGACTATGTGATAACAAGGCCTGGTGTGTGGGGTTGGGGCTAGGACATGGGAGAGTTCAGTTTGGGGAGGTGGTGGCTTAGTGGTATTATCCCTACACTATTATTCAAAGACCCACATCTTGTTCTGGGGAAGGGTTCAAATTCTGCCATGGCAGATGGTGAAATTTGACAGATGGTGAAATTTGAATTCATTAAAAATCTGGAATTAAGAGCTTAGTGATTACCAAGAAACTGTTGTTGATCATTGGGGATAAAAACCCATCTGGTTCACTAGTGTTCTTTAGGGAAATAAACTGGTGTCCTTATCTGGTAGGCCGACATATGACTCCAGACCCACAGCAATGTGGCTGACTCCTATTTACCCTCTGGGCAATTAGGGAAGAGCAATAAGTGCTACCCTACCCTTTGACTCCCACATCCTATGCATGAATAAGAAAAAGTAACCCAATGTGTGGTTCCTTTTTAAACATCTTCTGGAAATCCAAATACATTATATCTACCATTTCCCTTTTATCTATCCTGTTTGTTGCCTCCTCAAAGAATTCTAATAAATTATTCAGGCACGATTTTACTTCATGAAGCCACACTGACTGTGCTTGATCATATTATGCATTTTAAATATACTGTTATTATATTTTTTCTCATAAATTCTAACATTTGCCCAATGACAAATGTTAAGTCAACTCGCTGATAGTTACAAGTGTTTTTGTCTCCTTCCCTCTTGGAATAAAAATGTTATTTTGTCACTTTTCCAGTCCTCTGGCATTATTCCAGAATCTAAATGTTCTTGGAAGATTCCGACGAGTGTATCAATAATCTCTGTAGCTACTTCTTTTCATATCCTAGCATGTATCCCATCAGGTCCGGAGGACCTATTGGTTCCTAGCCCTATTCATTTCCTAGTATTTTTCTCTATTGATAGTTATTGCATTTCTCTCCTATCCTCTTTTTGCCTCTTGATTATTTAGTATTTTTGCAATGTCATTAGTGTTTTCTACTGTGAAAATTGATGCTAAGTATTCATTCAACTCCTCCGTCATTTCCTGGTTCCACATTTTTATTATTACCGCACCCTCAATTTCTAAGGTGCCTATGTTAACTTTGGCCTCAATCTTACTTTTATTGATCTCTGTCTTGATATCATGTGTAGAAGCTCCCCTGAAGTTTGTCTTCTTTATTGTTTTTTGAGTGTCTTTTGTTGTTTGTTTTTAAAACTTTCCCAATCCTCAGGCTTACCAGTAATTTTTACCATATTATTCATTTTTCTTTCAATTTGATGCTATCCTGAACCTCCCTGGTTATCCATTGTCAGCTTATCACCTTTCTCGAAAGCTCTCTCCTCACTGGAAATATCTTTGTTGTGAGCCATAAACTTTCTTCCTAAATATATATCGTCATTCCTGAAATGATTTTGCTGCCCAACTTTTTTCCCAGTCCACTGCAGATAGCTCTGCTCTCATTGATTTGTAATTACCCTTATTTATATTTAGCACAATTGTTTCCAACCCTAGTTTCTCCCTCACAAACTGAATGTTGAATTCTACCACATTATTGTCCCTGTTTCCTATGGGATCTTTTACTCTGACATCATTTATTAACAATGCTTCATTAGACATCAGATCCAGAAATAGCCCAATTCCTGGTTGGATCTTTTGTTCAAGGAAACTGTCCCAAATACACTCTAAGAATTCTTCCTTGTGCTACATCTGCGAATCTGACTTTTCAAATCTACATGAAGATTGAAATCACCCTTGATTAATGTACTAACTTGTCTGTGTGCCCTCCTTGTCTGTGATTTATCCTGTGTCCTACCACACAGGTTATGTTATGGAGCCTATAGACTACTCTGACCAGTGTCTGCTACCTTTTCTTATCTCCATCCATATGGATTCTATATCTTCTGATCAGAACTGCACACAGTACTCCAACTATTGTGTAATTAATGCCTTACACAGCTCCTTCATAATCTGCCTGCTCTTGTATTCAATGACTTGAATAATAAAAGTAAATCACATTTGCCTTCGTGACCATCTTATCTACCTGTACTGTTGTCTTTAACGATCTATGGACAAGCATACCAATACCTCTCTGATCCTTTTGTATTTCCTTAGGTCCTACCATTCATCGAGTATTCTCTTGCCTTGTTAATACTCCCAAAATGCATCATATCATACTTATCAATAGTAAGTTCTATTTGCCACTGTTTTGCCCAGCTAACCGGCCTTTTATGTTGTCATATGGTTGAAGGCTTGCCTCCTTGTTATTTACCGTACTACCAATTTTCACATCATGTGCGGACTTACTGATCAAACCACCTATTTTTGTTTCCAAATCATTAATGTACGTTACAAACAGCAAGGGACCCAACACCGAACTCCACAGTATGTCACTGGACACAGGCTTCCAACAATAAAATCAACCTCTGATCATCATTCTCTGCTTCCTGCCACTAAGCCAATTTTGATTCAATTTGCCAGATTGCCTTGGGTGCCATCAGCTCTAAGTTTCTTATCCAGTCTGCCATGCAAAACTTTGTCAAAATCCTTGCTGAAGTCCATGTAGACTACATTAATTTCAATAGTCAGGCACCTATGCAACTAGTCACCTCCTCAAAAACTAATTCAAACCTATTAGATATGATCTCCCTCAGCAAAGTCATACTGACCATCCTTGCCAAATCCTTGCTTCTCCAAGTGAAGATTAATTCTGTCCTTAGAATTTTTTCCAAAGGTTTCCATACTACAGATGTTAGATTCATTGGCTTATAGTTCCTGGGTTTACCCCTACTAACTTTCTTGACTAAAGGTACTGCATTTGCTGTCATCTAGTCCTTTGGCACCTCCCCTGTGTCTACAGTGAATTTGATAATTAATGTCAGGGCACCTGCAATCTTCTCTCTTGCTTTCCACAACAGCCTGAAATATGTCTCATATAGATCTCAGAATTTATTCATTTTTAAGCCTGATAAAACTGTTAATACCTCCTCCTTCTCCATTGTCATTTTCTTTCAAGTTTATCACAGTCCACTCCCTGATTTCTATATCTACATCTTCTTTCTTTGTAATGAGTACAGATGCAAAGTACTAATTTAAAGCCCCAGCTATGTCTCTGGCACCATACAAATATCCAGGTGACTTTCACCAGAATGCTTCAATTCTTGGGATTTCTGCTCCACTTATGCCACATCCTTCCTGATGGACTCAGCAGATGGTTTGATACAGTGCATGAACAAGACAGTGTAGAGACGGCAGCCAGACTCCAGATTTCATTAGAAATCTCTGATTTCCAACTGTACAGCAGTTGGGATACCAACTAAGGGCCAAAAATGAGTCAGGGAGCTGGGGATTACTCTTCCTCCTTCTGGGTTTACATTAAGGTCAGCATTATTTATTTAAAATATACATGATTTGGGATGGACTACTCACATTCAAACAAGGAGCAGGAGTAGGCATTTTGGCATATCAAGTCTGCTCAGCCATTTAATATGGCTATAGCTGATCTGATTTTAACCTCAAGTTCACATTCCTGCATACTCCTGATATTCTTTCATCCCTTTCTTAACAGAATATGCTCCTCTGAGAAACTATCTCAAACACATCCTGTTAACTCCCCACTAGACTACCTTTGTACACCTAACTTTTTCCGTTAATACTAGATTAAAGTGTTCTAGAATTATCGTCACTCCTTTCTGAGAAGTTCTCATTCCATGTAATGGCAATCATACTTATCATGCTTATTTATTTCTAGTCTTCCCAAATTTGATTCATGACAGCCATCATTGTTTTTAAAAGCCTCATTAGTTAGGTGGCTCGCTAGAACACTATTCAGGTGCAGACTGCCCCATTGGTACAGATCCCACATTTCCCATGACTGGTGCCTGTACTGAATGAACCAGGAACAACTTCTCCCATACTAGTCTTTGTGCCATTCATCTCTCTCATCAGATTTGCCCTTTTGCCAATTTCCACATGGTTTATGTACTAATCGAGAATTAAGAATTAAAATTCTTAATCTGGAGTCTTGTTCCTCATATTGATTATGCAGTGCCTTTCTCCTTGTCCTGCCTATGTTGTTGGTACTCACCTTGGCCATGACAACTGGCTCCTCCCTCTCTTACTGCAAGTTCCCAGCCAGTCCTGAGTAGATGTCCCAATCCTGTGACTAGGCCGACAACATGGTCATCTGTACTCATGCATTTCGCTGCAGAGTCAATCTCTCTGACCATGCAGGCCCTACCAGCTCTACATTATTTATATCTCACCTCACCAAAATGGTTTCCTGCGTCACTGTGCCATCCACAGTTAGTTCATCTATGCCATGGCCCCCCTTGGATTCTTGTCTTAGCAAACTGGAAGAACTCCAACTTGTGGCACAATTGAAAAAATGAGGTTACTGAAATTCTGCCTTCAGATTCCCTTACCTTCCTCACATGCAGTCACTATCTCTTGTCTCTGAACACCGTCCAAATCAGATAACCTGATCCCAAGAGGTGTGACTACTTCCAGGTACGAAGAATCTAGGTAACTTTACCCCTTCCTCATGCAGTGCAGTGTCTGTAGTTCAGCCTCTAACCCAAACTCCGAACTGGTGCAGGTCAAATTTCAAGCAGGTGTGTTTGCATTGGACTAAACTGGCATCCAGGAGCTCCCACATGCTGCAGCTGTGGGGACACACCAGCCATTCTTAATTATTTTATTCAATGATGTAGTTACGTGTATTTTAATGGACCCTGGAACTGTATGTATTTACTTATGGTTGAAAAATACTAAATGGTGTTGGACTGCTTGGTCACTCGCTGGAACAACTGCCTCTGTGCTGAACAACCCTTGCTGGGTTTAACATCTGCTTCAAACATCTGGGGAGTCAGCAAAGAAGGAAAAAAACAATAAAATCAGAAGGCTACAGAATCTCCTAATCTCTTTTTCTCTCCTGGTTGAAATTTGGAAACTAGACGAAGTTATCATCTCTGTACTTTTACTACCTGGCAAACCCTGAGAGGCTGTACTGTGACCACTTACCACAGACATGGAATCAGTTTAGTTTCCAAATGAACTGAAGCTTTGTTTAAGACATTTTCCATTGGTATGTGACTATCAGCAATTCAATTTTATTCTGGATAGCAGTATCTACCGGAAACAATTGGCCATTCAATGTTTATCGTAATGGTGAGACTCATGCAGCGGTGGAGTTTGATTATGAGTGTTATCCTCTGACGATGGTTTATGAGGAAGTTCTGAGGAAGGGTCACCGGACCCGAAACATTACCTGTTTTCTCCTTCACAGATGCTGCCAGACCTGCTGAGCTTTTCCAGCAACTTTGTTTTTGTTCATGGTTTACTTTATTAACTTTTAACCATCTGTTGCTATATTATGTTGAAACTTAAGATAAAATATACCTCACATACTAGATACTCACTGAATAAGTAGCTTCTTCTCCTCTAGCAGAATAAGAACCAATTCCTATAGATTGATAAAGATACAAAAAGCAAAAGCAATAGAGCACCTTTTTTATTTACTCCTCCACCTCTCTTAATCACCCAACTCCAACACTCTACTGAAGTCACACTTAACTGCTAAGACACATTTGATTGCCTAGTTTATGTGTTCTGAACATATAAGGCTTTTCAATGGAGGTTTTTTTGAAACCCCATAAAGGTGGGAATGTTCAAAATTTAAACTGTACATACAAAGTATAGGCAAAATTAACCTTTTTTTACCATCCAACTGCTGACATTCAGCCCTGGGTCAAACTGACTTTGATGTGTGTATTTATATGTTCCTAATACATAAAGCTGAGCTGACCTAGTTACATAGAAACCACTTTGAGCTATTTCTCTGATTAATTAAACACAACCGCTCCTCCAATATAGGACTTGTTAAAACCCTAGCCAAAACTGGGAACTTCAGAACTGATACTACAGATTTCAGTTAAATGCTGACAACAAACTGTATGTAAAATTAGATTTGTGCAGAAAATTTAGACTTCCTTAACCAGCCACTGCCAGCATTCTGGCTCCTAACAGTCCCTTTAAATAATTCTGATTAGTCTGCAATTAGATCAGGCCTGTGGTC
Source organism: Rhincodon typus (assembly GCF_021869965.1). Classification (NCBI taxonomy): domain Eukaryota; kingdom Metazoa; phylum Chordata; class Chondrichthyes; order Orectolobiformes; family Rhincodontidae; genus Rhincodon; species Rhincodon typus. The sequence continues at coordinate 36,456,627 of NC_063336.1, forward strand.
CCTCTACACTGCACAACCTCTCAGAGGTTTTGCACATGCCAATCAATATACTGATCCATTGACGTCCACTGACCCAAAGCCTCCAGAAGATGCTGTCACACTTGGAACTCAAAAGTCTGCACAGGAGAAAATATTACAGAGAAGTTGGGATCAGATAGCTCTTAATTCACCAAGTGTCATGCCATTTTCATCCAGGATAAACTAATTTCAGCATATTCGTAGTACCTAATGCTATTTATAGGCACCTGCAGTAGACAACTTTGCAGCACCTGAAACAATATGACGTCAAGCATTCTTCAGACACACTTTAGATATAGGCAAATTCACTGCCAAATTTGGATCCAGTTGGAGCCAGTTTCTGCCTAAGAAGCTGATGTAATGAGGCCCAGTTCTAAAACCTGCTCCTCCTCCACCACCCATCATCACTCTTCACTCACTCCCCTCCCCCACAATGCACTGGTTTTGTTGAACCATGGTATACAGTTCACTGCTCCCATTGTGCTAACCATTAGAACGCTGGTCTCGTATGCAAGTGGATGGTAATGTCAATTCAATAGGGAATATCATTCCTATCCTATTCATTTAAATTGGTTTTCTTTTACTAAGCAACAGAGGTTTGTTGTATTCAAATTCATCATAAAAAATCCTGGTTTTTGTTTCATTCAGGTCAATGTCCAACAAATGCTGTATTTTGGGTTATATTTACCACTAATTGAATTTGATTGTTATGATGGAAATGTTATTTTGACTTTGTGCAACCTTAAAATAATATTTTATGGATTTTAGGTCTGAATATGTCGGACATTCCTGTAATCAGTGCTGTTGTAATGCCACTTATCTAAATTAATAGCATATTGAATAGTCAGTATGTTTACACTGTGACCTCTGGAGACAAATAGCTTTCCAACTGAACCTTTACCTAAAGTGACCCATGTAATCACATAATTATTAGCAAAAGATTACAGTCTATCTCATTAGCCAAAGTAATTACATTGATTTTTCCATTCTGTGCTTCATTAATTTTGATATTTTCCCCTTTCACAATTAGTAATATAACATAGTTTTAGTTGTTCTAAGATTAACATTATGCCAGTTATTATGTTGTAACTTTTCATTCCAGTAAATCGCAACAAATCACAATGTCTAAATGTTTTGGGGCTCTGGGAGAAGTTGAGACATTTTTTGGCAGTGGAAACCCTAATATCCTTTCTTAATCAGCTGGTAGCATTGTAAACCTATACAAATAAAGCCATCTATCAGCTGCTTACGTCAAATATTTTAAAGCAATATTAAAGAATACAATGGAATTCGTACTTGATGCTTGTTGTACCATCCATATTGTTTCAGCAGATGGTTCTAATGTAATGATTATGTTACTGGACTAATAGTTTGAAACATCAGAAAAGTCACATAAACATATGTAAATGGTTTGATTTTCCCTCTAGAAAAGGAAAACTGCCATGTATCCCCAGGCTGGCCTACCATGTGGTTGCAATTCTATATCAATTTTTGTTTCGTCGTCCTCTGAAGCACTTGACCAAGCCACTTAGTAATATCAAACCATTACTAGCAGTTCAAGGACAATCTCCTTGTCAGAGCAGCTATGGATAGGCAATGAATACTAACAATATCTGCATCCTAAGAATGAATTAATGAGTACACATAAAAACAATTTTACTTTATAGGACAAATTAAAGTACATTATACATTTGGTAGGAAATTGCGCCTGAAGCTGAATTGGGAATGCTTGGTTCAATCTCATATAAAACCTGTTACAAATATACAAAACATTTCAATGTATGGAAAGCTTGATGATTGCTGTCAAATTTCAGCATTTTTACCTGACTATTTTTCAATTTTATTCTTCCCTCTGTTTTTTCACTTGCAGAGTGAGTCGACCTGGAATGCTGCTGGACTATTCCTGGGCTGTCATCAGTGCCACCCTCATGGGCACAGCCAGTGACGAAAGTTTTTCTTTCACACTTTAATGCAGAATTCTTCACTGCCAGCAATCTATTCATGATGAGCTAGGCTGAGAATTAATTCCCTTGGAGTCTGGCTCTCTCCTGTTATATATGATGAGCTACGTGAAAAATCACAGCTTCAGGACAATAGGATCTTTGCCTTCTGAACCTGACTGCCTGCTGTTTACCCACTTATCATCATCATCATTGGCGGTCCCTCACAGACAAGGATGATTCTCTTCCACTGTCAGGATGAGTCTGTAGGTGGCTGTACAGATTGATGCGGCTACTGCAGGCCCTGTTACACTTGGGGCAGAAGGTGGTTATGGGAAAGGGTTGGACAGGGACATTGGTTTGGCAGCATGATCCTTTCACTATTTTCATCCTGACTTCCGTTCTTTCGCGAAGGCAAGTCTCAAGGTGCTCAATGCCTTCCCAGATGCTTCTCCTCCACTTTGGATTGTCTTGGGCCAGTGATTCCCAGGTGTGTGTGGGAATGCCGCACTTTACCAGTGATGCCTTGAGGGTATCACTGAAGTGTTTCCTCTGACCATTCGGGGCTCGCCTGTCGTTTCGAAGCTTGGAGTAGAGCACCCGCTTGGGCAGTATCGTGTCAGTCATGTGGAAGACATGTGCAGCCCATTGTAGGCGATCAAGGATGGGGTCAGTGCCTCAATGCTGGGGATGTTAGCCTGGTGTTGCTGCATGTTTCTTCCCAGCGGATTTGCAGGCAGTGTTGGTGATACTGCTCCAGTACCTTGAGATGTCTTCTGTAGACAGGCACATCTCAGAGCAAAAATAATGACTGAGTCAATATAAAGGGCATATTTTCTGAGGAGTGGCAATCACTTCTTTACAGTGCGAAAGAACTCTGTATTTCTAATGAGGTTCTGATCAGGGTTCCTTCAGAAATGTGGATCCCTACTTTAAATCTGACGGTGTCTTCATAGAGCAGGATAGGTTGTGGAATGCAAACCGTGTCCCTTTCTCCCAGCAGTCAGTCACCATAGTCTGAAACATAAAGGTCCATCATCACACGAAGCCACTTTGACAGCCCCTTTGAAAAGTGTATGTTAAGCAAATATAATGTTAGGTTGCTGGTAAAGTTGAGAACCAGGTGATAGGGTAAGGTGCCAGGTATGTAGAGTGCCAGGTGTGTAAGGTGCCAGGTGGGTAGGGGTCATGTGCTAGGAAAATAGATGAGAGGTGGATAGGGGCTTTAGGCAGATAGGGGTTAGCAGGTGGAGTGCCAGCTAAGTACAGTGCCAGGGCAGAAGGTGGCAAAAGGCCAGGAAAGTCTTGTGGTTTTTAGGGTAAGTTGGGGTGGGCAGGAGATATTGTATTCAGCAAGGACACAAGGAGGTACTGTTAACTACCAGGGGGGATGAAAGGTCCCAGAGATGGGGTTAGGGATGGGGGTGCTGTTGGCACTGAGAAAAGGAGAAATTTTGGGGGTGGGGCACGGTATCAGGAACAGCAAAAGAGGAGGGAGTTTCAGGTCTGGTGGTGAGGTGGAGGGAAGTGTGTGGGGTCCCAAGGAGAGGAGATGAGTCAGATCTTGAGGAGAGACAAAGTGAGGAGTGAGGAGTGGCAATGGGGGAGAGTGTCAGGTCCCAGGGAATGAGTTATATTTTCAGGGCCTGGGAGGTATAAGCTTACTTTCCATCTATTTTTATTTCAAAACTGTGTTTGCATCCAATGCATGTTTTCGGCACCTGACTCAAATAATTTAAGGAAGTTCTCCCTGATTCAAGGACTGTTTCTTGCAAAGGCCTTGAGCAAAATAGTGGCCAGTAGGATCACAGCAGGAATGAGGTAGTCCCACTATTGCTCTTTTTATAAATCAGAAGAATGAATGAATTTTTCATGGGTAAGATGTTTCTATATTAGGCTTTATTTTCCTTACAGTTTTTTTGGGTGCCTCTTATGCCATAACTTTCATCAATTGAGAGAGCAGGTGGACATTCTGAGCTGAACTTTGTCATATTTTGACAAAGTTTTGTCAACTTTCATGGAGGGTTTCTCTCCATTAAGTCTGTAGTGGTTTTGCTCATGTTATTATCCCAAATTCAGCTCATTAATTTCCTACCATGTCCCAGTGTTTCCCCCCTCATCTGATGCTAGCTGGATTCTACCTGTGGCCGTACCCAGAAGAACATGCTTCTCTCAGATGTCTTGGAATTGACCAGCATGTCTAGCACCAGCACCATCTTAAAATGCCCCCAAAGAAACACTATCAGCCTGGAGCTGCCCCGCATGGTTCATGATGCTTGCTCTAGAGGTTGCAGATAAGGGGAAATTGGCGCTCACTTTGCTGACAGGAGGACCTGACGGATGGGTGGTACATTGGTGCTGGACAAGGGCAATTTCCTCCCCCAGGATGGGCAGAGAAGACAACGCCATCACACCTTGCCAGCTTGGTCTAAGGTGCCACCTGGGCCATTGCTATCACAGCTAATTGGAGAAAAGCTCATCAGTGTAGGATGAAGGTCAGTAACCTTCTTGACTCTGTCAGCCACATTCTTCTCTCTGTTACCTTACACTCACTCTACCTTTGCTACTGAACCCACACTCTACTCAGGTTCATGCTCTTCCCCCCTCATTGTTGTATGCAGAATCTTCCCTCGGTTACATCCAGTTCTCCTATTAACCCCTGCATCCCTTTATGCTGCTTCTTCACTCTCTTGGAACTTCTTATCATTTTTCAACCACCTGTATCACCACAAAAGTTGAGTCACTAATTTGTAGTGGCTATGGGTTTGAAAGGATTCTGGCGAATGATCTTTGCTGAATTTCCACAGGTGACAAGGGAGCAATGCTCTGAAAGCTTGTGATTTCAAATTAACCTGTTGGACTATAACCTGGTGTCATGTAACTTCTGACTTTGTCCACTGCAGTCCAACACCGTCACCTCCACATCATCTTAAAGGTAGACTGGTTCAAATATCGACTTTGCGAAGTTATATTCCCTTATGGAATCAGTCACGTCCCTTTACCTGTTCTGGAGACAAAAGATATTCCCTGGCAGGAAAGACACAATCGGAATTCAATGGATGTTTCACAAGTGTAAATAGAAGTCGTTGGCTTTGATCCATTCCCCTCAACACAAAAGACATTACTTGATAAGAAACATTGAAGTGTGAAAAGTCACCACAGCAGAGAGGATAAGGATTCCGACTGTTGTTAAAAATTGTCATAATGTCTTATTGGAGGATAATTTGGCATTCTGTTCAGGTAACATAATACAGTGGCCATCTTTTCTTCCAGGAAACAGAACTAAAAAAGCAAAGTGTACATGAGTAGACTGAACTGTAATATAGAAAGAGACGAACCAATAAGATGAGTCATCACATCACTGTAGTCAAACACATTGCAATACCAAACTATCTTCAAGCTTATCTGTAAAACAAACCTCTTGGCAGATTGACAAAAGGAGCCATCACAACTGCTGAAATATTTCTTCAAGTTCAACGTCTTTAGGCACCATTGCAACTAGACTGTGAAACAAACAGGCCTGCACTAAAACAAAGACTGAACTTGATTCCATTTTTATAAGTATTGTTTGTCTCTTCATCTGGTTTTGGTCTGTGTATGAAAACATGAGTGAGACATAATTTTCTTTAGAAACCTCTGGGGCAAAGGTGTGAAAAATAAGTAAACCATTTTTGTTTTTAAATACAAATGGTTTGCTGCTGGATTACTTTAAATTGACTCACTGTGTCCAGGAGATACACACAGCCACATTGATCATGGGCAACTTAAGCAAATGTCTTAAAACTGTCCGTGACACCACGTAACAGCTGACTAATGCTGCTTATTTTAAATTTCTTCCTCTGGTGCCTATTGACCCAGGCACTTTGAGGGAGTCACCCTTAGATCTGTAAATTATGTGTCTCCCCTGGCTGGGTTGGTGCAGAAAGTTTTGCAACCTGTAAGACTAGTTTCTTTAAAATATCATAGCATCAATTGCCAAGACATTTTTCAGAATAAATGCCAACTTTGCTTCCAAGTGTTCATTGTATATTTACATTTACAGCCAAGCTAAAGGGTTAGTGCTGTTCTTCCTTCACTTATTTACTCACTGCATGATGTGAAGGCCTGCTTTTAGTCCTCAGAATGATAGCAACACTATTGCTTAACCACCGAGTAATGCACCAGCATTAACATCTGGTTCATATTGTCACTTTTACATGATTCTGCAATATGGGACAAATTGTTTGGAATCATGCTGTTGTTAGGAATGTTTTTATATTTGTCCAGGGGATGTGGGAATTTCTCGCTTTTATTACCCATCCCTAATTTCCCCTGAACTGAGTAGCCTGCTGGGCTATTCCAGAGGGCAGTTAAGAGTTGACCACATTTCTGTTAGCTGGGAGTCACATGTCAACCAGATCAGGTAAAGATGGCAGATTTCACAACATCATTCAAATTTAACAATAAAAACCATGATGGCATTTTACAACAGTTCAATGTTATTAACTTTATTCATTTCCTGATTCATTGGCTATATGAAGCTTTGGGATGCTTGAGTTTCTGGAAGATACTATAAATCAGTTATAAGTATGTTTATCTAACTATCTTTCTCAGTTGTTTACTTTCTATAGGTAAATACTAACTTATTTCTTTACTTTATGATTGTCCCAAAGTCAAGGGCGCAGTAGTTCAACAATCTAGATGGCCCTCCAGAGGGAAATAGGAGGGGAAATATATTAAAAATATTTATCACATATGTCAAAGAAATGTATGTTGAGAAATCCACTCTCGCCATTATATTTAGTATTACACAAGTTGCCATTCTCTTTGAAAGCTGAGGTGTGATGACTTGTTGTGTTGCTGCCCATCACTAGATGCTGTACTCAGCACCAAGCCTGTCAGACAAGTGTTTCATACAATAGGAGGTCACTTCAGAAGATTTCTGTGTATTAAGCCTGCATTGAGTTAGCAATCTTTTAAGTGATTTATTACATGCTTAGTGATTTCTGTGTTTAGTTTGACACCTGTGAAAGTGATTTTCATGTCAAATGTACAAAGAATGGATAAGGTTTCCACTGATGATGGTGTCCTCCAGTCAGGAGGTAAACTTCAGGAGATGTAAGATCAAACACTGACAGGAAACATGGGTGTAATATTAATAAACACCTGTCAAGATTTATACTACCTGGAGGTAAGTAAATGCTCCAGGAATATAATTAATCTTCTGATATCTGACAAACCATTATCCCTAATCCTCTATGCTGTGAAATGCAAGATCATCTCTCACCCATAAAACTGCAAAGTAATAAAGATACTTCAGATATTTAAATTCAAACATTCACATGGTCAGTTACTCTAAGCAACAGTTTGTTTATAATTTTGTTAGAATTTTAATTTTAATTTTTGTTTGCAGGATACTTACGATTTTAGTATACTGTGATTGCTTGGTAATTACTTGCATCACCTTTGTAATACTCTTTGTCATGATAAAAGTTATCTTTGTTATTTAAAAAAATGCACAATTTTTGAAATACATTTTACAACAGGGTGTATTTTTCGCTCTACCAAAGGTATTGGTTTACCAGGGAAAGGATGGTGATTGATTTTCATTTCAGGTTGCAAAGCCATCCACCCACCCACAGCAAGCAGGAACCTTCTTTACGTTCTGCCTGTCTCTAGTCATGATGCAGTCATTGGGAAGAGACTGAAATTTTCACTGCAGTCTGAGTGGAAAACTGAAGTGGACCATGACAAAAAGAAATCCCCCCAAAATAAATTTTGAGGTTTTATTGGTTGCCTGTGGGACCGGGAGGAATTTTCCTCTTCTGTTGCAGTCCGGCTATCCCCTCCCCCATCAACAATTTCATGGCCGATGGCTCAGCAACAATTGATTCTGCCACTGAACTGGGGTTTTCCAGTCCAGCCAAGCACAAAACATGGATTGCTGAGGATTCATTCCTTTTGTTCAACCCAGCATTAGTAAAATTAACAGACCTTGCGATTTCTGGCAAATCCTAGCTAGTTGCATTTCCAAGGGTAGATCATGAGGATTTGAAGCTTTTAACTGGTTTGTTCAGAATGAATCTGACAGCTAGGCGAGGATGATTCAGACTTTAAAGTGATAGTTTTAGTGGCACAAATCACCCATCCTTACCTCCTCGACTGGTGGCTGTGTATGCATCTGCACCTGTGTGTTTTCAGTGACCAGTAGTGGCAATTGAATCAGCAATCTGGGTCAATTACTGTGTAGTCCATTGATGAACATGCATACATTTTCATTAGCAAAATAACATGAAAGCTCTCAGTATTCGTGGTGGTCTCAGAGAGCTCAAGTGTCTGTTTACAGAATCAGTATAATTCTTGAGGTAGTTCTTGTTTCCTGAGTACCCAAATTTTATAGCCTCTTAAACTGGATCCAAGATCTGAAAATTTCAACCATAAACCAGGAACATATGCTGTATCAAAAATATGAAGTAACAGTGAGACTGGAGCTGTCTTCTCCATGTGACTCACAGTAAACTAATCATCCTGTCTGCTGCAGTACTTATGCATGCATTGATGTGCTTTTGAATAGTCTACTGATATTAAGATGGAATTGTAATTCAGGAATTATATTGGTAATTTGAGTCTGAGTCACACTGAAAATGGGACATGTTAGTGCAACAGCACTAGTAGGTAGAGAATATTGTAGTGAATATAATGTTATATAAATATTTTAATATGAATAATCCACAGGCCTGAATTGATTGGAGAAATGGGGCTGGCTATATACTCCACACCAACTTCCCTAGGTATTTGAAGATATTGGGTTTGGGCACCTAAAATCCAGCTGTTATCATGCCAGCTACTTCACTGTTTACATGGTCCACCTCAATTAAATGGATGATTGGAGAGCCATTGGGCTGTCCATCAGCCCTTTAAGTGGTCAATTGATTTTAGCCACAGAGGGAGGAGGCCTGGGCTAGTTGTGATTCTTTGCAGATCTAGCTGTGTGGACCAGTGCCAGGCAAATTGCGGGGGAGAGACATCTTTGCAAATTGCCTGGGCCCATCATTGCCAGCTTCACAGACCATCCTTCCCCTTTAATGATCTGCCCCAGATGTCTCGAAACCAGCTCCCAACTCCTTTCACTAGGGCTTGAAACCTGGCTCCAGCAAGACTCCAGAATTTGCATCTGGGTTCCTCAGTGGGGTGGCCCAAAAATGACCAGAGGTCCTGGTGGCGCTCCTCTTAGCTGATTGCTAGCTGAGATGGGTCTTCCTCTTGAGGGAGGGGCTGGAGTCGCACCTCCAACCATTTAATGCTGTTGTCAGTGTTAAATGGTTAAGCAGCCATCTGGGTCATAGTGTCTGCAGGGTGGCTCACCCATAGACATTTTAGCCAGGATGTTAGGAACTACAGTGCTCTACTAAATCCAACCATAAGTTTAAATCCAAACACAGTAGCTGGACAAAGTTAAATTCAAATTAATTTAATTATTCTAGGGTTAAACCTAGCCTCAATAATGGTGCCATAAAACAAGCAGATTGTATAACAACCTATCTGGCTCACTGATAGCCTCTATTGGGCTTGGGCTGATAAGAGTAAAGTATCATCTGTGCCTCATGAATGCTGTCAATGTCCATGTACAACAAGAGAGAATCTAACACGAAATTCTAAGACAATACTATCATTGAATCTCCCACTATCAACATCCTAGGGGTTACCATACACCAGAAGCTTAGCTGGATCAACCATAAAGATATTTGGGCTATCAGAGCAAATCAAAGGCTTTGATTCTGCAGTCAGTGACTGTTCTGGCTCTCTAAAACCTGTCGCCATCTACAAAGGCACAAGTGAGCAGTCTAATAGGATATTTTTCATTTGCTTAGGTAAGTGCAATTCCAACAATACTCAAGAAGCTTGACACCGTTCAGGACAGTTACCTGCTTGATTGGCACCATATTAAGAATCATTCGCTCCTTCTTCCACCAGTGCCTTGTGGCTGCAGTGTCTACCATCTACAAGTTGCAGGGCAGTAATTTGCCAAGGTTCCTTCAAAAGCATTTCCAAACCCACAAAATCATATGCTTAGTGGCAGAAAAACAACAGGTGCATGGGAGTTTCTCTGCAAGGCCCACATCATCCTGACTTGAAACTATATCACTATTGCTGCGTCAAGACGCTTCCTTCCTGACAACACTGACTGGCCCTTTGCTACGTTCTCAAGAACGAATAGGGATGAACAACAATAGTAGATGCTGCAGGTAGAGTGCGCTGGTGGGAGAGGGACTGAGTTATGATATTGGCATTCACAAAGTGATCTTTATTTATATTCATTTGTGGAATGTGAGTGTTGCTGCCAACGCCAGCATTTGTTGTTCATCCATTATAGGATAATATGTTAATTTTATCTGGCATTTTCAAGCGGATTAAAGGAGTGCTGACACTGTCTTTGCAGGGAATCTGATCCTCTAAAAATAACTTGCCGAGTCTGACCAGGGACTAAATCCCCCAGAGGAATTCAGGATGCATGAACTCCTGAAGGAGGGGTTGCTGTCCTCAACACAAATCCCTTCCTACAAGGAAGTCCTTGAAGATTGTTCTGACCCCACAAGGCCATCTTGGAAAATTCAATAGAAAGCCTGGCCCCAGCCTAGATTTTGGTGGACCCTCACCTTGAAGCTGAAAAGTTAAAAAGTTACAAGAAAAGTAGGTGCAGCAGATGACCATATAGCCCCTACAATGTACTTTGCCATTCAATACAATCATGGCTAATGTTTTCCTTCAACTACACTTGATTGCCTGCTCCCCATATATCCCTAAAAATCTATCTATATTAGCCTTTAGCTTTCTATCTATGTATAAAAGACAATGACCCTCTGAGGTAGAAATGTTCACAAATTTATATTGTTTGAGTGAAGAAATTTCTCCTTATCTCTGACCTAATTGACATCGCCTAATCCTGAGATGTGTCCTGCTTTCTAGATTCCTCAGTAAGGTAAACAGCCTCTCAGCGTCAATGCTGTTAAACCTCGACAGAGTCTAATATGTTTCAATGAGAACACCTCTCATAGTACTAAAGTTCGACAAACATAGATTCATCTGGTCAGCCTCTCATTATAAGGCAACTGTCTGATTACAGAGACAATCCAGTGAGCCATTGCTATATTGTCACCATGCAAGTATCTCCTCCATTGGTACAGAATTACAAACAGTAACCCAGGTGTGGTCTAATCAAAGCCCTATACAATTTGAACAAGATTTCTTTATTCTTGTACTCAAAGTACTTTGCAATAAAATGTGGATTTGCCTTTCTAATAACATGTACAATGCATGCTAACCTTGTGTGAGTACACACAAGTGTCTATGAACATCAACTCTTAGGATTTTCACTCCTTTTAAAAAAATACTGTTTTCTTTTCTTAGAAATGAGGTGAATAATATCACACTTTGCATATTCTACTCAATTTGCCACTTTAGTGTCCAATCACTTTTGTTGTCTGTCTCTCTTTGCAACCTTTTAGTGTCCTTTTCACTGCTTGTACCTCCATCTAGCTTTCTATCATTAGCAGACTTAGATGCACGGGGAATTCTTGTTTTAAGTCTCCCCTTTTAAAGATTTTTTTTTCATTTTAAAGTAGTTTCTTTCCTATGTCCTCCCTCTCTATTTAAGGGTATTCCTCATGTGGTGGGATTTGAACTTGGGTCCCAGGACACTACCTGAGTTTCTGGATTAATACCTATGGGCCATCACATAGTAAATAAAGAAAGCATGGACAAGCGGGGAGATAAATCGAGTCAAGATAGGAAGAAATAGCTTCAGTGGTGCAGAAACAGGCTGAAATAATGGGTCTGCTAGGGTACTCCTAGGACAAAGGTGGAAACAGGCTGTGTGACTTAAGAGGACTATGAGGTGTTGAGCTGCAGAGGGGAGATACCCAGAGGAGAAGGGGTCAGTGACAGTTCTGGAAACAGCAGCTTATGTTCAATGGAGGGGACAGGGCCAACCCTGACTTTGATATCAAACTTACTGACAAGGGTGGTGTGTTGTTTTCTGCATGCTGGTCTCTCTACTTTGCAAAGGATGAGCGCCAATTCTCAGACACTTTCTCCTATCTCTCCTGGACCATGATCGCAGTACTGAACATCAAGTTGTTGTTCTCTGTGCAAGGTGATGTCAGTCTGGAGTATCTCTGTAAAAATGGAGCTCTGTAGAGGGAATATCTGCAGCTCTGTATAGGGGAATTTACAGGTGTATGGGATGGATGAGGATCTCTGTACAGGGGGTGCTCTGTAACAGTGGGATTCTAGAAATAAAGCTCGGTTCAGAAGCACTGTGCGGGTGAGGTTTTTTGCAGCTAGTATTGTGTACAGGTAGGGTTCTGTATAGTTAGAATTCTGACGTGCACTGCATATGTGATGACATATACAAGAACTTCATTCAGATGGAGTGCTATGCAGGTGTGTAGGTGAAGTTCGACACCAGTCATGCTCTATACAGGTAAATAATCTGGAAACTGCTTCACTAGAGTGATATGGCAGGAACTTCACTACTAATATTGGGAGTGAGAGGTTTCTTCGCCATTTTTTGTAGCCAGAAGTGATTCAGTAAGCTAAATGGGCATTAAAGAGGTTGTATGATGGTTGACATGAGTAACTCAGTTAATGGTATCAGGTTAGAATTGTCCAGGATTTACACCAGGGAACACAAAGCAGAACGCAAGAACTTCTTGAATAGCTTGCATAACCACACTTTGACCAAGGGTACTTCACAAAATCAAAATATTGTGGAGGCTGCAAACTTGAAATAAATACAGAAAATGCTAGAAATACTCAGCTGGCCTGGCAACGTGTGTGTAGTGAAAACTGTAAAAATGAAAACATTCAGATTCTGACCTCCCCAGTAGCATGAAGAAATCACCCAGCAGGAATATTGGACCCATTCCAGTTCAGGTGCAACACATCTGGCTTGTACAGGTTCGACCTACCCCAGAAACTGCCCCAATGATCCAAAAATCTAAAATCCTCCCTCCTACACCACATGTTCATTTGACTTATCTCCTCATTCCTATACTCAGTAATGCGGGGCACTGGAAGTAATCTAGAGATTCCAACCTTAGTAGTCATCCTTTTTAATGTACCACCTACTCTCTAAATTCCTGCTACATGGTCACATTTCTTTTTTACCAATATTGTTGATACTGACATGTACCATGACTGCCAGTTGTTCACCCTCCCCATTCAGAATTACCTGCAGCTGCTCTGAGGCTTCCTTGACCCTAGCACCAAGGAGGCAACATACCATTTAGGAGGCTTGTTTGTCGCATATCAGTTCCCTAATCACTCACGCTCTCCAGTCATTTTGTTTCCCTGCTGTGCAGAGGAGTCAATGATGGAGCCAAAATCTTGGTTGTTGCTGCGTTCATCTGAGAGGCCATCCTCCCCCAACAGTATCCAACATGGGTATACCTGTTTGAACGGGGCATGGCCACAGAGGATTCCTGCTTACACTTACTAGTTAGAATGTATTATATGTTGGAGCTTATTATAAAGGGTGTAATTGCAGAGCATTTAGAAATACATAATATGACCAGGCAGATGCAATATGGCTTGAAGAAGAGAGAATCTTACTTCACAAATTTATTATAAGTCTATGAGAAAGTAAAAAGTAAGATAACTGAAGGGGAATCAGCAGGTATAATATTTTGATAAAGCATTCGATAAAGTATCACATATTTGGCTACTTAAAAAAATAAGAGTCCATGGTGTTGGGGTAGTTAGCAGTTTAAAATTAGTAGAGGTTTGGTTACCTAATAAAAGTTGGGATAAAGGGTAATTTTCAGGAAGGTTATCTGTAACTCGTGAAGAGTCACAGGGATCAATGCTGTGGCCACATTGTTTACAATATATATTAAGATTTTTATGAGGATAGCACAAGTACAGTTGTCAAGTTAGTGGGTAATACGAAAATAGGTGGGAAGGTGAGTGAGGAAGACAGCACAGAGACTGCGGAAGGATATAGACAGCACAAGTGAATGGGCAAAATCTTGGCAAGTGGAATATAATGTGGGAAATTATGAAGTTATGGAGTTTGGCAAGAAGAACAGAAGAGTTGAATATTATTAAAATGTAGAAAGACTGCAGAAATCTACAGCACAGAGGGATTTTGGGTCATCATGGATGAATCACAGAAAGCTAGAATCTAAGTTCAGCAATTAATAGGGAAGGCAAATGGACACATGGGTTCTTAAAGGAATGGATTATAAAAATAAGGAACTGTTGTTAAAACTATATGAGACAAGAACAATTTTGATCATCTTATATGAGAAAAGTAATATTGACATCGGAGACAGTCCAGAGAATTTTGTTCCTGGCCATGGAATGATTTTCTTATGAGGAGAGATTGAATAGGTTGGACCTGTTATCATTGGACCTCAGAAGAATGAGCGCTAATCTCAGCGAAACGTATAAGAGTCTTGGGAGGCTTGACATAGTAGATGCAAAGAGATTGCTTCCCTTGAGGGAGTGTCTAGGATCAGAGAGTAGAAGAGTCACTCTTTTAGGACAGAAATGTGTAAGGCACATTTCTTTTGAAGATCATTGAATCTGTAGAATTTGTTACTGCAGAGAGCTGTAGAGGTTGGGTTGTTAAGTATATGCAAGGCTAAGATAAATTGATTTTTAATCAGTGAGGGAATCAGGAGTTATTGAAAAAGGCAGGTAAGTGGAGTTGGGAATCTCAGATCATCCATGATCTCATTGAATAGCAGAGAGGATTTGATTGGCCAACAGGTTACCTCTGCTCCTGCCTCCTATGGTCTAAGAAGCAAAGTCAGAAGTCACACCACACCAGGCTATAGTCTGACACTTTTATTTGAAATCACACGCTTTTGGAGCACTGCTTCACCTGATGAAGGGGCTACGCTCCGAAAGCTTGTGATTTCAAATAAACCTGTCGGACTATAGCCTGGTGTGGTGTGACTTCTGACTTTGTCCATCCCAGTCCAACACTGGCACCTCCACATCAGGCCTAAGAAGCAGATATGGATCCAAGAATAAATCTAGTAAATGGCTTAGTATAGTTTTTAAAGTCATTTTCAGCGATGTAAAACCAGGTTATTCACAGTTAGAGAGTCATACACTTTGATGAACGAGTACTTACTTTTCCTGATAAACCCAATTTCAGAGGCATTAATAAAAGTTAACTAGGTTGCCAGTTTTACATATAGTGATAAATATTCTTTTAAATTTGAGGAGGAAGAAAATAACTATTAAATTACCAGATTGCACTAGTTCATGGCATACATAAATAGGTTTGAGCAGTTTGCCTGCTGTATTCTAGTGGAAATTCTAACTCCTGGTTTATGATATGATTTCAGAAAGTTCAGAAAGTTCAATTGGTTATTGCAAAGTGTTGTTTAGACTTATACAGTACTCAGATGGTGGCTCAGTGGTTAGCACTGCTGCCTCACAGCGCCAGGGACCCAGGTTTGATTCCACCCTTGGGTAACTGTCTGTGGAGTTTGTACATTCTCCCCACGTCTGCATGGGTTTCCTCCAGGTGCTCCGGTTTCCTCCCACAGTCCAAAGATGTGCAGGCTAGGTGAATTGGCCGTGCTAAATTGCCCGTAGTGTTGGGGATGTGTAGATTTAGGTGGGTTATAGGGGGATGGGTCTGGATGGGATGCTTGGAGGGTCAATGTGGACTTGTTGGGCCGAAGGGCCTGTTTCCACACTGTAAGTTTCTATGATAAATAAAGACTGCAATAATAGAAAAAGGAAAATGATTTTTGAATAATTATAACAAGGAAAGCTGAGATGGGAGGTAAAGCTCATAGATGAATCTGAAAACAGAGTTTTCTATTGAGCTGTGTTTATTCAAGTTTATTCTGTGAATTTGGTCGGTTATAACTTTGTAACTTATAACTTTGACCATAGTTCAAATAACCTCCTGCTTAGTGGAAGGTAAACAAAGATGAGAAAAAGACATGTGGCACAGCAGTAGTGTCCCTTACCTCTGAGCCACACCATGGAGCTGTGTCAATCCACATCCAAACATACATTAAAAAATATTGCGGAAGGCCATTTAGTTCATTTTAACTTATAAATTGAGGATAACCAGTCAGACTTGATCCCACAATATCCAAAAGCCACTTAATTGCTAACTGTGACTCTGGTAGCTGTTTTACTCCTGTGTTCAGGACAGATGACTGGTCAGAATATAAAAAATGGCAGAAAATATCTAAACATTTCATCAGGACAAATAAGTTAAAGCATGAGAGAAAGCTAGCCAGAAATGTAAAAATAATGCAAAAGAAAAGTAACAGTTTCTATATCTAAAAAAGAAAAACGTAAATAAAGCAAGTGTTAGTTGCTAGAGTGTGACAATATGGAGCTAATAATAGATTAAAGTGACAGTTGCAGTGAATAAATATTTTGAGTATTTTTAGTTTGATTTTGATTTATTGTTGACATGTTGACTGGATACAGTGAAAAGTGTTGTTCTGTGTCCTATACAGGCAGATGATACCATACAAAGTGCATCAAAATAGCATAACAGAGTGCAAAATGCAATGTTATGGCTGCAGAGAAGGTGCAGAGAGAGAGATCACTATTAACATTTGAGAGGTCCATTCAAAACTCTGATAACAGTGGGGAAGAAGCTGTTCTTGAATCTTTTCGTACATATATTCAAACTTTTACATCTTCTGCCTGATGAAAGCAGGTGGAAGAGAGGATGACTAGGGTGGGAGGGGTCTTTGATTATGTTGGGTGCTTTCCTGAGACAGCGGGAAGTATAGAGGGAGTCAATAGTTGGAAGGCTGGTTTGTGTGATGAACTGGGCTGTGTTCATGACTCTCTGTAGTTTCTTGCGGTATTGAGAAGAGCAGTTGTCATACCACACTGTGATGCATCCAGTTAGGATGCTTTCTTTGGTGCATCGATTAAAAACTGGCAAGAGTCTTTGTGGACATGCTGAATTTCCTTAGCCTCCTGAGGAAGCAGAGGCATTTTGTGCTTTCATGATCGTCACGTTGATGGGGTGGACCAGGACCGGTTGTTGGTGACCATTACTCTCAGGAACTTGACGCTCTCAACCACTATTGATGCCGACAGGGGCGTGCCCTCCACTCCACTTCCTGAAGTCAATGACCAGCTCCTTAATTTTGCTGCTGCTGATGGGGAGATTGTTGTATTTACACCATGCTGTTAAGCACTCAATTTCTTTCCTGTATTCTGTCTCTTTGGATTCACTGTAGAGGATATAAAAAACATCTGAGTAATAACAGTAAATTAGGAGCTTAAAGGGAAGAGAGGAGCTTGGTGAAATTATAAACACTAGGGCAACAGTGCTAAGCAAATTGATGAAATTGCTGAGCAAATTGATTGTCACTAATGAGGAAGATGTTGTGTTGGTGTTAATTTTTCAAAAGGCATTAGGTTCTGGAAAGGTTCCATCAAACTGGAAAGTAGGGAATATAAATATTCAAGAAGGGAGGGAGGCAGAAAATAGGAATCTATTGGCCAGTTGTCTTGTTGCCTAGCATGGGGATAGGTGCTAGAATTAATCATTGAGGGGATTAGAACTGGACACATGGAAAAACCCAAGGTAATTGGGAAGAGTCAACATGATTTTGTGAAGATAAACTTGGATTGAACCAGTTTATTGGAACTCTTTGAAGGAGTAGCATGCACTGTGGATAAACGGGAGCCCATTAATATACTGTCCTTAGATTTCCAGAAGGTGCTTGACAAGGTTGTTTAATAGAGGTTATGGTGTAAAGCAGGAGATCGTTGTGTAGGGATAACATGTTGACATGGCTAGATGATTGGCTAATAGAAAACAGAAATTATTTATAGTGTTTTTTTGATTGGCAGGATGTGATTAGTGGGGCTCCACAGGGGTTTCTGCTGGGACTTCAACATTTTACAGTTTATATCAATGTTGTAGATGAGGGAATCGAAGGTATGGTGGCCAAATTTGCAGACAACATAAAGAAAGGTAGGAAAGTATGTTATGAAGATGACAGAACAAAGATATAGACTGATATAGATAGGCTAAGTGACTGGGCAAAATATCTGGCAGATGGAGGATAATGTGGGAAAATATGAAATTGTTCACTTTGGCAGGAAGAATGAAAAAATGAGGGTGTTATTTAAATGGAGAAGGTCTGCATTATTCCAAGGTGCATATGGCCTTGGTTTCTTTGTGCATGAATCACAAAAGATTAGTATGCAGCAAGTGATTCAGGAAGCTTATGGAATACTACCCTTTATTACGGGAGCAATTGAACATAGAAGTGAGGTGAAGATGTTATTATTTCATTTACAAAGGGCATTGGTGAGATGAGATCTCCAATATTGTGTTGCAGCTTTGGTTTCTTTACTTAAAAGAAGGATGAAAATGCCTCGGAGACAGTTCAGAGGAAGTTCACTAGATTGATACCTCGAATGAGTGGGCCAGTTTATGAAGAAAGACTGGGGAGTCTGGGCAACATTCTGGGAAAGAAAGTGAAAAATGTAAAAACGGATTGGCTGCTTGGCCTTACCCTGAACAGTGGGCCATTCTTTACTGTGGTATCTTCTGAATCATAAGCCTGAACAACAGATCAGAATATAAAGCTATCTTTCACAGATTTATTTTTGGGTAAAGCCAGTAAAGCTTGAAGGGGATCAAGGCTTTCTTTCACGCCCTATAACCTGAGCTCAAAATCGTAGCACTCATCCAACCTTTTGAGCAATGTATTGTCAGATATCACGTTTAATGTGGTGATGAACCAAGAATTTCATATCAGAAGTGTTCAGCTTATAGGCTTTGACGTTATTGCAGCATGTGAACTGCTGTAATAGCAGAGAGTAGTTGCAGTCTAATATATATTTCCTTAAGATTAGATTTATTATGCTTTTAAAGGAGGGCATTTGACAATCTGGTGCTGTTTCCAGAGTCTAAATCAGTATTGTACATGTTCTAAGCTTCTCGATGTAATGATGGTTTGTTTAATTTCTGCACTGACAAACATGATCAAATACCTGTTTATGAGAATTGTTCCAAGGATGAGACATTTCAGTAATGAAGAAAGATTGGAGATGTTGGGAGTGCTTTCCTTGGAGAGGAAAAGGATAACAGGAAACTTTGGGGTAGTTTTCCAAATCATGAGTGACTGGACAGTGTGGATGGGGATAAACTGTTCTCACTTGTAAAAGCATTGAAAACCAGACGGCAGAGTTTAAAAATGTTTAATAAAAAAAGCAATTGTGAACTGAGAATTTTGTTTTTTCCGCACAGTGACTAGTTCGGGTCTGTAATGAACTGCCTGGGACTATGGTGGGTCTGTAATGAACT
>NC_063336.1:36475899-36494242 GCF_021869965.1 Rhincodon typus
CCTGGGACTATGGTGGGTCTGTAATGAACTGCCTGGGACTATGGTGGAGGCAGTTTCAATAGAGGCATTCAACAGGGCATGAGATAACGAGACAAATTAAACAGAAACAATGTGCAGGGCGGTGGGAACAAAGCAGGAGATTGGTACCAAATTAAAATGTTCAGAGAGCCAATGCAGACACAATGGACCAAATGGTCTCCTTCTGCATCAAAACAATTCTGTGATTGTATTGGGCCTATGAGTAGCGAACAGAGCGATATCTGGCAGAAAGCATGAGAAAGTGTTCTAAAGTAAAGCTCACAAAATGTATAATTTTACATCTAGTCTAGAAACAGGCTAAAACTAAACAGCGTTGAATAGGTACTAAGTTAAAAACCTGCTTTGTAACTTCTACATTGGCTCAGTAACAAAGCAATCAATGAATGAGAATCATGTGAAACTTGGAAAGAAACTGGAGAATAAGGAAACCCTTTTGGCAGGAGCAAAGGGTTTCCCATCTCTTTTCTGTCTTAGTGCATAGTTCACCCTGGATCATTGTATTCTTTCCACGACTAATCCTTGGTGGCTAATATATCGTCATGTACATATGTATATGCATTTCCAGTACTGATCTCAGAGGTTTCCCTAATGTGTCGTAGTGGGATAGCGGTTATGGAAGATTGAAGACCATCTGTTCCACTTTAGACACTAGCTAGATAGAGACATCATAGCTACAGGAGGTCTTTCCTGGGAAGGACCTATTCAAGATGCTTCCTTTCTTTGGTGGAAAAATAATAAATAGATAGTCATTGGCTATGACTCGAGCAGGAAAGGGGTCATTGGTTACTGGATAAGCATATGGAAAGGATTTGTAGGATAAATATGGTGAAAGAGCAAACATTTGTTGTGTATTAAAATTAGGTATACTTCTTTAGGTAATTAGGTATATATGCTTATTTAAGCACTTACATACTCTCGCAAAAGTCTTCATCATGTCTCTCTTAAAGGTTTTGCCTCCCTGCTTAGATCAGTCATTGTCCTATATCTTCACTCAGAACTTATTTTTCACATGCAATTCCTGCCAGAAAACGGTATCAAACTACTTGGCTGTGGGCTTATCAATGCAAAAGCCAATCATATTCAATCGACATCTCTGTGCCTGGATTTCTGGTTGGAGTTGTTGAATCATATTTCTGGCTTCTAACCACAGCCCTCACTCTGCAACAACTCTACTGTAGTGAGCCTACTGTTGTCAAGGCTGGGATCAGTTAATTTACTGCAAAGCTGAACCTTGTCAATCTATATGACTTAACCCTCAATAAATAAACTCACAGAATCTTTATAAAGCCACAGAAATGTAGGTAATTAGAGCTAAAAATATGAAAAAACAAGAATTTATTTGATTCGTTACCTTGGTTTCAGAGATCTAATATGCACCCATTACGCTAAAGAAAATCCAGCAAGGTTTACAACAGAGGGCTACTCCCTAATCACTTGTTTTTCCACTTGTGCCTAAACTAAAGTGAATCCCTCCCCATCCACAGCCCCCCACCCCAATGTCCGTGGTCTCAGAATCACTATATGATGCCGGAGAAACCAAGTGGATGTGTGATCTTTTCCACGAAATTGGAAGGATATCGTAAAAGGTAGCATTCCAACAACCACTGCTAATACCTGCAGGTTGAACCCCTTTGAATAGCTTCACTACTAGTACCTAAAGCTCTCATAGAGGTCCTGGGTTTGAGGGTTTTCTCTTGTTATACTGTTTACACAGCCGTTAGGAATTCATTTTCCATCCTAGTAATGTGAATGAAATCCTTCTGTTGTGAATTATAGTGTATTATCATAAAGCAAATCTGTTAAGATTCGGTGCAGAAAACGTCAGTGCTGATTCGGCCCTCTAAAGCACAATTAAGTAGATTTGCTATTTGGCAAATTGTAGAGGCCTCATTTAAAATGAAATGATCAAGGCTGCGGTAAGTATCAAAGTATCAAATAACCTGCCACTAATCTTTGTAATGAGAACATTTCTCCAATATGAAATTGCAGGCACATTCTCTTGGAGCTGAGGCTAAGATCTGGATTGAAGCAAGAAAATAAATGATCTTTTCTTTTGTCAAAGGTTAGATGAGGAGCTTTGAGTCAGACTTGAGGATAGCGGTGATCAGTAGGTGAGGAGGAATAAATAAAATGTAGACCATGTGGATCTTCGGCAACAAGGTATGTCTTTTCCATGATTTTTCATCAGCAATTTAAAGGAGGCATGCTTTTGCTGTAAACGAATGACTCTTTACTTTTCCCAGGCTCTTCCACAAAAAGAATTAGTTATGAAGCCAAGAAAGCAATGAACATGCAGCCTGCTCTACCTCGTCGCATTCTGGACCTGAAATTCAACTGAGTGGCACCAGGCTGTTTACACAACCAGAAATCAAAATACTTTGCTGTGGAACAAAATTAAATCCACACGGGTGGGAGATTGCACTCCACAACAAAGTCGAATTGGATAACTTGGCAATGTTTACATGGCCTCCAGTAATTTAGAACAGCTGCAAATACTGCACAAAACGGAATTAGCCGCTGCCATGTAAACAGGGTATTAGGGATGAGTGAAGTGAGTCCAATCTGAACAGAACAATACAACAACAAAACCAGCAGAAGAGACGGTGAATTAATTTTGTAAAACAAAATAAACATTTTACATCAAGGAAACCTACCTTTTCTTTATAAGTTTCTGCAACTTGCAAGACAAGATTTCCAAAGCAGACCACAGTTACACACTGGCAGTCTTGGTGTGCCTGCTACTATTATAGAAATAACTATGATATATCTTTTACAGAATTGGGATTGTGAAATAATGTATGGAGGAATACTTCTGAATCTAAATCAAGTCACATCAAAAAATGTGGACTTTTTCCAAATGGCTAATTTTTCTGAAATTCAAAGTTTCTAATTAAGTTGGTGTCGAAACAAGGTCTCTGATAACATCTGAAGACCACATTTCATTTATATGAACTTAGCTTTCTCCTAATGGATACAATGATCTCCATGATTCTTGAGTACAGAAAGTGAGTGTAAAAAAAGTGAGGAGGAAGTGACAGACTGTGCATACAAGGGCGCAATACGGCCCATCACTCACAATAAAACCAAAAAAGGTGAGGCTGAAACTTACTTAAATCAAACTAAAGGATATAGTGGACTTTTGACCTCCCAAACCACATGAAACAGAAATGAGGGCTATGGACTAAAAGGTGCCAGAGGGATAAAGGGATTCCCCTTCATGTTATTTTCTTTGAGTGATAAAGAGATGTTGGCTTTATTCCCAATGTCTAAAATTATGACTATCCAAACTGGTTGTCCATCATGCATTGTATAAACAGAAATCTAATCCATCTATTGACATGTAAAGCTTGATATTGATCACATTTCTGGGCAGTAATTAGACAGGAAAATCTAAGTACAAAAAATGTTCTCGTTTTAGAATGGTAAAGTAAGTGAATTAAAATGTCTAGAGTAATTGCCAATAGAGATCTTGATAGGAACCAGTTCTATTTGAAGCTCTTGTGTCCCTCTGAGTCATACCTGAAATTGTTACAAGATTGTCAAGATTTGTAAAGCCACTTTGCTTCCCCACTGAAAAGCCATCACCAAGGTTGGCACAGATTTGGAAGGATCCACAATATGGACTTTGAGTAAAGGGAAGAAATCTTTAAAAAAATGTTTTCTTTAATTTTGGATGCGCCCTGTTTGTATTCATTAAAAACCAGCAGTATTCAACCTTCCCTATGTTCATTATCTGTAGCCGTATTAAATATGTTTACATGGATGGTGAACTGACAGTCACTGTCCTACCTAAAATGTAGAAACCCCTGGAAAGTTATCCTGTTCTTGTGCCTTGTTACTGGATTTTACCCATTCAAGATCAAAGTGACCTGACTGAAAAATGTCACAATCTGATAGATTAAAGATTGGACAAAAGTCGTGTAAATTTTGTTCAATAGTGCGCTCTAACTCAAACCTTCTAATTCTCCAGTGCAATATTTCCTAAAACAACCCATCTTACATGTAATCTACATCAAAGTAAAAGTATTAAAGCAAAGGAAGATTATTGGTAGTTTACTGATTTACCCCATATCCACTGAGATTTGATTTGAGATTCTACAAGCTAATTTTATTTAAGATCCTTATAACCATCAGAGCTATGAGCCCTTCATCCCAATCTTGTGATCTGAAATTGAGGAAATATAAAATTGTAACTCAAAGTGACAACTGCTCATTATTAAAACCTGGATTGCAAGAAATTGCTCAGCAGCTTGGATACTGGCAATTTATTCACTAAGACATTAGTTTCTGTCATTAGTACACAAAATCAAATACAATTATCGATTATATCTGTAAAGATAGGCATCTGGACAACCCCGAAATAGAAGATTGCCAGACAAAATAATTTTGAAAAAATCCTGGAGAAGTAAACATTGAAATGTTTTTGAAAAATTGTTGATGTCATTTATTTTATGCTTTGGGTGTGGGCATTATTGGCCAGGCCAATGTTTTATTGCCTAATTCTAATTGCCTTTTATAAACTGAAGGTAAACTTAAGGGCACAAGTGAACCAGATGGATTTTTGAAACAGTCCACTAGTTCTGTGGCCGCCATTGTAAACACTGTATATTTTATTCCAGACAACTGGTGGATTTGAATTCCAAATAATTAGCCCAGGCTGCTGGATTTTAAGCCCAGTAACATATTAAAATGTTACTTTATTCTAGATAATATGTTATGATATGATAATATGATAATATATACAATCGTATAAAGAAATGTGATTGTAAATATGATAGATTTGTAAAATATGGTACCAAGAGTAGAAGCAGAGTTGTCAGACCATTGTCTTACAGGGTCTAATGCTGATTTTGGTAAGCTCCTTTACTGCTGTTATGTTCTGCTCTAAAAGTTTGCAAAAGGCATAGTTTTAGATAATAAATAGCAATTTAACCTTCATAGCAATTTTAAAATTTGTTATTAGTTTCTTCCTAATAATGTTTGTGATTAAAAAGCAAGAAATGCAACATGCTGGATGACATCTAAAAGCATTTAATTATAAACAAAATTGCGTCCATATCTGTAGATGGCTAAATTGTAACCATCTTTATATCAGCCACTGGGGTTGAATGGTTTCCTAGGGAGGGAGAACACACATTGGATATAAATATCCTACTGGATGTCAATCCAGAATTCAAAGCTAGAGATCTGTCTCCCACAGGAATTTAAACTGTGCATCATTTGTCTTAGAGACAGCAATGCTGCTGTCACATTAAAAAAACTGCTCCATTGATCTCTGTTGCATAACTACAATGGAGCTCATTATTCCTGTGTTGGTTGGGGGGGTGGGGGGGGGATGTCAGTCAGAGTTAAAACACCTATGACTGCTTGAGTGAACGGTATTTGGATGCTGGGGAAAGGTGATACCAGGCTCAGATTTGAAAATTTTGACAGCAGAATTACAGAGCAAGGCTGACTGGTGATAGAATTGTGTTAAATAGATAGCCAACATGGTACATGTAGTGGAGATTGGATGGTGCCCATTGACCACATAATAATTCTCATTTTCAGGATAACAGGAGAGAAAAATATGACAAAATTAAATTATAAATTAAGTCACACATTTCTTCTAATTCAACGTGAATACCTAATGTAGCAGATACACTTTCATTCCTCTGAAATTGTTGCACTCCTTTTGCTTAAGGCTAACCCTGACATTGTTAACAAACCTGCTTAGAAGTGAAGTAGGGATGAGTGGGTCAATGTTAAAGGGATGTTATGATCCCAGTTCATGTCATTATGGAGAAGTCAAATCTCAGACTGAAATCTGCCTTGATAGATCATAATTTAGTTTTTTATTTAATGAAGTAGCCTTTCATTGAAACACAGATCAGGTTTTATCAATAAAATAAAAGCTTACTATGCAAACGGAAAGGAGATATGATAGAATAAAGCAAACTATTGACATATAACTATTTGAAAGATATTGCAACACGGTAAAAATACAATATTTTATCTATCCTAAAACCATCACTTTACAGTACTCAAACAACAAATAACACCAATTACAATTATAACTTTGACTTAACTGTTGCTTTCAATTCTGTTGCTGGACCTAATTTTAGAAAACAAAGCCGGGAAAGTGGTGGAGGTGGAAGTGGAGGAGCATTTTGGTGACAGTGATCATAATTCAGTAAAATTATGAAAACAGACTAGAAGGCTGGGGTTGTTTTTCTTAGTACAGAGACAGTTGAGGGGGAATCTGATTGAGGTGTACAAAGGTCTGAGGGGAATAGACAGGGGAGATATGGAAAATTGTTTCCCTTCATAGAGGGATCAATAACCAGGAAGAATAGTTATAAGATAAAGAGGCAGGAAGTTTATGGGGGTTTTGAGGAAAAATTATCAGAACGCTTTGGCTATCTTGACCTCACTGCCTGTTAGTTTGAGGCGGGAACCATCAAAACATTTAAGAATTACTTAGTTGAACATTGAAATGCCAAAGCATGGGGAAAGTGCTGGAAAATGGGATTGGAACAGATGGATCTTTGATGACCGGTACAAACATGATGGGCTGAAGGGCCTCCTTCCATGCTGTATAAATTCTATGACCCTATATTATGATAGGTTTTAAAAACAAGATACAAGGTATATCAGTCAATGGAAAGGACAATTTGAGTGCGGTAATAGGGGGCACTCAAAATCTGGGAGAAAACTTTACTGAAAGCGCTAAAAGTAAACAGCGTATGAGGAATTCTCCAGGGCATAGAACCAATACTATCTTCAAATGTTAAATGCTCAGCCAGAACCACCAAAATATGCTGGATCTGGGAATCTAGACGGGTAATAATTACAGAACCAGCATACAATAGGCAAGTGAGATAAGCATTAAACAAGTGAAAAGTGCAGCAGCAGTGGAAATAGCAGTGTTACAGCATGACGCCATCACATACCCCTCCTGGGGCAAGACAAGGTATTGGGAGAGAAATTACAGACACATTAAAATAGGTGGCACTAGTAGGGTTCCATGGACAACAGGGCCATGAGCAGAAGAAATTTTGTGGTAAGTGGGGGTAGGTGATGTGTGATGTGGCCCCTATTAGGCCCTGGACCCAGGAATGGTACAGGCTTAACTAATGAGCAAGCCCTGTCAGTGATCTGGATGGTCACCAGGTGAGATAAATAGGTTTAGACTATCTCCTCAGTTGGTGAGGGAGAAGATCCATGGATATTTATAACTGCTTCATTGGGGGGAGGGGCCATGGTGTGAAATGTTAGTAAATGCAGACACCATGGTCTCAATCACCAACTAGCCACTGCCCACCAGAACACAATATTTATATACTATAGGGCTAGTGGGATCTCAGTTAGAGTAGGTAGAGCCAAACCTGATGGTTGGCAATTGAACGTGATGGTTCCTGTCCATTTCTGGGTGCTCTTGAACAACAAAAGAACAATTGTAGGGATTAACATCTGAAGTAACATGGAGCTTCTAGCGGACAACAAGAGAAAACAAGTCATTTGGCCAACTATAAGTGAGGAGGAGCAATACTTGGTAGGGTCACATATATAATTCAACCAAATAGTGGCAGAGAAAATCATCGCTGGAGGTGGTCAATGGATGGCTTATATGGCATGATATGCACCACCTCCTTAGGGTGTGGGCTATATATAAACAGGACTGTGGAAGGGTAGAAATAGATTCAATAAAGATTCCCGGTGAAGAACACCGAGTTCACAGGTGGTATCCTATTAAGTCAGAGGTGAAACAAACATTGAGGAAAGAGTTAATGAACAAATGGAAATTGGGTGTTGCTATGATAGAGAATCTCATTAACCAGTTCAACTTGTGGCAGTTCTGAAGTGGTTTGAACGTGAAACTTAGCAATTAATTATACAGCTTTGAATAAAGTTACCCCACTGTTACATTCTGTTGTTGCAAGCCTTTCTATGATTTTTAAGGGCTAAGTTAAGACCACAAGGTATTCATGGTCTTGGACATCATGCCCGTTCCTTGTGTCTCAGCATCCCAGAATTATTACACCTTCAACATAAGACTAAAACATTATGTATGGCCCACACCTCTCAGAAATTCCACTGTGATCTTTGCAAATTCCAACAGTTGATGAATGGTGAACAGGCACCCTGCAAAAGTACTGTTTTAGACAATCTCCTGAAGGCATCTAAGACTGAAACCAAGTAATTCTTAGGACTCTTGAATTATTGCCAGAATTTTATCTGTGTCTGGTGAATGGAGGATTTGTTGTAGAGAATTTGTGGATTGGAGGGAGGACACACAGAAATTGAGCAGGCACTGGTCATTGCACCAGCCCTTGGATGACTGGGTACAGGCAGACCACTTATTTGGACTGAAATAATGCACAAGGCTATTATAATGCCGTCCTGATGCAGCATGGAGACCAGAGACAGCCAATGATCCAATACTCCATCAAGAAGTCTGTAGTAGACACAGGTCTCCTGCACTGTGCCAGTGCCAGTGAACCAGTGGTAAGCATTGCTGGGCAAGTGGTTCTACATACCTGTCACACATTGGAGGAGCAGTTAACTATAGGCAAATTGAGACTGGTAAAAGATAGGGGAAGAGCTGAATAGGAGGCTGTTCTGATTTCCAAAGAAAGGTATGTACAATTAATTCGGGATGCAGGACTCAACACCTTCGAAGGAAAGTTGTTAGAGGGTGAGGTGCATGACTGTGGAATATTGGATGGTGACAATGAAGACTGTGAAGTTAAAGATTGAAGTCTGGAAGAGGAATGGGGCAAATTGATTTTTTACAGAGTTCTGGAAGATACATAGGCAGGGAGAACAGATCCATTGGGTCATATGGAAAAGGAATGAGGATATCGTGAAACAAGGAATTCTGGAAGGAGCACACTGTATGCAGTTAGCTGAGATAGTAGTGCTCGTGGAGGCATTAGGTTGGTGAGACAGTAAACAAGCTAACGTCGATTCAAAGAGTTGACGCCCCTTCGAGACTATCACATCAAACATGAAGTTCAAGCACAAGTGGGTCCTTTAAGACCCCCCAGACAGAGTGGCAGTCATAAAAGTCAAAGTTCACCTAAGAAAGAGCATCAGTGCATAGATCAGATGGCATTTTCAGGCCATTTAGTGCTATCTGCTCAGAAGAGATCAATGCTTGGGGGAAACACATAGGAAGAGCAGGTAGAGTGGGAAAAGAAAGCAGGAGTTGTGGGAGTGCAGGGAAAGAATGAGGGAAGAAGTGCAGGCATTGGGTCAGACACAGATGATGGCCCTGTCAACCAAGGTGGTCGGGAATCCTTGGTTGAGGAAAAACATGGACATATCTGAGGTCCCCTCCGGAACAGATACAAGAGAGATGGAGATGCTGGAAAAGTGGAATGGAGTCCTTATAGGAAGTGGAGTATGATGATGCGTAAACAAGTCAAGGTAACTGTGGGGGTCGATGGATTTGTAATGTAGATCTGTGATCAGTCATCAAGCCTACCCCAGAAATGAAAGCAGAGATATCGAGAAAGGGAAAGGAGAAATCAGAGATAGACTAGGTGGAAGTGGGTGCCAGGTGGAATTTGGAAGCAAATTTAATAAATTTTTCCAATTCTGGGCAGGAGATGGAAGCAACATTGATAATGTCAATGCGGTACTGGAGAAAGAGTTATGGGAAGGAATATGATTAGGATTGGAATAAGGAATGTTTCATATACTCCACAGAGACAGGCATAACTGGAGCCCATGTGGGTACCCATGGCCATCCCTTTAATCTGAAGAAAGTGAAAGCAGTTAAAGGGGAAGTTGTTCAAAGTTTGGCCAAGCAGAGGAGAATGGGGATGTTTCAGGCCCTTTTTCTAGGAAGAAGTAGAGAGCCCTGAGACCATCCTAATGGGTGATAGACATGTAAATGGATTGCACATCTATGGTGAAGAGGAGACTGCTTGTACCTGCAAACTGGAAATCTTGATACCAACGCAGAACTTCGGAAGAATCATGGATGTTAGTGGGAAGGGATTGGACAAGCAGAGAGAAAATTGATATAAAGTAAGAAGAAATAAGTTGCATGGGGCAGAAAAAGGCTGAAACAGTAGGCTTGCCCAGGTAGTCTTGTTTGTGTATTTTGGGAAGAAATTAGAAATGGGCTGTACAAGGTTAGTGAACAACGCGCTGGGAGACTGCTGGGGGAAGATCCCCAGATGAGGCATGGGGTCAGTGACAGTCATGGTCGCAATAGCCTGATTCAATGATGAAATTGTGGTCTAGGGAGAGTTAGGAGGAGGTATTCAAGAGCTGGTGCTCAGAGGTCAGTATGCCATACAACAACAGCACCACCCTTGTCAGCAGGCTTGATCCTGATTACCTGCTGGACCTGTCTGCTGGCTTTCCATGTTTTGTGCACAACTAAGTCCCTTTAATTTGCAGCTTTCTGCAGTTTTTCTCCTTCAATTGTTCAATCTCTTTTCTCCAGGTTCTTTTCATTTCTTTACAGGACAATTGGTACACCATCTACAATATCTTTTAGTTACTGGTTAAAGGCGACAGATTACAGGAACTGGTGAGAGAGAAAAAATGACTGGCATTCTTCAGTTTTCAGGTATTAATACAGCAGAGATAAAGACGCACCACCTATACCTTAAGCAGTCTAAAGACTTCTCCATGAACCATTCACACCTACAAGTTGATCAGCTGACTAGGAACCAATCAGAGAGTTGCTGCCTGACTAATGACTTTTGCGCTCAGGATGGTCACAGTTGCACAAATCATTCAGCTACTGGTTGCTGGCCAAATCTCACTCTGCACATTCTCTGGTGCCCTGCTGACTACCGTCAACCCTCTCTACTGTTTAAAAACTCTGTTTACAGGCTGAGTTTCAGTTACTTTGTTTTAAGAGTGCAGCAATTCCTCCTGCAGTCCTTGGTTTTAAAACAGTCCTTTTTGCAATTTAGTCCACAGTCAAAAATGCAGAAAATAAAGCAAGACCACATTTACAGTGGCATGTAACATCAGACTCAAGTGTGGTCATTTTTCACCAAAAAAGCAAAGGTGGTCCTTTTGTTGTCTGTTGTTCTGACCTCTACCTTTCAGAGACCAGTGCCAATGCTCTGATACTTCCTCCTACCTTCCCATGGACGATAATCCCTTTAATCATCAGGAAACTGTTCCTAGGACTGTCATTGAACTTATTTCTTCTGGAGAATTTCCCACTCCGGCTTCGCATTTTATAGCCTCCAGCCTAATTCTCCTGCATCTACTACCTTTCCAACATGCACATACAGGACTATCCCGGTAGACACATTGTTTTAACAAGTCCTTGCACTTAATTCTTCCGATCCTGACACTATATATTTTCTCTCCACCTCCAATGTCTTACCACCTACATTTGCCATTCTTCTAGTGTCTTACTTCATTTCAATGATTTCCAGCCTCCTCTTTACACAAGAGAAGAAGAACGTAAGAACTAGGAGCATGAGTAGGCCATCTGGCACCTCGAGCCTGCTCCGCCATTCAATAAGATCATGGCTGATCTTTTCATGGACTCAGCTCCATCACTTGCCTGCTCACCATAACCCTTAATTCCTTTACTGTTCAAAAATCTTTGCCTTAAAAACATTCAACCAGGTAGCCTTAACTGCTTCACTGGACACAGAATTTCCCTGATTCACAACCCTTTGGGAGAATAAGTTCTCCCTCAACGCAGTGCTAAATCTGCTTATTTTGAGGCTATGTCCCCAGTTCTAGATTTAACCAGTGACATCCATCTCTCTGTGCCCCCCTCCACCATCTTCCACCCAGGATGGTCTAATGTCTCTCTGCTTTGTCTTTGAACAGAGGTCTGAACAGGCTCCATCCACCATTGTTTTGAATGTTCTGATGACACAACCTTCCTTCTCATGATGTAACCTAGGGGAGGCAATGGCCTAGTGGTATTATTGCTGGACTGTTAATCCAGAGACCCAGATAATGTTCTGGGGACAAGGGTTCAAATCCCACCATGGCAAATGGTGGATTCTGAATTCAACAAAATATCTGGAATTAAGAATCTAATGATGACAATCCATTGTCAGTTGTTAGGAAAAGCCTAAGAAAACTTCCCTAACCTGGTCTGGCCTACATGTGATTCCAGAACCACAGCAATGTGGTTGACTCTGAGCTTCTCTATGGGCAATAAATGCTGCCTGGCCAGCGATGTCCTCATCCCATTAATGAATTTAAAAAAACCCTTCCTTCTGACATGTTTCCCTTTCTCATCAACCTCTAAGAGCTTGACTAGGCACTGCTAAAACAAAACCTTTTTTTTCCCACATCCCCTTTGCTTCCTTTACCAATTACTTTAAACCTGTGCTTTCTTGCTCTTGGTCCCTTCATGAGCGAGAAAAGTTGATCCCTGTCTAATCCAACACTCACAAAATAATGAAAGCTTGTCAGAAAGACATGAGGATAATCATTGGAGATTTTAATCTACATATCAGCTAGAGAAGTCAGATGGGCAAAGTTAGCTTATATTAGGGGCTCACGGAATGTTTACAGGATAGTTTCTTAGAACAGCACTTTTCGGACCTGACTAGAGAGCAGGCAGTTCTAGGCCTGGTGGTGTGCAATGACACAGGATTAATTAATGATCTCACAGTAAATGCACCCAAGGTAGCAGCGACCACATTATGATTTAATAATATAATCAATTTGAAGAAGACAACAGTTGTTCCAAGAATAGTTTTAAGATTATAAATTATATACCGCCTGACAATTAAACTGGCTACAGTGAATTGGCAAATTAGTTTAAAGGATAAGTCAATACAGGTATAACAGTTGACTTTTGGGGATATTTCAGAATACACAGAACAGATATAGGAAACATTCTAAGAAATTTACCGATCATCTGTGGTTGACTATAAATATTAAAGATAGTATCAAACTTAAAAAAAGTGTATCATTATGCAAAGACAGGTGGCATGTTAGAAGATTGGATGGAGTATAGAAAACAGTGAAAAATGGTCAAGAATTTAATAAAGAGAGAAAATTAAAGTGCAAGAGAAAGCTAGCCAAAAATATAAAAGCAGATAGTAAGTGCTTCTATGAATATTTAAAGCAGAATAGAGTTAATGAAGTGAGTGAGTAATGAAGTTGGATGGTATGGTGGCTCAGTGGTTGGCACTGCTGCCTCACAGCACCAGGAACCCAGGTTCTATTCCACTCATGGACAACTGTGAGAAGTTTGCTCATTGTTCCTGTGTCTGCTTGGGTTTCCTTCCTGTTTCCTTTTACAGTCCAAAGATATGCAAGTTAGTTGAGTTAGCCATGGGAAATGCAGTGTCACAGGGATAGGGTAAGGTGTTTGGATGTGGGTGAGATGCTCTTCAGAGGGTTGGTGTGGACAAGATGGGCTGAATGACCTGCTTCCAGGGATTCTATGATTATCATTATTATTATTATTGGTGGTCCCTCACAGATGAGAATGACTCTCTTCCACTCTCAGAGTGAGTCAGTGGGTGGCTGTACAGACGAATATGGCTCCCGCAAGCTTTGCAACTTGGGGAAGAAGGTGGTACTGGAAAGAGGTGAGTAGGGCGTTGGTGTGGAAGCACGTTCCTTACAATATTTTCACCCGGTTTCCGCATTTTCTTGATGGCAAATCTTGAGGTGCTCGACGACTTCCTAGATGGTCCTCCTCCAATTTGAATGGTCTTGGGCCAATGATTCCCAGGTGTTTGTGGAAGTGCCACACTTCAATTGTGAGGCCTTGAGGGGAACACTGAAGTGCTTCCTCTGTCCTCCTGGGGCTCACCTGTCGTTCTGAAGCTGGAAGTAGAGCTTGTGGAGACTCGTGTTGGTCATGCAGACGATGTGCCCAGCCCTTCATAGCTGATTAAGGGTTGTCAGTGCCTTGATGCTGGGGATGTTGGCCTGGTCAAGGATGCTGTGCTGGTGTATCTATGATTCTATTAGTGCTGGTCTGATCAAAATTCAGATTGGAGAATTACAAATAGAAAATAAGGGATGTGGCAGATGAATTGAACAGGTATTTTTCATCAGTATTCACTGTAGAAGTTCACTGGAAATTCATCAGGGTAGGTGGGAATGTGGATTTGAGATCACAATCAGAACAGCCATGATCTTACCGAATGGCAAGGCGATAAATGACCAACTCCTGCTTCTGATTTATGTTTCTATGTCCAGATTTTCCATCATTTTGCATACCTATAGCAAATCTCCTCCCAGCCTTGCATTCTCTGAGGAAAATAGTCCTAACTTCTCCAATCAATCTCCATAACTGGAGGTTCCTATCCCTGGAAATTTCCTGCAATCTCTTCAAGGCATTCCCATCCTTCCCAAAGTACAATACTGAGAACTGGATGTAATATTCTGATTGAGGCTAAATCCATTTTTATACCTTTTCAACACAACTTCATTAATCATGTGCTCCGTGTCCCTAGTAATGAAGTCTAGAATACTGTGTGCATTAGTAACTGCTCTCACCACCTTTGATGGCTTGGGCACATCTACATGCAGGTCTTTCTGTTCATAAACTGGTTTGGAATTGCTCATTTTATTTTTTATACTGTCACTCCATATTCCTACCAAGATGAATAATTTCATATTTGTCTATATTGACGTTAACATATCACTTGTCTCTCTATTTCAGCAACCTGTTTCCTTTACACTGGGGAGACCAAATATGGAATGGGAGAGAACACCTCTGTTCACCTGTAAGTGGTTTGGGTAAAATAGACCATGATGTGCAATCAGTATGGATTGAAATAAGGAATAGAGGGGGAAAGAATTCACAGATGGGAGTTGTTCATGGGCCCCAAAGAGTTATCTCACTGTAGGACAACGTAGAAATCAGGAAATAATAGGGACTAATAATGGAAGTTTGCAAGAAGGGCACTGTAATAAACATAAATGACTTTAATCCACATATTGACTGGACAAATTGGATGAACAAGGGTAACATGCAAAAACAAATTTGTAGAGTACATTGGGGATTGTTTCTGAAAGTTGTGTGTTGCACATACCTGTGGGAACAGACCAGTAATGTGTCATGAGGTAGGATTAATAAGAGATATCTTGGTAAAAGGATTCTCTAAGGAGTAGTGATCACAACATGTGACAATTTCAAAGTTAATCTAAGGGAGAGCAACTTGGTCTCAAACGAGCATCATCAACTAAAATAGGGGCAATTATAGAGGTAAAAACCGAAAGAACTGCGGATGCTGTAAATCAGGAACAAAAACAAAGTTGCTGGAAAAGCTCAGCAGGTTTGGCAGCATCTGTGAAGGAAAAAAACGTTAACCTTTCGGGTCCGGTGACTCTTCCTCAGACCCTTCCTCAATTATAGAGGTATGGAGAAAGAATTGTCTAAGGAGCATCTGTAAAATAGACTGATGGGAAAGACAGTGGATGAGCAGTAACAGATATTTAAGTAGATATTTCATAAAATTCAGCAAAAATTTATTCCAGTCAAAAAGAAGGACTCAATAAGAATGATATATCATTTGTGATTAATAAAGGCGGTTTAATCAAAAGCTAAGGCATACAAAGTGGTGAAAACTGGTGGTAAGCCAGAGGATTGGGAATTTTTAAGAACCAGCAGTGGATGACTAATATGCTAATAATGAGGAAGCAAGTTCAATATGAAAGTAAATTGGCAAAAATACAAAATCAAACTGCAATATCTTATAAAGGTATATAAAAATAGACTAAGGTAAATTTTAATCCCATGGAAGATTCAACTGGGAAATTGTTAACAGGGATACAGGGATATGGCAGATAATTTAAACCAATATTTTGCATTGGTCTTCATGGTGGAGGATGCTATAAACATTCCAAATGTAACAGATATGCAAGGTGCTAATGGGAGGAATGATCTAACTGTCTCTATCATGAAGGATGAAGTATGTGACAGATTAATGGGACTAAAGGCAGGCAAGTCACCAGGATCTGATGGCCTGCATCCAAGGCTTTTAAAGGACCTGGCTGTAGAAACAGTGAAGGCATTAGTCAAAATATTCCAGAGCTCATTGGATTCTGGTAAAGTTCCAGTAGACTGGAAAACTATGAATGTGACAGCCCTATTTGAGAAAGGAGGGTGACAGAAGGCAGAAAACTATAGGGCAGTTAGGTTAACATATGCCATTGGGATAATGTCCATTATTAAGGAAGAAATAGCTGGAGATTGAGAGATCTCAATGCAATCAAATAGAGTTAACATAGTTTTGTGAAAGGGAAATGATGTTTGACAAATTTGTTGGACTTGATAATGGAGAAGTGGCAGGTGAGAAAATTGGCTGATTTTGGAGGGTCCTTCCTTTGCTGAAATCTGTGGTAAATTGGGGATGGGGATGGTGGTTGGGGGGGCTGCCCTAGCTCCCTGAACTCCTGATCCCCCCCTTATTTTAACAGCCCCCAGAAATATTTACCTGCTCACTGTTTTAGACATTCATGGTTTCACAATTTGCACCTGCAGTGACATTCTCTATGACCCAGAGGCTGTTAGCATCTAATTGGCCAGTAGCCTCAGGCCTGGCAGAATTTCAGTCAATAGACTTCTATTTGGAGGAGAGGTTCATTGGTCAATGCTTTAAGTACCTAACTGACACTTCATAAGACCATGAGGGATGGGAAGTTGGTTGTCCCTGGATTTGCCTGCCCTCATCCTCAATACACAGAACAGTAAACCTCAGCCTAAGATCATATCTCTAGCTTCTCTTTGTGATCTTTGAATATGGTGGTGAAGATGTGCTGATTATATTGTAGTGGGAAGGGTCTGATTACAATGTGCATATAACCCCATTTTGGAAAGAGACCATGAGAGATTTATTCATCATAAATTAACCAGGATATCTTATTTAGAGATGTTAAAAGATTTGATAATATATGCATGTAGTCTTTGGTATTTGTGCCATCTTATCTTTCCACGGAAGAAAATCCCGAAAAGATCAGCATAAACACAGAGGGCAATGTTGCTACATGATCGCATCATGTTATAAAAATCAAAAAGTAGCTTTTGAGAATGTCTTGCGAAAAGCTCTCGAAAAAATATTTTGACCCCTGCTGCTGAGTATTTCTAGTTTGATAGTTTATTTAAAATATGACTCGTCACAGAGTGCAGGTAAAGCAGATCTGCTAAACACCACTGTGAATCACTTATGGTCGAACAAATGTTCATCTCCACTTGGGATAACCCACTGGTGTTGTTTAAAGTTCTAACTCACAGGTCAGGGGTTTTTGGCTTCTATCAGCAATTGTACACTTGATGGAAGTGCTGTGGCTTAATTTGAATATTTGCTGTAAAACATCATGGACTTCAGCAAGACTTTTGAAAGGGTCCCTCATGGCAGGCTGGTGAAGAAAGTAAGATCCCATGGGATCCAAGGCAAAGTGGTATGTTGGATCCAAAATTGGCTTAGTGGCAGGAAGCAGGCATCTATAAGTTGTGCATACAGTCAGGAAGGGCTGAGGATAATGTCATCTCTAGTGGACAGGGGTATGGAGTTATATTTGTAGTACTTCTGGGTCTGTAATGTGCACCAACTGGAATGATTCCTGGAAAATCATAACCATGACCTCTACACTAGTGGTATAAATTAATATTTTGGCTAAGCATGAATTTTTGTTGTTCTGTAAGTGTCTTATCTTGAGGGTCTTCCACTTCTATTGTTTACACCTATTCTTAGGGAATTTAGAAAAGATTCTAATCATTCTACCACGGCAGTGAACTCCTGCTGGGATTCTACTAATCTTTCATGAGAACTTAGATAAGAGAATTGCAAGATTTTGGAAAAATAGCATTAAGGTGGATACTTAATTCTTTTATAAATTATTACAGCTCTTACAACAAGGTTATAGCAATCAAGAGAGTAATATCTTGCGCAAGTCCAACACATATCTGCTGTTATTGTTGGGCTGAATTTTGCTGGGGATAGGGCTTCCTGTGTCCACCCTGACTGAAATGTGGGGGAGGGGGTGTTTCCAACAAACTTCCAACAGCAGTTAGTAAAAGCAGGAGAGTTTCCTTGTCAGTTATGTAAGCAGAAAGAAATTGGAGCCTTGACCATCATTATCCATAGCACACATCTACAACACAAATGTAAAAGTGTATGCTGCCACAGCAACTTGGACACGCTATGGAAGACTGTTTAGCTCAGTTGTCTGGACTATAGGTGTGGACGAGATTGATCCTAATGGCATGAGGCACAAAAACTGTTCTGGGTGGAATGGTTCTGGGTGGAATGGTTCTGGGTGGACGGGTTCTGCGTGGAATGGTTTTGGGTGGAATGGTTCTGGGTGGAATGGTTCTGGGTGGAATGGTTTTGGGTGGAATGGTTCTGGG
>NC_063336.1:36494742-36504839 GCF_021869965.1 Rhincodon typus
GATGCTGCTTGGCCTGCTGTGTTCATCCAGCTCTACACCTTGTTATCTCATACTAAAAGAAAACTGTCTGTATATGAGGAAAGCCACCAGCAGTGTTTCTAGTCAGAAACATAGTTAACCGTTGTGCAAACCGAGAGAAGTTATAGTCACCGACCAGGTTTTCTGTGAATAAAGACAAAATAATTCCAAATGGCTCTATTACTTAGAGGTACTGCTTGTTTGTAAACACTGTTAGGATGGACATGTGATGATTCTCTCAAGCAGGAAAGAGTGAACTTATTACAAATTTGGTGACTGTAGGTCTAAGAAGCCTGGCCACACAAAGGACTGGCCTCCTACCCAGAAATACTCTCTCAGTCCAGAGAAGTTGGATAGACTCGACCATTGCAGCAAGAAATTGCCAGGTTACAACTAAATGACAAAGGTAAGAAACCCTCAAGGGGGCAGTATAACCCACAAAGGTTGGAGTAGCCAACCAAAAACCCACAGCCTTAACTAGGGACCAGGAAAATCCATAAGTGGGCCGGGAGAGACAGTGAAGGAGATGTCCCACTTAGACAAAGAGTCTGAGGAAGTAACAAAGGGTAAAAGACAAGCCACCTGGGTGAAAAGAGGTGGAAAACAGAATTCCCAAAGTCAGATTCCCCACTGAAAGGATTGGGATCACAGAGGGTAACTTAAAGGGTTAATTACAGCATGTCCTGAGTCAAACAGCTCAGCCTGTGCTGCAACAACATGAGGAGTTGCTGCAAACAACTATGTGTTGTCTCAGAGCTATCTGCAGAAATGAAAGGCCCGAAGCCCAGTTCACACCATCAATTTGCAAGCTCAGAGATGGGCTCAACAAGCTAGCAATTAAAGCACAGTCTCAAAACATAAAGTAGTTAATCTTGCTGGAACAGAAATTTTAAGACATCTGATTTGAGTGGGATCATGAAAAATGAATAATTTTGAAATATACAGGGATGATAACCTTGAAACAGCAAAGAGGGGCTTCAGCTAAAGAGAAGATGCATTACAGGCCCAGGGAGAGGTCAATTGTAACTTGTTATCTCCGTAAGAGAATCTAAAGGATGTAACTCTGAAAAAGTAACTTGAAATGTTACAAGCAGCTTAATTCTGGACTTGTCAGGTATATTCTGTGCAAACCTCAATGAGAAAAACGTTGCAGGTAGAGAGTCCAGTGATGCCCAAAGGCTAGAAATAGATTGTTATAAAACAAACTGAGAAAAAGAGAAGGAAGAAACTCCCTAAATAAGACCAAACTTTAAAAATACATCAGAGGCCATATTGAATCAGCCACGTATGCGTGTAAAATAAATGTGTGCATACATTCTTGATTATTTGTCTTCAGACTGTAACTTTATTTTTAAAAAGTGTAAGTATTTCATTTTTATTCCTGCAAGGGTAAAGGTTTATTCAATGTGCCGTGGAATATCGTGGGTTTTGAAGGAAAACATGTTACAGGAACATTTTTGCTTCTAAAATACAAACATTAGAAATTATGTTAAAGCAATCTCTCAAGGTGGAGACTGCAGCAGGCCATCTGCTTCAAAACCTATTGAACTGTGTCTCAGTCTCAAATCAGAAAAATATCACATGCCTCTAAAGAGCCAAACCATCTCTCCTGCATCAACACACATCAAAATAAAATCCAAAAAATTTGATGACTACAACATTTCAAATGCTGAGTCCCTCAACTACAGGCAATAAATAAATCAAGTTTCATTACCTGGAGTAATCAGTCCTTATGATTGGAAACATCTCTTGTCAGTCTGAAACAGACAATTTTAAACATGAGAACCTCAGAAAACTGACTATATAGACATCATCGGGTAGAGAACGCGAAGAAGAAGTCTTAGAAAAATCACATCACCGCAGATTTGTGAATAGGGAAGAACAAAGCGAAAATGGTGTGCAGAAACCAAATACTGTTTTGCTGAAGGAAAATCACACAGAAAGCACAAAAGCCATAGAAGTGGTAAAGATTAAGGAAGCTTCTCTCTCTCCCAAAATCTGCTCTTCTGAGGAACTTACCTGTATAAGTAAACTCCACCTCTTCAACTTGAGAAGCCACTGCAATGACAGGATCTAACTTCATATGTAAATATGTTCCCTTCTGCAACAAGAAATTCAAGCAACAGGCCCAAACAGTATGTCATAGAAACTCACTGGTACTATCTCTTCCTAAGTATTATGTTTGTCCTATCTGTAATTGTTTTAATATTGACATCTGTAATTTCCTGTCAGTAATTTCGTCTCTTAATCCAAAAGATATCTTCAGTAAAACTTTTAATAAACTATTCTTTTAAACTGTTTAAACATAAGCTTGACTGATAATCTACTTTAACATAAATCATTACAATTTTAAATGGGGACTAAATAAACTATATTAATCTGGAGTTCATCAAATACGTGATTGGAATGCCTGGTAAGAACCCATGAGCTGTGAATGAACAAAGATGGACTTTGACTTAATTTCTTTTTATATATGATTTCTGTTATTAATATAGGCGCCAGAGTATGGCAACTCAAAAACATTTCACTGCATTTTATAATAATATAAGTGACAATAAATTAATATTCTATTCTATAACTGGTATAACTGGCACAGGGCTTCTGGCATATGTTGTGCATATGCATACTGCTCTCTATATTGCATACTTAGCCACCTATACGACAAGCTAATGTTAACCAATTTCTATAACTCCTGGAATATTAATCTGTTGCTGTACATAAACCACAGGATTTAAAATTGCTCTCTGATTACGGTACATAGTACACCAGAGATCAGATGGAATGCTAAGACCATAAGGCCATAAAATGTAGAAGTAGAAGTAGGCTATTTGACCCATCGAGTCTGCTCCACCATTCAATGAGATCATGGCTGATTGGATAATCCTCAACTCCACTTTCCTGCCTTTTCCCCATAACCTTTGATTCCCTTACTGATTAAAATCTGTCTACCTCAGCCTTAAATATATTAACAACCCATCCTCTATAGCTCTCAGTGGTAAAGAATCCCACAGATTCACCATCCTCTGAAAGAAGGAATTCCTATTCATCTCTGTCTTAATTGGGTGAACCTTTATTCTAAGATAATGCCCTCTCGTCCTAGATTCTTCCACAAGGGGAAGCAACCTTTCTACACCTACCCTGACAAATCTCCTGAAAATCTTAT
Organism: Rhincodon typus; assembly: GCF_021869965.1. Classification (NCBI taxonomy): domain Eukaryota; kingdom Metazoa; phylum Chordata; class Chondrichthyes; order Orectolobiformes; family Rhincodontidae; genus Rhincodon; species Rhincodon typus. The sequence goes on from NC_063336.1 coordinate 36,497,924, forward strand.
ATGTTTCAATAAGATCACCTCTCATTCTTCTAAACTACAATGAGTATAAGCCCAACCTACTCAACATCTCCTTATAAGGTAATCGCTCCAAAACTGAGGTCAACCTAGTGAACCTTCTCTGGACTGGCTCCAATGTCAATATATTGTTCCTTCTATAAGGAGACAAAACTGTTCACAATATTCCAGCTGTGGTCTGACAAGTGCATTGTCCAGTTTTAGCAAAACTATTTTAGCAAAACCCTATTTTATATACCGTTCCCTTTGAAATAAAGGCCAACATTGAATTTGCCTTCCCTATTACCTGCTGATGTTTTTGTGATTTTTGTGGTATATACCTGGGGTCTTCTAAATCCCACTGCTGTGTGGCTTTCAGCAGTCTTTCTCCATTTACATAACATTCAGTTCTTCTATTCATCCTCCCAAACTATATAACATTACATTTTCCCACAAAGTCTTCCATCCGCCAAGTATTTGGCCACTCACTTAACCTGTCCATATCACCCTTTTATCATTACTGTTTTGGGCAAGGCCAGACACTCCCAAAATATTTTAAGAAGATAGCCTAGACTCTTACTTCTTCTTATTTTAAAGGCAAATGTAAAATGTTGTGTTCCAGATGCAATTTGATCAGCCAAATTACTTGGCATAAGGCAAAAAACAATTTATTCAAACACTATATTTAAAATTCAACAAAAGAAAGAAGAACTTGGGATAACTTAATTCTATTGGAAAACTTAATTAGTAATAGTTACTGTATCTTTTATTCTGTTAACTGTTCCAAATTAGTAACATCCCATAAGCATACCCTTGGCAAAAAAACAAATCCAGAAATCAGGTTTTCTCACATGCAACACCCACAGTATGAAGAGAACCCCTAGCTTCTAGTTGTAACTGAGAGAGGGGAGAAAAAGAAACTGCTACTTCTTCAAAATCCTGGTCTGTGAGAGCTGGCCACACTCAGCCAGGCTGCTTCTATTGTTCCAACTTCAAAAAAAGCCCAAGGCCTCACAGGCTGTTTATGTTAGCAGAGACTGCTCACCATCTCTTGAACGATCTCTCTCTTAAAAGAAACCAGGACAAAATATACCTCTTAAACCAACAGCATTGTCACATTACCCCTATTTAAGTTTAGCACAGTGTTTTCTGACTGAAGTTCTTCAACTGTCAAACTGAATTCTGAATTCTACCATATTATGCTCACTGTTTCTGAAAGGACCTTTTTCTTTGACATCATTCATTAAACCTATTTCATTATACGTCAACAGATCAAAAACAGCCTGATCCCCTATAGGATCAACAACATATTGTTCTCAGAAATGGTCCCAAATACACTCTGTGAATTCTTCCTCCTGGCTAACTCTTCCAATCGCAATCTACATGTCGATTAAAGTCACCCATGATTAATGTACTGCCTTTTTCGCATGCTTTCATTATCTCCTGAGTAACTCTCTGTCCTACTCTATAGTCACTGTTAGGGGCCTATAGACTACTCCCACCAATACCTTCTTCCCCTGTTTATTTCTTACCTCCCCCATATGGATTCTACATCTTCCGATTCAGGATCATTTCTTGCTATCATACTTGTTCTATCATGTACCAACAATGCTACCTCACCACATTCTCCTTCCTGCCTATCCTTTTGAAAAGTCACATGCCCACAAATATTTAGTCTTCAGCTTTGATCTTTTGAAATAGTGCACTATATTTCAAAGTCCCCAGGCTTGTGACCTGATGCCAGTAGGTTTTGAAAATCCCATTCTCGGAGGTCCTATCAAGATCCAGATGCTTCTGAGGCAATCTTTAATTTTCAAAGGCCTGATTGAGGAAGATGGAACAAAAAACCCATTCACCACTAACTCACAGCCCTTTTAGCTCCCTAAGGCTTTAATGACATTTGGGAAAGCAAATTTGAAATCTGATTTAGGCAAGCAGTTGGTATTCATTAACGCAAAGGTGTCTAATTCACTGTTGGACAAAAGAAAGTTAATTTCCATTTGTACTTTAATGAAATTTAAGGGGTCAATTCATAACACAGCTTGGTGCCCAAGGCTACTGTGCCATCTACATACACCTGACACTGTCTTAAGCTCCCTGCACACCTCATGAAGACAGAGGCAGTCTCTAACATGCCTGTTGCCTATGTTTGCTGCTGGCAGGCAGCTCCCATCTGAAAAGCGCTCACTGTTTCCGATCAGGCATTGAGTTTGCCCCTTGTCCAATTAGGACATTATCATTCGAATACAACATTGTGACAGCAGTCCAGTTTAGTAGCTGGATCAGAACCTGGAGTTCATCGTAGTTCTAGGTTCTGGACCTCACAATGAAAATTCTGTTTTCTGTCTCAAATATACCATACGCCTATTGCAGGATAGTCAGTTATCTGTGATGACCTTGGGTACCCTTTAATTCCAGTTGGCAAGCCTACATATCCTAGTAAATCCTAAAACTTAGTTTAAATGTTTTGCAATTATTTTGGCAATTTATGAATTTATTGATTTACTAGAAAAGATTTTGATCTTTCTGTATAACACTGAAATTATGTAATGCTTTTAGAAATCTTACTACTTGTATCCTGAAAACATATTGATGGAAAATGTAAAACAAAGTTGCCACACAAACAAAAAAAGGAAAGAATGCAATGTTATTTCCTGATAGTATCATGCTGCTACAAATTATTGATCTGTATTGACAGTGACATTCTGATAACAGGATGTGACACATCATGGATGCGCTTCCTGTATTACAGAGGCAACATAAGCAATCCCCTATCAGTTATGTCTCACTCTTTAAATTCTTGAGGGACATATAAAAGGATACATATCATAGTTTTTTCTTACTCTTTCTTTTCTTGTAGACTCCAAGTGCTACAGGTCACCATTGGCACGAACAGGCAGCATCTGGACAGCTCATGATAAGGGGCCTCAGTATTGTTAGTCTGGGGGCCTCTGGTTTCAAAATTCTTTTTAAGTACACATGATGTTAATAAGGATGGGGAGTTGAGGAAATTGTGTTTTAAATACCAGCTATTTCACAATATATTTGACAATAGTAAAGGTAGAGTTAGGTGACATTAAATCAGAACAAACAACCGACTGGAGTTAAATTGCAGTTGAGAAACAGGCCAGAGTATCAGAGTGCGCAATCATGCACACAGAGCAGGTTTTATCCATGAACAAAGTAATACAAAGTAAAGGAGCTGTATTGTGTGGTTGCAGAGTTCATTGGGGATAAGTTGACTGCATTAGACAACCTGTTCTACTTCATTCACTTGCACAACAGCAGTCTATTACTATAGAGTTGGACAATCAAAGCACAATTGCTTTCCCATTGTAATTTTAGCCAAAGAATGATTAAATCCTAATTTACCATAAAGATAAGGCTCAATAGTTCTGCGGTGATGTCATTAAATAAGACATGATTGCAGGTGAAAGGAGAAATTATTAAAACAGGTTGGTTTGCTATATTCCCTTCTATTGGCAATGTTCCCTCTCATTTCCCTTTGCTCTAGGTGGCCTATTTGTTACACAGTGGAGACCTTTTATGATTGCTGAGTTAGCAATCACATACGCACACAGCATGTAAGGATAGCTGCTTGTGTACAACCTGTGTATAGCGGTTTCAATTGCTGTCCAGCTGCACACCCAGAGGGGGGGATATTATTCAATGGTATTTCAATGAAGTATAAGCCATCCTCAGGCAACTCGTTTCCACCAAAGTTTTTAAAATCTCATTGGGAGGAAGTTCCACCTGCAAGCGCTGTCAGCCAATCAACTGGCTGGCAGCTGTCTAATCTCAGTAGCCCCACTAGGAGCAGTGGCCACTGCTGGGATTGCAGTCAGTCCTCAGTGTTAATCATCTCCTGAGCTGGATTAAAAAGGAGGGGCAGAGGTGTTCCACCAGGAGGCAAGACTGGATGAAAAGAACATGAGGGCAAGGATCAGGAGAACAGGGACTGTGAACACACAGGGGTGAGTTGTATTATGGAGGTGCCCAAATAAGAGAGGCACCCAAGCCCACAACATGGCATACCCCCTCAGCTGATAAAATACCAGCAACAGAGATGGAGAGGCACTAAGTGGCTACTAATTAGGCTCTTAAGGGCCTCCATTGGATCAAGGGCAGACTGACCCACCAATGTCTCCCTCACTGCCAATAAAATATCAGTGGCAGCAAATAACTCCTGATGTGTCATTCAATTTTACACCTCACCTCCTAGCCCACTTCTGAGGGGAAAAGGTGTGGATTTAGAGGTAGTGTGATTTTATGCTTCATGGCATAACATTGCACATATTCCTCGTGCTGTCACACTCAGTATCAGGTTAGTGAAGGTGTTATGTATACAGAGTAAGCAGGTAGTAATTCCAGTCAATGGAGAATGATGATTTCACATCAATGCTGCCATTTTCAACCTCAATCAGGGATAAGTTGACTGCATTAGACAACCTGTTCTACTTCATTCGCTTACACAGCAGCAGTCTATTACTATGGAGGTATATAATCGTTGTATGTTGGTATTGGACTCTTCTAATCTCCTTAACATTATCTCCAGGCTCGGCGTCAGGCTTCTCAACATACCAAGAATGTTATCATTCACATCCATCAATCCTCATCCAGCCAACATCTCAAAGTCCTCACCTGAGTTTCTTGCTCGAGAACTTGTGGGCAACATTTCATACCAGCACCTTGTTCCCATTATTCTTACCCTCGCTGGAGATGACTCACACCTGACATCTCACTAGTTATAAATTCTATCTTTAAGCCACCCTCTAAACTTTGTGAGGTACCAGTGTCAGAGTTGGTGACTGCAGGAGTGAATATGACTGATTATGTGTTTCCTTCACAACTGTTTTCCTGCTCTTTCATGGCCTAATCTTTCACCACTGCCTAACCAGATGTCAGTTCTTGGGTATCTGAAAGTAGAATATCACAGGGGAAACATTGTCATGCGGCGGTAAGGGGTGTGGAGGGCAAGAGGTGCTCACTTATAACTTGTGTAGCTTCTAAATCAATAGAGGGTCGGGGAGAAGGGGATGTGGAATGTGAAAAGCAGGATTTGGAATGAGAAGACAGCTTGGTATCTTTTATGACTTCTGTTGCTGGGTATGGCCTTGGTCATGGACACTCTTCCATGAAGTTAAAGGAATGTAGCTAGGCCTGTTTTCCTCTAATTGGGTGGTGCTGCCTCGAGTTGTTTGTGCTGCAAGTGAGAGGAGTGTGTCAATGAGTGGGGTGCAATGTGCTTGTGTCTTATGGTCATGGTTGAATAGGTAATGGCAGCATTAAAGCTAGGAAGTGTGGGTATGAGGCTTGCAGCAATGCTTAGTGAGTAAGGATGGGGCTTACAGTAAAACTCAGTGAGTAAGGATGAGGCAGACAGCAATCCTCCACAACAATCCTCAACATCAGCACCCTGCAAAGCTGCGTACCCAGCCCTTTACTGCACTCCTTGTGTACTCATGGCTGTGTGGCCATCATCCTAACTCCATCTACAAATTCACTGACGACACTACAGTCGTAGTTCAGATCTCAAACAGTGGCAAGACAGAATACAGGAAAGAAATGGAGGGCTTGATAACGTGATGTAAGGATAACAATGTCTCCCTCAACGTCAGCAAAACTAAAGATCTGATCACTGACTTCAGGAAGCAGAGTGGAGGGCAGGCTCCTATCTACATCAATGGAGCTGAGGTGGAGATTGTCAACAGTGTCAAGTTCCTAGGAGTGATGATCACCAATGAACAATCTGTCCTGGATCACCCATGTTAATGCGATGATCAAGATGGCACAACAATGGCTCGACTTCCTCAGGAGGCTAAGGAAATTTGGCATGTCCATAACGACTCTTATCAACTTTTAGAGATGATCAGAGAAAGTATTCTATCCAGATGCAAGACGGCTTGGTATGGCAACTGGTCTGCTCAGGGCCGTAAGAAACTACAGAGAGTTGTGAACACAGCCCAGTCCATCACGGAAGCCATCTTTCCACCCACTGACTTCATCTACACTTCTCACTGCCTCAGAAAGGCAGCCAACATCATCAAAGACCCCTCACACCCCAGTTATAATCTCTGCTAACCTCTTCCATCAGGCAGAAGGTACAAAAGTTTAAACATACATACCAACAGATTCAAGAACAGTTTCTTTCTTGCTGTGATTAGACTCCTAATGAACGTTCAAACTTCAAATCTAATGTTGATCTTGCTTTTTGTGCACCTTCTCTGCAGCTGTAACATTGTAATCCCTGCTCTGTTCTATTAACATTATGCACTTTGTATGGTATGATCTGCCTGTACTGCACACAAAACAAACTTTTCACTGTACCTAAGTACATGTGACAATAATAAATCAAATCAAATAAAATCAAATCAAAACTACTCGGTGAGTAGGAGGGGCTTGCAGCAATACTCGGTGAGTAAGGATGAGGCAGAGCTACAGATGTGAGATATGATTCATAATTGATAGCAATTGTTTTTAGGTCTGTGAAGCAGGAATGGTAAATTCAGCAGAGTGAAGCTGCTGGTTCCATTAGCAGAATGTGATATTCAGCAACTAATTCACTGACTTTGACATCTCATGCAAGGCCTTTGACATTCTTGCAATACTGTATCCAGGTCCTTGAGACAATAAAATCTGCACTAAATGTCAGAGTTACCGGCATTTGTTTCTTCACAGAATTGTCTGAGTGAACAATACCCTGTAAACCAAAACACAACCTCCCCACTTTTGTATTCAATTCCCTCATAGTAAACAATAACATTCTATTAGCTTTTCTAATTACCTACTATGCCTGATTATGATAAAGATAACAAGGTGTAGAGCTGGATGAACACAGCAGGCCAGGCAGCATCAGAGGAGCAGGAAAGCTGACCCTCTGAAGAAGGGTCCAGACCTGAAATGTCAGCTTTCCTGCTCCTCT
>NC_063336.1:36505339-36517671 GCF_021869965.1 Rhincodon typus
CCCATTTCTGAAGAAGGGTCTAGGCCCGAAACGTCAGCCTTCCTGCTCCTCTGATGCTGCTTGGCCTGCTGTGTTCATCCAGCTCTGCACCTTGTTGTCTCGGATTCTGCAGCATCTGCAGTTCCTACTATCTCTTACACAGCGACCACACCATTTCACCCAAATGGTCACATCTCAAAGTCTAAGGAGAACAGTCCTTGGTCAACTCAAGGGGATTGTCGTCAATCAGGGCTGGGCACCACAGTCAGTCAAGGACAGCATGTGAAAATCAGTCCAGGGATTGGAGACTTCATTTGGCCATTTGGAGCATGAGCGCCAGGAGTATCATTCCCAAGAGTGTGCCCTTGTTCATCCTGCTGGTTCAGTGCAAGTAGTTCAGAGATTAGTCAGGGGTCTGGTTACTCATTAATTGGCCCTGTCTTTCCAAGTCAATCAAGGGTTAGGTCGTGTTCAGACCTGGAGGGCAGCTTGCTGAAAGTCAAGGGAGCTATCAGGAACCATTGCTGTGGTAGGGAAGTTGGGGAAGTCGCTTGTGCAGACTGGAGACAACATGCTGAGATGCAGAGGGGGCCATCATTTTGAAGGGGGTCAGCTCCACATATAAGGAAGGGACTGTACATTGGAGGATGCGGGCTGCTGTGGAGAGGAGATCGTCGATGGTCATAGCCACTCTGACCTCCATGAGGTACAGTGCATCAGGATAGGCTAAGTTGTAGGGTTGAGGTTCAGAAATTGAGAAACAACGATAAATAAAAGAGTTGGTTGGCACCATGTGGAAGTTCCAAATTGATAGTGTCAGCAGAAAGTGTAAGGAAGAAAGGAACTTGAAGGTTTCAAGAGCACCAGGCAGAACCTGCACATCAGTCTGCCAAGTGCAATCTGTATTACCCTCCAACCTCATTTGAATTGAAAATACACAATGTACACAATGGAAATAAAAAAAATTTGTGATCACACACAAAGTGGGCAAAGAAAATTGATTTTTTTTATTTTCTGCGCATGCACACTCTACTTCTGAGCTACAAGAAGTGATTGAATTCATCAGGCACTCACACAAAATAGATTAAAGAAATCTGAAACCATAGAGTTCTGCATGTGAAACACATGCAATGAGAGATATAAATGTGAGGTGCAGCTCCTGACCACAAATAATCTGGACATTGGTCATTACAGATTGACTATAGGGAAGCAGAAATAATTACAGGCGATCTTAAAAATGTCACCTATAGGCTACAATTCACAAAGATAATCCAAGGTGTCATAGGCTGCACAAGCGCTGATTTCCTCACCGCTTGAAATGTAAGAACTTATCAGTATGTTCTTTCCATGCAATGCTGCCTTACTTGGTGATTTTTCAGTACTCCGACTGCAAAGGTTCGTCCAACGCAGTTGGCTGGACCGTTGGCTTGTGAAGCAGCGTGATGCCAATAGTGTGGGTTCAATTCCCATCCCCTGCTGAGGTTACCATGAAGGACTCTCCTTCTCAGCCTCTCCCTCAACGGTTGTCCTCAGGTTAAATCACCACCAGTCGTGGTCTGGTAAAACTATAGTGACACAACTCCTAGTTCTCTTACCATCATCTACTGTATTTGTGCAACGTGGCCTGTACTGTATACGTCGGTACAGACATGTCCAAAAGTTCATGAATAGGTATTCCATAGCCCTTCTTGTCAGAGTCCTCCATGTTCCACTGTATGGAGGTATGTGCTACGCTGTCATTTGTGAGTGATGTAAATGCTGATTACAGTTCTGTTTCTGATGTTACCTACACAGTTTCAACAGAACTGTGACTGATGGATCATTGTCACTGTAACTGCGGTGTAACAAAAGCACGGAGAAATTGAGATTGTACTGGTGCACCAGGAAACCCAGGACTAACAGTAACATCCAGCAGCGACCGAAAAGCCTCTATATGAAACAGTCCCAACTGAAGACTCCCCTCAAGATGTGGAGGAGGTGCAGGAGGCCCCGCTATCTATCGTCCTCAATGCCTTTCCTTCCAGTTAAGCAAAGTGCATTGCTACCACCTACTGAGGATAACCTAGGATACCTTCACAGAAGTATGTCATCTGATGGTGTGGGACTTATGACCTGACTGGGTGGGTGTTTATGCTATCCAAGGGGCTTTCAAGATGACACTGCACTAAATATTTTGCTTCTGAGAATCCACTGTGTGGTATCTTTCAATTCTCAACGCACAAATGTATCAAAGCATTACTGATGCACTTTGTGCAGATCACACCGCTTCATCTGGTTTCTCCCTGAAGAGGTCAGTACTGCAGTCCTTGGCAGTAGGTTTTATCAATGTGGCTGGCTTTTCCCTCCTGCAGGGCGTGAATAACTGAGCATATGTTACATTAATATCATAGCTCTACAGACTTTATCAAATGAAATGAATTCCACTCCATCAATGTATAAGGCAGTTATGACCATTGGTACCAAACCTTTAAAGCCTGGTGCCCTAGAGGCTGCCATGATGCCTATATCCTTGAGAACTTCCATGTTCCTGTTCCATTTCAAAGTTCCATTTTAAAGTAGGGATAAGGGCTACCCTCTGTGAAAGTGATTGATTACTTTGTTACACAAACCCCTAACTGAGGCCGAGTGTAGACACAATGCTCTCTGTTGTGTGTGTGTGTGTGTGTGTGTGTGTGTGTGTGTGTGTGCGCTCGCACTTTTGTTTTGTTTGTTTCCCTCCTACTTTATGAGGTGCAAAGGGCTATTTGTGCCTGGTAGCATTTGACCTGGTCCAGAGCTGGGCCTGAAATATGGTGCCGGTAGTGTGAATCCCAGAAAGTCTCGGCAGTGGTAAGTACTTACACTGGTACTGAATGCACAGAAACGTGACTCCATACACGTGTAGTGATTGTGTAATAAGGTGAGCAGCAGAGAAATATGTGATAACACAGTGTGGAGCTGGAGGAGCACAGCAGGCCAGGCAGCATCAGAGGAGCAGGAAAGTTGACTGTGTTATCTCTGACTCCAGCACCGGCAGTTCTTACTATCTCAGAGAAATACGTGAGATGTCTGTTAGGAGCTCACAGAGAGAAACCCTTGCCGAAACTAGCAGTTTATCAATTTCTGTTAAAATTCAGTCAGTAACCTATTTGTCTGTTTCATCCATGTGCCAAGATTCATTATGTTTCTAACATTAATAGGCCTCACCTGATAGACAGGTAAGGGAATATAATGGGTGAAATCTTCCCAGGACTTGAATGACCTGGACAATGGCAAGGAATTTAGGAGAATCATGTGAGAATTTGAGCAAGACTTTTCCGGAACATCAGGAGCAACAAATTGGTATTTTCCAACGAAACTCTGGATATTGATGCAAAATTCTTGTGAGTGAGTGGTGAGATACCTCTTAATTGGGATTACCACTCATTGTCATCCTTGTTATTACTTAATATCACCTCATTAAAATGCACTGTCCTATTCTACCACAAGCTGGATAGGAACTAGACATCGAGAATTCCCAGTATAAAGTTCAAAGCAGGTAGCTGTCAGTTGACCACTTGCTCCTCAGGCCTCCATCTTGGACACCCAGTACCAGCACCTCAAGACCTGTCCCTTAGCTGCAGCCTCGTGCACCCTATGTCTATGGATGCCAGCATTCAACATGTGCCAGCCACTCTACATCATCATGGTGCATCATCTGGTCCATTTACAGTACTCTTCTGCATTTTAATGCTGCACTTTGAAGGAAACTGGCAATTTTCATTGGAATGCTGCTGCAAAAATGCTTCCTGCAGTGACAGGCATCCAACTGATGGATTGGACCAGGCTGCATCTCACTGAACCGTACATTAATATTTTATGCAACCTACAGCAGTCGCAATTGGTGGAAAATTAAATTGCTGCATTCATTACAGATTAAATTGTTGTTTAGAAGTTGTGGAATGTAGGTTCATTTTAAAGCTATTACAAAATTATTACCAGGGTGTCCTGGGCTTTCACCCATGCTGTTCCTTCAAGAACACAAAATGTGATCTGGTGACCAACTTTTTTTTACACTAGTTTGTATTTTCCATTAACTTGAAAAACATTGACAAGATTTTAAATTCAAAGACAAGGAAATTAAAAGTAAGACCAGGAAAAGATCCCCAAAAGAGTTTGAGCTCTCTTTAAAAAAAAAGAACTGCGAATGTGGGAAATCTGAAACAAAAACAGAAATTACTGGAAAAACTCAGCAGGTCCGGCAGCATCTGTGGAGAGAGAGCAGAGTTAATGTTTTGGGACCAATGACGCTTCTTCAATTCATTTTCTCCAGCAATTTCTGTTTTTGAGTTTGACCTCTTGTGTGAACTTCAGTGGAAAATTTAATGAGGAGCACCAATTCATTATTTTGCACTGCTAAATCAATTTCAGCCCACCATCTATCCGTCTGACTCCTATATTTTTAAATCCATTGCATTTTATCAGAAGAATAGTGTTTCTGCAGTGTATTAAAATAATGCAATGTCTAGTTTGCTTGCTGGTACTTCTGTGTTTGTGGTAGGAACACGAGGTGCAGCTGTCCATCAGTCCCCTGTGTTAACCCAAAAGCTCAAAGGGAATACAAGTGGCAGAGGTTCATTCACTGCTTCTATGGCTCGTAAAATACAGCCCTGGATATGTGTCCTTTGGAACTTTGTCCTTTGCATCAAGAATTTCAGATACAGAGTTAGCTGTCATGTGAAGTACCGTATTCCATTAACTACGAAAATTATGTGATTTTACAATTTATATACAAGCACAGTTTCATACCTAAAAATGATCACATTTTTCTTGATACAGTTTTATCTTATAATCGTATTTAATGAGCAAATTAAAATAGCAGCATATCAATAGTTTGAAATTATGATATTTTGTGAGAAGTATATTTATTTAGTCATAGTCATAGGTTGTGCTACTTTGCGGGCATACTCGAGGTTGTTATTCTGTACGGTATATGGAAACACTGTATATGTTATGTACTACATTTCTATATTGTACAGATAATGACTAAGCTAAGTATCACACACAATCGTGTATCTGATGGCAGAAATATTTTGAAAAAGTGCCAGGAGGCATCCAAAATTAAATCACATGATTAAACAGCTCATAAAATTATGCCACATACATTAGCAGCAGTATTTACTGAGAGAGCAGAAACATGAAAGCTTTTTTACATTAAGATAAAATCCCTCACAGCTAGTTTAGTCGAGTGCTAATGAATGCTGAGAAAAATGTCCATCAGTAGACAACTACATATATCATGCTAATAAAATCTTCCATATTGTGTTCTGTGCTGCAGGTAATGTTTATGACATTATGAAAATAAAGACCATTTTGCACATTTTTTTCATGTATATACATTCAACTCTATGTTGTCATCAGGTTTCAAAAGCAAACTTGCAAAGGAAGTTATTAATCTGGATTGTTTGTCAAAAACTGTCTTATGTAGAAATGTTCTTTCCTTTCCCAGACAAATAGAAAAACTTGTCAAATGTATTGAATGCCAGAATTAATTTCAGGAAGTCACGACTAGGTGGGAGAGGCAGTAATGATGTCTTCATGGCAGTTCGGATACACAATAAACATCTGCCTATAATTTTACAGCCTTAGTTTAAAAAACAACCTACAGTATTTGAGTACTGTGATCTTTATGTAAAAGGAAAAGTGGTTATGTATTAGATTTCTATCATTAGAACCAGTGATTTGATTACCATAATCTTGTGAGAGCAATTGCATCATTCCACTTGATCTTTTATAATACTATGGTAAATGCAATTTTCTGTTCCCTGATGTAATTCAGTTCATAATGTAGCAGTGCTGCAGGAAAAAAGACATTAGAATCTAATTTGGTCCATTTTTCTAGGTCTAATTAATGTGCATTTGCAGATTATTTTTATAAAAGACTATTTTAGAATGTTAAACTCACTGCATTGTAAACGGCAAATCAACCATGTTTGATGACAAGTTGAATGTGACCACCATTTTTTTTTGTTTGTAATCAGTCGTGCAGAACTCCTGGTATCAGTTAAATGCTGGTAGTTATCCAGGGTTTTCAAAACCAGAGTAACTTTGAAGTGTTCAGATTTTGATACCAGAAAAATGTTTTTGGTTTATTTATCTACAGAGAAAAGGGTGGGTAGATCTGGGAAGCAGTGATTTTTCCACTATAGAATGAAAGCACTTCCAGCCTGAACATGTGAACTGATGAGGATAGCAAAAGATAGGAAAATTAACATCAATGCTTTCAATGAGGAAAGGGAATTAGTGCTTGCCATCAGCATTGGCTGCAGTTTGTTGTGGAAGGGCTTTGGGAGCAATCTTGTGATGATAACATGGAGCTGCACATCACTGAATGTAAATGGAATTTTGTTGGGGGGTTGTTAATTAGGCTGTAGAGTGAGAATGAGTCTGACTCATGGGCATGAACAGATGAAGAAGATAAATTCGGCTTTACCTAATATAACTATAAGATCAGAGCCTGGATATATCTATGATGACCATGTATAGTAGCATTTAGTATAATGAATGGTGTTACTTTGAAGTCTAAGTCTCAATCACAGAATCGCAGAAGAGATACAGCATAGAAGGAGGGCCTTGGGCTCATCGTGTCTGTACCAGCTCTCCAGTGAGCATTATAACCTATCATTATTCTCCTGCCTTTCCCCCTTACCCTTGTAGATCTATTCTATTCACATAATCCCTAATGCAGTTTTTGAATCGAATCTGCCTCCAGTATACTTCCAAAGAGTGTATTCCAGTTCTGAATCTTTCATTGTGTGAAAAAGATTCTTCTCACATCATATATGCTACTTTTGCCAATCACTTTAAATCTGTGCTCTCTCATTCTTGCTTTTTTTTTCGGAAGACAGAGCTATGGGCTGACCTCAGGCGCCATGCTGAATACAGTTAGGTGTCTATTGATGACTACTTAAACAGATTTTATTGATTAAAAACATTAAATGCATTGAAAATCATTTGAATTATCCGTTATGAAAACCAACGTTTTGTATTCTATGAAGTTGGACAATTTAGATACTACTTTAATATCTTTCACAGTGCATTGATAATTCTTTGTCAGTCTTGACATGGCTTGTTTTTTTAGGCGTGGTCTTGTCTACACTTTGCAATTACCAAGGCTAACTGTTCCTCTTTTCCTCCAAGGGTAACTGTCCCCACCCTCTAGTGCCTGTGCATCCCCCAACATTCAATTCCAATCCACACAGCCATGATTTCCTGGGACCATATCCACAGGGATTCATCACCTCTTGGAATGGGTAATCTGACTATCCAAATAAATTCAATAGAACTGACCTGTTGTGCCTTGGTATGTTTTGTGCACTCTAGGTTGCAGGCTGTTGGGATAGATATTTTATGCAACCTGTTCAGACATGTTATAGAGTAGGTGTGATCTTAAGATGGGCCTCCTGGCTCAGTGATAGGGATACTACCATTGCCCCGTAAGGGTCCCATAGATAGTTGGGAAAACAAAATCCGTTTAAGTGGAGATGGCTGGATGTTCAAATGATTGAATCATAGGGCATCCATAAAACCCAATCCACAAAAATGGAAATGCACGTGTGAGGTGGGACTTACAATTATCAGGATTTTTGACATTCTTGCTACAAACAAAATCTGCCCCTTACATCTTAATAACTGCAGCATGCAAATTCATGACAGTTAGTTCCTCACTGCATGCTGCTAGAGAGCTGTTCAAATTCCAGCCGCTGCTGGCAGTATCCTATGCTATTGACCTAATGTTGGGAACTTAAAAGTGTGCTTCCAACTCTATGCAGTGGCCCCACCCATCACTTTTCCAGCTCCCTCAGATTAAATTCTGTCCACTGGTTCAAATGTGCAGAATGGTTACCGACAAGGGTGAACTTCAGGAGCAGAGAAACGAAAGAAGTGCAAGATGCTTCATTATTAATAAAGCTGTGGAAATATCTCAACTTTGAAAGCTAAGGATTCTTGAAGCTAATCATCAAATTCTCTATCTCAAGCTAACCTAAACTCAGTTCAATGAATACAGAATGTTTCTTATAATAAACTATAGATGTGGATTTCTGCAGATCCATTATCACATAGGATCATTGTCCTTTCAGTTATATTCTGTAACATGTCATTTGGAAGCATTTTATCAGTGCTACCAGGTTATGTTAATGGCTAAAAGTACACTTTGGTGAATGGTAAATGAGTGATACACCACCTCAATAGGAAAGCACAAAAATAAAGTTAGGGCAGAGCTTTGCATTATGTCAAGTTTAGTTCAGTTAATGAATGATTCAATATACGAGTAGACTGCACAGTGTACGGAAAACCATTCCTGTAAAGTGTGTTCTAATCTTCTCCATGATCTGTGCTACATTAATTGATTTCATTCCAGGTAGAATGCATTACTGCAGGTAGCCTTGGCATCCTTAGTTTCAAGCAAGAAGAAAATAGTGGCTGCTTTTCCATTTCTGGATAATCATTTCATTATGTGGGTACATGCACACATGTATATTTGTGTGTGAGCTCCCACATGCAAAACTGTGTTGTAAGTGTAATTAACCATAGTGTTTTAATGTTCAAAATGACCATTACTAAAATTGGTCAGCAGCATTTCATGCCTATTGTGGAGAGAAAAAAGAAATTGCTTCCTTTTCATAAATCAAGGGCAATTGGTACTTGGAAAGAATATGTAAGCTGCAGTGTATTTCCAATCCTGCTCGTTAGTTAGAAACAAAATATTGATTCCCAGAAGATTTCCGTGCTGTGTTTTGTGTAGTTTAAGCTGAGGATCTTGCTTATTCAGCATCAGATGAACAGCTGTAAGTTCCTTCATTTGCCCCACTGCCAGCACCACCACCACCAGCACCCCCCCCCCCCCATCCATTTCACTGCTGACTTTTCTCGCTGCTTGAATGGTTGATTGATTAGTGAAAGTGTGTGTGAGCAGATGGCACTGATGTGCACTTGGCTGCATTCTGTAGTGTTGCTGTGAATACCCTTCTAATAATGACGAACAAAGTCTTTTACTTGAACTTGAGTGTTCTACAACTATTTGACAATATGGTGGATGATTGGGAGAAAAGAAGTTATTGAGTTGTTGAGTTGTTTGTCATCTAAAGTCAATTGATAATAAGCTTCCTTTGTTTTTTTCTGCAATAGCATGATCAAGTCAGTTAGCGTTGCATTGTGGGGTTTGAAAGTTAGTAAACTGAGTGTGTTACTCATTCCAGCACAGTGCAGTACTTGCATGAAATGTACGGGCAGGGTGCCCATGTAAAAGCTGCATAAAATAGGTCTGGAAAGCTTTGGTACAATGAGCGACTGGAGCTAGTACATGTCTGGAGTTATTTATGTTGCAGAAATACTTCAGCAATATGTTCACATCCTGCATTGATACCATAATTACCATGTTAACCATTTTAAAAGTGCTGAAGAACCATTATAAGTAGTAATGCTCTGATTCATATTCCTTTTATAATTTACTGTCTTAGGAGAACATAATTATCAGAAAATATAGCATTTACTTGTTCATATCAGATTAAGAGTAACAGCTTGGATAAATAAAGTAACTGACCTCCTGTCCCCAACGTCTGCCCCCATCTTACAAGGAGCAAAGCAGTGTGATACAGTGCTCTCCATTTTCCTGGGTGATCGCAGCTCTAAAAACACTAGTCAAGCTCAGCATGTCCAGGACAAAACAACCCATTTGGTTGGTAAATGTTTACACCTTCCACCACCGACACAAAATGCACTGCATTAACTCATCAAGATTTCTTCAGCAGCATCTTTCAAACTTGTGACTTCTAGCACCTGGAAGGACAAAGAAAGCAATTGCATAGGAACACCACCTCCTGCAAGTTCTCCTCCAAGCCACAGACCATCCTGACTTGGAACTATATCTTTCATTTTCTCCGGAGCACCCGGCTAGAACTCTCTCACTAACATTACCGTAGATTTACCTACACCACATGGAATCTAGTGATTCATGAAGGCAAGGTAAAGGTAAAGTCACCGTAGACCACAGGACTGCTCTCCCAGTAAAGAGAGAGATGACTGGTGGTAGTTTAACTTGAGGGTTATCACACCTCAGATAAGTTGAGAAGGAGAGTCCTTCATGGTAACCTCGTCACTCTCCATTGCAAACCTGCCATCCAGCCAACTGAGCTAACCACCCCCTTATCACCCACTGCTTGAGGAGCAAATTGCTCACAAAAGAATAAATAAAATAATCAATGTGACAAAATGGAGGGTATTATTAAAGGACTAAATAAAAGTTCTCCCCGGGTTAATTACTTCCAAACCGCTTAGTATGAGAAGAATAAAACAAAATGAACATAAAAAAAGTTGGTGTGAAATATAAACGACTATATTTTACAAATTCACTTTATTTATGGCTTTATTCTCGCCATAAATTAAGTTGCTTATGAAACTGCAATGTGGTTGCTTACAATGCAACTCTTCCTAAAAAGGAACAGAAATTGCTATTCATGCCTGCTGATCATTTTACATCTGTGATTGCAATTTTATTTTTATTACATTGAAATAATTCCACAATGTGGAAATCTATGCAGTCTTCTGTGATCTGTTTAATATTCTTCTGTTTGGAGCAACTAACTATCTGGTAAGAAAATCTCAACAATGATGGGAAAGAACTGTACATTTTAATGATACACCGTCATTGAATTGCATCTTACCTTTCCAAAAATGTTTGGGTGACCATCTTAAATTTATGCCTTCCTGTTTTTGTTGCACAAACTAGGGAAAACAATGTAGTGTTATATTCCTTATCGGAGTGTTCCATAGCCTTGAAGATCTCACCCAGGTTAATACTTAATCTCTGTACTCTTCCATCACTCTATAAAGAACCAAAACTGAAGTCTAGAACTGAGGAGCAGAATGAAAAATCTAAGAGGCAGATTGTTCAAGAGTCAAATCAGGAAACACTTCTGAATGCAAAGGGTGCCACATGTTTGAAACTCTTTTGCAAATGGCCAGTCATGCTAAATCAGTTGTTAAAATTGCAGCTGACAGATTTCTGTTAGTCAAGCATAAAAATGGATATGGGGCCCAGAAAAATATACTGGGTTGCAAATCAGCTAGGATCTAATTGAATGGCATTACAAACTTATAGAGCTGAATTATAGAATGGCTATGTCACAGAAGGAGACTATTGGCCATTTTGCTCATATGACCTTTTGCAAGAATAACTCAGTTAGCCCAATACCTTTGGTGTTCTCTGGCTCTTGCATTTGCCCAATTTGAGAATAATTTCTTCCTATCTATTCAAAGGGGAGGCAGTATTGCTAATACCATCATTAATCCAGAAGTCAAGGCTAATGTTCTGGGGACATGGATTCAAAAATGCTCTTTAGTGAAGGAAATCTGTCATCCCTTCCTGGCCTGACCTATGTGTGACTCCAGACGCACAGTGCTTGAGTCTTAATTGTCACCCGAAATGGTTTAGCCAGCCACTCAGTTGTATCAAGCACTGCAAAGTCTAAAGAAAGGAATGAACCCAAACTGACCAACTGTTACCAACCTAGGCACCAGAATTGGCAAACACAGCCCTGTTGAACTTGCAAAGTCTTCCTTACCAACATCTGGATGTTTGTGGTAAAATTAGGATTGCTGCCTCTTAACTGGCCAAGAAACACGGGATGTAGTCAGGAATCAGACCTCATAGACAATGTCCCTGACACCATCATCACCGTTCCTGTCTCACTGACATCCACCAGATGTGGTGGCATAGTGCTGTACAGTCTGAATGGAGTTGCCCTTGCAGCCCTCAGCATTGTCTCTGGGCCCCATGAACGTTCATGGCATAGTGGGCTATGGGATAAAGCAATAGAAATGCAGTGGTAGACATTTAAGAGGATATTTCAGAATACTCAGAATAAGTATATTCCTACTATAAAGAAGAATTTGAAAGGGAGGACCCATCTTCAATCTTCCTCTACTATAAGGTCAGAAATGGGGGTATTCGCAGATGATTGCACACTGTTCAGTGCCATTTAAGACTTGTCAGATACTGAAGCAAATCTGTGACCATATGCAGCAAGACCAGGTCAACATCTCCATCTCTGCTCCAGGGAGACCAGCCTCAGCTTCTGTAATCCATCCAACTAAATAAAGTCACTTCTAACTGAAACCAATCTGAAGTTTTTTTTTCTGCACACTCACCTTCCAAAAGCCTGTCTCATTCTGTTATCCTACCCACTCCAGTTACAATTCTTCGATGCTGTGAGCCATCTGCAAATTTTGAAATTGTGTCATGGACACCCGTGTATAGGTCATTAATACAGATCATGATATTAGAATGTGTAGAGCTGGATGAACACAGCAGGCCAAGCAGCATCAGAGGAGCA
>NC_063336.1:36518171-36529182 GCF_021869965.1 Rhincodon typus
CTGTTTTCTCCTCCACAGATACTAACATTATACATTTTTCCTATTTTTAGGTTAAAAATTTATCATATTTGCTTGGAAAGAATCATTTCAAAATTAATCATAATCAACATTTTAATGGGCAAAATTTCAAATAGGAACCTGTACCTGGACCTCCTGTGCCTGTACAAGTCAATGAGAACAACAGGGGCAATATTTGAAAGGAGGCTGTATAAATCTAAATTTGCTGCCAGGAAATGTTATTCATTAGGTTATAAATGAAAACTCTGTGCATTATTTAAATATGCACAGTTTTACCATAATTTATTTAACTTTTATGGAACCTTGTATTTGACACATTTTCTCATCACTTCTGCATTCATTTTTTATCCTTGACACGAGTAACTGATTATTTCATTTTCCTAAAAAAGTAGAAAATTCATGCTGTGAGATGGCTTTGAGCCCAAATTTTTCAGTTTCTGGAGAGCTCTGGTGCAGAACGTGATTTTTTTTTATCCTTTGAGTACTTGTCTGCTCACTAAATACCTACATAAAGTAAGTGCCAGCACTATATAAACAACATTTGTTCCATACAAGTTTTATTAATATCATACTTGGGCCTGTCACTTTGACAAAATGTTCCAATTAAGTGTATTATAGATGGTAGTTTTTGTACATCTTTCTTTGCTCAGAAGTACTGCAAATGTCAATATTCTCCCTGATTACCTTGCAGGATACATTTTAAGAGATTTTTGATCCAGATACAGAGGGTAAAATTTTACCTAGGTCTGTGAATGCACGAATGGATGTGGGAGCAACAGTAAAATGGCATAGGCCCATGATGGGCAGACCAGAAGACTCCCCTTACCAACTAGGATGGTGAATCAATGGCAGAATCAGGCACTAAGCATCATGGTTTCAGCGTTCCCACAGGTACAAGATGACTGCCGAGCCAAGCATTTTTGTGAACCAAAAGGGCTTTCATGCAGACTATGTGTACGTTGTGTGCAACCTGTATAGCACTTTATGCAGATGTGTGTGAGGTTTCCAGGAAGGTGCCATGATTCAAACTTCCTTAGGAGTTCCGATTTCCTTCAGCTTCGCAAAGTCTTCAAGCAACTGCAGCACCTGGCTCCAAGGGCTATCCGCTGAAATCGTGGCTTCCAACCTCTATGCTTAATCTCAACTACCAGGTATCAGGACATGTATAAAAGCTGACTTGTCAATACAGGTCCTACCATTGTTCTGGACATCTCCCTCTTCTGACCGAAGATTGTCGGCCTGAAACATTAACTTTGTTTCTCTCTCCACAGATGCTGCCAAACAGCTGAGCATTTCCAGCATTTCCCAGAAAGCTGAGCTCATGCCAGGAGTATAATTCTAAAGACTATCCCTCATGAGAACAGAATGACTGCTGAAATTACAATTCTGAAAAGGAAAGAATGAATTTTCTGGATGACTGCCACTAAATTTTTGCCCCCGAGTTATGGACGCTTCAATGAAGAGGATTAAGGCCTTCCTATCAACTCTATCTAGATCTTTCATAATTTTATTTGTTTCAATTAGGTGTACCCTCAGTTTGCTCTATTCCAAAGAAAACAAACCTAGCCAATCCAATCTCTCCTTCAGCTAAATTTCTCCAATCCAGGTAACATCCTCATAAGGCTGCTCTGTATCTTCTCATGCAATGACACTTTTCCTATAACGCACTGACAAGAACTAAATCCAAAGCTCCAGTGTTTTATATTGTTGCAGCATAACCTATCAGCTTTTGCACCGTATACCTCCGCTATAAAGAAAAGTATCCTTTTGTGCTGATTTCTCCATCTACCTTCCAGCCACCTTCAGGCACGTATAGACATTCCCTCCACACTCCCCAGTATCCTGCTATTTATTGTGTATGTTAATCTTCCCGAAGTATATTATCTCACATTTTCCCAGATGAGCCCTACTAGTTACTGTTCCACCCAATCAATTAGATATTGTAATATTTTCACTGAATGTGGGCATCATTGGCAAGGCCAGCCCTAATTGCCCTTCAGAAGGTAGTGATGAGGTATCCTCTTGAACCACTTCTGTCTGGAGTACTTTCACCAGAGGTGCTATAAGGAAGGGTATTTCTGGATTTTGACTGAGCAACAGTGAAGGAACAGTGATCTAATCCCAAGACAGAATGGTGTGTGGCTTGGAGAGAACTTGCAGGTAGTGGTTTTCCCATGTACTTGTCCATCTAAATGGCAGAGGAATTGTCAAAAGCTCCTTGGTGAGTTACTGCAATGCATTTTGTAGATTGTATATAGTGTTGCCACGGTGCATCTTAAGTGGAAGGATTGAATTCTATCAGAATCAAATGAGGTACCAATCACTGTCCTGGATGGTACTGGCTTCTTGACTGTTGTTGGAGCATTCATCCAAGCAGGTGGTGAGTATTCCATCACAATCTTCATTTATATCTTGTAAATAATGAACAGACATTGGGGGTTCTGGGGGTGAGTTAATCACCACAGAGTTCCGATCCACAGTGATTCAATTCTCTCTTGCTGGAAATGGTCATTGCCTGGTATTTGGATGGCATGAATGTTACTTGTCAGCCCAAGCTTGAACGTCGTCCAAGTCTTGCTGCATTTGGGCACTAGGGCAACGGTGTTTACGGCTCTCATCTGAAGTAGATTTTGGTTTCTTTGTGCATCCAGAATGGGGATGTTTGAGATCCCTTCTGCAAGATTGGTGGGTCTTGAGGCAGCTGACACCAGCATCAACTGCATTCAGGAAAATCATGACTCTGTGACATATCAGATGATCCCTAATGGCCACAGGAACAAGGTAAGATTTTAAAGTGTGACAGAAACTGGATGAACAAGACTGCATCTCGCAATCCTGTGACTAAAGAATGGTCATTGAATTCCCAAATATTTATCCATCCCCCCAACCACCTTCATTACCCCTGCTAATCCACTTCCTGATCAATCCCACCACCCACCCTGCCTACATCAATCTCCCAAATCAATTGCCCTCTATTCCTGTTGTTCTCATTACCACTTATCTTCATTCTTGTCTCCTTTGTTCACATCATAGAATCACAGAATGATTACAGCACAGGAAGAGGCCATTCAGCTCATCCAATCTGTGCAGGCTCATTGGAATATAAGAACTAGGAGCAGGTGTAGGCAACTCAGATCCTCAGGACTCTTCTGCCAGTGCACACCAAGTCCCAGTCCCTAACTTTTCCCATGTAGCCATGAAAGCATTGTCACTTGGATAGTTATCCAATTCTCTTTCTGAAGGCCTGTCTCCATTGGACTCTTAGGCAGGGCATTCCAGATCCTAACCATGCACTGCATCAAGTTTTCCCTCTTGGCATCTGGCTGCCTAGCTAAAGACCACTGTTTGTATCGCAGGCTAATCTTCCATTCTACTTACCCAAGCAAGCTGCCTATAATTGACCACAGCCTACTAACACAATAATAATGAGTACACCTCAGTCGTTATAATACATGCACTGGAATCACCAAAACATGTGTGCACAGAAATTTGCAAACAGTAAACAGCTGGCTAATAACACAGCTAGAGGAAAATATACACAGTTTTCCTAATAACATGCCTCAAAAAAGACACAGAGATTTATTGAAAGTATAAGTAAATTAATACCCAGCAAACCTACTGATGTCACTGTTGTAAAAAGAAATGAGTGGACAAGTGTGGCAAAACAGGAAGTTATACCATTCTTCCAACTGCAGGTATTTCTGAAAAGGATCTCCAACCATGAAAACAAAATGTCCTTTTCACTAAAGAGTTTTGCTTTAGTTTAAATCATTGCGAAAATATGTTGCGAATCTATCAGTGGTGCTTCTACCAATGTGAAATTAGACAGCCAGAGTAGCATTTGTCTTTCATTGTGGAGAATGAGGACATGAAAGGAAGGACCTTACAAAATATTTGAACTGAAATGTATTACTATCACGTTACCAATCTACAATTTGACTGTACAAAGTCAATATTTACAGTGCCAAGAAAAGTTGCAAAATAAAGTTGAAAAATGTCAGTAAGCCCTCCAGATTTGGTATTCAGAAAAATCTTGATTACTTTAAATAAGGGACATTTCCTGAGTTTTAAATTTAGCTTTGCCTGTGATTAAAAGCATGGAGAAATGTAAAACTACAAGGCTGACTTCCCAATGTTTTGATGCATCTATATTCCCCTGAGACCGGTGGATGACAAATTTAATTCGGATGTCTAGCGTTTTACACTCTGCAGGCAGTGGTAAAAGGGAGGCCTAATCAAGATATGGCTTCCTTTGTGTGGAGGTTTTTTAAGGGAGGGTTGTTGCAGCAGGAGGGGGGTGATGTCGGAACTCCAGCTGCAGCCAATTACCACATAAGTACAGACTAAACAACATGCTACCATTCCATCCTCGCTGCTCCTCTGAGATCATGAAAGATACAGATCTCCTACAAATGGGAGTGTGAAATAGATTTATGCCAGGGTAGCATCTCAGCCAATCATCCTGCTGTTCCACATAATTGGACATGGCATCCCTTATATCAGATTGGCCTTCAAACAAAGCCTCATCCAGACAAAATGTTTATTATACTGTCAGGAAGCTTCAAACTGTCTAAGAACATGCTTATTCATCATTTAAAAATGTTATTTATGTAAAAATAAATAATCAAATGTTAGGACAACTGCCGTATGTTTGAAGAATCTTACACATTTGTGACATGCAGGCATTAGGCCTTAGGCCTTGATAGAAAAATTGCATCCTAATTTGGAAATAATATATCATTATTATTAAGATTCCAAACAAAGTGGAAACAGATCAGTGTCTTTGCATTGTTACCTGGCCCCTCCCACACTCCAATACTGAATTCACCCCCTTGGAGGTGAGGCATTACTCAAAGTTCCTACACTTTAAAGACTTCCCCACATTTTTAATGGCAGTTTGTTTACTTGAGTTAACACCACTTAAATACTTTGATGTATGTTAATAGTGAGGCTGATGAGTGTATGGCCTGTGACAGGTGGGAAATTAGAAATCAGAAACCTACTGACTCAAATGCTTGGAGAATGAGCTGACAAACAGGACATTAGAGTGAGACCACTCATCCTGAAGACTTTATCTTTCGACAAAGTGCTATTGTATAAATAAGCCTAAGTTCACCTGGCATCTTCATAACTTGTTGCTTGTGATGCAGATATATGTATTTAAGTGTTCTGAAACACCAAAGAAATTGTTGCAATTCATTGATGTATTGCTTTGGTCTATGAATGCATGCTGCTCAATTAAAACAAGAATCGTCTATGTGGAGTCCCATGAGCTTGGTGTAAGAAATAGCGCATGGCTTGAGAAGAAATAATTTGATGTTCAGATACAATTCTTCTTTTTCTTTGAGGTTAGTACTTTGGACTGTCTAAACGTGACTTAATATGTAGAAGCATGAACTCTAGCAGCATCAAGACTTCCAGGTCATACAGCAGTCGTTTGAGACCCTAACAGGGCTAAAGGTCAAACTGCCATTTCCACATAACGTCTAGGGTTATCAATGTGAACACGTTGCCTGAAGGCCACTTTTATGGGGCTAGTTTAACCGTTTTGCTTTGTGAGAAGCCTCTCCATAAAAGGAAACAATGCAATTTGTTGATTGCCAACACACTCAAGTTTTGTAATCACTCTTATCAAGATAAATTATGAAATGCAATCTTTGGAAAATGCTGCAGTGTGTGTAACAGTCTTAAGTTAGTCCCTTTGAGAAACTCCAGATCTCAACGATATAAAATAATTGGGAAAGGGATGATTAAAAGTTAGCAGATGTCTGTAAGTGCTTTCCCTCCGTAAGAGAGCACTAAACGTTTGGGAATGTCTGTCAGCATACTGGGTGGTTCAGGCTGATTCTACCTTAACTTCATTCCCCAAGAATTAAGTTACAACAAATCTAGCTATAATTCAAAATATGTGAGAGAAGGGTCCTCGTTTTTGTTGTGAATATATAGTACGAGCTAGAACACCAGCAGAGAAAGAAATGGCCAATTTAAACTGAATAGTAAGAAAACCAAGCATGAGAAAGCCCCAATGTCTAAAATCTGACTGCCACTCTATTCTAAATATTCAGTTAGCGATCTGATTGTTCCATCAGATATAGGCCAACCAAATGTGGCATCACAGTTGAACGTACAATTGCCTGATCAAAGTCACATCCTGACAAAGATAAACTTTTCCTCATCATCCTTCTCAATCTCCCTACAGCTTTTTAACACCATTAACCACACCATCCTCTTCCTATATCTACCAATGCTGACCAGCTGGGCATGATCGCTCTCACCAGGTTCCATTCTTATCTATCTATGTTCAGGGTATCACTTGAATAGAAAGAGCTTATGGGGGCTCTTGTGACACAGTTGTAGTGTCCCTATCTCTGGACCAGGAAGCCCAGGTTTAAGTCCTTCCTGCTCCAGATATGTATAATAGCATCTCTGAACTGGTTGATTAGGAAAATATTAAGAAGCAGGCTCTTGTGGATGCAATTGCAGTGCCTCTACTTCTGGACTGAAAGGCCTGGGTTCAATTCTCACTTCCTCCAGAGGTATATTGTAACGTGTCTGAGCAAGTTCCTTTAAAAAAAAATCACTTGAATGGCTGCTCCTCCTGCTCCCTCACTATTATCTCTGGTGTTCCCCATGCTTCAGTCATTGGTCCCCACCTACATGTTGCCCTTTGGTGACATCATTAAAAACACAGCATTATTTTTCACAATGTACCGAGACAACACTCAGCTAAATGATCAGTTTTACCTAATATCCAGTCAGGGATGATTAGATATTTCCTTCAACGAAATAGTGAGGAGAGTGAAATAATTGGGCAAGTGCTTAAATCACTGGATTAGTAATATAAAGGTCCAAGCTAATGCTTTGCGACATAGGTTCAAATCACATGATGGCAGCGAGTTGAATGTTAATTTATTTAACAAACCTGGCATTTAAAGTTGCTCATCTGTGATGGTGACCACAAACCTACCACTGACTTTTGTAAAAATGCATTTGATTCTCTGGTGTCTTTTAGTGAAGAAAATCACTCATCCTTACCTTGTCTGACCCCATGTGACTCCAGAACCAATAGTGGGGTTGACTGTTAACTGCCTTTCTTGCCATTCAGCTAAAAAGCACTCAAGGATTGACAACCTAAGCTGGTTTTCTCAATGAAAGAAGAATTAATCAGTTTTGCTTCCACACCAAACTTCATTCATTTATCACCGGAGGCATTCTTCTCCCTCGTAACTGTCTGCAAATAAACCATATTGTTCATAGTCTTGGTGTTATATTTGACACTGGGATAAGCTTCTGATCACACATTCACGCAGTTACAAAGAGTTCCTACTGAGAGTAACAATCATCACTCTCTTCTCATACCATACAAAATGTATATTTACATTAGTGTTCTTGCCAATGTCCTGATGAGAGCAAGATGAAAAGTTTCAACAAAATATGTCTTTTTTAAGCAGTACTCAAGTTCTGCACCACCAAATGACTACTTGTAATGTAAGCTATTTTATTGAGTTTTCGAATATCGAACTTCACATTGCTTCATGCAACTCAATGTCATATCACATTTTAAACTTTGGTAAGTTTTATGGCATGAAAGGTTCTATATAAGTATATGGCTGTTATTGGTTTCCTAGGCTGTAAATTGACTAAAACTAGCTGAGGCAGCAAAAGAAGTTATACAAATACATGTCTGTCTTTTATCTTTCTTTGCAAACTGGAGACTCAGATCTAGACCCCTGCACACTGTTTTGTTTCACTTTCAGTTAACCAATGTTTCTAATAATTTTTTACTCAGAATTACAGATACAAATCAGAAGAACAACTAAAAAATGTTCTGCAATGCTCACAAAGAATGCATAAAGGAAGAAAGAACATGTTAGGGAGAATGTGATGAAAAAGAGATTGTGATGATTAGAAGAGGGACAAAAATAGATAACAGGAAAAACCACAAGAAAAAGGAGGCATAGTTATAAAACAAAGACAGAGTGAAATAAAGAAGGAGAAAGAAGATGAGAGAAAGGGAAGCAGAGGCAAAGAGATGAAAAGTTCTAATCATATGAGGAAAAGGTAGGTAAAGTATTTTTTTCTTATGAGGGTAATGTTGATATAGAGGCTTGATGGGGCAAAAATGAAAGATATCAAGAATACACACAAGATAAATCCTCATGATTAAAGTTCTGGAGAAACTGTGTGAACAGTTGACATGGCAATTCAAGTCATTTGAGATCATGCCAGTCAATGAATGGAGACATGATGCAAAATCCTGCAAATCCAGGGTCGCAGTTGCAAACAGGAAATAGGAAACTGGTAGTATTTATAATTGTGGGATAACGAGCATGGGGTTACACAATGTATCTTTGGCACAAAAGAATCCAACCACTCAAATTACACATAATTCAAACATCAAACCATCCTCAAACAGAAGAGGAAGAGCTGGACTTCAGAAACAGCATTGGCCTGATCTTTACAAATGGAGAATTGGTTCAAGAGTAAAGGAAAGATTGACATCTTTGCAATGCCTTTCACATCTTCAAGATTCAAGAGAGCTTAACAGGGTCAGTGGATTACTTGTGAAGAACAGTCACTGTTATGGGGAGCCACAAATATCAGGTGAATGAATATTTGGATGATTTGTTCTTTTATAATGTCCATTGAAGGCAGGATATTGGCCAAGTGATCAGGAAAACTCCCTGCGAGCCATCAAATACTTTCCATGAAATCTTTTACATGCATTTGTACAGGCTAACATAATCTTGGTTTAACTTCTCATCTAAATGACTGCAGACCAAACAACACTGCACGCTTTCAGTATTACATTGAAGAGTCAGCCTGGAGTATATTCTAATGTCTTGGACTGAGGTTTAAATCCACAATCTTCTGGGTGATACAAACACTGCAAACATGTGTATTGAACTATGTTTATCTACAGGCATCAGAGCTTCAAGTATTATTAACATTGCTATTCCTTGCCACATTGTAAGCATTTGTCTGCACTTGTCTATATGCACAGTTGTTGGTAAAACCTTTTCCTTTTGCAGAAATACATAAGTAAAATAGCAAGTTAGACAATATTTCAGAAATAAAAACTGTGCTTTATAATGTCTGATTATTTTCTGAATCACTGCATTAAGCTTACTGCAAACAATCAGTCAAAAGTAACTTTAAACTTCAGTGAAAATATTTCCAGGTTCCCTTAATGATCCAGGAAGTAACTGTACCATCCAGGGCAGTACTTAAACCTTACAGACCAGAACATTTTCAAATCGAATTGCTTATTGTCCTGAGTCAGTTTACCTCACTGCTGATAGTTATTAGTTGTAACAGTTGGCTTTCATATCACAGAGAAGGGAGTGAATGTCAGCCAGGGCTCCTGCTTCAGATTACAATCAAATGAGGGATGATACATCGAGAAATGT
Source organism: Rhincodon typus (assembly GCF_021869965.1). Lineage (NCBI taxonomy): Eukaryota > Metazoa > Chordata > Chondrichthyes > Orectolobiformes > Rhincodontidae > Rhincodon > Rhincodon typus. The sequence continues at coordinate 36,527,600 of NC_063336.1, forward strand.
TGTCTCCTGTCTGAGTAACAAGACTTCAGTTATGTGTGATTTAAACTCCAACAGGGGCTTCAGGAGAGAACAGGGGCAAATTAGAAAGAAAATTCCAAAATTTTGGAGACGCATTATTTATTCTAAACTAAAGATCACTTCTCATATTCAGACGAGCCAAATTGTCTTTGTCCTCTTAACACAGACACAAGCCTGACCCAGAGCAGATCAAGTCAGGCAAAGAGGCAGGTCCCAGAACCATTCCACCCTAAACCATTCCACCCAGACACATTCCACCCAAAACCATTCCACCTAAAACCATTCGATCCAGAACCATTCCACCCAAAACCATTCCACCAAAAACCATTCCACACAGAACCATTCCACTCAAAACCATCCATCCAGAACCATTCCAGACAAAACCATTCCACCCAGAACCATTCCAACCAGAACCATTCCACCCAAAACAATTCCACCAAAAACCATTCCACCCAAAACAATTCCACCCGGAATCATTCCTCCCAAAACCATTCCACCCAGAACCATTCCACCCAGAACCATTACACAGAGAACCATTCCATCCAAAACCATTCCACCCAGAACGATTCCACCCAGAACCATTCTACCCAAAACCATTCCAACCAGAACGATTCCACCCAGAACCATTCCACCTAAAACCATTACACCCAGGACCGTTACAATCAGAACTATTCCACCCAGAACCATTCCACCCAGAACCATTCTACCCAAAACCATTCCACCCAGAACCATTCCACCCAAAACCATTCCACCCACAACCATTCCACCTAAAACCATTACACCCAGGACCGATACAACCAGAAATATTCCACCCAGAACCATTTCACCCAGAACCGTTCCATCCAGAAACATTCCACCCAGAACCATTCCACCCAGAACGATTTCACCCAGAACCATTCCACCCAAAACCATTCCACCCTGAACCATTCCATCCAAAACAATTCCACACAGAACCATTCCACAGCGATACATGACACCCAAAAACCATTAAACCCAAAACCATTACACCCAAAACCATTCCACTCAGAACCATTCCACCCAAAACCATTCCACCCAGAACCATTCCACCCAAAACTATTCCACCCAAAACCGTTCCACCCAGAAACATTCCATCCAGAACCATTCCACCCAATACCATTCCACCCAGAACCATTCCACCCAGAACCATTCTACCCAAAACCACTACACCCAGACTGATTCCACCCAGAACCATTCCACCCAGAACCATTCCACCCAGGGCCATTCCACCCAGAACCATTCCACCCACAACCATTCCACCCAGAACCATTCCACCCAAAACCAATTCACCCAGAACCATTCTACCCAAAACCATTCCACCCAGGACCACTCCACCCAGAACCATTCCACCCAAAACCATTCCACCCAGAACCATTCCATCCAAAAACATTCCACCCAGAACTATTCCACCCAGAACCAGTATACGCAGAACCATTCCACCCAGAACCATTCCACGCAGAACCATTCCACCCAAGACCATTCCACCCAGAATCATTCCACCGAAATTCATTCCACCCAAAACCATTCCACCCAGAACCATTCCACCC
>NC_063336.1:36529682-36557025 GCF_021869965.1 Rhincodon typus
GCCAGACCTGCTGAGCTTTTCCAGCAACTTTGTTTTTGTTCCAGTTTTACAGCATCTGCAATTCTTTTGGTTTTTATTGTATAATGTTAGTGTTTATTAATAGTCAAAAGACCAATGAGACATCTCTTTCCCAAAGTCAACCTGAAGATTATTCTGAAGGACATTTATAATCATTCGTGAGATGTAGGCATCACATCAAAATTGTGATTGAAAGGTTGGTGCTGAGCCAGTCTTCAGAAACAGCCGTAATCCGTGTAACCAAGATACACCTTTAGAAATGAGGCAAGGAGCTGCATGATTTAGGTGAAGGATCATATTGACAAGCCAGAAAGATGTGGAAACTTGAAAGTGATAGTGATCCCATACACCTGCTGTCCTTGTCCTTCCAGGCTTTAGCTCTCATGCTTTGAGGGATGCTACTAAATAAACCTTGACTATTTGCTGCAGTGCATCTTGTAGATGGTAAACACTGCTAGCACTGTGTCATCAGTGAAGGGAATGAATGAATGTTTAAGATGGTGGATTGGGTGCTAATCAAACAGGCTGCGTTTTCCTGAGAGGCATCATCATTCAGGCAAATGTCAAGTATCCCATCATATTCTGACTTGTCACTTGTTAGTCATAGGGAAGTGCAGAAGTGAACTACTCACCACAGAATACATCTCCTTTAACGTGCTCTGGTGGCCACAGTGGCTTGTTCATTTAAGTTTCTGCCATTTAACAATGCAAGCCTGTATGTTGTCCTGTTGATTGCTATATGGCAGCACGGATTGCTTCAGTATATGAGACAAACAACTGCAGTTAAATGCAATGACAATGGAGAGTGAGATGACATCTCCATAATTTAAAATCATGAATCCTTTAGACTGGGAATTAAACTGACTATATAGGAGAAACAATTCATCCGTTGTAAAATTGCTTCAGGATTTCACAAGAAGGTTGATGTGTTCACCAAGCTGGGAGGTTTGATAGCAGACATCTAGGTGACATCCTCAGTACTGTGGAGCCTCTTGTGAAGTGCTGTTGTCCTGTGCTGGTTCAAATTTGTATGGTGTGGTTTTTGTTGCTTCCGGTACAACGCACAGCCAGAACTGACACCGACTGGAAGCAGCAAAACCAGACCATATAAATTTGAACCAGCACAAGACAATAGCGCTTCACAGGAGGCTCCACAGCACTGAGGATGTCACCTAGTCAGGGGACGAAACGTCTGCTATCAAACCTCCCAGCTTGGCAAACACACTAACATCTACAACCAGCACCTGAGCTACAAATCTTCACTCAAACCCTAAACCATTTCATAAGAAACCTGGAGAAGAATTTTTTTTATTATTCACCCATGAGATGTGAGTGCCACTGACTAGGCCAACATTTATTGCCCATCCCTAGTTACATTTGAGAAAGTGGCAGTAAGCTGCCTTCAAAGACCACTGCAGTCCACTTGGTGTAAGTACATGAAGATATATACCTCTACCTGAAGGTCCAGCAGGAGAGTATGTTTTAAAATGACATAGTATGAGACATTTACATTTGATAATATTGTTGAAGCAACTAACAATTCCTTTCCATCAAGTAGCAATTATAAATGGAGAGATCAGGCTTTAACAGAAGAATGCAGCTTCCTGGAGAACCGAATTCCAACTTTAATAATGATCTTTACACATTGTTGGAATTTTGTGATAATGGTGATTAATACTAATTTGAGACAGAAGTGTCATCAGAAAATCTTGCAAATAACGTTGGTTCTGTTAGTAGTAGTTGTCAACCCTTCATTCTCGTCAGTAGCTGTTGTAGTGTAACTGTCATGCAAAGACTGCTAAAAACGTGACATAGGGCAAACCAGAAGGAAACTAGCCATCAGGATTCATGAATACCAACTAGGTACGAAGAGACATGACCAACTATCACTCACTTCAATACACATGGACAAAGAGGGACACTAATTTGACTGGGACAACGTAGCCATCCCAGGATAAGCCAAGCAAAGACATGTACGAGAATTCCTGGAGGACTGGCACTCAAACCGGAACTCCATTAACAAATATGTAGAGCTGGACCCCCTATACCAACCACTAAGAAGCAAATCCGGAAATGAAGCCACCCACCCCAGCAAACCGAGACACAGAAATAGCAAGCGGGACAGAACATTGATGCTTCACTGGTGGTGCACTGATGATGTTACCTAGCATGGTGACAAAACATTTATGAACAAACTTACCAACTCAGCGAGCAAGTCAACAACCGCATCAACAACCCGAGCTACAATCTTCCCAAAAACTCTTCGGTAGAAATAAATCTAGAACAGAGAGCATTGTGTTTAGGGCTTAAATATTGCTGGCTTATGAAATATAGAACAAAATTATTAGTTCTTGCTTTGATTAATTCTAATGCATTAAAAGCTTTGTTTACGACGCAGAATTTTGCAGTGTGATTTCTTTCAGCTTATAACTGGGGGGTCAAATTTCATTTTTTCCCTTCTTCCCTCCCTTCTATCCATTCCATTCTTCCTTCTTTCTTCTGTCCTCCCTCCCAACCCCACAGGCAAAAAACACATTTTTATACTGGGTGGGAATAGCATTGGGAACATTAAATTCAGTCTATCAGTTCTCTCTACAGAGAATCATGGTTCCAGACTTGTTGACTATGTCTGGCATTTTCAGGTTATATTTCACACTTCCAGCATCGATAGTATTTTGTTTAGGTATTGAAGAATTCAAGATGATTCAGGGATGATAGACAATGCAGAGAAAAGCTGGGGGCATTGGAAAGTTACTCTGGGAGAAAAGTGTCAGTTCTGAATGTGTATCTCTTTGTTGAAAAATGCTCATGAGTGCAGCCATGAAATTCCTTGGAGATTTTCCAATTCTGCTGTCATTGCTTTGCTGGAACTCCTATTTCTATGTGACAACAAGGTTTCCATCAAAATTGTGGTAGCAGAGCAGTGGAAGCCCTGAGGGAATTCTGCCAATTATCCATTGGTCTGTTTGGAATTCAAAACCCATGTTCTGCTGATCTCTCAGTTCTAAAGCTATGACTCCGATGTTTAATTATCACAGCCTGTATGATCAGCAAATTCAGATAAATTCTGGACAATCACATACCCATTATATACTGTTGTATCAAGAAACCAGGAGGTAAAGAAGAAAAAAAATCTTAAGTTGCATTTTGGCTGATTTGCACAAGACTAAACTTCTCTCAAGAATTCCTAAAGATAGTCAATAGAGTGGATTATTCACCATTTGTGACTCCTCACATACTGAGGCTGTCCATGCCCATATGCAGCAAGAACTGGATAAATTCCAAGCTTGGGCTGATACTTGGCAAGTAAAGTTCATGCCACACAAGTGCAAGGCAATGACGATAGGGAGTCTAACCATTACTCCTTAATGTTCAAAAGGCATGACCGTTTACTGAATCCCCTACTATTGACATCCCGGAGGTTTTCATTGACCAGAAATTGAACTGGACCAGCCATGAAAATACTGTGGCTACAAGAACAGGTCAGAGGCTCAGAATCTGGGAAGTAACTCACCTCCTATTTCCCAAATGCCTGTCCACCATTTATAGGGCATAAGTCAGGAGTGTGATGGAATACTCAATACTTGCAGCTCCTGCAAGACTCAAGATGCTCAACATCATCTAGGATTAAGCAATCTGCTTAATAGTCGACCTCATTCTCTACCTTCAACATTCCACTCACTCCACAACTAATGTACAGTGGCAAAAGTGTGTACCATCTGAAAGACGCACTGAAGTAACTCTCGAAAGCTTTTTCAACAACACCTTCCAAATTCACAAACTCTTCATCATAAAAGGAAAAAGGCAGCAGATATATCAAATTATCACCATCTGCAAGTTCCTGTTCAAGCCACAGACCATCCTGAATTGGAACTATATTGCTGTTCCTTTGCTGTTGCTGGGTCAATATCCTAGAACTTTTATCCTAACAACACTGTGGATAGTCTTACACTCCAAGGACTGTAGTGGTTCATGAAGGCAGCTTACCATCACCTTCTTCAGGACAATTAGCAATGAGCAGTAAATGCTGGTCTATGCAGTGAGATGCACATCCCACAGGCAAATATAAAAAAATGACATGAGGTCAGAGAGTAAGGTGTTATTATAGGAGAAACAGTGTTCCTTGCGTTGAGATTTAACAAATAGGTAATTCAACAGCATTCAGAATTTTATATTTAAGTGTTAAACTCAGACAGAAAAATAAATGGGAGTGGAATACTTTGGGATTTTGGAGTTCTGCTTGGATCAGTAATTTGTAAATGTTTGCCTGGAGTTGACTGCACATCACATTTGATAGTTCTGAGACAAACAATAGCATGCTTAGGTAGGTTTAAAGCCACTTATTCATGTTTCTGCCTTGCATGAGATAGCACTTATTATACAGCAAGGCAAAAAACTAGACATTATGGACTCTAGTGGTATGACACTGTCAATGGGAAAATTACAAAGGTTGAATACACTCCAATAAGGTTACTTCTGTAACTGAGACTTTGTTGAAATGGAAAGTTCCCATTAACTACTAGTTCATGTGTGGCACAGAAAAGAAGCATTATAACAACAATTTAAAATTAGTTTTAAACCTGTATTAACAATACTCACTTTAAATTGCTTAAATGTTTACCAAGTATAATTTACAAATCAAGCCATAGGATCCTACTTTGGATGCTGTGGGTAATGGTGTCTGCACACATCAGCTGTGACTCATTCAGGTATCACAATTTCATGAAAGGTTCACCTATTTCCGTTATAGTACATTTAATGAGATACTTCAAAATGTGCTATGAAATGTCAATAAAAAAAGACTTTCCAGCAACATAAAAGGCGTCTGCCAAGTGCACTGTACCATTAGGCTTTTGTCAGTCTTGAACTAGCTTGCTCAGACTTAGTATTGTACCAGGACTTTGCAATTACTTGCCATATCTTTAACTGATAGATAGATACATTACCTCATGGACACCTTTGAGTGTGATAATTTGGGAACATCACATTTAATGTGCTTTCAGAGAAAATAGCTACCATGCATCTATTTGCCTTCTTAGGTAGATGGAAAAGATCTCATGGTACTTTTCGAAGAAAAGCAGAATTCTTCAAGGAAGAACATGATAAACAGATTAACTGGACAGTTAGTTCCAGTTTGTTGTAGAAGCTTGCTGTATGTAAGTTCTCTGCCACATATCCCCATACGACAGAAGTGAATGCACTTTACATGTTGAATTGCAATAAAAGTATTTAATCGATTTTGAAGCAGTTTTGGGTGTTCAGCAGTTGTAAAAGTGCTATACAAATGTAAATTTTATCTTTTATATCTGTAAACAAAATCAGCACACAGCAGATTTTTAAAGAAGTTTCATCAAGAAAACAGGAACTGTCCAGTTTATTTACATTTGAGGATAGAGCCAGAATAAATTTCCATCCTTTTGGCTCTGTGTGTACTTTGGCTCAGTGAGTAGCACTCAGTCTTGTCTTTGAGTCAGAAGTTTGTGCATTCAAGTCCTATGCCAGGAGTTCGATACATTTGATATGTAATGGGCAACTGATATTTCAGTGTAGTACAGTGAGAATGCTGTATTGTCAGAGGAACTGACTTACAGATGGTATTCTGAACGGAGGCTTTGCCATTTTTAGGTAGGTAGAAATCTCAAGGTTTTATTTGAAAAAGAATATAAAAATGTTCTGCCAGTTATCATACTGCACATAAACAACAAAAGCAGATCAACTGGGCAGAGTCAACAACAACAACAACAAATTTGCTGGAAAAGCTCAGCAGGTCTGGCAGCGTCTATGAAGGAAAAAACAGAGTTAACGTTTCGGGTCTGGTGACCCTTCCTCAGAACAAGCATTTTATAAACTCCTGCTTTCAGAATAAAACCAGCTTGATTCCAGATTTAAACTCGGAGACAGATTCTGTACAAGACCTCACACCTACAATTCAGTATCTGACCTGAGATGCCACCTTCTGTATATTCCTATCGCTCTGCCTGTTTGAAGTTTGGAAAGTGAAGCAGACACTGATGAAATGTTTAATTATCTCGGGGCAGTGACTTGAAAGGGATTCTGGAATTTGCATCTTAATCAATCGAAACTTGCGTCTCCTTTCTGACAAAATTCTCCATATCCTGCTTCTGAATGATTAAAGATTCAACAGGAGGCAGTCAGTCAGCATTTTCAGTTTGATCACTCCACTCATATCAGTTGTATGATCCTTTGATCTCTCTGCCCTTCATCCCTCAGCCTATAAACTCTGTGTCTGTGTGCTTTCCTCTCACTGCACGTGATGAAGGGGCTGTGCTCCAATAGCTTGTGATTTCAAATAAACCTGTTGAACTATAACCTACATAAGAGCATAAGAACATAAGAACTAGAAGCAGGAGTAGGCCATCTGGCCCCTCGAGCCTGTCCCACCATTTAATAAGATCATGGCTGATCTTTTTGAGACTCATCTCCACTTACCTGGTGTATGATTTTTGACTTTGTCCACTCCAGAGCAACACTGGCACCTCTATAGCCTGTGGTCCATGTTTAATATGTGAGTTTTAATAGGGTGTTTAGATAACTTAGTTAAATTCAACTTCATTCAATTTAATTCATTAAAAATCTCAAATTAATTCCTTCAAGCTGTTTTCAAATGTTTCAAATTCAACAGCGATACACCATAAGGCAAGATTAATTCACTGAGTTAATGGACCATGTCAAACTTCATTCGATATAATCAAGCAGAACAATACATTCAAATAAAAAATAAGGTCTACTTAAATAACCAGCTAAAGTTACTAATATCAGAAATGCAAGACAGGCCTCAAACTAGATAGCCAAAAGCAGGTTGTAGACAGGATATCTCATCCTTCCTTGGAACAAAATATGCCTCCAGTTTTCATGTGACAGAAATCACTGATTACTGTTGTCAAAAAGTAAGCATATTTAGATAGTTCTAAATCCTGGCCTAAGGCAGGAACCCACTGCCACTGCTACAGGATGTTTGAAGAATGCAAAAATAACATAATAAACCCTGTTTTATACACAATTTACACAAACTGCATGTCCCCTTAATTAGTTGTTGAAATCTAATTTGTGAATAGTGGAGTCATGAAGCTGTGCAGTGTGGAAACTGACCCTTTGGTCCAACTTGTCCATGCTGACCAGATATCCCAAGTTAAACTAGTCCCAATTTCCAGCATTTGGCCCATATCCCTCTAAACTCTTCCTATTCATATATCCACCCAGATGCCTTTTAAGTGTTATTCTACCAACCTCAACCACTTCCTCTGGCAGCCCATCTTAGAATGAACTCCGATATTCAGAGATACTTGAAACCAAACAACAGACACAGACAGTTTCACTTTCCATGTGGTCTCTGCTTTGTCTTTCTTCCTCCTTTTTAAAGTGCTGTTCTTTTGATCTCTTTTTTTCTGATGTTCAAAAACAATTCAACAGATTATAAAACAGTATTTGCTGCTCCTGGAATTTGAGGAAATCAGCTCCAACACTGAAAATACCTCAAAAAAGGAGCAGCTCTTACAGCCACAGCTTCTTTCCCATCCTTCATCTTGGATTACCCAGAATCCTACATACAACTAGTCAATTTGATTGAAACTCTCTGTGCGTATTTGTTGTCTCTCACTTTAAGACAATAGAATGTCTTACAGTGTTTTCATTATTTTAAATATACAGAAGCTTTTATTCGTAACTGCCCTCCTTACCTTGAGGTTCATGGCCAGTACTAAAGTTAAGCCTTTGGAGGTACTTTGTTTATGACTATCTCACAGTCTATTTTAACAGCAATTCTTAAAAGGCAGTGAGTTAATGAACTTTGTAGAAATGAATAAAAAAGACCCTTTATTCACGACTTATTTATTCTTCAATTACAGTACAATTAAAGTGCTTCTTTTAGTCAGTCATCTGTTGCTAATTGCTAGTCATGATGTGAGCTTGGTTGTGTTTGGAGATTGCTGCTTTGTTGGACCAGCAGAATGCAGACATTTGTCAAAAGCCTCTAAAAATGGCCAAACTAAGTAAAATAAGTCTTGAAACTAAAACTCTAAAGGCCCAGGTCATATACAACTATAGGATCTAGGAATATAGCACTTAGCACTGTCAGAATTAGAACCTATAAGAGTGATTCAGGTTAGGTTCATAGCCTGGAATTCTCAGAAGGCAATGTGGCCTGATACCATTTGTCATCTTTGTGATATTTGTTTCTGCAGCATTGTAGACATCATTTTTCATTTACTTGTTGGTGTCACTGGCTGCACCAGCATTTATTACCCATCCCTAGTTGCCCTTGAGAAGGTGTTAGTGAGATGCTTTCTTGAACCACTGCAGCCCATTTGATGTAAAAGATCCACAATGCCCTTAGGGAAGAAAATCCGGGATATTGACACAACGACACACGAGGAACAGCAATATATTTCCAAGTCTGGATGGTGAATGGTTTGGAGGGCTGGTGCAGGTGTAGGTACACCATTTGCAGGTGGTAGTGTTCCCATATATCTGCTGCCCTTGTCCTTCTAGATAGCAGTGGCCATGAATTTGAAAGCTACTGCCTCAGGAGACTTAGTGAATTTCTGCTGCTACTGAGGAAGTTTGAAGGAATGGATGCTTGTGGATGTGGTGTCAGTCAAACAAGCTGCTCTGTCCTGGATGTTGTCAAGTTTCTTGAGTGCTGTTGGAGCTGCACTCAACCAGGCAAGTGGGATGTATTCCATCATTCTCCTGACGTGTGCCTTGTAGATAATGGGCAGACTTTGAGAAGTCAGGAGGTGAGTTACTTACTGCCAACCACTGACCTTCTCTTGTAGCCGCTGTGTTTATATGGCAAATCCAGTTCCGTTCAACTTTTTTGTCAATGGTAACATCCAGGATGTTGATAGTCAGGGGTTCAGTGATGGTAACACCATTGAGCATTAAGGGGGGTGGTTAGATTTTCGGCTTTTGGAGATGGTCATTGCATGTTACTTGCCATTTCTCAGCCCAAGCCTGGATACTATCCAGGTCTTGGTGCATTTGAACACGGACTGTTTCAGTGTCTGAAGAGTCACGAATGGTGCTGAACATTGTGCAATTACCAGCAATATCCCAGTTCTGACCTTATGATGGAGGGAAGGGCATTGATGAAGCAGCTGAAGATGGTTGTGCCTGGGACACTACCCTGAAGAACTCCTGCAGAGACGTCCTGGAGCTGAGATGACCGACCTTTAGCAACCACAACCATCTTCCCATGTGTCAGGTATGACTTCAACTACTGGAGAGTTTGTCCCCTGATACCCATTGATTGAAGTTTTGCTAGGGCTACTTGATGCCACACTTGGTCATTTGCGACTTTGATGTCCCAGGCTGTCACTTTCATCTTACCTCTGGAATTCAACTCTTTTGTCCATGTTTGAACCAAGGCTATAATGAGATCAGGAGCTGAGTGGCCCTGGTGAAACCCAAACTGGGCATCACTGAGCAGGTTATTGCTGAGCAGGTGCTGCTTTATAACACTGTTGATGGCACCTTCCATCACTTTACTGATGATCATGTGAAAGAGGAGATGTTGTAGTTCGAGCTTGCACTGGGGCTCACTGGAGCACTGCAGCAGGCCTGCCACAGAAAGGTTGGAGTGGGAACACGCTGGTGTGTTGAAGTAGCAGGCGGCTGGAAGCTAATGGTCATTTTTATAGGAAGAAGGTCAGTGTTCAGCGAAGCGGTCACCCGTTTGAACAGCCTGCAATATACAGAGGACGAAAGATAGGAGGCTGGTAAGAAGGGGACTTGAAAATTCAAGTCTGGATGACAAAAGTCTCACAGGAGTAAGAGTGGAATTTCTGTCAGAGAACAGCAAATATATAAAGAAGAAAGAACATGCATTATGGGTAAACAAAGTGTTATGGTTTAGAACTTAGAGATTTTACAACTCGCTGACTTCATTTTTTCCAACATTGCAAGACTCAATGAAGAGCTCTGTTTTTTCGAGAAGCGGGTGATCATCTGTGTTGGACAGGCGTAAATACCTTTGCTGTTAAACTATTGGCAGTCAAAACCATTATTGTCCCCAGTGTCAAACCCACATATGATATTTGAGGAGGCTGTGCCAAATGGTACTAAATGAAACTGTCTCATTTGTGTATTCTCTGCAAGGGCAACATCACCTTTGGTTCATGTTGCAGGATTCACAATGAGAGCTGCACCCTATCAACAGGAAACCAGCAGTATAAGGTAATAATAAGGTAGTTGGTGGATGCACAGCCTTTAATTCCATGCTTGATTGCTCTGTCTCCAGGCAAGTCAATGACTAAAGTCTGTTTAGATAGTTTTCCAATCAACCTGTTTAGAGATGTTGTTACACACCTCTGGACCAGGTGGGACTTGAACCCAGGCCTTCTGGATCAGGGCAGGGACAATACCACTGCACCACAAAAGCCCCTTTCCCAGTCTCTTTACAACAGATTGTTTGATGGAATTCATTTGCTTTTAATGAGAGGTTGGCATTCAGCCTGTGATGTTTATACAAGGACGAAGCAATGCTACTTTGGTTCCTTGTTCCCCTCTTATTCTTAAATAGCACCTGCTTTGTGAACTGCTCACCTTCCACGAGGTAGCAAGACTTTGTCTTGTTTGTTCCTACATACCTGCGAAGAGATTTATTTGTTCCTGTTTATCCCATGCTACCAGAGGCAGTGAGGAACTTAGGTATTGCTGAGCACTGATTCTGCATTTTCATCTGCATAGCCCACCATGAATACTGTGGGGTTCAAGCTGCTGTGCAATTAAGTAAAGATCCTGCTCTTCTTGTTTTGGTAATCGGACCCCACTGCTATCCGGTATTTCTCATGGCAACTATGAAAGCTATTACTTCTCCAGAATTAATCCTCACCAGAGTATGAGAAAAGTGAAGCTTGTTTGAAAAGGCTGTTATGTTTAACACTTATGGCCTGTCAGTGGGCTATGGCTTCGTTGTGGGTACTCCATGGCACAGGGAGCAGTCCCGGTGGCAATGACACATTCCCAACAACAGCTCCGCCTGCCCTCAATGACTATACCCCTAAACGCCTTATCGTGGAATGCCTGCTTAACCTGGCACCTTCAGACCCCACTCACCTGTTTCAAGGCCACATGGCCACTCTGTGTGTTGCCCCAGCAAAAGCTACTGCTCACAGTGATGGTGCTAAGGCCTCTGATAGGGCTGGCACCTCTTGACAGCAGGTTTCCTGCTGGGAGCCCTGGAGGCAGCCATTGAATTGGCCACTGCTGGCAAAATGCAGCTCCCAGATGGAGTTTCTCAGTGCCCTCCCTGCGCTGCTCCAATCTCTTCCACTTCCAATCTCTGCTAAACTCTGTCCTGTCACAATTAACCCAAATGTACAGTTTAACACAATCAAAAGGTGAAATAAAAAATAAAAGTTAAGAATATGAAATAAACTGGGAAATTCTGGATGTGTACAACAGGTCAATCAAAAATTGTAATCAGAAATATGAGTTATGGCATTTGAAGTGTTTACCCTTAGCAAAAGTTACTATTGGAGTTTTGTTGTTGGAACTCCGACACATATTCATCTTTTACAGGCATTTGTTTCTTCCTGTGAGATTGCTTGTGAGACCTACAGCCCACTTTGGAACATGTTAAATTTCAAAGGACTACTGCAATAGTGCTCCTATGGCAAATTGAGCCTATTTGGTATGAATGTTCATACTGCTGCTGAGCTAAAGTGATTTGTCTTGTCTAGCTTCAACATGTTAGGAAATTGAATGGAGAGGCTGAATTTATAAACATCGTTGCTATCCAAGGGGTTTGTTCATATATAGTGCAGTGAAAATGGTGAAAGCATGCAGTCACCACAGCATCATGCTGAAATGAGTTTAAGGGCTACCTGTATTTCAGTATAAAGATTTGCAGAGGTACTTTCATTGCAAAAAATTGCATGTGCCACTGGAGCAGTATTTTGAAGGAGTAATCAGAGTCAGAGCATACACACACAATTGCAAAGATAAAATGCACGAACCATGAATACTTGCCTAAATTTTTTTCTCAGCTTTGTTGCTTGTTCCTAATAGCCCTTTTATTTAAATATATGTGCTGGCAGAATGTGGTTTTGAGGGAGTCAAGACAGTGAGATAGTTGATAGTTGAGTTTCAAGATAGTTGACATAAGATAGAGACAGTGACAAAAATAATGTATTTGAAAACTGACCAATGTGCAAGTGCTCATGAATGTGTGTATTGAATGGTTTCGGCAGTTAAAGCAATATTTAATTTACAAAGCCTGACTATGGCACTGGTTATTGGCAATCCAGTTTCAGTGAGGATCATTGTCAGTGTCCTGAACAGTCTGTGGACTGAGATCCTGGCGAACCTGCTAAGTGGTTTGATGGCAAAATTATTTAATAGACAGCAAGCAATGATGATCTTGGACACCTGGAAAGGTCTTTCCTTATTCCCTTTTAAAAATTCATTTGTGGGCCAAGGGCGTGGCTGGCTGGCTAGTATTTATTACCCATCCCTAGTTGCCCTCGAGTTGCCTCCTTGAATGACTGCTGGTTATGCTGTATGTTGACCCACAATGCCCTTGGAGATGGAATTCTAGGATTTGGGCCCAGTGATAGTGAAGGAACGACAATAACGTCAGGATGGAGAGTTGATTGGAGAGTAACTTGCAGGTGGTGGTGTTTCCATGTATCCTCTTACCTTGTCTTTCCCAAAGTGGATTTGGAAGGAGCTGTTTAAGGATTTTTGGTGAATTTCTGCAGTGCATCTTGTACATTGTACCAACTGCTGTTACTGAGAGTCAGTGGTGGAGGGAGTGGATGCTTGTGGATGTGATGCCAATCAAGCAGTGGCTTTGCCTTGGATGGTGTCAAGCTTCTTGAGTGTTATTGGAGCTGCTCCCATCCAGGCAAGTGAGGAGTATTCCATTACACTCCTGACTTGTGTCTTGTAGTACAAGAGACATATTTTTAACGTAAGGGGAAAAAGTTTTGAAAAGAACATGAGGGGCAACCTTTTTACACAGAGAGTAGTTCGTGTGTGGAATGAACTGCCAGAGGAAGATGCAGGTACAGTCACAACATTTAAAAGACATTTGATTAAGTACATGAAGAAGAAAGGTTTGAGGGATATGAGCCAAATGGAGGCAAGTGGGACAAGTTTAGTTTGGGAACATGGTGGGTGTGGACTAGTTGAACTGAAGGGTCTGTTTCTATGCTGTATCATTCTTTGACTCTTGACTCTACTTGCCACAGTAATCCTAGCTTCTGACCTGCTCTGTGCCGAGTCCAGTTGTGTTTCTGGTCAATGGTAACCCCCAAGATGTTCATTGTGGGGGATTCAGTGATGGTAACACTATTGAATGTCAAGGGGTGGAGGTTAGTTTGTTTCATATTGAAGATGGTCATTGCCTGGCATTTGTGTGGTGCGAATGTTACCTGCCACTTGTCAGCCCAAGCCTGGATATTATCCAGGTCTTGTTTATTTTCCTTTATTCATTAATGGAATGAGGGCCTTGCTGGCTAGGCCAGCATTTATTGTTCATCCCTAATTACTCAGAGGGCAGTTTAGTGTCAACCACATTGCTGTGGGTCTAGAATCATGTGTAGGCCAGACCAGGTAAGGATGCTAGTTTTTCCTGACAATCGATAAAGCATTCACGGTCATCATTAGTTTCTTAATTCCAGATATTTATTGAATATAAATTCTACCATCTGCCATGGTGGGATTTGAACTCGGGTCCCCAGACGTTATGTGGATCTCTGGATTAACAGTCCAGCGATAATACCACTAGGCCATCACCTCCCCCTGTTGTATTTGCTTCTGTATCTGAGGAGTTGTGAATGGTGCTGAACATTGTGCAATCATTGGTGATCATCCCCACTTCTGACGCCAAGATGGAGTGAAGATCATTGCTGAAGCAGCTCAAGACGGGTGTCTAAACCAGAATATATTCTCTGGCTTATAGAGATATTGACAGTATTACTTCAAGACATCTACACAATACTCAATAATGGTTTCAGCAATTCTGTGGATCTCACGAGATCCTCATTACCTTGCTGTTGTAGGAATTTCATCTGTCAGGACTGAAAAGGGGTGTCTTTGTTTCTAGTCTGTCTGTTTCATGAAAAAAAACAAACACGTGGTATTGCCTTAAAGCAAAGGAATCATGACTTTGCTTGCTTACCGTGAGTTTTCATTCATATCCTGTACTGCTGGTTACTGTCCATCTGCCATGGTATTGTTTGCAGAGAGCACAGCAAGAGTATTCTACTCAGGTGAAAATAACATCAATGCCCCCTTTGAAGATGAGATACTAGGATGTGGAGAAAAGAGATGTAGGTAATCTTTGCTGTACAGAATGACTGTGCAGATTGGTTCAATAATTCTTAGCATATTCCAGCCAGATCTGACTATGGGTACTTGACCTAGTTGTGCTCAGATATGCTTATTTACTTTGGCAGAACAGAAGATTGTGAGGTAATCTTGCTGGGGCTTTCTAGATTATGGTCACAAATTGGTCAAGGAAGTTTGTTCTCTTTGGTGACCCAGAACGTGAAGAGTAAGAAAAGTCAGTTGCGAAATTTTTACTTCAAAACTACCCACTTGGAATAAGTTGACACTGAAGACTACAAATGAATTTAAGAAACAAATTGTATGGTTTTCCACAGAGAGAAATGA
Organism: Rhincodon typus; assembly: GCF_021869965.1. Lineage (NCBI taxonomy): Eukaryota > Metazoa > Chordata > Chondrichthyes > Orectolobiformes > Rhincodontidae > Rhincodon > Rhincodon typus. The sequence continues at coordinate 36,544,341 of NC_063336.1, forward strand.
TTAAGAGGCATGATTTGAAGGACATAAGAATGTAAAGAATAGGATTAAGCCATTTGGTCTCCTGAGCTTGCTCAACCATAAGATCATAGCAGATCTGACTTCACTCCACTTTCCTGTGTTCTGCTATGCCTCATAACTCTGAACTCCCTTGTAAATCATAAATCTGTTTCTCTCAGCCTTAAATATATGCAATGATCCAGCTTCCCCTGCTCTTTGGGGAACAGAATTCCAAGGATTAATGACCATGAAGGAAACCATCCTCCTCATCCCTGTCTTAAATAGGGCTCTTTATTTTTGAACATTGCTCCCTAGTTCTAGATTCCCCCATGAGGGCAAACATCCTCTCAGCATCTACTCTGTCAAGATCCCTCAGAATTTTATAAAGGTTAAATAAGAGATCAGCCCTCATTTGTCTGAACACCACTGTGTATATAACAATCCCCTTCATCTCAGAAATCAATCTTCTCTGAACTACTTCTAATATAAGTAAAAAATGAGGTGCACCTATTAAAAAGGATAGGTGTATTGGGCATAGGGGGCCACCTCTTTCTGAAAACTCGCACACTATAAATAATCCATTTAAATCACCAACATACAGAATGGAAGGTTATGTGGCCAAGAATTCCAGCGAGCTGCCAGATCAGGTATTAGTTTCAAAAATTAGCACAGAGGCTCATAATAACCCAACTACTAACAGGAAAAGAAGTTAAAGAAAACAGTGAAAAATGCCTAAAATCCACATTACTGTGTCCTATCCATTGCCTTCCGAACATCTAGTTCACTTTCGAAACCCCAGCTGTTTCAAAGAAGTGTTCTTTATGTCAGGCTCCTGCATTCCATAATTGAGTAAAACGGTATCCAAGATGATTCCAGGTAGGTGTTAAAGTGAAGCTCGGATGTGAAAATGAAATATTACGGTTGCTGTAAATCTGAAATAAAACTGAAAATGCTCGAAATACCCAGCAGGTCAACTTTCCTCGTCTCTACCAAACGTGCAGTGGTTCACTGAGAGACAGGCAACTGGAGAAGCCCCATATTCAGTCTTGCAATATTGAGACTGTCAATTAGGACTTGAGGAGGATATACTTTTAGATATGTGGCCCGGTGGAACACCCCTGTCCTTCCTGGCCCACAGGAAGTGATAAACAAACTTTGTGGAGTCAATAGCTCCTGCCCTAATGTCAATGTTGAGTGTGGTGACTTCTGGGAAAACTGTGCAGTAGGAGTGAATTTGAAATTACACGCAGAATTGCACTGTGGGATCCAAAATCAGTAATGTTAATGATCTGTTCATTATTCTGCAATAGGGTACTCAGGCACCCTAATACTTGTCATCATAAAAAAGTTTTACAGTCACTTCATTTCCTTAATCCATTGTAAACTCTATTCTCTGCCACTAGTTGTGGGTTTGTTGACATCAATGTATAAATAAACCTTTTATTATCAACCAACTGGGTGACCAGGGCTGTGCCAGTTGATCGAATATTCCAGATAATCAAGAGGTCACATATGTGAAACCACACACTAAGTAATAGAGTAATGCAGGGGGTATACACATCACTGTTATATGTACTTTATTTACAGCATAAATCACCTAAGTAATAATGCAACTTTGCCTTAAATAAAACTTACAAGCGGAGAGCTTTCTCACTCACATCCTCAACTGACTACTTAGACCTCACGGTATTTGCAAGGAAATAGATTCAAAATTGAATCAACTGTTGATATTTCGTGTGGCCATTCAATTGAACAATATGTATATTTACATTGAGATCAGTAAATTGGAAAAGCTATAATAATTGGACAGAATAATACAGTAAACTTTGCAGTATTTGAGGTATACAATTTTTGCCGGTTTATCAGGAGTGCCTGTTCATAAGATGCCAGTTAAAACAACATTTGCTGTATATATTTCTCTTCCCATTCGCATACAAATCCAGGAATTTTAACATCTGAACTATCAAAAGAAGAATATAAAATGTTTTTCCTGCTGTTTTAAGGGAGGCTTTAAAACAAATAGGTAACCTTTCCCATTAATGTATGTGAGGTGGAGTATTGACAAAAGTGCATAAAACATTTGTGTGAAAAACTATTGACAGAATTTACAACCTTACCACCATTTAAGAATAACTCTTTATTGATTAACTTATTTTTGGTGTATTTTGTGAATCCCCAGTGCAAGTGGGAAGTAACTTGCCCCTTCACCCTCTCCCTCTGACCGTTGTTGCATAAGACAAAAGGTAGCTTAAGCACAAAACAAGGAACAGAAAGTTGTTTTTTTTAAAACAAAAGTCTTTTTTACTGCTCTGGGAAAATGATTTAAAAGCTTAAGCTAATCTTCATGTATGATTTTGTTACAAATAATCACTGCAGGAGTAATGGAAAAAAAATTGTTGGAACATTAAAGTCTGACTTGGACCAATAAAATTGCCTCACTTTTTGCCAAGGAGGATGCAAAGAGATTTACAGACTTTGGGCAGAACCACCCCCACCCCCGCAGTGTGGCGAGAGAATGGCGAGTGGGAGGCCTAAATAGGCTGAGATTGAAAAAAAATCAGTTTCTCAACATTGAGAAAATGTTGCTTGATTTTCCCCTTGAGCCTTAATTGTGAGTTCAGAATTTTAGCCTAGAATGGTGATGAGTGTTGTATTTGCATCTCATTAATACTCCAACTGACCCCACTAACAGTCCAGTTCCAATTTTCTCTCCTCTAGTGAGAATCCAGATGGTGCAAAAATTGAAATAATCACGCCTTCACTGACGTAGTGATGCCACCCGCTTGCCTTTAATTTGCTTTTCTTCAGCCTTTGCACCTTGGCTTTTTTTTTAGCACAGATGGAGAGGCAGGAAATTCATAGCCACAAGACCATAAGATGTAGGAGCAGAAGTAGGCCATTTGGGCCAATGAGTCTGTTCTCCCATTCAATTAGATCATGACTGATCTGATAATCCTCAACTCTACTTTCCTGCCTTTTCCTCACATCCCTGATTCCCTTACTGATTAAATACCTTTATATCCCAGCCTTGAATATATTTAATGACCCAGCCTCGACAGCCTTCTGCAGTAAATAATTTCACAGATTCACTCCCCTCTGAGAGAAGAAATTCCTCCTTAAGTGTGCAATCCCTTACTCTGAGATTATGCCCTCTGGTCCGAGATTCTCCCACAAGGAGAAACAACCTCTCATCATCTATCCTGTTGAGCCCCTTAAGAATTTTATGTATTTCAGTAAGGTTTGCCTCTCATTCTTCAAATGCAATGAGTAAAAGCAAAAACTACCCAACCCCTCCTCATAAGAAAACCCCTCCATGCTTAGAATCAACCTAGTGAACCTTCTATGGACTGCCTCAAACACCAGTATTTCCTTCCTTAAGTGAGGTAACCATAACTTTTCACAGTATTACAGATATGGTCTGACTAGTGCTTTATTTATTTTAGTAAGACACACTGGGGAGAACCAAACAGTAAATGTTTCATTTAAACAGAAGTTGGGCATGTTGCTGTATGGTACCATGTTCAAGAATGTGGAGTACAAATTATGACCAGAAGCAAATCACATTGTGAGCACTGACTGCCTCCTTGACATGTAAACTCAACAGGTCTTATGCTAACAAAGGGCTTAAAAGTGAAACCCTATGTTCCCATATGTCAATCACATTCTGTGGCAAGCTCTGGAAGACAACACATTACAGCTGCCATATTCTCACATTAAACTGTAAATATGCAAGGACATGATATATGATGTGGAAGGGACCCTTTTCCTTTAGAGGTGGCATGTATTTCTTTGCAGCTTACTAGCAGAAATGTGCTCCCAAAGAGGCATAAACTCTTTGGTTGTCCAACATGCAATTGGATAATGTCACAATCCTTGAAGCTCCCTATCGTATCATGACAATGAACTCTTTAGGAAGCTTCCATGCCCACAGTGTAAGAGGGAATAACATAAGACTTCGCTGTGATGGATGTGAGCATCAGGAGTTCCTTAAACAACACTGCATGAACTTTCTGACATTCCCCACAGATAATCTGCTTATGAAATTAACATGGAGAACACCATTGCTGGAGTTGTTATGGCCTCGTTGATTGTCCAGAGACAATGCAGAAGGAAACAACAATTAGGACATCTTCAAGAAGCCCAGCGAGAGAAAAAAGACTCCAATAGCTGCTGCACAGACTCCAGAGAGAGAAGTAGCAGGTGAAGATCCCCTTAGGTGGCTGATGAACATTAACAAGGCCCCAGATCTAGCTGTCATTTCCTTCAACTCTCTCAGAGACACAGCAGGCATCAAAAATGGTTGTTCTGCTCCATCTTTGCAGTATTATGATATCTACTGAAGAAATGTTTCGAGTCTGGTGACCCTTCCTCGGAAAGTTCTGAGGAAGGGTCACCAGACCTGTCATGTTAACTCTGTTTTTTACCTTCACAGATGCTGCCAGACCTGCTGAGCTTTTCCAGCAACTTTGTTTTTGTAGCTCGGAAAATGTCGGTTTATATGCAGAAGATAGGGTGGGGGGAGGGGTTAAGGAGTAAACGATAGTTGGCAATAAAGCCCAGTGAGAGAGAAGAGCAGTTAGACAGGCAAAGGGGTGGATAACGACCTGGCTAGGAGGGTGAATAGGAACTGTTAATGGGGACTGTTAGTGGCTAACAATGTATGATGTATCATAGAAGACTCTATGATGACAAGACCTGGTTGTGGGGGTTGAGGTAGGAAATGGGAGAGCTCAAGCACTAAAGTTGTTGAACTCAATATTGAGTCCAGAAGGCTGCACGGCTCTCAGGTGGAAAATGAGGTACTGTTCTTCCAGCTTGCGCTGTGGTTTGCTGGAGCACTGTAGCAAGCCTGAGATAGAGATATTGGCCAGGGATCAAGGTGGTGAGTCGAAGTGGCAGGCAACTGGAAGTTCAGGGTCTTTTCTGCGAACAGAATACAAGTGTTCTGCAAAGCAGTCACACAGTCTACGCTTCATTTCCCCAATGTGGAGGAGACCACATTGCGAGCAGTTGACTAGATTGTGTGAAGTACAGGTGAAGTGCTGCTTCACCTGGAAGGTATGTTTGAGCTCTTGGATACTGAGGAGGGAGGAAGAAAATGGGCAGGTGTTACACCTTCTGTGGTTGCAGTGGAAGGTGCCATGAGGCTGTGGTGGGGGTGGAGGTGGGGGTGGGGTTTGCTGGGACTGAAAGAAGAGTGGACCAGGGTGTTCCGGAGGGAACGGTCCCTGTGGAAAGCTGACAAGGGAGGGGAGGGTGTCTGGTGGTGGCATCTCGCTGGAGATGGCGGAGGTGCCATAAAATCTGAGTAGATTTTACTTGTGCCTATTAAAAGTGATTGGGGAAGAGATGACAAAGGCACTGTTACAGTTAAAAAGGAATCATTGATGAAGGGAAAAGAAAAGATGAACATCCAATGTGATTCCACCCAACATTGAAAATGAGAGATAAAGCAAGTCCAAGGAACTAAATATACTTTAGCTTAACATTATGAAATCCTTCCTCAAAGATACAACCAAAAAAGATCTACAAGCTGAAAGTATAACAGAGTTGTCAGTGTGGATTTAAACATGAAGGTTGTGTTGTATTTGATCGAGTTTGTGGCATTAAATGAAGAAATAATTCCTTTAATTCATCATGGGATAAGAGCATCACTGGCTAGGCAGCATTCATTGCCCATCCCTAAGTGCCCAGAGAGCAGTTAAGAGCCAACCACATTGCCGTCGCTCTGGAGTCACATGTAGGCCAGACCAGGTGAGGATGGCAGATTTCCTTCCCTGAAGGACATTAGTGACAAATAAAAGGTAAGGTGGACAAAGGAAATGCATCAGATACATAAGAGGTATAATTATAAGATTTATAAGAGGTTTTTGATAAAGTATCATATTGTAGATTTGTGACTATGATCAGAGAACGTAGAGTCAGAGGATAGGTGGCACTGCTGCCTCATAGCACCAGGGACCCAGGTTTAATTCCAGCTTCAGGTGACGGTCTGTGTGGAGTTTGCACATTCTCCCTGTGTCTGTGTGGGTTTCCTCTGGGTGCTCTGGTTAAAAACCTAGGCGAAATTACTGATGCTGGGTTAAGAGCCAAAGCTATTTTACTTCATACAATTAGCTTTGACAATTAAACTATAAGGCAGCCTTACAGTTGTCCTGTAATCAAGCTATGGAATGTAACAATGGATCTCTTCCAGCACTACTCAGCGGCACTCAGCGAAAGAACTGTGGGCGTTTGAAAGGCTGGCAGCATCTAATGGGCAGGACGTCCCATTCTTGATTCAGTGGAAGGCCCGATTGCCCAATTGGCTTGTAATTCAGTGGGCCTTCATGAAATGAGGCCTTTCAGGTTTCTCACCAGTTGTTTAACTGGTGGTCAACACCCCCTGTTTCAATAGAAACACCCTTACATTCCTGTGCCTATATCAAAGATGAATTATTTGGAAGTAAATAACTTCTGCTTTGCCTCATAAAGAAAAGAATCTACCTGAATGTGACATCTGTGTATTTGGTCCAGGTGGCATGTCTAACAGTTTGGTCAAAGTAAATGGCCTCTGATATTCTACTTGACTGTTTTGTAAAAATTAGAAATCTGCTGAGTCTTGGCAAATATGCGCACCTGTGCAGATTGTCATAACATTGTCGTCTTCTTTAGCCTAGACAGAGGGACGCTGCTATAATCTGTTGGCCAAAACATATCTAGAACAAAAATGCTGGAAAACAACAGTAGAATTGAGTCCAGTACTAAAGGGAAGAGCTTATGTGCCACACAGTTGTTAGCTATAATGCTCTAATACTGGCTGTTATTGCAGGACTATCAACACAAATCCATTGTTTACTTTGCAATCTCTCTGTTCTATCTTTTCAATGGTACCACACATGGCCTGTGAATGGAACTGAGAACTCCTTCAGGCATTTGAGGCGACTCTCCATATGGGAGAATAACGACTGGAAAGCCAAGAATGTTATCCAGCTAATTCCCCTCTGATTGAAAATTGCATTGTTCATTCCCTTGACCTAATGAATCCTTAATAGGAGCTGAATCACGAACCGATAGTCTGAACTGAGAGAGATAACATGCTAAATCCTGGTGACAAAAGTACTGATCCCTTTGATATTGGCCTAGCCATTTGGGGATAAGAAAGCCGCTGGGACCTTTAAAAAAATGTGTCTGACTGACTTTTAAAGAGCAGAAAATCTTCCAGTATCTACAGGGAAGGCTTCAGTAAGTACAAGCTACCCTGACTATAATTAATAAAACAAAATCTTCACCACATATCACATTGTCACTAACCCTCTCTCATATTAGGTAAAATGCACAATGACTCATGCATTAGGAAATGTGAAGCCTGGTTGCAAATTATATTCTGTTCTCTAAATTCCTTTGGAATTAAGAAATTAAGTACTGTATCCTATCCTTCATTCTTGAATGTTGTTCTTTCTACAAGCCCAGCATCCCACTGGTAACGTGATCCTTTTCAATAGTGAGTCTTGAAACCAAAAGGGCATCAGAGCTTGAGCCCAATCTTGATTTTGTCAGGAAGCCACACTTTCAATTTCCCTGTGGTTATTAGTTACCAATAAGTGAAAATCTTAGCTGATTGTCCCACCCAAATAGCACTGTGATCAACTTTCTTTCCTATGAACCATGAGTAAAATATGTGCCGTGTATCATTTTTTAAAAGTTTTCAATCACTTCAAAATCCTAACCCTCCCTCTACTGACCCCTTCTCCTGCCTCCAACACACCCCCTCCTCCTGGACACCACCCCAACGCCTCCTACCCTCCCTCGACCTCTTCAGCTCCAACTGCCGTCGAGAAATCAATCGCCTCAACCTCTCCACCCCTCCCACCCACTCCAACCTCTCCACCGCAGAACGTGCAGCCCTCCGCTCCAATCCCAACCTCACCATAAAACCCGTGGACAAGGGAGGCGCACTGACCTCTACATCACCGAGGCCAGGTGCTAACTCTCCGACACCTCCTCCTACCGCCCCCTTGATCATGACCCCACCCCCGACCACCAAACCATCACCTCCCAAACCATCCACAACCTCATCAGCTCAGGTGACCTTCCACCCACAGCCTCCAACCTCATCATTCCCTAGTCCCGCACCACCCGCTTCTATCTCCTTCCCAAAATCCACAAACCTGACTGCCCTAGTCGACCCATTGTCTCCGCCTGCACCTGCCCCACCGAACTTATCTCCACCTATCTTGACTCCATTTTCTCCCCCTTGGTCCAGGAACTCCCTACCTACGTCTGTGACACCACCCACGCCCTCCACCTCCTCCAGAACTTTCCTGGTCCCCAACACCTCATCTTTACCATGGACGTCCAGTCCCTAAACACCTGCATTCCCCATACAGATGGCTTAAAGGCCCTCCGCTTCTTCCTGTCCTGCAGGCCCGACCAGTCCCCCTCCACTGTCACCCTCATCCGCTTAGCCGAACTCGTCCTCACCCTCAACAACTTCTCTTTCAATTCCTCCCACTTCCTACAGACAAAGGGGGTGGCCATGGTACCCACATGGGCCCAAGCTATGCCTGCCTCTTTGTAGGTTACGTGGAACAATCCCTCTTCCGTAGCTACACTGGCCCTAAATCCCACCTCTTCATCCGTTACATTGATGACTGTATCGGCGCCGCCTCGTTCTCCCACGAGGAGCTCGAACAGTTCATCCACTTCATCAGCACCTTCCACTCCAACCTTAAGTTCACCTGGACCATCTCTAATACCTCCCTCTCCTTCCTGGACCTCTCTGTCTCCATCTCGGGCAACCACCTAGAAACCAATATCCATTTCAAGCCCACCGACTCCCACAGCTACCTAGAATACACCTCCTCCCACCCACCTTCCTGCAAAAATGCCATCCCCTATTCCCAATTCCTTCGCCTCCGCCACATCTGCTCCCAGGATGAGGCATTCCACTCCCGTACATCTCAGATGTCCTCGTTTTTCAAGGACCGTAACTTCCCCCCCTCAGTGGTCGAGAACGCCCTCGACCTTGTCTCCCGCATTTCCCGCAACTCATCCCTCACACCCCCTCTCCGCAATAACAACCAAAACAGAATCCCCCTCGTCCTCACGTACCACCCCACCAACCTCCGGATTCAACGCATCATCCTCCAACACTTCCGCCATCTGCAATCCGACCCCACCACCAAAGACATTTTTCCCTCCCCACCCTTATCTGCTTTCCGGAGGGACCACTCTCCGTGACTCCCTTGTCCGCTCCGCACTCCCCTCCAGCCCCACCACACCCGGCACTTTTCCCTGCAACTGCAGGAAGTGCTACACCTGCCCCTACACCTCCCCCTTCACCCCCATCCCAGGCCCCAAGAAGACTTTCCACATCAAGCAGATGTTCACCTGCACATCTGCTAATGTGGTATACTGCATCCGCTGTTCCCGTTGTGGCCTCCTCTACATCGGGGAAACCAAGCGGAGGCTTGGGGACCGCTTTGCAGAACACCTACGCTCGGTTCGCATTAAACAACTGCACCTCCCAGTCGCGAACCATTTCAACTCCCCCTCCCATTCCTCAGACGACATGTCCATCCTGGGCCTCCTGCAGTGCCACAACGATGCCACCCGAAGGTTGCAGGAACAGCAACTCATATTCCGCTTGGGAACCCTGCAGCCCAATGGTATCAATGTGGACTTCACAAGCTTCAAAATCTCCCCTCCCCCTACCGCATCCCAAAACCAGCCCAGCTTGTCCCCGCCTCCCTAACCTGTCCTTCCTCCCACCTATCCCCTCCTCCCATCTCAAGCCCCACCCCATCTCCAACCTATTAACCTCATCCCGCCCCCTTGACCTGTCCATCCTCCCTGGACTGACCTATCTCCTCCCTAACTCCCCACCTACACTCACCTTTACTGGCTCCATCCCTGCCTCTTTGACCTGTCTGTCTCCTCTCCACCTATCTTCTCCTCTATCCATCTTCTATCCGCCTCCCCCTCTCTCCCTATTTATTTCAGAACCCCCTTCCCCTCCCCCATTTCTGAAGAAGGGTCTAGGCCCGAAACGCCAGCGTTCCTGCTCCTCTGATGCTGCTTGGCCTGCTGTGTTCATCCAGCTCTACATCTTATTATCTAAAATCCTAATCTGTTTGTTTTTGTGACTTATGTTCGACAACTTCATAAATCTTTGTAGTAGGGATTCTTCAATCTTACAAATGACATTTTCTACAAGCTTTTCTTTGGTTAGAGACCTTTGTGCAGGGTGAAACATCCTAACCTGAGTCAAAAAAGTTGGAACAAACAATAACATAAATTTCTGGAAAAACTCAGCCAGACTCTCAGCTGACCCTCCCTGGACTTGAAACGTTAACCCTGCTTTCTCTCCGTAGACGCTGCCAAACCTACTGAGTTTTGTCTGCAATTTCTGTTTTTGTTTCATATTTATGCAGTTGTTTGTTTTATCAAAATCTTGGAACTTGCTACTTAACAGCACAATGGGATGTCCTACACTGTAGAGATTGCACCAGTTCACAAGGGTTCATCACCATCTTTGCAACAGCAATCAGGAATAGGTAATGAATACCCATCTCACCAAAGATGTCCACATACTGAGAATTGTTTAAAAAGAACTTATTCTCTGTTCTGATGAAGAGTCATCAAAGTCAAGACATTAACTCTGCTTTCTCCCCACAGATGCTGCCAGACCTGCCGAGTTTCCATGCAGACATTAGAAAACAGGAGCAGAGTTATCCCGACTGAGTGAAGGTGTATTCCAGAGCATATTGGTTAAGAATGCTTTGAAAATGATGAGCAGGATTGTGGATGTGATCCTATCCTCTATAAGCTTTCCTGATTTGGGCTCCCAATCTAATGAGGATCTTAATTGATTGATTGATTAATTGATTGATTTATTGCCATGTCTACTGGACTACAGTGAAAAGCTTTGCTTATGAGCAGTACAGGCAGATCATAGTAAGCAAGGATGCACAGATCAAAGATTATAAAAAAACTTAGGCATACTGGTTACATTGCACAGGGCGTGCGCGAGGCGAGATCAACATTAGCAAGATCAGCATTATTTGAGGCTAGAGACTCCATTTGTATGTCAACTAGGAAAACAACTTTAAGCTTTATGAACCCCAGGGCGCCTCCTTTCCTAACAGTGCATGTGTTCCATGCTGTCTACACCTCATCACCATCAATGAAGCAATTGCACAGTGGGAAGAGCTTCATCAGAAAAACATATAAGCTTGGGATAGTTTGATGCACTGTATCTGCTAAGTGCATCACTCTCCTTCAACTGCACTTCACTGGTGCCAGATTTAGCACTGTATTTTTCTTTATTTCTTCATTTTTCTGCCTTCATGTTATATGTTTTGTTTTATTTTTCTGTATTTTCAGATGGCGCTGGAGAGTGGAAGCACTATATACACTTTTCACTGTATTTTGTAACAAGATACATGTGACAATAAATAAATCAATCAAATGAATCAAAGAATGGAAGCAACTTATATTCTTCCATTTTCGACCTCCGCTGAGAGCCAAGAGTAGATGCTAGACTACTGCCAACAGCTCCAGCAACAGCAACAGGAATACAACCAACAGCTGTACTAACTTATTTTTCCTCAACCACATTCCCATCCACAAGGACAGAGAGAACAGACAAGAAGATCTCAACATTCTCAACATTTACCACCACAGTCTCAGGATGGGCCAGTTCAAGGGAGATATTTGCATCCACCTGGAGCTAGACTTCCTGCCCACTGGGCCAGGTGGGAACACTTTTTTAAAGGGCAACAAAATGCCTGTCTCTGCCAGGCCAGCTGACCCAAAATGGTCTGGCTGTTCCAACAGGGAATGAAGGGAGAAGACTCCTCTCATCATCTGTCCTGCACCATCTATTGATGTCTATTTGGTACCATGCCCAGTAAAGAGATGTCCTCCTGATGAGCTCCAGTCCACGAACTGGGTGTCTGTCACTGAATATACAGTGTTCTTCAGGCAGCATTACAACGGTAGCTGCCAGAGCAGCCCAAGGTGCAGCATTGAAGTGCAGAAGTGACTTGTTAGTTCATCAAAGATGTGCCATGAGGGCTTTTAGAGGCTGGCACATACCAGATATCAACATCTGTAATTGTGGGGTATGTGCGATATCTGGTGTTTAACATGGGAATCTTTTGGAGAAAGCTCTGGCTTCCATGTCCAGAATTCTCAGCTTCTAGTTTACTTGCAGCGGAGCATAGAATAAGAAGTTGCGTGTTAATGGGGTAAGATATGCAGGTATTAAGGTTATTAAAAAGCAATAATCCCTTTAATAGACAATTCATCGCTGCATAGCCAGAATCTTACTTTAACACCCAGAATTTAGAGAAAAGATTACTCTTGGTGTTGAGTTAAACTTTGTGGGCCTTCTCAGATGATCCTGCCATAAGTCTTATCACAGTCCATGTTGTTCAGTCCTCCATAAGATTTCACCCATAATGTCAGGTCTTCACACCCCTTGCATTTGCCTAGAGTTCTTTGGGCTTTCTCTTTTGAGCATAAATGAATGTATGTCTCTTAGGCCTGCAGCTATACTCTAGTTTTCTACTCAATTTTTCAGCAAACAGTCCAGCCAGTGTATGCACTTGCATCTGGAATTCCTCATGGTTGCGTATTGTTAGCCACCTCCTGGTGGAGTGGTGAGACAACAAGGTGCAGAGCTGGATGAACACAGCAGGCC
>NC_063336.1:36557425-36574784 GCF_021869965.1 Rhincodon typus
CCTTTCTGCTCCTGTGATGCTGCTTGGCCTGCTGTGTTCATCCAGCTCTGCACCTTATTGTCTCAGATTCTCCAGCATCTGCAGTTCCTACTATCTCTACTCCTGGTGGAGTGGTTTCTGCTTTGGGCACAATCGGAAAATTGGACACAAATTGAGCTTGAAATTGCATTGGTTAGGTTCGGTTTCAAGTTTCTGCTAAAATTTGTTTGTCTAATTACAAACAAAATCTTCTAAGAAACAACACAATTGGTCAGCCTCTTTAGAAAATAATCATTGATGTTGATGTAGTTAATATGCGGTTGTATTAATTGGGTGAAATTGGATATATCATGAAAGAAAATATTATTAATAAGTATCTAGTCCTTAAATCACTGAAAATAACAAAAAAAGGTATGCTTAGCAATCTCATTCATGTACAAAAGTTAAGTTATTAGGAAATCAAACAATTTTTTAAAGTGTAAAAACTATTAAGTACATGTCTTTCCAATGAAAGCTCAAACTGACAAACCTCCACAAATGGTTGCAAATAGCTACAATTGCTACAAACTTCCCACGCTCATTGTTTCGATCTGGAGGGCTTGGCTAGTTTCTGTGGGTAGGTCTAACGTCAGGCAAAGTTACTTTAAAGCCAACATTAAAGATTGCGAAAAATCAATTTACACTTATGGAACTGTTATTTAATTTTTCTTACCTTTTCTCCAGATTGTACCCAGATTGCATTGATGATAAAATGAACACTAACAAAATTCTATGCCTGGTATGTTGTTCCTGTTTCCATCACTAAGGATTCAATGTTTACTTTAACTTTTCTCCTCTTTCTGTACATATTAGTGAATGGTTTTACAATTAGTTTTGATGAGTTTACTATCATAATCCATTTCTTCCCTTTTAATCAATCTTTTCGAGATTTTACGTGTTGGAGTGTTTGTGACTAATAAGTGCTTGTTGGTAAAGATATGGTACGTGTATCAGACAGCAATGATCCAGAAGACTGCTGTACTGTAAGATGCTGCTGATTTGTTAAGACAATGAAGATCAACACTCAGGTTGCTGCCCACTTACTTCTCTTTTTCCCTCTCTTGCTATTGACTATGCTGCAGGTTTCAAGATGTTGTTTACTTGGACTTTAGTGAAGCCTTTGACGAGGTTCTGCATGGTAGACTAATTAGTATAGACTAATTAGTAAAGTTTGATCATGTGGGATTCTGGGCAAACTAGCCATTAGGATACGAAATTAGCTTTATGGTACGAGACAGAGGGTGGTGGTGGAGGGTTGCTTTTCAGACTGGGGGCCTGTGACTAGCAGTGCTCCACAGGGATCAACACTGGGTCCACATTTGTTTGCCATTTATATAAATGATTTGAATGAGAACATAAGAGGCATTGTTAGTAATTGTGCAGGTGACACCAAAATTAGTGGTATAGTGGGCAGTGAAAAAGGTTGTCTAAAATTATAAAGAGATCTTGATGAATTAGCTGAAGGGTGATGGATGGAGTTTAATTTGGATAAATGTGAGGTATTGCATATCGGTATTACAAACAAGGACAGAGCTTATACAATTAATGGTAGGGCCCTGAGCGGTGTTGTAGAAAAGAGAGACCTCGGCATCACAGGTGGACAGGGGGTTAAGAAGGTGTTTATCACATTTGCCTTCATTACTCAGACCTTTGAATATTGGATGTTGAGGTTATAAAGGACATTGGTGAGGCCTCTTCTGGAGTACTGTGTGCAGATCCGTTCGCCCTGTTATAGGAAGGATATTATTAAACTGGAAAGATCACAAAAGATTTACCAGGATGTTGTCAGGAATGGAAGATTTGAGTTATAAAATTGGGCTAGATAATTGGGACTTTTTTCACTGGAGAGTAGGAGGTTGAAGGGTGAGCTCATTGAGGTTTATAAAATCATGAGGGGCATAGATAAGGTGAATGACAAGGGTCTTTTCCTGAGGATGGGTGAGTTCAAAACTAGGGGGCATCTTTTTAAGGTGTGAGGAGAAAGATTTAAAAAAGACATGAGGGGCAACTTTTTACACAGACAGTGGTTCATGCATGGAATGATCTGCCAGAGAATGTGATGGATGCAGGTACAGTTACATCATTTAAAGACATTTGGATAAGATCATGAATAGGAAAGGTTTGGATGGATATGGGCCAAGTGTAGGCAGGTGGAATGAGTTTAGTTTGAGAACATGGTCAGTGTGGACTGGTTGGACCGAAGGGTTTGTTTCCATGCTGTATGATTCTATGACTCTATAATTCAGCCTTCTTATTTCCTGAATTTTCTTGCTTTTTCTACACACCTTTACTTGCTGTTTCCCAACCTTGCTTAGCTATTTCCACGACATTTTTCTCTTTTATTACCTTTTTTATGTATGTTGGGTAAGCAGACTGTGAGAGCCTGTCCCAGAAAAAGAGAAGATTTCATGCCTGGCTTCATTTATATGTGATTTAAATAAAATTGCCTACTAAAATGTCAGGCAGAATTTATGTGCTTTGTGAGTTTGGCTGAGGTTTGGCAAATAGGACTCTTGCCTGAATTCCAGCATTTTTACATCCCTCTAATATCGATGTCAACTAAAATTGCTCAAATTTTTGAGTGGGATTTGAATCCACAGCCTTGAGTATACTTCCCAATCACAAAGGTGAACCCATTGTTTCAACCCAACTTATTTTTCAGGTGCCAGTCAATTAACTGTGCCATTCTAATCTATTGTTAAAACAGTTTATGACATACCTAAACTCCTATGATAGATGTAGTTTCGTTATGAGGAAACTATGGGCAGGATTTGCATTTACATCAGGGATCTTATAGCCAGGATCAAATCCGAATCCTGACTTTGCAGCCTATCAGAAATAATTCTCCAAAAATTTTTTCAGTAACAATACTATTATACATTTTATAGCCAGTTGGTAAAGGACCAGATCACTAGTCAATCTTTACTTTGTCTTAGATGTAATCACAATGTGAGACATTACATATCTATTGATAATAACTGTGTAACACAATTTATCACACCACCAC
Source organism: Rhincodon typus (assembly GCF_021869965.1). Lineage (NCBI taxonomy): Eukaryota > Metazoa > Chordata > Chondrichthyes > Orectolobiformes > Rhincodontidae > Rhincodon > Rhincodon typus. The sequence goes on from NC_063336.1 coordinate 36,560,451, forward strand.
ACCACCCACTATCAATGAGTGTCTTTTGAGAACATTGAAGGTACTGTTTGGAAAACGATTGCATCAACTTAACTAAATTAAAAAGTGACAGCCCCCTCAAGAGGCTCTGTGACAGTAATAGAGTCCTCAATGGAAACTTACAAAATTTAAGTTAAAATCCAGTTTTTGGGAAAATGGTTCATTGCAAACACTGAGGTGCCAAAAGTTGTGGAAGAATACTAGTGGGCACCATGTGCTGACCATAGAGTTCTTCAGGGATGTCCTGGGGAGCAACTATGTGAGTGTCCTAGAGGAATGTTTTGCTGCCCCTTCCTTGGCACAAGGCTGTCATTGTCCTGCTACCAAAGAAGGGGGACCTTTGTTTACTTAAAATCTGGTGTCCAGTTTTCGTCCTCAGCACATTTTACAAGATTTTTGCTAGTGTGTTGCTGCTGTGCAGGACATTGGTTAGACCACTTTTGGAATACTGCATTCAATTCTGATCTCCCTGCTATAGGAAAGATGTTGTTAAAATTGAAAATGTTCGAAAAAGACTTACAAGGATGTTGCCAGGGTTGGAGAGTTTGAGCTATAGGGAGAGGCTGAATAGGCTGGGCTATTTTCCCTGGAGCATCGGTGGCTGAGGAGTGACCTTATCGTAGAATCATAGAATCCCGACAGTGTGGAAACAGGCCATTCAGCCAATCGAGTCCACACCGAGCCTCCAAAGACATTACACCCAGACCCACACCCTATCCTAGCCATTTAAGACTGTATTTTCCATAACTAATCCAGCTAGCCTGCACATCTTTGGACACTATGGGCAATTTGGCTTGGCCAATCTAACTAATAGAGGTTCCTATGTTATAGAGGTTCATAAAATCATGAGGGGCACAGATAAGGTGAATAGCCAAGGTCTTTGTCCCAGATAAGGGGAGTTCAAAATGAGAGGGCATAGGTTTAAGGGGAGGGGAAAGATTTAGAAGGGACCTGAGGAGCAACTTTTTCCCGCAGGGTGTGGTGTGTGTATTGAATGAGCTGCCAGAGTTGGATGGTACAATTACAACATTTAAAAGGCATGTGGATGGGTTCAGGAATTAGATGGGATTAGAGGAATATGGGCCAAATACTGGCAAGTGGGACTAGATTAATTTAGGATAACTGCTTGGCATGGACAAAACGGACCAAAGGGTCTGTTTCCGCGCTGTATAACTCTATGACTCTGTGTTGTAATTTCACATTGGATCTGTGCTAGACCACATGATCCGCCCTGACCAGTTGTAATGGTCCCAGGTTGAAAGATCCACAGCAATATCCATTTGGTCAGGGACCTAATCCAAGTTTCCCAGTGGATTGATCTGTTGAGTGTTTTCCTGTCCCTTGGTCAGGAGAAGGTATTTGACAGGGTGGATCACAAGTACTAGGTTAGGGATGCAGTTTGTCACCTGGCTCTGAATTCTGTAGGCTGCCACAGAGCGTCTGGTTAAAGTTAACAGGTCCCTGATGGTGACCCTTTGGTTTGGGAGAGGAGTGGGTCAGGGCTGCCCCTTGTCTGGCCAGCTGTATTCCCTGTGCATGGAGTCTTTCCTGTGCCTCTCGCAGAGGAGGTTGTTGGGGTTGGCTGTGCAAAAGCCTGGTATGACGATGGTTCTTTCATCCTATGGTGCCAATGTGCTTCTCACGTTCACCAATCCAGCTGACCTGGGGAGGATGCATGAGTGCCAGGGTGGTCTATTCGGCCACATCTTCCGCCAGGATCAACTGGACCAAATGTTCCAGACTCCTGATCGGTCCGTAGTGCGTGGATTCTCTCCCCGAGAAGTTACTGAGGTTCAGCTGGAGTACCACCCATCTCCTCTATCTGGGGATCTACCTTAGCTTGGCTGAAGAATTCTGGTTGGTAAATTGTGAGGAGCTGGAGGCCAAAGTCTTGGCTTGCCTCGGTCACAGTACAGAACTGAGTGCTATCTTACAGGAGTCGAGTGCTGGTTATAAACCAACTGGTGGCTTCCATGTTGTGGTACCGGCTGGTCCCTTTGCCCCTCCTCCTCGTTTTTTCACAAAAATCCAGAATATGCTGGTTCCCTTCTTCTGGGACAAGATGATGCACTGGTTCGTTGCGGAGATTCATAGTCTCCCCATGAAGAAAGTCAGTCAGTTATTGGTGTGCCTTTGTATCCAAGCAACATCTTTCCACCTTCAGACCCTGCATCAAGCCCCCTCCCAGATGGTGTGACCTGGTGACATATTCCTTCTGCCAGATGCGTGACCTCATTTACGACACGCAGCTCCTGTTCATAGACTTCAGGGGTCTCTTCAGGTTTTTCTCAGGATGCTGCCTGCCTTTTACCAGGAACTGACCAATATCTGGAACATGGTCAACTCATGCTGCGTCTTCCCACCATCAGGAGTAATGACTATCATCAGAGAGCCTCTGCTCAGGAATCCTCACCTCCACCATCAAGGGTTCAAGAGGATGGCAGAGGGGAGGGCTGTGATCATGGTTGGGGGCTAGGTTCAAGTCCCACTTGCTCCAGAGGTGTGTTGTAACATGTGTGAACAGACTGATTTTGAAAATATCTATACCTAATAATGGGACATACCAGTTTCCCAGTTCAGGATGGAGGGCAAGCATCTGATGCTGGAGAATCTATAGGAAACCCCTTTTGCACAAAGAACACAGCAGCCTCCTGATACAGGTAAGGGAGAGGAGGAGCATTTCAGGGGGCATGAATCCTCACAACATTTTCAAAGCCTTCTAAAATAAATACATCCAGAATTTCCAAATTGTCTTGTGGAAGGTGACTGCAATACCAATGAACTCCGACTGTACTCTTCCCCTTCTCCATAAGTTTCTTTGTAGCCTTGGCTTTAGCTAGATTTCAAGATCAACAATGAGGAGGGGGATTTTTTAAAGTGTTTCTGGAATGACATTTCCACCCCCAACCAGCCCACCCGCCCACAATCATTCTAACGAGAAAACACTATGCAGCATTGGGGTTTGGGAGGTATGGGGAGGTTTTAATAAGCTCCTTGTGAGCTTTGTCTAGCTGTCTACCTCTTTGGCTGATCTGTGCCATCAAACTGGCATGCTGGCTCGTAGTGGGGAGATTTTGGGCAGGCCCAGTTCCACTCCAAGCAACCATTAGAAATTTAGCCGCGTATGTTTAAAACTCAGCCTCAGCTATTCTTTGCATTTACCTTTACACTGCTTACAATATCACACTCCTGGAGCAAAGTTCTGCTTATTTTCAGTTGGCACACAAGATTAATTGCCTCATATTAGGAGAGGTCTTCCATCGCTGGGGGAATTAAAACCAGCGGATCAGTCTTAGCCTGCTAAAGCACACCTCCTATTGATTTTCATACCGGGAACGGCCTTAGAGTAATTCGTGCTTTAAGGATGTTGTGTCTGTTGACAGCAAAGCAATAGGCAACAGTTATGAAGGAGCAACTGTTGGAAAATAAAACACAATTTTAAAAGTAAATTTAAATGGTTATTTACTTTCCATGTCAGCGTAAATATTGGCAGCAATATTCTGCAATGCATTTCCTTTATGCCTTACTGAAACCCTCTCTTAGGTTGTTGCCATTCTGTCTGCTGTAAGGTTGCTGGACTTCAGCCTTATTATGTTACGTTTCATGTCATGCTATTCATTGCAGCAGGCAACTTGGCACAAAACGCACAGAGCTTAGCTCCAGAAGTTTTGTTATATTTTGGGTGGGGTACCTCAAGTCAAATTTAATCTTTCAGTGCTGTGAATTACACAGAATATAAAACACACTTTAAAAAATGCAGCTTGCTTTGGAACTCATCAAGAAGTTCTCAAAAAATTGTGCTCCTGAAATTTTAAAATGAAAACAGCAATAGGAATTCTGGAAACACACACCTGATCAACTAACATCTGTGGAGAGATAAAAAGTACTGGCTGAGTGGTTGAATGGGGTCAGCATCTGTAGTTGTTTCTGTAGCTGTAATTGTACAACTGCTGTTAGTACAATTGCTGTACAATTTGAGAAAAGTATGTAAATAAGGTGTATAAGATGAACTGAAGGGCTAAAATTGTTAATGATATTTGACAGAAGCATGACCTTGAATGAGTCCTGTGAACATTCTTGTACATGCCGAAGATGGCACAATCAACTGTTTTTTTGTAATTGGTTGTCTGTGCCTGGCTGTTTGTTAAAATTTATGAGAGAGAGAGAGTTTCATTCCAAGTTGCTGGACTTCTCCTCCGATCGGGATTGCGAATGGTGCCAGGAGCAACCTGAGCCTCCAGATCAGCTGTTGATCGAGGGGTCCCTGACGAGCAGAAGAGTGTGAGGCTTTTTTCCCCTCTCTTTTTCATTAATTTTATTTACTTAATAAATATTCCTTTCTTTCTTCGTCTTTTATTATTATAAATGTTCATATTTAAACAAATTGCTGTTGTCGAGCCTTCTCTTAACGATATTTAATTGAATTAAAAAGAATCATGTGCGTGCATTCTGCACATTTTTGGTGATGAGGATGGAATTCTGGGAAAATGTTTTAAAGGGAAGGGAAAAGCAAACTGATGCTCTGGAGACCTTTCGGGTGGAACGTGGCAGACTCTGGATTCGGGTCTATATCTGATATATTAGCAAATTAAAGCCCTGAAAGAATGGCAGACAGTTATAACTGGGTAAAGAGAGAATTGGAAGCCAGGTTTCTGTGCTGTGCAAGTGCACTGAACCTTGTAGAAGTGTTAAGTCTTTGTGGTCTGTTTTGAATGCACCTTTGTTTGTTGGTTGCTAAATGTTGTTTTTGTACAAATTGTGTTGTTTTGCTCCCTGGAGCTCGAGATCTGGGGATACTTTGAAGTTTTAGTTTGCTTTTTGGGAATATCTGGTGATTTGAAAGTGTGGTGTGTGCCTAAGTGTGCCTGTTTCAGTGTGGGACATGTATGGATAATGTAATGTCCTTTATCATCAGTGATTGTGTAAAGCAAAAATCTGTGAAATATTGATTCAAAAATTTGGTTTGTAAAGCTTGGTAAAAATTTACCTTTTAGAATTGGCTCTGTGTTGAGTTTGGACTGGGTATATTTTAATTCCAGTAATTACCATGTTTGGAAATTCAATTTCTGGCCAGAGTGAACTTCCAAATAATGTTTTAACATGAGTGAATCTTTACCTCCAGATGGTAAGATTGACTCATTGTTAATATTCAAATGATACATTGGAATGATAAAAATGCAACCCCCTGTGTGTGAGAAGTTAAGGAAAGGCAAATTTAACAAAGGGGTGGGCTTTGTTAAAGGAAGAGAGATGGATGACATAATTACATGCAGGAGTTTACGCCCCACCCTCTTTTTGAATCTGTAGTAGATTAATACTAATTAACCCATTCTGCTTGTTGTGGAATGGATAGAGCATGATTTTTTTTAAGAAGTTGGAGACCCTGAAGGCTGAACCCATTTGCAGAATTTCAACATCGCAACACAGTGATGGATGAGGCACCCTCAGTCAATCACTTCATTCATCAATAACACATTTCAGTGTTGGGGAAGTACTATGGAAATATTAATTGTAGCGAGTGTCAGGAATCTTGGAACCACTGAGCCTGGGTACACTTAAGCAGATCATGACAAAAACTACATTAAGACTCACATGCCCCGGTATTCTAAAACATTTAAATGGAATAGTTACCTGAAAATTTAAAGTGATTCTGGGAAATGATGAAGTGCATGCACACAGTCTCAGTGGTTTTAATGCATACAAAAATGGTTGGTGACTTTGAGGGAGTCAACACAATATTGATTCTAGAAAAATTTACATAGAGATATATCAAATATCCAGAATAAGTTGTCAAGTAACTTAAAAAAAAGTGAGTCACCTTAGAGAAAGAACAAACAAAGTATGTTGCACCTGATTCAAACAGAAATGTTTGACTTCTGTTTTAAAATGTTATAAGATTATGTTCCATGGACTAAAATTCTCTACAGAGAATTAGATATGATGGTAATAGTTAAATTACAAAATTGGATGATGAAATAATTAAGAGTGAAGACTGGTGGCAGAAGACAAAATAAAAGAATAATGGATTGAAATGGCAATTGGAGTTAAAATACATTTTAGTGAAAAGGAAGTTGAGATGAGAGCACAAACAGATAGCTTTCCCTTGGTGATGTTTGTGTCTTTGTCTTTCTTTTTAAGAAAGATTGAAATGGTGATCAAGCCAGTATCTGAGGCATCGGGACTTTACATGGAGAGATTAGTAAAATCATTTGATAAGATCATGTGGGAGTCAAGAATGCGTAACATGGTCTTGCGATACTGATGCAAGTATACAAAAGTCAATGTTACCTTGGAGGTAACAAATATGAGACAGTATGAAAACATGCACTGAAGAATGGGTCTCAGACATGTACACCTACTTGATGAAAGGATTACTGTGGCTTGGAAGAACACAGAACCATAATTTAAATGATAATACACTGATAATAAAATCCATAGATAAATTGACATCAAAACAATGGAAGTTGTATTAGTGAAAAGGTTGTAAAAAGAATTAAAATCAAAATAGGGAGTATGATGGGCTATTACGGACTCTGGGATGAGTAATAGTGGACTGAGTGAAAGGACCTATTGGATGATGTACAGATACCCCATCTTGAGCTTTTGTATGCTGCATGTACTCCAGTGTTTAAACCAATAGGTGAAACTGCAAAGTGTTAGGACAGTTAGTGTAAGTGAAAGAAGCTGAGCTAAGACTCAGGTGGTGTAGGAATCTTTGATAAAGGAAACCCGGGAAAACATGAAGGCGGGAAGCATAAGTTGAAGATAAAGCCTGATGAACGTTAGAGCTATATTGTTTGATCCCATGTATATTGTAGCTCAAAGGGGGTACCTGCATATGGAGGTAGTTACCACTCAATGGTACAATCATTCATAAAATTGGCAAGGAAGGAAACATATGGACGAAGTATCCTCAAGACAGATACAGATGAAGAGAGCTGGAGAAGTCCATGTACGATGTTATTTTATGGTTATTGAGTGAAGTGGGGAACTGGCGGATTAAAAAAAAACACAAATGAAGGAACCTGAATCTGGAATTTACTGCATTTTAGAGCAAATTATGTAAATAGATTAACCCAAAAAAAAATGTAGGTAATATTCTGGTTGCCCCAGTCAGGTGGCGCAACTTGTTGGTTCCATCATGACCTTGACCATACATCGGGGTGGGATATATATTTAAGGTCACTGCGATCATTAATTTGATGTTACACCCCATTGTCATCTTGTCTGTATAGATGATAGTTATTTTCATTGTAGTTTTAATTGTCCAGTGTAGGTTATGTTATCTTGTTAAACATTGTCACACGGCTGTCGCTGATTTGCATCTGCATCTGCATCTGCAATTGTAACGTGTGCTGTCAAATATCATCGGGGTGGATAGTATAGGATGGGATGAAGGGCTAAACTTATTGATGATATTCAAAAGCTACATGACCTTGAATGAATCCTGTGAACATCCCTGTACGTGCCAAAGACAGCACAATCAGTGTACTTTTCTGTAATTGTTTTTCTGTGCCTGGCTGTTTGTTACACTGTATAAGAGGGAGAGAGTTTTGTTCCAAGTCACTTCTTTGCACACTTTCCAGTTTAACTATGTCTTTCCTATAACAGGTTGAACAATCTGTACACAATACTCCAAATGCAGCCTCACAAACAACTTGTATAACTGTAACATAACATCCTAAATCCTATTCTCACAGCCTCAACTCATCAAGGCCAGCATGTTAAATGCCTTCTTCATCACCCTGTCCACCTGTGATGCCACTTTCAACAAACTATGTACTTGTACTCCTAGGTCCCTCTGTTCCACAACACTCCTCAGGACCTTACCATTTACTGCATAAGTCCTACCTTGGTTTGACTTTCCAAAGTGCAACACCTCACACTTATCCGTATTGAAATGCATTTGCCAATCCTCAGCCCACTTCCCCATCAGATCAAGATCACTCTAATTTTTGACAACTTTCCTTACTTTAAACGATACCTCCTAATTTTGTATCATCTGCAAACTTACTAATCATAACTTGTATATCCACATCCAGATCATTTATGCAAATAACAAATAACAAAGGTTCCAGGGCTGACCCCCGTGGCACACCACTGCTCACAGGCCTCAAGTTGAGAAACAACCTTGAACTATCAGCCATTGATCAAGTGGTCCCCGATGGGTAGAAGGGTGTGAAGTTTATTTCTTTTTCTTCTCTTTTTCATTCTTTTTATTTACTTAATAAGTGTTCCTTTCTTTTTTCGTTGCTGTTGTCGAGCCTTCTCTTCACTACATTTAACCATATCTGGAAAGAACCACCTGGATACACTCTGTGATCCTAGATATAAGGACAGTCATCTAATTAACTTCTGGCATACAGCAAACTTCAAGTTTTGATGTAGCAGGAGCTAATATTAACTAAAACAACTGACCATCAAAGATACTCACTTTTAATTCTTATTGGTAGGTAAGTTTCTTCGTACAACAGGCCCAGAGCCAACATGACATCTTCCTCTTGTGAGCAAAAATTAATCTTCCTAAGAGTTTAAAAAATGGCTTTTTCAAATGCACCCAGGACCTAGTTCCACTTTTCATGAAGACTTCAGCATTTGCTATGTTTTCTTTCATCTTCTATTGATGTTGCTTTGGAATGGCCTGCCTGACTTTGGCAGACTAAAAGTATTACATTGATGGTAGTAACTCAGAGGCCTGATCTTTCTCTGTCACTGAGAAGAAAGTCGTTGAAATAAGTATCCCCTTAATACTGTACGCCAGTAATAAATCATAACGTCATGGTAATTAAAATCATCTGGTAGAATGTTTAAGAAAAGTCGTTGTCAGTCATGGTACCCACTGATTGTGTTGTAAGTGGTCAATGTAAATAATTTTACAGATAATTATCTCTGTCTTTGAGAAACTGTGATTTATAAACCTTTTGTCCAATAAGTTTCTACTTGATTGAAAGAAGCAAAACTGTCCTGCTTTGTGGATGAAATTTAAAAATAAGAAAAATTAAAACAAAACTAAAGCGAATGGTGCCTTTTGTTATTACAATCACAACATTCCACTCAGGCACCAAATCAAAGGGTTGCACGGATAATGCGTCTTGTCTTGCGGTGGGGCAATGGGACAGATCATCTGCTATTAATTACAGTTAATTTCCCAACTCAGCCTTGTTGCCTTTCATAGGCAAACACCTAGGTGCTTCTCCTGCCTTGCAGCTAATTCTAAAATAATATCACAGTAACCTGGATCAGATTGCCTGCTACTTGATAGTTCTGTGAGGTGGAGAAGTGTGCATAGAACTTCAGAAAAAAATTGTACAGAACTTTGCTTTTGTAATTACTGATTAGCCAGCAGTGGCACAGGTACGACAGTCTCCTTTGATACTGAAACTTTTGCAATTTCATCATTCAGGTGTTATTTTATATTAAAAAAATTCATGTTAGATTTAGCACTGCAGGTATGGTCTCATATTTATGTTGATGGTACATATTTTCATTTCTTATGACGTAAATGAACAAGAATGATTGTAATTGAGAAGTCCTGGAACATGGAACTTAAAGAGATGCATAGAAACAGCTGAATGGAAAATGAGATCAAGAGTTTGTCAGTGTTTTCTCAATACACGGAGGTAGTCCCATCGTGATAATGTCACTGGATTTATAATCTAGACTAATGTTTTGCAGACATGTCTCCTAACCCCACCATGGGAAATAGTTGAAATTTGACATCAATAGAAATCTGGAATAGAGAGCTAGCCTGAAGTCAACCATCTAACCATTGCCAATTGTCATAAAAACTCATCAGGTTCACTATTGTCCTTTACAAAATGAAATCTGCTGTCTTTACCTAGTCTGGTTTACATGAGACTCCTACAGCAATGTGGTGGACTCTGAAATGGTCTAGCAAGTCACTTTCACAGGTGTATTGAGTGGATGACACATCCCAACCTCCTGCTGAGGAATCCAACAACACAGATGCCAGTCTTGAACCAATTGGATTCACTCCACATGATTGCAAGACGTAACTGAAAGCATTGGATATCTTAATGACTATGGGACCTGACAACATTTCTCAATACTACTGAAGACTTGTGTTTTAGAATTAGATCTGACCCTAACCAAGCATAAGTAGCAGATGATAGGCAGGATTAGATAATCCTATAATCACCAGATCAGATCTAAGCTCTACAGTCCTGCCACATGGCTCATGAACAGTTGTGGATGATTATCCAACTTACCAGAGGAGGAGGCTCCACAAATATCCTCTTCCTCAATGATAGAAGAGCCTTGCACATCAGTGCAAAAGATAAGGCTGAAACATTCATAACAATCTTCAACACAAAGTGCCTAGTGGATGATCCATTTCAACCTCATCCAGAAATCCCCAATGTCACAGATGCAAGGTGTCAGCCAAATCAATTCACTTAATGTGGTATCAAGAAAGGGTAGGAGGCACTGCATGCCACAAAGGCTATGGGCCCTGATAACATTTCAGCAAGAGTACTGAAGACTTGTGATCTAGAAACTATTTTGTCTGTATCTAGTCAAGCTTTTTCTGTAAAGTTAAAATACTTGAAAGTTCCCAATAATATGGAAAATTGTCAAGGTATGTCGTGTGCACAAGAAAGCAGGACGAATCCATTCCAGCCATTCACTGCCCTATCAGTCTACTCTTGATTGTCAGCCATGTGATGAAACATGCCATCACCAGTGTAGATGCCAACAGTGTGGGTTCAATTCCCATCACTGATTGAGGTTACCATGAAGGACTCTCCTTCTCAACCTTTCTCCTTGCCTGACATATGTTGGCCATCGGGCTAAATCACCACCAGTCGTCCCTCTTTAATGAGAGAGAAGCCCTATGGTCTGGTAAGACTAATTCTGACACAACAGCAATAAATTCAAATTCAAATACCAGCTTTACAAACCAACCATCCAGTCAACTGAGCTAAACCAGCCCAGGTTTGAATTTACCGTGGTAGGATGGGTATCAAACGATGATGAGTCAGAATACAGAAAGGAAATAGAGGGCTTGGTGATGTGGTGTGATGATAACAACCTCTCTCTCAATGTCAGCAAAACAAAAGAACTGATCATTGACTTCAGGATGCACCATAGAAACCATACTATCCGGGTGCATAATGGCTTGGCATGGCAACTGCTTCACTCAGGACCATAAGAAACTACAGAAGGTTGTGTGACCAGCCCAGACCATCACAGAAACCAATGTCCCAGCCATAGACTCCATTTACACTTCTTGTTGCTGCAAAAAGGCTGTCAACATCATCAAAGATCCCTCCCACCCCGGTAATGATCTCCTAACCTCTTCCACCAAGCAGAAGATACAGAAGCTTGAACACGTGCACCAGCAAGTTCAAGAACAGCTCCTTCCTGGCCGTTATTACACTGACGAATGGACTCTCTAACTTCAAATAATGCTGATCTTGTTAATGTTGATCTTGCTTCCTGTGTAGTGCAACCGGTCTGACTTGCTCTGTCTAAGCACCCTATGATCTATGCTTGCTACGATCTGCCTATACCACCTGTAAACAAAGCTTTTCACTGTACTTAGGTACAGTGATTACAATAAATCAAATTAAATCAAATTGTAAATGTTGTAATTGTACCCACCTTCACCACTTCCTTTGGCAGCTCTTTCCATACACACACCATTCTCTGTATGAAAAAGTTACCCCTCTGATCATTTTTAAATCTTTCCCCTCTCACCTTAAACCTATGCCCTCTAGTTTTGGATTCCCCCACCCCTAGGAAAACTACTTTGGCCATTCACACTATCCATGTCCCTCATGATTTTATAAACCTCGATAGGGTCACTCCTCAGCCTTCGATGCTCCATGGTAAAAAGCCCCAGTCTTTTCAGCCTCTCCCTATAACTCAAACTCTCCAGTCCTAGCAGCATGCTTGTAAATTTTTCTGCACCCTCTCAAGTTTAACAACATTTTTCCTGTAGAAGGGTGACCAGAATTGTATGCAGTATTTTAAATGTGGCCTAACCAATGCGCTGTACAGCCGTAACATGACATCCCAACTCCTGTACTCAATGTTCTGACCAATGAAGGCAAGCATACCAAACATCTTCTTCACCACCCTGTCTACCTGCGACTTCACTTTCAAGAAACTATGCACCTGCACACCTAGGTTACTTTGCTCGGCCACGCTCCCCAGGTCCCTACCACTAACTTTCTAAGTCCTGCCCTGGTTTGCCTTACAAAATACAACATCTCACATTTATCTAAATTGAAATCCATTTGCCACTCCTCGGCCCATTGCTTCATCTGATCAAGGTCCCATTGCACTCTGAGATAATTTTCATCACAATCCACTACACGACTTATTTTGGTGTCATCTGCAAACGTACTAACAATACCACCTATAGTGACATCCAAATCATTTATGTAAATGACAAAAAGCAGTGGACCCAGCACCTATTCCTGTCACACACTGCTGGTCACAGGCCTCCGGTCTGAAAAGCAACCCTCAACCACCACCCTCCATCTCCTACTTTCAAGATAATTTTGTATCCAGTTGGCTAGCTCCTCCTGGATCCCATGTGATCTAACCTTACTAATCAGTCTACCATGCTTTGCTAAAGTTCATACATACAATATCTAATGCTCTGTCTTCATCAATCTTCTTTGTCACCTCTTCAAAAAACTCAATCAAGTTAGTGAGACATGGTTTCCCATGCACAAAATACTTAAATGAGGGGACCAAAGCTATTCACAGTATTCCATGTGTGGGTCTGACATGTATCTTAATAGATTGAGCATTACCTATTTTTATACTCCACTCCTTTTGAAATAAAGGTCCACAGTCTTGATAAGGCCATCTTGATTACTTGGTGAACTAGTATGCTTGCTTTTTGTGATTTATGCAAGAGGGTTCCTAAATCACTCTGTGCTCCAGCTTTCACTACCCCTTCTGCCATTACTGTAGATGCATCCTTTAATACCCTCGAATGCATCCCGTCAGGCCTGGGTCATTTTTTGCTCTTTAGCTTCACTAGTTTCCCTAGTACTTATTATCTAGTAATAGTTATTGTATTTATTTCCCGTCTCTCTTTTGCCCCCTGATTATTTGGTACTTTGGAATGCTATTAATGTCTCGACCATGAAGACTGAGGGCAAAATGGTTAGTTCCAAGACCTGCACCCATGGCATTAGGCCCAATTTTATACTCATCCCTTGCATTCTAAACTACCTCATCAGGAATGTAAAATTCCCCAAATATGCCTTTTTAAAATAAACTTAGTTTAGTTCAAACAGTGAATCCAAAATGCTGCTGTAGGAATTTTCAGTAAGACTTAGAAGAATTTTGTACAGATATCTTACTAATAGATTGAAAGGCATCTTGTGATGGCCCCAAGATATATAATGATACTGAAATAGAGCTAACAGGATCTAGGATTAAATTTCAGAATTTATCTGTCATCATTTTTTAAATTCAACTTACATCCAGTCAGCAACAGGTTTAAACTGTTTCTTCTTGCCTTAATAATCATCGATTAAAAGAAGTCAACATCAGCTCTTAAGAATTGACTTCACTGATTACGTTTAAAAATTTCAGAAAAGAATGGCATGGTAAATTGACTTCAAACTAATTGGGAAGAATTTATTGATAATGTTAAGTAGATTTTATTGCAAATCTTAGTTGCAGGGAAGTACCAGGATGCCACAGGTTAGAAAGAAATCCGTTGAGTAACAAAGATATAACGGGTACTAAGCTCTGGGAAAATGGCAGGTAGGGGCATTTTTATTAGAGGCATCAGGATGTCACACAAGGAAATATCAGAATAACTTGAAAACAGCAGGGCAGCTTTATGCAAGGCAAGGACAACAGAAAGGTATCATATTTGCATCATGCATTCTAAATTTTGCATGGTCTGACAAAGCCTCAATACCAGACTAAATGCTGGAAAGGTCTTTCACAGCTTAAATGAAACCACTTCTGCATCGTTAATTCACCATTTCTTTTACAGAATTGAGCACAAACACAACCATTGATCTGAGAATCCGTACACGTGTGCATAGATATACAGCACGTAACATGAGAGCACTTAAAGTGAACCGGAAATTTTATATTGCATAGACATAAGTATATCTTCAGGGCCTGAACAAATCCTTATTTCACAGTGAAAGTAACAACCACTACTGCCTTTTGAAATAGAGATCAGTGCTAAACCAAACTGAAAATCCTAATTTATGAGGAGGCACAGCAAGGTGAAATTTGGCCCTTCATTTATGACAAGAAAACACACACACACACACACACACACACACACACACACACACACACACACACACA
>NC_063336.1:36574794-36613242 GCF_021869965.1 Rhincodon typus
ACACACACACACACACACACACACACACACACACACACACACACACAAAACTGTTGTTCATATTTTGTTTCATTCTTCCACAAATTGTATGCATCACAAGCAAGGCCAATATTTGTTCCGAACCCAAATTGCCATTGAGAAGGAAGAAGTGAGCCAGCTTCTTGCGTCACTGCAGTGTGTAGATGCAGGTACATTCACCATGTCGCTAGGAAGGATTTCCAATATTTTAATGCAGAGACAATGAAGGAATGGGATATAGTTCCAAGTCAGGATTGTGTGGAACTTGCAGGGAAACTTGCAGGTGATGATGTTCTCCTGTGTCTTTTGCCCTTGTCCTTCTAGGTGGTAGACGTTGTGGATTTGGAAGATGTTGCCAAAGAAACCTTGATGATTTCTGCAGTGCATCTTGTAGATGGTACACACAGCTGTCACTGTATATTGATATTGAAGGGAGTGTAATGTGGAAGTGGTGAAGGCAGTGCCTATCAAGTGGGCTGCTTTTAAAAAAAACAAAATACTACAAATGCTGAAAATCTGAAATAAAGAAAACAGAAAGTGCTGGAGATGCTGCCAGATCTGCTGTATTTCTTCAGGACTTTCTGTTCTAATTTGAAGTGGGCTGCTTTATCCTGGATGGTGTCAATCTTCCTGGGTGTCGATGGAGCTAAATGAAGGTGAAACTAGAAGTGAATTAATCACCATAAAATTACTGCCCTCTCACCTCCTTTCATAGCCACAATATTGACATGGTGAGAGCAGTTCAGTTTCTGGTCACTGGTAATGCCCAGGATGTTGAAAATGGGAGATTCAGTGATGGCAATGCTTTGAATATTGAGGGGAAAGAGTTAGATTGTTTGGTGATAATCATTGCCTGGTACTTGTATGGCATGAATGTTATTTAACACTTCTCACCTAAAGCCTTAATGTTGCCCAGCTGTTGCTGCGTAAGGACATAGACTGTTATTAGTGTTTAAGGAATTGCAAATGGTGCTGAACATTGTGCAATCATCAGCAAATATCCCCATTTCTGACAATATGATGGAGGGAAGGTCATTGATGAAGCAGGCGAAGATGATTGGGCCTAGGACACTACCCTGAGGAACTCCTGTTGAGATGTCCTAGGCTTGATATAACTTAACTACCGTAACCACATCATCTTCCTTTGTGACTCTGAGTGGAGAGCTTTCTCCAATCCCATTGACATAATTTTTGCCCTGGAATACCATACTCTGTCAAATACTTCCTTGTTGTGTAGAGTAGCTCTCCTCTCCACCCCTCAAGTTTAGCTCTTTTAAAGGGTTTGGCCCAAGTTTGAAACATAGTTGAGTGATCCTGCCAGAACACGAACTCAATATCAGTGAGCCCTTCCATCACTTTACTGATGATCGGGAGTAGGTTGATGAAGTAGTAATTGTTGGGTTGGATTTGTCTGGCTTTTCGAGTACAGGACATATACAGACAATTTTCACGTTATCCACAAGGTGTGAGTGTTGTTGCTGAACTGGAACAGCTTGACAAGGCGTGCAGCTAGTTCTTGCACACAAGATTTCAACATTATTACCTGGAAGGACTTGAGGTCCTATTGTATCTAGTACTGCAGTATCCTGTGTCTTAAGCCAAAACTTAATATCATGGGGAGTGAACAAATTTGACTGAAGATTGACGTCTGTGATGCTAAGGACCTATGTAACCTGTAATTCACTTTTCTTCTGCGTGGATCTCCGAGGACTGTGCCTAGCAGCGAAGTCCAGAACTGGAAGGCAATGGTAGGAATGGCATGGCATGCCAATTGGCATTTGCAGACCATCATCAATCGAGTATGTGAGGAAACAGCTAGCAGATGGAGTATAATGTGGGAAAATGTGATATTGTTTACTTTGGCAGGAAGAATAAAAAAGTAGAATTTTACTTAAATGGAGAACAATAGCACAATACCAGGTGCAGAGGAATTTGGATGCATGAGTCACAAAAAGTAGGTACAGTACATAATCCACAAGCTGATGGGATGCAGTGCTTTACTATGAAAGAAATTAAACATAAAAGTAAAGGTTGTGTTTCAGTTATGCAGGGCATAATACACCTTGAATACTGTGTGTAGTTTTAGTGTCAAAAACAAAGTTGCAGGAAAAACTCAGCAGATCTGGCAGTATCTGTGAAGAAAAAAATAGAGTTAATGTTTCGGGTCTGGTGACCCTTCCTCAGAACAGTTCTCATTTAAGGAAATATATTAATGCATTGTTTCCAGGTGTTTCAGAGGAGGTTTACTGAACTGACATCTGAAATAAATGGGTTGTCTTTTGAGGATAGATCAAACAAGTTGGGCTTGGCAAATCCAAGTAATCAAGTTTGAAAGTATTCCCTGCTTTGCAGTCAAATGATTCTGTCAATTTTGCATGTAGCGAAGTCCCACAAACAGCAATAAAATGCCCAATGAATCTGTTTTGGTGGTACAGTACTGTTTGAGGGAGGAATGTTATCCAAGACCAACTTCTTGCGCTTCAAATCCTTCTCTTTAACGTTTATTTTATTAGTTAAACAAGCCCCTGGTGGAAAGTCTTATCTGCAAGCCAACACTTCATTCCACACCTCTCCTCAAGTGAAGCACTGAAATGTCAATTAGATTACACATTTAAATCCAAGAGCAAGGATTAAATTCACAACCTGCTAATTCAGAGGCAAGAATTCTACCAAATGTACCAGGCTGAATCTTCACAGGAAAGAATCATCCCTCCTGATAACCTTGAAATGAAAAGGTCAGAAATTAACAGAACAGTTTAAATTCGGGAATAAAAATGATTTTTTAAAAATCAAAACATAAAATAAAAAAAAAGTATCTGAATTTAGATGTCATGAATTTTGGGATCTTTTAAAAAAGGCTGACAGTAAAACTTCTCATTGTGAAATGACAGTTTCTATTGCACATGCACCTCTCAGTCATTAAATGCCAATTAAATCTGAGTAATCCCAAAAGAATTCACTGAAAATTCATATGACACTTCAACTTGTGGAAGATATAGACATTAAGCATCTTTCACTTCCAGATAAATCACATCAATTTGATGAAGTGGCACACAATAGACTTGTAGGCAAATGTAAAGCTCACGGAAGAAGAACTGGAGTGGCAACATGGATGTAAAATTGGCTGACTAACAGAAACCAGTTGTGTTTTCTTTAGACTGAATGACATTTTTAGTGGAATATCTCAGGGTCAGCTTAGAATCCTTTCTTTTCTTGAGATATGTATTAATGACTTCAATCTTAGTGTACAGAGCACAAAAGAAACTTGACAATATTGTGAACTATGAGGAGGATAGTGTCAAACTTCGAAGTGACATATGGATATTATTGGATGGGGAGGACTAATGACAGTTGAAATTTAATCCAGAGAAGTGTGAATTGATTCATTTTGGGAGGAACACAGGGGACCTGGGAGTATATGGTGGTTGAGCAGGTTGAGACATAAAATACATGACATCCTGAGCTTAATCAATGGTGGCCGGGAATACAAAAGCAAGAAAGTTAAGATAAATTGTAAAGTGTGGTTCAACCTCAACAGGATTATTGTATTTAGTAATGTGCTTCATATTTTAGTGAAGATGTGACGCTATTAGTGAAGGTGCATAAAAGATTTAAAGAATGATTCCAGTGAAGAGGAACTTCAATTATGTAGATAGATTGGGAAAGGTGAGACTGTTCTGCTCGGAGGAGATTGAGAGGAAATTTGATAGAGATATTCAAAAAGATGAGGACTTTGGTCAGGGTAGACAGAGAGAAACTGTTCAAGAACCAGAAACTGCTGTTTTAAGGTGATTGGCCAATGAAGCAATGGTGACAAGAAGAAATACATCAGCATCAGGAATGTGCTGTCTGAGATTGTGGTGCAGGCAGAATCAATCATGGCTTTGCTAGATCATTATCTGAAGAAGAAACGTTTGCAGGGCAGTGGGAAAAAGGTGATTGACACTACGTGAATCACTTTTGCCGGCTGGCATGGACAGGCTGGGCAAACAGCCTTCCCCTATGCTTTAATTATTCTGTGATTCCAAAAACAATTCTGAATGATGTCGGAGCTAGCAGTCATGCGTAACATGCATTGACTTAGACTTATCTCATAAGCCGTACGTTGATCATGAAGTATATTTTATATTTGCATACAGAGGCTACTCCAAAAATATGTCATGTATTCCTGTTTTTGCATAACATATCTATCATTATATACATTTGTCACAACACAGAAATTCATTTGCTCAGAAATCTATTATTTATCACAATGGTGAGCTTTAGGATGGTTCCACGAGTTAAACTCTTTGGCAGTTCATGAACAGGAAGATGTGAAATTGAGCTTTCAGATCAACAACTAAGAGATTAGTATTTGAAAATTTTGAAGTAAAGGTCATTAATCTGTTTTCAAATGAACTGTGCCAAACAATCCCCAAAATGAAAGGGAAGATATATATACTAAATAAAATGCAAATAAAATTGTTCAGTAGAAATACATCTTCACTAATTTGTAGAGAAAACAAGAAGATAACAACAGAAAGTCCTCTAACCAGTCAGCAGGCTAGGCTATGTATAGGAAGAGAGCAAGGCAGGGGTTGGGGGAGGGCGGGCGGGGGTGCGGGCCTTTCACATTCTGATTAGAGATCATCTACCCCTGAAATACTAACTCTGTTTCTCTCCACGGATGTTGCTTGGTCTTTTGAGATTTTCCAGAATTTCCTGTTTTTATTTAAATGATCTTTTAGTTGCAGATCATTCATCAAAAATGGTGAATAGGACCCACAAGGCAAGAATTTCCAAATTTATTTAAGTGTCCTGTTAAGAGGAAGACATAATTCAAAAAATTTCTGATAATTTTTCATGTTAATGGCTCAAATTTTTCATTGCTAGAAAAGGCAACAACGAAAAATCATAATCTGTAAAAGCAAATCATTAAATCTCTTGGATGATTTTGTTCATTTAAAAAGGCAGCCTAAAATACTTGAATAAGCAGCAACTACTAGTTCAAGTTCAAACTGTAGTGATTGTGATGAGGTCAGCTGCGTAGACCCCACAGAATATGAGTTCTCCAAAGGGAATGTTAATCTGGTCCAATCAGGCAGCCCTGGCTGACAGATATAAGCAGGAGTATCAGAGATTCTGTTCACTCTGACGGCTGGCGCTGAGGAAGCCAGATGAGTGTCAAGGACTTTTCATGTGTAAATAAGGGATGAATTGATGATGGGTACTAGGGTGTGCAGAGTTATTTCAGTGGTGATGAGAGAAAAGCATGCTCCTGAAGAAATTCACCAGCAACAGTTGTCTTTGAGTTGGGATAAGCATTTCTGGCATCATGACATTATTGGGAAGCTTTGCTCATTTTTTGATTCTGCCATCAAAGACCAAGCCCAGTATGTGTAATGGATGCGTTATTTTTTCTGGGCAAATGATATTGGGCAGATGAAAAGCAATGAGTAATTCTCCTGACAGCTTGTGGACCTGCAGCTTTTTCGGTTATTGGGAGCTTAACACTCACTGAGGCACCAGATTCCAAAACCTTTCAAGAGTTGATGAATATAATTAAGCAATATTATGACCCTACACCTCCTCTAATTCTGAGACACAATCAGTTTTACTCGACAATTTGAAAACTGGGGAATCTGGATTTTTGGCTAAATTAAGATGACTGGCACAGGCATGTGACTTTGGTTTAACCTTTAATGAGATGCTGACAGACCAGTTGGTATGTGGGATTAATGATGTAACCACGCAAAAGGTCTGACTGAGCTTGAGTGAAAGCAATTGCATAGCCTCACTCAAGACTTATCCTAAACAGAGGGACTATATGTCAGCACACAGCAAAATTCCAAAACAAAGCCAAGCTTCTGCCAAATAACTAAAATTTTCATCAGGGATCTGAGCCAGCAAGCCAATGTAGTTGCTGCCGGCATGTGGACTCGAGTCAGCAAAAGAATTCTACTAGACCTAAATTGAGTAAGAGAACTAAGAGGGCAGTATCCAGGACAGTGCACACCCTGGGAAGTCCACCTACATCTGGTTTGGAACAATTAAATTGCTTACCAATATCCAAATCACAACCAATCAAAATATACTTCTGGTTAAATGGTCACCCTGTTCTAATGGAGGTCGATACTGGCGCAGCCATTTCTGTGAATGCAGAACGAGTCTTTAACAAAATTTGCTCTGGACTCCAACTCTTACTTTTGCACAAGACCTCGGCTAGAGGGGAACCTTTACAGATTAAGGGGACAACTTTGGTTCTAGTCTCTTATGAAAAGCGGCTGGTTCAGTTACCACTGATTGGACGAAAAGGCTCAGGCCCAAGCTCGATGGGGTGAAATTGTTTGAGGAAGATTCACCCAAGGTGGCTCAACACTTTTTGATTAGAAAATGACTGCCTAAGTGAAATCCTAATTAAATATATGGATGCTTTTCATGAAGTTCTAATGGCTATCAAAGGAGCCAAGGCCAACTTGCATGTTGACCAGGAAGCAATTCCATGATACTGCAAGGCCCACCCAGTGCCTTTTGCCTTATGGGCAAAAATAGAGGCAGAAATCAGAAGGCAGAAAAATGAAGGAATCATCAAACCAGTTCAGTTTGCAGAATGGGCAGCACCAGTTGTACCAAATGTGATGCCCAATGAGTCAGTTCACCGTTGTGGGGATTATAAACTACCTTTTGCAGCTGGATAAAAAGCCAATCACTTGCATAGAGGACTTGTATGCAAAGCTGGCAGGAGGACTGTCCTACACAAAGCTGGACATGAGCCATGCGTACTTGCAATTGCAGTTAGATAAGGATTCCAAGAAATATGCTGTAATTAATACCCATAAAGATTTGTGGCAATATATGAGACTGCCATTTGGGTATCGACAGCCTGTACAATTTTTCAGTGGATGGTGGATAACATTTTACAAGGTCCATCCCAAGTCACCATTTATCTAGATGACATGCTAATAACAGGGAAGACCATTAAGGAGCACTTAGTGAACTTGGACATGGTCCTTAGCTATTTCTCTTAGGTGGGTGTATGCCCTTAGAAAGGAAACATATGTGTTCCAAGCACTCCAAGTGATCTATTTGGGCTACAGAGTCGACAAGTCGGGGTTACACCCGTTGGAAGATAAAATGAGGGTGATCAAAGGTACCCTGGCTCCCAGATCTGCAGTGGAGCTTAGGTCTTTCCTTGGGCAGGTGAGCTATAATGAAAGTTCATACATAACCAGGCCTCCTTTGCATCAGCTCTTAAAAAGGGGCAGCCTTGGAAATAGTCGCGTAGCCAAGCCATAGCTTTAAGGAAGTGAAGAAACAGCTATCATCCTCTTAGGTGTTGCCACACTTTGATCCCAAGCGAGATCTGGTATTGACATGTGATGCCTCCCCGTATGGCATTGGGGTAGTATTAGCTCTTAGGTGGCCCCAGAGGACTGGAACACCCAATAGGTATGCATCCAGAGATTTGGTGAATGCAGGCTACAAATACACTTAGATAGAGAAAGAAGGTTTGGTGGTCATATTTGGAGTTAGGAATTTCCACCAATACCTTTATAGAATTTGTAAGAATAATGGACTACAAATCCTTGTGAGGTCTCCTTAAAGAGCACAAGGCAGTGCCACCCATATCTTCAGGCCAAATTCAGCGGTGGGTTTTAATACTAAGTGCGTATAATTTCAAATTTGAACACCGTCTGGGAGGCAAAGTAACAAATGTGGATACATTATGCTGCCTCCTGCTGACAGATACACCACCAGTGGTACCGCCACTGGAAGACTCTGCAATGGTTTTAAATTTTCTGGACACATTTCCAGTCACAGCTGACAATATCAGACTTTGGGCGCAGAAAGATCTGGTCCTGGTAAAACTGAAACAGCTGGCAGTGACAGCGGAAGGCAAAGGGCTGTCACAACCAGAATTGAACCCTTTTTGGACCCTGAGAGACCAGATCATGGTAAAGGATGGCACATTATTATGGGGAGCAAGAATGATTGTCTCAAGCAAAGGTCATCACCAGATACAGGCTGAATTCCACCAGGGTCATCCAGCGGTTTCCAAAGTGAAGGTGTTGGTGAGAAGTTATGTCTGTAGCCGGGATCGGATGCTGACATAGCTGCGTTGGTGGGGCAGGGTGCCAACAAAGACAAAATTTACTGCCAGCAGCTCCCCCAAAATTCATGGGAATGGCCAGGTAAACCCTGAACTTGGTTGCACACCGACTATGCAGGTCCTATCATGGGCTTTATGTTCTTAGTCATTGTGGACACCCACTTAAAGTGGCTGGACATGCATAGTGTTCATTTGTCAGACATGGCATGGCAATAGAAAAGCTGTGTGCATCTTTTGCAATACTCAGGATCCCAAAGTGTTGGTCATACATAATGGGCCATTGCTTACCAGCAGGAAATTTGAGTATTTCCTCAAGTTGAATGGTATTCTTCATGTAAGGACAACTCCAAACCATTCATCATCCAAAGGTCTGGCAGAAAGAGCAGTCCAAACTTTGAAGGCAGGCTTAAAGAAACAAGCCTGCAGCTTCACTGAATACTAAACTGTCCTGTCTCTTATTTGATTATAGGATCACCCCTCATGCAACTACAGAGTTGCTAATGGGGAGGAAACTCCACATCAGTTTAAATCTGATCTTCCTGGCCTGGTGAGGGGGGGACGGGGGTGGGAGAGTGAAATGGTATCAGGAATGCCAACGCCCAACAGAAGATTCCGCTAAGCGAGTGAGACAGTTTACTTCACAGGATGAAGTTTGGTGTGGGAACCATGGGAATGGCCCTGTATGGGTAAGAGGTATGGTTGACATGCGGTCAGGTCCAGGGATGTACAAAGTTCGGGACGGTGTGTTGGTCCTGAACAAGTACATGGACAGTGAGGGAGCAAAATATGCCCGGTTCCTCAACAGCCTTTCCCACTGTTCTGGAACCCATGGGTTCTCCCTTTCCATCAAGCATTGAAGATACCTCAGAATCTGAGATGGACACAGTGGAAGACACCACCTCGACACCTTTGCTGCCTGAAGAGGAGGGTGAATTTCTTCCAACAATCTCCAGGCACAAGAGGTGAGCTACTGTGCGTTACATGCCACCCATATCAGAAGTAGAGTTGGAGGAACTTGACCCAGTACTAAAATGTCCCAGAAGGAGCTACAAAAATAAGAACTGGCCTACATCCTCAGAGTCAGAGCGGGGAGGGATGTAGTAATTGTAACAAGGTCAGCCAGGTGGGCCTCATAGAATAGGAATTCCTTGACTGGGGCTTGTTACTCTAGTCCAATCAGGGAGATCTGGCTGACAGATATAAGCAGGAGTGCCAGAGGTTGTATTCCCTCTGAGAGCTGGCTTTGAGGAAGCTAGATCAGTGTCAAAGATTTTCCACATGTGAACAAAGGGTGACTTGGTGACGAGATACTGGCCTCTGTGGAGTTATTTCATCAAGAATATTGGACAGCAAACTCAAGATCAGATGGCTCTAGAGATAATAAACACACAAAAATGTAACAACCTGAAAGTATCTGAAAGAAAATTAATAAGTTAAAATGAAAACAAGTAACAGAAAAGGTACTAGTCACATGACTATGACAAGCCAACCAGTGCACTATGTTTAAATATATCTCTCCATATATTCCATTGTTATGAAAATAAATAAAAACATTCTGTGCACTAACATTTAGTCAAAACAGAAAATTCTCATTCACTGAAAAAGTGTGTTAATTCTAGTCAGTCCCACTTTTATCAGTCTCAGCATGTGGATTGAATGCATATTTTTAACACTAGGTAGGTTTTCTCATGGTGCTTGTGTACCTTGATATTTGTCTGGTATCTGCTGCTTCCTAGAGTGATGTTCTTTCTCTGTGGATCATCATTCTATGATGAGTTCTGTTGTTACATAGAAGAACATAGAACATAGAGCAGTACAGCATACTACAGGCCCTTCGGCCCATGACGTTGTGCCGACCTATTATCCTACAAAGCTCAAACTACCCTGCATACCCTCCACTATACAATCATCCATGTGCCTATCCAAGAATCGCTTATAAGTCTCTAAAGTATCTGACTCCACTACCACTGCCGGCAGTGCATTCCACACGCCCACCAATCTCTGTGTAAAGAAACTACCTCTGACATCTCTCCTATACCTTCCTCCAATCACCTTAAAATTATGCCCCCATAAGCCTCTCATCATTTTGTACACCTCTATCAAGTCACCTCTCATCTTTCTTCGCTCCAATGAAAAAAGCCCTAGCTCCCTCAACCTTTTCTCATAAGACCTGTCCTCCAGTCCAGGCAGCATCCTGGTAAATCTCCTCTGCACCCTCTCTAAAGCTTCCACATCCTTCCCATAAAGAGGCGACCAGAACTGAACACAATATTCCAAGTGGTGACCATTGCTGTTGATCCATTTCTGCTGATGGGAACAGTGGACCTCAGGTTGTGGAGGTCATTCTGTAATATGTGCAGATAGTGAGATCACATTTTTCCTGATAAACTATCTGCGATGAAGGATCAGCTTCTCTAATTGAATGCATATGACTGTGGCTACGATGATAAATCTAGTTTTATTTAATCAAAGTGACAACAAGACACGAGTTGCCATTGGGGCTGAGTTTTCTTAGAAGCTATGAACATTCATACTTTCTACTGCATTACTCAGCTCTGATAACGATTTAACAGTTCCATCAAAGAGAGGAATTTGGCTTTCTGTCATTTCACCTTGATTTTGTTAAACACTTGTTACTATTTCTGGCTTCCATGGCTTTCCTCATAGGTATTGGAAGAGTCATTTGAATGGTTCTTGACATTATTTATTGGACTGATCTACTTTCCCTGTCTTCAGTAGATGTATTTCTCCACTTTGGGTTTACCTTGTACAAGTAAAAATACTGCAGATACTGGAGATTGGAAACAAAAGACTACACCCCAAGTGTTGCATCAGTTCACAAAGGTAGTTCACTGGCACCTTCTCCAGGGCAGTTAGGGATAGGCAATAAATATTAAATAAACCATGAATGCGCACATCCCAAGAATGAGTGATAAAAGGAGTTCTTAGATTCCTTCTGGAGTTAGATTCTAAACCTGAGACCACACTTTAAATGTTGACTGATATCCTCAGCAGAACTGGAATCTGTAGATCTTTGAGTTCTCAGTGAAATGTTGTTTCTACAAATTGCATTTTCATCTTTTGCTGTT
Source organism: Rhincodon typus (assembly GCF_021869965.1). Lineage (NCBI taxonomy): Eukaryota > Metazoa > Chordata > Chondrichthyes > Orectolobiformes > Rhincodontidae > Rhincodon > Rhincodon typus. The sequence continues at coordinate 36,585,991 of NC_063336.1, forward strand.
TTCTGAAGTGATGAAAGAAGCAGGCAATGAAAGAGTTCCAGTTCTTTTTTTCACAAATTCATCATCCTTCCTTCTCTGCTCTGCTGCTCAAAAGTTGCTATTGAAATGTAGTCTAGTATGCATTCCAGTGTTTGGCTTCCATTGTCTTTCCAAGCCAGTTAATCGACTGAGTAGTCTTCCATTTTCCAAAATGCGAAAGTATCATACATGTGTGAATTAAGGAGATGAGAATTTTTTGATATTGACTTGGTTGTCTTGTTACATTTCTTCAGATTAAAAGGACAATTTCAGTGAGATGGTTTTGTTTATTCTAAATGGGTCTCACAAAGTTTGTGACAATCTGTGATCAGGTGAGCACTGGAGTCACTTCAGGTTCATTTTACATCCTTTGTAAAAAAACATTTATCCTAGGATAGGTCTCAGTTATTACAATTATAGGGTCACAGAGTCATACAGCACAGAAACAAACATTTTGCTCCAATCTGTCTGGAAATGATTGGAAAGATGACGGCTGAGAGGAGACCTGATAGAGGTCTACAAAATTATGTAGATAGATAAGGCGGATAGCCAGAGGCTTTTGCTCAGGGTTGAGGTTTGAATTACGAGGGGGCACAAGTTCAAGGTGAGAGGGGGAAGTTTAAGAGAGATGTGCGAGGTAAGTTTTTCATGCAGAGAGTGGTAGGAGCCTGGAACACACTGCCAGAAGAGGTAGTGGAAGCCGGAACATTGGCGACATTTAAGAGGCATCTGGATTGTTACATGAATAGGGCAGAAATAGAAGGATATGGACTGAATAAGGGCAGAATGTTTGTTTTTTAGATTAGTCAGGGCATGAAAGGCTTGGGGGGGGGTGGGTGAGCGGGGTGGGGGGAGAGGTGAAGGGCCTCTTCCTGTGTTGTCCTTCACTTTTGTTATTTGTTCTTTCCATGTCAAACATAATCCAAAACTAAACTAGTCCCACCTGCCTGCTCCTGGCCCATATCCCTCCAAACCTTTCCTATTCGTATATCCATCCAAATGCCTTTTAAACATTGTAATTGTACCCACATCCACCACCTCAAAAGAAAGTTCATTCCACACACAAACCACCCTGTGTATAAAACATTTGCCTCTTATATCTTCTTTAAATCTCTCTCTTCTCACCTCAAAAATGTGCCCCCTAGTATTCAAATTCCCCACCTTAGGAAAAAGACAACTACCATCAACTTTATCTGTACCTCACATTATTTTGTAAACTTCTATCAAGTCACCTCTCAACCTCCTACACTCCAGTGGAACAAATCCCAGCCTATCCAGCCTTTCCTTATAACTCAAATCTGCCATACTGGGCAACATCCTGGTAAATCTCTTCTGAACACTCCCCAGCTTGATAATATCCTTCCTATAACTGGGCAATCAGAACCGGATACAGTATTCCAGGAGAGGCCTCACCAATGTCCCGTACAACTTCAACATAACATCCCAACTCGTATACTCAAAAGGCTGAGCAATGAAGGCAAGTGTGCCAAACATCTTTTTAACTGCTCTGTGTATATGTGATGCAAACTTTAAATTTGGTGATGGAAGTTAAAATTTGATATTCCATATTTATTATTATCATAACATATGCTAACAGCAAATATAAAGATTTTCTGCCAATCGTATCAGATACAATCGTAAGATCCCTCTGTCAGCATATAGGATTTTGTATTGACCCCTTGTACAGAATTATCCGTAACTTTGGAAAATTCTGAGATTAGAAGACAAAATACATGATTAAATTTTAGGCAACTGTCTTCGAAAGGATAAGCAGCCAAGACAAACAACACTGCTTTGACTTGAAACATTTCGTTTTGGTGTGTTAAAATACAGCCCATGACAACATTAAAACCACTTCATGAAAACTATTATATATTAATGTATTGTAATAATCCATCACAGTGCTCCTAACTGATTGGGAGCTCTTCATTATTATTGACCTCTAAATGCTCCTCTTAAAACTCTTAAACTTGCTGTCAATCATGATAGATGCTGGGAATGTACATTTTCAAACAGTGAGCAAAGTCCATGGTAACTATTAGTTTCCAGCTTTCACTGTTGGATTATAGTAATCAAGAATTGTTTTTATTTATTAGTTTTTGCCAAGTTTTTTTATTCATCCCTGCATTGAATCCACAGAGTATCTTGTTCTATTTCAAAATGCTTCTAAAATAATTGACCTTTTAGAAATCTTTTGTAAGAAAAGAAACACTTCAAATAGTTTTCAAAAATTGGTCTCTAGTTAAAAAGTTTAGTGATAATACTACTAATGCCATGATAACAATACCAGTAGGCCATCATTTCTCCTTATATCTAAGTTTCAACTATCCAAACAGCTCTTCTTCCAACTTATCCCTGTAAACCTGCATTATTTCATTTTTCAGAGACATATATTTATATATATATATCCAATTGTATTTTGATTGTTACTGTTAGGTTGAGTGGTTCCTTTGTACAGACAAGAAAAGTGAATTGAAATCCTGTTAGTGCATCAGTCTCTTGGTGCATGACTGAAGTATCAGCCTAAATTATGTACTCTATGCCTGTGGAGTTGTGTTTGATCCTACAACTTGCTGGCTCAGGTGAGTGCACTACCACCTTGCTACAGTTAGTACCTGACACACAGCAGAGTGATAGGCTTTTGTAAAGGAAATTGGACATGTATACCTTAAAAGGTAATATTTGTAGGGGTGTGAGAAAACTTCAGCGGCATTTATTATTCGGCATGAAGACCTTCTATCCTTTTAACTGGATCACATTATGAGCATAGCTGATAGTATATTGTGGAGTCATGCTCTTGGTTGCAACAATACTTTTCCGTAGAAAATACTTGATGGTGCTGGCGTGCAACAACAGAAGATGAGGAATGGAATTTAATGCTCTTCCCCAAGATGATGGTGGTCGTGAGGGAAACATTCATGGAAACAGATGGAAAGGCGGTGGATGAGTAATGGGAACCTTGTTGTCTTTCACCTCTGCCCTGCTAAACTGGGCAGCCTCATGGATGGATGCTGCCATTTGAGGCTTTCAAGTGGGCATTAATCCCATTGAATAAAAACTGAAATAGCTGCGGATGCTGTAAATCCAGAACAAAAACAGAAGTTGTTGGAAAAACTTAGCAGGTCTAGCAGCATCTGTGAAGAAAAGCTCAGAGTTAATGTTTCAAGTCCAGTCACCTCTCTGCAGAACGTTCTTCAGAAAAGTTCTGAGGAAGTGTCACCGGATCCAAAACATTAACTCTGATTTTTTTCTTCACAGATGTTGCCAGACCTGCTAAACTTTTCCACCAACTTCTATTAATCCCATTGACACTGGTAATCATCCAGTAGGGGGACGAAGGATTCACCATGGAGGAAGTCTTAAAGCAATCCCTGTCGTGATTTCTTGCAGGCTTCTGGGAATTAGGGGGAAAAGGCAGGGTTTGATAGGTGCCATGAAAGTGGAGATCCCTCAATTGAAGTTTTGCTCAATAAGATGCGGTTGTACTAAAGGACAATTCTTCACCTTGCCGTTGACCTCCCTCATCCCCATCCCATCTTTTAATGCCCCTTCCAATACACATGTGTGTCGTTATGTCTGATTTTATTAAGCACACAAAAAATACAGACTTAGAAATATTTTCACATTTAGAATGTGTTGTTTCATAACAAAAATGAAATGTGTGCCCTTTACAAATAAGGTTTGCAGCAGAGATTGGGTGTGCCACAATGTTAAATATTTACAACAGGTTATATTGGTGTCATTGTTGTACTCCAGTGTTATTATTGATTTTTCTTCTGTTTTAAATGACAGTGGGATAGATTTTCTTGTCACTGCATTTGATTATATTGAAACCCACGTGGGCGAGCTCATGGGAGGGAAATTGGGTGAGCTGAGATTCGTCCCACTTGATTTACCTCTGCATTCAGACCATGCAAGAAGTGGTAATTAGGATACCTTTGTGATATGTAAGTAAAAACAAATCAATCCATTTGTGTATGCCTTCCAATTTTTCTACCTTTTTCTTCACTCTTAGGAGATGACTTTTTATGCTGTTATACTAATTCGCGAGTTTCACAGTGTTCAACAGCTTTTCATTTGTGCACCTTATTTGGCAAGGCATTCAAGTATGAGGAAAGTGTCCAGCAACAAGTTCTTGTGTTGTTTCGACAAAACAGTTACAAAAATGCTTGCTGTGGCATCAAAAATATTGGCATTTTCCTCTCCTGGTGACAGTGAAGGCCACTACAGTGCTTCTGATACTATGTAAGTGCTTTACTAAGCAAGCATTGTTTCAATTTAGATTTACTGCAAATACAAACCATTTTTGTTGACCAGTGTTTATTTTCAGATATGTTTTAATTCTTTTCATGTTTGTTAAATATCAAATGGTATATGTGAGCTATGATCTCATACATTCACACTAAGGGGCTAACTAAGTTGCTGGATGGTAATATTTTACTTGGATTACGGGGAATTGTTAGAAAACAGACCTTTGGATTTTACCTCTGTGGATAATGACTGGACCAATTTCAAGTTTTACTGCACCACATTAGCATAAGTACAGCAGAGTGCTTTTAAAATAAATTTGTAAACAGCCGTGCTATTATGTTTCTCATTAGCAAGAAGAATACAGAGATAAGTGGTAGCTGCCTCTGCACAATAGGCACCCCTGTTGCATGTATATTAATCCAAGCGTTCAAAAGGCTAATCACTACAGAATGATCTACAAAGCATCTTATTTCATTATCAAATTTCTCCATTGGACTCAGTCAGGCTTGTCTGATCTCCAGGCTTTCTCAATAACTATCTTATTCTTAACATTTCACCAGCCAGCATTCCAAAGGAGGAGTAAGTGGAAGAATGAAATGTTAATTTCTTTATCCTTATCAAGGGGAGAGAAAAGGTCTTTGCAAGTACCCATGGGAAAGGTCACAGGTAATTTCTACAGGTGCACACTCTATAATAGCAACTCTGTGCTATTAGCTAGAAAAGAAAAGGGCAGTGCTGAGTGTGGTCTCTGCTTGATAAAGAAATTGGCAATGACTGACCACCAAGAAGGAAATGGAGAAAAGGGCTGACCGTTTTCATTCTTGCCAAGGTCAGGCTTTCAACAGTGAGATTTGTTTTTGAGAAAAGCAGTGAGACAGATTACATGATCCTTGAGAAGTCTTTTTTTTGTACAAACAGCAGTGGGAGTAGATATTTTTGTCCTTACACCTCAGCAAACTCAATGTGTGCCTCATTTTTACATGGAATATACAGCAAATAACAGGCTGTTCAGCTCATCCTGTCTGAGCCAATTGTACATGTCACACATTCATGGATTCATCATAAATCAGGATGAATGTTGCAGGCTTCAGTATCTACAAGTATAAAAGCAAGTTTTTCAATTATTTTACATATAAGCTAATTTTCCCCAGTCTTACTCTTTTTCTTATTGTGCTTTCCTGTTTTATTTTGACTGTTCCCACAGGAATACATGTATCTGGAAGCAGAATTAGGAATTACTTGCTGTCTGATTAATAGCATTGTTGTCAGTGATCTTCAGCACAGAACTTAACAAATTAACATCAACGAGACCACCACCTTCATAAACTGTGTTAGATAAAGTATTTTAAGTTTGCTGACAAACACATCAGTGAATGACAGGTTACATCAAGATCATAAGAATATAACAGGTAGGTGCTGAAGTAGGCCATTTGGTTCATCAAGACTTCTTTGTCATTCAATGAGATCATGATAGATCTGATAATGATCAATTCCACTTCTTTTGCCCATAAGCTTTGATTCACTTACTGAGTAAAAGTCTGTCTAATGTAGCATTGAATGTACTTAACAATCGAGCTTCTGAGCTCTTTGTGTTAAAGAATTCCACAGACTCATTACCTTCTGACAGAAGACATTGCTCCTCCTTGCTGTTTTAAATGGATGATCCTTTACTCTGACACTACACCATCTGGCCCTAGACACTTCCACAAGAAGCAATAACCTTTCCACGTCCATCCTGTCTAGACCCGGTGAAACCTGTATGTTTTAATAAAGTTGCATCTCATTCTTCTGAACTCCAAAGAGTACAGGTCCAACCTACTCAAAGTCTGTTCATAAGAGAATTCCTCCAATCCCAGAATCAACCTAATGAACCTTCTCTGGACTGCCTCCAATGCCCGTATATATTTCATACAGTTATAGAGTTATATGGCATGGAAACAGACCTTTCGGTCCAACTCATCCACGCCGACCAGATATCCTAAACTAATCTAGTCCCATTTGCCAGCATTTGGCTCATATCCCTCCAAATCCTTTCTATTCATATATCTATTCAGATGCATTTTAAATGTTGCAGCTGTACCCGCCTCCACCACCTCTTCAGGCAGCTTGTTCCACACATGCACCACCCTCTGCGTGAAAATGTTGCCCCTCAGGCCCCTTTCATATTTTTCTCCTCTCAGCTTAAACTTATCCCTTCTATTTTTGGATTCTGCTACTTTAGAAAAAACACCTTGGCTGTTCACCCTATCTATGACCGTCATGATTTTATAAACTTCTGTAAAGTCACCCCTTAGCCTTCGATGGTCCAGCAAAATAGCCCCAGCCTATTCAGCCTTTCCCTATAGCTCCAACCCTCCAATCCTGGCTACATTCTTGTAAATCTTTTCTGCACCCTCTTAAGTTTAACTACATCTTTCACATAGCAGTAAGATCAGAATTGAATGCAGTATTCTAAAATATTCCAAATTTCCTTAAATAAGAGGACTAAAACTTTCACAATGTTATCAGTATGGAGCAATTAGTGCTTTGTATAGTCTTAGCAAGACTTCCCTATTTTAATTCTCCTGTCCCTTTGAAGTAAAGGCCAACATTCCATTTGCCTTCCCTGTTGGTTACTAAAACTGTAGCCTAGGTTTTTGTGATTTATGCATTAAGACTCCCAGATCAATCTGTGCTGTAGCTTTTTGCAGTCTTTCTATATTTAAACAACATTCTGCTTCTCTATTTTCTTCTTGTCAAAGTGCGTAACCTCACATTTTCCCACATTATAGTCCATTAGCTAAGTTTTTGTCTGCTTAATTAACTTGTCTATACTTTTCTGCAGATCTTTGTGTCGTCCTCACTACTTGCCTTCAAAACTATTTTGTGTCATCTGAAAACTTGTCTATTGTCTATTCACTCCCCTCCCCAAGTCATTAATACATATTGTCAATAATTATTGTTCCAACACTGATCCATGTGGCCCCCACTAGTTTGCTATTCTGAAAAGGCTACCTTTGCTCAAAAATTTGTCTTGTATAAATTAGCCAATCCTCTATTCATGTTCATAGACCATCCGCAACATCATGAACTTTTATTTTATTAAGTAGCCTTATGTGTAGTACCATATTTTTCAAATACAAATATATTACATCTATTGGTTCCCCTTTACCTATTTAACTTGTTATTTATTACCGCCTTAAAGTATTCAAAGGAACGTGTGTAGGATGATTTTCCCTTCATGAAGCCATGTTGCTTATGTTTGATTATATTATGTACTTCTAAACACTATGCTATTATATCCTTTATAACAGCCTCAAAACATTTCCCCAATGACAAATGTTAAGGTACTTGGCCTGTAGTTAGCTGTTTTTTGTCTCCCTGCATTTTTGAATAAGGGTTTTACATTGGCAGTTTCCTAATCTTCTGGGTCTTTCCCCTCATTACTGTCTAATTTCACCTCATGAATAGATTCGTATTCTACCATCTGCTGGATAGAAATTAGAAGCTGGGATTTCCCAAAACACAAGTCGGAGTGGATACTTGGTGACTCCAGCTCATCGTTTGCTCTTCCAGGCCCCCATCTTTGGCACTCAGCACCAATATCTCAGGGCACATCCCATAGCAATGGCTGCATGCACCCCATGTCCACAGATGCAGGCATTCAACACATGTTAGCCTCTGTGCATCATCATGGCACATCTCTTATCTATTTACAGTACCATTCTGCACTGCTGTGCCATACTTTAGAGCATACTAGCTCCTCTCATTGCAATGCTGCTGCATGAAGAGTTTTTGCTCGGGACAGGGACCTATTTTAGGGATTGGACCAGGCTGTATCTCAGGGCTGCACAGTTATTCTCTTAGTATTTATTCACTGAGCACCTGCTCACAGCATCTTTGTCTTGTCTTACTTTACCTTGCCCTTTCACAGTTTGATCCTTCAACCAGAGCTTACAGTAATGCCAAAACCAGGCAGCTTGTCATGTTAGTCAGCAGCTATCAGCCAATGGAGATGGCATCTTGCTGCATGGCACATCTTTACATTGATCACACCTCTGCACCAGGTGCCAATGGCTTACATGGCAAAACATACTGCAATCGCTGCAAGTAAAGGTCCAGATCTCAAAATCGAACTGGAGTAGTCCTCAGTGAAGCCCAGGGGTGCACTTGTTAGTCAATGGGGAATCACAGCTCAGTAAGTCAAAGGCATCCTCGGTTATCAGGAACTTGGGAGTCATCCTGAAGGGGCACTCATGGTCCAGGAGGCCATACCTGCCCATTCTGGGGAGTTCATCATGGTCAGCGTTTTCGGTCCAGTGTGCAGCCAGTCTGGGCAGTTGTGGGAACGAAGTCAGGGAGTTGTACAGATATCAGCGAGGGCTCATATTGTTCAGGCCTATCTGGCAAAGCTGCTCAGGGTGTGGGCCACACTCAATCTGGGGGTGACTGGGGTGGGGGCGGGGGTGGTGGTGTTGTCTGTCCATTAGAAGTCAAAAGGTGTTATCAGGGAATCTAATCTACCTGGTCCTCCAGTCAGCCCCAGAAACTCTGGTTTCCAGTCTGTTCCAGATGCTCCTGGTCTCCTGTTTGTTCCAAACACCTCTCTCCTCTAGTCTGTTCTGGAAACTCCGGTCTCCTGTCTGCTCCAGACACCCTCTTTCTCCTGTCTGCTCCAGATTGCCCCACTTGCCCGGATGGGTGCAGCTCCAACAACAGTCAAGAACCTTGACACTATCCAGTACAAAGTAGCCTACGTGACTGGCATCACATCCACAAATGTTTGCGCCCCTGTCTCTCCAGTCTGCTTCAGATGCCTCCTATTTCCTGTCTTTTCCAAATGCTGCCTGTGAAACCTATTAGTCAGGTGGACATCCAGACGAGGAAACTGCTAAGATCAATGAAAGTCCACAGCATCCAAGTATATTGTGAAAAAAATCATCCCAAACTCTCTACCCTCATCCTCCATAACCCCTCCCCCATCCTCCATAACCCCTCCCCCATCCTCCATAACAACCCCATCTCTCATAATCCCTCTCATAGAACCATAACCATCAGCATCTGCAATAACTGTGCTCATCCTACATAACCCACCCCCTTTCTCTTATTGTACAAAACATGTCCCGCAAATGTGCAGGACACATTTCTGGAAAGTTTTCACCAGTGGAGGGTTTCCTGTTGTCTGGGTTTCTTGTTATACTAATTAACAGAGATTGATTGCTATGATTTGTCAACCGCCTTACTGTTCTCACTCATGCTGAACAGGACGATAGAAGACAGACTATATTGCTATATCACTTTTAATAAAGGGACATGGGGCATGCAGGTCACATGGGTATACTTAATCCAATTTAATTAATGTAATGAAGGACACATGTACCCACTCTGCTCAGGTCTGTCTGTTTGTGATTGGTAAGTAGTAATGGCCTTCTCTGGTTTCTTTGGCATTTTACTAAATGTTGCATAGGCAAGATTAACAATACTGACCTACTTGGTTGCTCAGCCTTACAAAGCAAAACGTGGTTGCCATAGTCACCTGCAAGAAATGAAGGCACAGTTGGAATAAATATCTTGAGGGATTTAAAATGTAAGATAACCTCACAAATTGCATACTGACAGCTGCTTGCTGTACAATCATTGATAAGAATTTACTCAGAAAGTTCCACCGCTGTTAAATACACTCTACCAAATTCCATCTTGTATCAACACTGATATTTGGTTTTCCACAGAACTTCTCTGTGGCTGCCAGTAATATTTCTGTTTTCATTTCCAAATGCCTCACAATACAGAGAGTTGTTTCTCCAAGGTGGTGTAGAAATGGTTTAGTCTGAGTTTTTGCATTTTGCTCTGCTTTTGCTGAATATTGCACTGTGTCTATTCATTTTTACTGAGCCTTGTTCATTCACTCCTGTGTATCATTATCAAGAAATCACAGCTGTGTGTACATTATTTGAGGAAAATGATAAAGGGAAATTACAGAATTATCAATCAGATGGCTTACCTCAGTTGTTGGGAAATTGAGTGGATATTTAGAGAATCCAATCATGTTAAAAAATAATCAGCAGATCAGAGAAAGCCAGTGTGGATTTGTAAAGGAAAGTCATGTCTGACAAACCTGATTTGATTTTATTTTGTACAAGTGACAAAAGTCTTTTTGCTTTTTTTCCTTCGAGTTGAAAATGACCATGTTCTTCTTCTGGGTGTTTGGTAAAGTTCTGGTGGGTATGTAGGTGACTATGAAGGACAGGTTCTGCTAAAAATAGGACATGATACTCCCGGTCACAGAGTTCTATATGGGTTACTGGCTCGAGATTTCCTCTTCTCATGTTTTGTGTCTTCCTCTGATATACTTTTGCTTTCGAAGGAGGCAGCATAGATTTTGAATTGAATGCACCAAGATTCTCCCAGCACTTGTAGACAATGTCAAAACTTCTAAATAAAACCTTTATAGTGACCTTGTAGCATTTCCTCTGACTACTTTAGATGTGGATCCCAGACTTGAGCTCTCTATAAATGACTGGCTTTGGTAAATGAGTGTCAGGCATTCTGACAATATTACCAGCTGAACTCTGTTGCAACTATCTCAAAATCCTTTGGATACTGAGGGATTCTTATGGTTCAGTGGTAATATCCCTACCTCTGGGCCAGGAGGCCCAGGTGTAAGTCTTACTTGCTCCAGAGGGGTGTAATAGCATCCCTGAACAAGTTGATTAGAAAACTTCTATTTTGTGGTTACTTTGCATGCCAGCAGATGAGCCTTTTTTTGTGCTGTCGACTTGTATGACTTTTATAAAAATAAGTCCATGGATACAATTTCTATTTCACATGGCAATCCTTCATTAATTCACCAAGAAATAACTCATTACTTTTTGGGATCTCATGTTCAAGAGCTCATTGTTGAGTTGTCCCTCTACTGACAAATTCTCTTAACAACATACTTCCATGGCTGACTGAGTCAAACGTCTGGCTGCAGCAGTAATTTCCATGAATGCTGTGACTTGATAGACCTTTATGATCCTAGTCCCTTGGAATATAAATCCACGTCTTTAATCAAGTCATCTGGGTTAGCAATCCCTATGCAAGACCACCAACATGTAGTCATTTCCTGCTCTGTGTCTCTAGGTGCATGGTAACAATGGTGTGATTTCTGTATCTCACTAGGACAAGAAGAAGCGATTCACACTTCCTGAAAGGCCGTTTTCTATATGATAGTCAAAGCATCTGGTGATTAGCCACCATTTCAGTCCTTCTGTCAGAATCCCTCTCCCTTTATAATTCCATCTTTCTAGCATCTGGTTTTGAGTTCAGGGCCTACAGTGGGCTACATTGTAAATATTTTTGCATCAACCTATTCAGAAATATTATTACCTCTGGAGATGAGACCTGAACCCAGGCCTCCTGGCTCAGAGGTAGGGACAATACCACTGTACTGGAAGAGCCCTCTATAATTCATTTTAACTCAAATATTAATACAAGATAGATTAAAAGACAAAGAAAGGCCTGGAAGAAAGGAATAGAGTCTTTGCAGGAAGCAGCGTGTGAGGATACATAGTCTGGATAACTGTGTGGCAGTCAGTGGATTAGTAGTGGGTATTGGTGGGCAGCCTATCCCAGAAATGGTAATAGAGATGTCAACGAAGGGAAGGGAGGAATCAGAGATGGACTAGGCGAAGATGACAGCGGGGTGGAAATTGGAAGAGAAACAGATAAACTTTTTAAATTCCAGATGAGAAAGGGAAGCAGAACTGATAATGTCATCAACGTACCAGAGAAACAGTTATGGGTAGGCACCCAAGTAGGACAGGAACAAAGAATGAAATTTCCACTCAGGGATCCTGAAGCCTTCAAGACTTGATATCAAGTTCAATTATTTTAGGACCTGGGCACCTACTCCCATGTCCTTACCCCAACCCCAACACACTAGACATTGTCATCATATTGGGTGCTACCACATATAACCCATTGTCAGCTATTATTAACCACCATTAGCAACTATTGATGCTCCCAGGCTGACCTTTACCCATTCCTTTGTCTGCCCAATCACAGTTCTTGCTCTCTCTGAACCCCAGGGTAGCTTGCTGCAACAAAAATTTCAGCTAGCCAATCACGAACTGAAATCTGTCTTACTTTTCATGTTCCCCTGTACTAAGAGTTGGGTGTGATGGCTTGTCAGTATCACCGAGTGTCTATATACATGGCAAAATGTTTCACTGTGCAAAAGGTTGCTAGCAGACTCACACACTGAAAATCATTTCTTTACTTCTGTGAGCACCCAGAAGAGAAGTTTCAGAAGAGCATTATGAAATTTTATCAGCCTGACACATAGGAGTTTGAACATTAAATGAGCTTGTGGTATTTTCAATACAGATTTGGTCCACGATTCCAGTGTTGGCACACGCTCTGTAATTGGAACTGTTCTGTCATACATCCCATTCCTTGCTATTTTCTTTAAGTCTTTTTCCTCCCAATATTATCTCATTACTATTTAGATGAAGTACAAGTCTTTATTTTTCATATGACCATAGAAATTGGAAAATAAAGTAAGATGAAAGTTCAAAATCACCATTCCATCAAAAATGCTCAACATCACTTTCCCTTCACCAATAAAGGTGACCACTTCTTGCAGGTGTAAAGTCACTTCTTGTGTGTTCTAATGTGACTTTGGTGCCCAGATATAGACATGAAAGTCTTTCCACAGTGACTGCAAGATTCATTGCTTGATTTTATTGGGCTCCCAGTCTTTCTACCTTGTCTTGTGTCCTAAGCTGCTTGTAGTCTTTGCTGTTTGAAGGAAACAACATCAACGTTTGAAATCTCTTTCTTGCACATTTTTCTGTCAGACTGTTGTGGACGTGCCATAGATGCAACAGAGATGATTTAGACAGGAATGGCTTAGCAGGGAAAATTGGAAGCAGTGGGGGAAGATTTTCATTACTTTTCTTGAAACAAATTAACTAACCAGTTAAAATGGGAAGTTCTTTCACAATATTTTTCACTGGACATTTGAATGTTTGCACCTTTCCCTCTCCCATTTTTATACCCTAGTTCTATCCATACTTTCATTGAGCAACAACACTGCAGATCTGCTTGAGTAATATATGCATTTACAAGATGCAGCCTTTCATAGTAAAGATTAGCAAGATGTCCTCAACTCAAAGATTTGTCATTCTTCTAGTTAGTAGTAGTTGATCACTTATTGTTTCATTCTGTTCACAATATAATTCTTATACGAAAAGCATGATTGTCACGTCACTTCTTGTTGTGTTTGTTTGTCCATCTAATGGTCTGTCTCTCTGTCAACGACCCTCATTATATGTCCTTTAATAATTTTATATAATGTTATTATTGTAACCCTTAGTTTTTCCATGCATCAATGCATTTGAAAAAGAAACAAAACTAAATGAAATTGAACCAAAGCAGCAAGTATTTCTGATTAAAGCAATGAAAATACAAAGAATGAAAATTCTACCTTTGCCCCAGCTCACATGTTGATGTTGTAACATAAAAATTGCAAGGTTTTACAAACTGTAAAGGACAGAGATATTTATTATTTGGTGTACATCATATGGGATTAGACTAAGTTGACATCTAAATTGAACACTTGGGCCAAAGCATGTAAATTTCTGTGGAAGAATGTGGTCAGGCTTGATGTATGATTCCTGATTCTACTGAGGCCTGCAATGCACGTGTGTAGAAGTGCAATCATATCTAGTTTGTAAACAGGACTAGGTTTGTGCAAGATATCTGCAATAAATAAGTTAGTCTCAAGATGAAAGTAATTGTGGTTATGAATAATGTCCATGATGCAAGATAACATTTCCCAGACATGTCTAGTATTTAGTTCTGGCAAGCAAAACAGTAAAAAGTAACTGCAACTTTAGAAACTGAAGGGACTGAAGACAGCGCTTCCTTGCAGTGCTGCTAGGCATTATGTTATTGCTGAGCATATTATGGAACTAATGTTGGTCATGTTTCTAAGGAGGATTGTCTGCTTTGTCTAAAAATATCAGGAATAAGTGAATAATTGTTCATTCTGAATTGTTCAAAAATACGAAATTCAGGAACTTGAACTGTGTTGATCCTGACTAGAGTTATCCAGCTTAAGGTTTCTTTTGCAATTAAATACTTTCAGAATAAATTGTAATTGCATTCTGTCCTGGAGATTACAGAGGCCATACAAAGGTATCCCTTGCTTGGATATATCTTCTGTTGCGATAACTGCCAAGTAGCAAGAGACAAATCAGAGAAATATCAATCTTTCATCAAAATGTATACCTACTGAGGAAACTGGGGTATTGTGCGATTTAAGATTTTCATCTTTATGTGGAAAATTGCTGAAGGCAAACTCAAATATTAAAATTAGCAGCACAGAAATAGAACATTTGATCTAATTGCTCTCTTTAGTTTTATGCACCACACAAGCTCCTTCTCTTCCACTCTTTCCACACCTTTCATTTTCCTTTCTCTCACTATTCCTTACCTATAGTATCTGTTTATATGTATTTAAGCTATTCCTTCATAACTACACTTTATGATAGTGGACCTCTCTCTGGGCTCTGTCTCCACCTATCTGCTCACTTCTCCCCTAGCCCCAACCTCACCTGCAGTACGAATACCACTTTTTCCTACCTACTGTCAGTTCTGATGAAGAGTCACCATCGTCGAAATGTTAACTCTGCTTCCTCCCAACAGATGCTGCAGACCTGCTGAGTTTTGCCAGCAATTTCTAGTTTTGTTCCAGATCTTCAGCATCCGCAGTTCTTTGTTTTATTTAAGAGTGATTGTAAACTATTTATTAAAAGCTACATTGTCTCATTTAAATTCTTTTTCAAAGATGGACTCTTACTGAATTCTAAAATGGCTGTTCATTGTACACAGAAGGAGCAATTTGACTATTCTCACAAATTTCCAGTAATTACTAGGACAAAAAAGCAACTCACAACTTCCTGGAATGTGAGACCCATTGCATTGAATGAACGTTCCAGCTAAACCAACACGAAGGATCAGGAAACAACATATCTAACTCAACCAATTTTTGAATGAAGGATCTTGTCAAAAACCCATTATTGCTTAATTTAGGACAGATGTGTCCACAGTTATCTCACAGAAAATAACGGTTTCTGATAAGGGAACATTAAAACCACCTTGTAAACTGAGTGCTTCAACCTAATCACGTGACCGAAATTATGGCTTGTTTGAACCACCTTTAGTTACACACCTTTGACTCCCACTTGACTGTCTGCTTCTAACATCAGAAGAGCAAACAGTTCCAAGCTTAGCTAAATGCCTGCCTCTGATCTCAATATCTCTCAAACGTCAGATTTCTGGAAAGAAACCTGTACTTCACTTGAGAAGTAAACCAATTCCAATCTTGGAACAACTATACCTTCATCAGCAATTCAACTGTATTTGAGCTCCTGTGATTTGAGCTCCTTCTGTACACAGCCAAATGAAGGAACCTTAATTGAGCACTGAATTATTGAACTCTTAAATAATATTAACTAATTCTGTGGATGCTGGATATCAGAAACAAAATCAGAAATTGCTGGAAAATCTCAGCAGGTCTGGCAGCATCTATGGAGAGAAAGCAGAGTTAATGCTTTGGGTCCAGTGACACTTCTTCAGAACTGATTGTAGCTGGGAAAATGTTGGTATATATGCTGAAGATGGGTGGAGGGAGGGAGAAGATGTAAACTATAGGTAAAGATGAGCCCAAAGATAGAGAGAGAGAGAGAGACAGAGATAGAGAGAAACAGTTGGGCAGACAAAGGAATGGGTAAGGGTCATTTTCAACAGTCTATAGACTCTGGAACAGTTCCTATAGATTTGAAAATTGTTAATGCAAGCCCACTGTATAAAACAGCAGGTAGAGAGATACTGGGAATTTATAGACCAGCCAACCTGACATCAGTAGTGCTGAAAATGTTACAGCCCATTATAAAACATTTCAAAGCGGAGACACTTGGAAAACAGTGACAGGATCGGACATAGTCAGCATTTATGGAAGGAACATCATGCTTGACAAACCATTTAGAATGCTTTGAGGATGCGACTAGTAAAGTTGACAAGGAGGAGCCAACAGATATGGCCTATTTTGACTTTCAAAAGGCTAAGCAGTGAAAAGGATGCAGAGATGCTTCAGCATGATTTGGAGAAGGTGAGTGAGTGGGCAAATTCACGGCAGATGAAGTGTAATGTGGATAAAAGTGAGGTTAAACACTTTGGTAGCAAAAACAGGAAGGCAGATTATTATTTGAGTGGCAATAGATTGGGAATGGAGAAGTGTAACAAGACCTGGGTGTCCTTGTACACCAATCAGTGAAAGTAAGCATGCAGGTGCACCCAGTGGTGAAGAAGGCCATTGGTATGTTGGCCTTGGTAGCGAGATGATTTGAGTACAGGAGCAGGGATATCTTTCTGCAAATGTAGAGGGCCTTGGTGAGATCACACCTGGAGTATTGTGTATCGTTTTTGTCTCCTTATCTGATGAAGGATATTCTGGCTATGGAGGGAGTGCAACAAAGATTTAGCAGATTGATTTTTGGGATAGCAGGACTGATGTAGGAAAAGAGATCGGATCAGTTAGGACTATATTCTTTGGAGTGTAGAAGAATGTGGGGTAATTTCATTAAAAAAGCCTATAAAATTCTAATAAGACTAGGCATGGTAAACACAGAAAGGATGATTCTGATGATGGGGGAGTTCAGAAACAGGGCCACAGCCTAAGGATACAGGGTAAACCACTTAAAACTGAGATGTGAAATTCCTTCATCCAGAGAGTGGTGAGCCTGCAGAACTCTACCATGGATAGCACTTGAGGAAAAATCACTGAATATTTTCAAGAAGAAATTACATTTAGTTTTTGGGGCTAAAGGGATCAAAGGATATAGGGAGAACTCAGGAAGTGTCTATTTAGTTGGATGATCAGCATGATTATGTTGAATGAAGGAGCAGGTTTGAAGGTCCAATTGGCTTATTCCTCCTCCTATTTTCTGTGTCTCTACGCTGAGAAAGGTTCAGTGACAAAGTCACTCTAAAGTGAAACTGTTGAATCAGAACAGTGCCACAGTTGCATAATGTTCAATTGAAATTAATAATCAGGAGGACAGCCCAATTCAAAAGAAATCCAATAATTTCCATTACCTTTTGCTACCCTTGCATACGTATCTCCCAGGTTCCTGTTCCTGAAGAAGCCTGTTTTCTGCCATATTGAAAGATCTTTATGGCACTGAATACCAGCTAAAGGCTGCTAGCACACAAAACCATCAATCTATTCTAACTCTCCAAACAGATTGAAAGCTAATTCTCAAATATTATAACGAGAACCTTTTGCTTTCAAGGGAGGCCTTTCAAACTTTGCACTTCTGGCAATGAGTCTTTGCTGTCAGAGGAATTTACAGCTAATTCTGCTATATTTTATGTAGGATTTGCCAAAGTGGTCTGAATCTCATCTGCAGCATGAACAGAATTTCCAGTACGCATTTTTGGAATGCATAGTGTTCTGCTGCAAGTACAATTCAGAATCCTGTGCTGAACCTGCTAGAATAGCTTATTCTTGTGCATTTAAACAGGTTTGGACCTTCCCTGTTAGAGGCCCCAGGTTAGAATGGATTTTGACACCAGAAGAGAAGCGAGTTTGGCATGAATGATACATGAGATTTATTTGAGTACATTTCATGATGTCTGGGGAACAACCTTTCTAAAATATGTAACTTCTCCCTGGTTAATCTTCAAGGTTGCATTAACATTGGTCTTGAACAGGTTTTCGAGGGAATGTAACAAGTTCACAGTACTCCCAATTGGAAATGATTCTTGTAAGGATTAATGATCCAGATCAATTTGTATAACATCTTCTTAAACAGTGTCATCTTTGTTGTACTTGATGTCATATCACAGTCATACATTAGGGAAAAATCCTGGGTATTGAGATATGAACACATTCATC
The DNA here is from genome assembly GCF_021869965.1 of Rhincodon typus. Lineage (NCBI taxonomy): Eukaryota > Metazoa > Chordata > Chondrichthyes > Orectolobiformes > Rhincodontidae > Rhincodon > Rhincodon typus. The sequence goes on from NC_063336.1 coordinate 36,604,184, forward strand.
AGTGTGTATACAGAGCCAAGATACATTAAAATGTACTTTTGTTTCATTTATCTTCAAGTTTTACCCCATTGGTAGCCTCTCTGCCATGATTGTCTCTCTATTGATCATGGATTTGGCAGAATTTAACTATTAGTCTGACAGGGGTTTTATTTTTCAGAGTGAGATATTTGGAATTTTATGTATTGAAATTGCTATATATTGGACATATCCTACATTATATATTCTAGGGCTTTCTTTACGTTGATGCTGTCTTAGGTCTGGCAGCTCACCACACTCTCAATGATATGCAGTCATCTCTGTCGTATGTTTATAACCTTCAGTCTGCCTTTAACCAACATTTTCTAAAACAACTTTTAATTGAACTGTGCAAATTTAATTCACTTTTTACAACATAATTGGTTTTGGGGCTGGGTGACAATATGGAGTTGAGGCCATAATCAAGTAATAATCAAAATTACCTTATTGAAGGCGGCACAAGCTGAAGAGGCTGAATGGCCTATTCCTGTTCCTAATTACTATAATTGTATTGCAAATAATGAGAGTCTCAAAATTGGGTCATGCAACATCTGTTGTTTGGATGACACTGCTTTTCTAATTCCCAGGAAGTAAATTTACCAAGTGCCATAATGTGGAAGGAAACATAAACAAGGCATTACTGTCCATGGGTGAAACAAACATTAAACCCTTTGGCTATACAATTTTTGTTTGAAGTTCCTGCTCCGTTCACTGGCTACATCTCAATAAGCATAGAAACTAAGAGCTGGAGAAGATAATTCGTCTCTTGGAGCCTGCTCCACCATTCAATATGATCATAGCTAAGCTTCTACCTCAATGCCATTTTGCCACTTTCTCTCTCTATATCCCTTTATGCCTTTAATAGCTAAGAAAATTATCAATATATCTTTCTTGAATAAATTCAATAGCCCAGTCTCCACAACCACTTGTGTTAGCAAATTCCTCTGGCTGACACCGACTGAAGAAATGTTTCCTCATCTCAGTCCTAAATGACCTACCTCATAGCATGAGACTGTGACTCCTGATTCTAGACTCACCAATCATGGGAAAAATGCACCCTGCATCTAGTCTATCGAGCTCTGTTAGAGTTCTGTATATTTCACTAGAATTCCTGCAGCTAAGAAGGCATGTAAATAACCTGAAAATTGAGCTGGGAAACAGCATACATTTTCCAATCTCAGAGTGAGGATGTTCCTGACTGTTGCTACTCATGAATTTTCCAGACCCTGAGATTTCTGATTTTCCTGCCATGAACCACTCCATCATACAGAGAATTCACCCAAGTTTCAGTGGTTTTGAAAAAGTACTTGAAATGCTCAGTGACTGGGCTATCATGTCCACTCAGCATCAGCACACACTGCACCACACCACACCAATCCCAAATCATGCCATTCCACTCTACTAGCCACAAGCCCAGCTGCAATGCTATGTCAGCTCTATCAAAGTGAGGTCTCTGTTGTGTGTGAGCTTTGAGATCCTGGAACCACCTCAATGATGATGCCAGAGATGCTCCTAACTGGGCATAAGTACCACATTGTGGGTAGTGTCAGTGACAGATATATGTGAGTTTTACAGCTATATGTACACGTACAGAATGTTGGCCTGGATGTTCTGTTTGCCAGACAGGCATTATTTCGGCATAGATGGTGTTGCTCACAGAAACCCTGTGAAAGCCCAGCATAACACACTGAGAAGGAATTGCCAGGGAAATTAAATTTTCCACTGGGCAGTTCCTCTACTCCTGGAACCCTCTGAAAGTCTCCATTTCAATTCTAGAATGCGGATGGTTCTGCTGAAGTTAAGTTAAATAGTTACTCCGGAAAAGTTGATCGATTAAATATGTAGTATAAATCCTAAGCAGTAAAGTGACCCCAAATTTAATCACACACCCTGAACTACAGCTTGCTCAGGCCCTGACATGACACTCCTCCTAGGAAATGACACATCCTCCCCCACCACCCCCCTCACCCTTCACCCCACCCCAACAGACCCAATCCACATTCCCTCCCCTGGACTTAACCCAGGAGAACGAATACTGTGTTAACGTCCATTCTTCACTTTGGAGATGGGAGGGATGATGTAGCTGGGAGGAGCTAAGTGAAAGGACAGGGAGCAGGAGTGAGGGTTGGAGAAGTGGGTTCACTGGTGGATGGGAATGTTTGACAGTTAATGGGCCTTTGTTCAATCTTTTTCTCAGTGTGGGAAATTCCCACATTGGGTCAAGATTCTATTCTATCGCATTGTGAAGGGATGGGGAAAGGCACTGTTCAAATCATTACTGAGCGGAGGAGGCACGATCCATTTTTTCCTTTAAATTGATGTTTGCAAGTTTCATTATAAATTTGAGTATTGGAATTTATAACCAAAATGTCAACAAAAGAACTGCATATATATCAAATATTATTGAAAAGGATAGATTATGAACTTTTAAGATACCAATAATAGAAGCACTAAACACTACATTCTCAGTCCTGATTTATTGCACTTTTTTCACCATGGCCAAACCACAGCCCTAGATTGAACAGAATCAATGCAAATGTCAATGTTATTTGGCTCTTATCCTTAGCAGCTTAGAGGTTTGGCAGGTTGTCCTTTTTTTTAACATAAATTAGCCAATTGGTAAGAATCTTTGCTTTTTAGTTTAAACTGTGGCCAACCCACATCAGGAACTGTTTTATAGGTTCCAGAAAATGTACTGATGGATCAGATGTGGTTAGTGCATTAGTTTATTTATTTTTGGAATCCACTAATCAATACCAAAAAAAGGCTAAGCTTTTATTGGCTGTTTGGACATACCCACTGCACAATTCTCCACGTGGAGAAATTTCTCTGTGGAAATTTTTGATGCGTTTTCATTTTATCCCATTTGTCTTGCCTCATCCACTTTGCTGTGTCTCCTGTGTATGCTACTGGGATATTTTGGCACAGAATCCCACTCTGCTCACGGAAAGATAGTTTTGTAAATAACTGTCAATAAACAGATTAAAAATGGTTGCAGGAAGGCCACATTCCAGATTATTGCACATTTGCATACTACTGTACTGATGTCACGTTGTGTTTGATAATCAAATAATCAAATTTAAGAAAGTAAAACTATTATGAGCTACTTGAGAAGCTAAAGGAGGATACTTTTTCATATGTATATATTAATGTCTTGCCAATTTTAACTGAGGTGGTAATTGTGCTACTTTCTGCATTGCAACAACATCTTAAACTTTTGCTGGAGAAACTCTAGCCTGGATTCAGCTGAAAACAAAAAGACATTTTTAGGTATTGATCAGGTAGTGTGACAAATAAAATCGGTTGGGAGGATCTCTGTCAAATCCCAGCCATATAAAAAGCAGCTGCAATTTCTCTCTCCGAGTTAGCTGTGATTCTGACCTGTCACCTGGGATTGTGCCCTGAAGATAAATACCTCCCAAAATTTCACTTGTTCTGTTCATATCTAGCACTGTTATGAAGGTGCTGATGCTGAGTGGACATGATAGCCCGGTCACTGAGCATTTCAAGTACTTTATCAAAACCACTGAAACTTGGGTGAATTCTCTGTATGATGAGTTATTGGACTTTCCTCCTAGGGATTCATTCTTTGTGTACTTGGAGGAAGAAAAGGAGGATGTGGAGAAATTGAAGGAGAAATTGACAGTATCCGGGAGAATGAAATGGTTCCCTATTGCATCAGAACTATGGACGACAGGCTATCTTCTTGCATTTAATTCTTCCCTTGCCTGAGTCTATGTTTCTGAACCACATCAAAGGTCGTAAATCAAGCGTTGGAAGGATCCTTCTGGCATTATCGGCTTTCTTACTGTAATTCTGTAGCTTGTGTGAGGACACAAAGCATATTTATCTTGGGAGGAGCAAGTTACTGCAGATGCTGCAATCTGTACTGAAAGTAACAAATGCTGGACATCAAAGTGGCTCTGGTGAAGAGTCATCTAGTCTCGAAAGGTTACCATATTTATCTTGGGAAGCTGCTGACTAACTTGTAAATAAGAAGATATGACGGAACAATAACAGGAAGTCTTTCAAAGTATTGGAACGTCTTTACATATGTATCCAGTGTGTCTGCTGACTCATCTTTCTAGATGGTAGTACTCATGGGTTTGGAAGGTACTGTCTAAGGACCTTTGGTGCATTTCTGCAGTGCATCTTGTAGATGATACACACAGGTGTTGAGCATCAGTGGTGGGGAAAATTCTTGTTTGTGGATGTGGTGCCAATGAAGTGGGCTGCTTTTCGTGGATGCTGTCAAACTTCCTGACTGTTTTTGAAGTGAAACTCATCCAATTAAGTGGGGAATATTCCATTAGGCTTTGGGAAGTCAACAGGTAAGTTATGCTCTGTGAGATTCCCAGCCCCTGACCTGTTGTTGTAGCCACAGTTCTTATTTGACTAGTCCAGTTCAGCTTCTGGTCAGTGGTAATTCCCAAGAGGTTGATGGTGGGGTTTCAGTGGTGATGATGTCCATGAATGTTAAGAACGATGATTGGATTCTCACTTGTTGGAGATGGGCAATGCCTGGCACTTGTGTGGCGCGATTGTTACTTGCCACTTTTCAGTCCAAGCCTGGATATCTTCTGCATTTGGCTACGTTATACATGGCATTTTGGAATGGATGTCTTTGGAATTTGAGAAGTCAAGAATAGTGCTAAACATTGTGCAACCATCAATGAACATCTTAGAATTATGGAATTCCTACAGTGTGGAAGCAGGCCATTTGGCCATTGAGTCCACACTGACCCTTGAAAGAGCATCCCACACATACCTGCCCCTACCCTTTCCTTGTAACCCTGCATTTCCCATGGCTAATCTACCTCGCCTGTACACTCATGGATACTATGGGTAATTTAGCATTGGCAATGCACCTAACCAGCATATCTTTGGACTGTGGGAGGAAACTGGAGCACCCGGAGGAAACCCACAAAAACACGGGAGAATGTACAAATTCCACACAGATAGTTGCCTGAGGGTGGAATTAAACTCGGCTCCTTGGCACTGCAAGGCAGTAGCATTAACCACTAAGCTACTGTGCCATCCTGTCTCTGATGTTGTAGTGGAGGGAAGATCAATGATGAAGCTGGTGAAGATGGTTGAGCTGAGATCACTACCTTGAGGAACTCCTGCAGAGATGTCCTGGACCTGAGATGACTGACCTGTAATGACCACAACCATCTTCCTTTGTGCGAGGAATGACTCCAATCAACCACGTTTTCTCCCATGATTCCCATTGACACCAGTCCTGCTATTTCCCCTTGATAAGATACTTGATCGAATATGATCTTGACGTCAAGGGCTGTCACTCTCACCTTGTCTCTGGAATTCATTTCTTTTGTCCATCTTTAGCATCAGGCTTTAATGAGGTTAGAATGGCTGAGCATTGGTGAACGGGTTATTGCTGAGCAATTGTTGCCGTGTTGATAGTCATATATATCATAACATACTATATGGAGACAATGAATCTAAGCCAAAGAACAAATATTGATCCTTGCCAAATTGGTGGGTTGATGGTATTTTCAAATGGGAAGAGAGAATTAGAAAAGCAATGAGGATTAGGGATGGAATAATTTACCTGTGATTAGAATAATTTGTTTCAGTTCATAGTTGAAGATGATTGAAAAGGATGTGGTGAATAGTTTGCCTGTTTCACATTAATTGAATACTTTCAGTGAATATTTGGAGGGATTGAGGGAATGAATTCCAGTGCATCAGATTTGGTGGCTAAGTAATATAGCCCCTGGTGCTGGAACAAATGGACAGGGCATACACAAGAATCTCAATTCAAAGAAATTGAATGTGTGATGTTCAAGAAGGATATGAGGATGGGAGGGCTTTTAAAAGATAGTTTTCAATTCCTTCGGCTTACCCATAGAGTGATGAGTGTGAATTTCTTTTCCATAGTCAAAGCATAATGAAGCATTTCATTAATATCCTATGACCAATTGTGTTCTCCCCATGATAGCATTCTAGGGCAGGACAAGCATACAAATTATCAGAAGAAACTAAATTGAGAAACTGTTATATGTCATTTCAGCACATTGAAATAAATCAAATGCTTCACAGAACACATTACAATTGGAGTGTAATTGCTGATGTTGTACAGACAAATACATTTACTGATCTACACTGACAATGCAGCACTCACAGCAATAAGGAAAAGGACCAGGTAATCCATTGACAATGCGAGGGCTCCATACTTGGTGATAGACATCTGCTTTTGGTTCACAGTTTGTAATTAACTCCAGAATTGCCAAAAAAATCAAATTTTCACTTCTTTTGTAAAAAGGCACGTCAGCATTAATCTGATTTTCCTTATGTCTACTTTAAACAGCAAAGAACTATCTGGCATATTCTAGCCATTCATGTTGCAATGAGTCTCTTGGGGACAGATGTTCTTTATGGAAAAGCCGGTCCTGACATCTGCTTTCCTGTGTCAGTACACCAGCGAAGGCAAGTCATGCATAATTTTTTATCAAATAGTATGCTTTTCAAAAGTCACAGGGCCTATCAATACCACACAAGTGGCTTATAACACCTGCTCATAGTTAGGAGATCTTACACAAAATGTTGTCACTTCCTCAAGTGTAGGTGGTCTATGATACCTTATATAAAGTCATAATTTCAGTCCCATTACATGCCTGATGGGAAAAGGTTTCTCTCACATCTTTTTCTACTCAGCATATGGTGATCTGTGATGACCAAATGCTGCACGATTACATTTTCCTTTGAGTCCAGCATTTTGTCATTCACCATTGATCATAAGAAATAGGAGCAGGAGTGGGCCATTCAGATCATTCAACCTGCTCCAGCAGTCATTAAGATCATAACTGGTCTGTTGTGGCCACCATTTTTCTGTTTGTCCACAATGACTTTTAACACCCTTGCCATGTCTGCTCGGTATCTGACATGAACTAAGATTGACTGAATTTAGGATATGATAGTAGACTAGCTGTGATGCTGAATTGGCAGCATGGAGGTCATTAGTTTAAATCTGACTGTAATAATTGGGTGCTAGCACTAAAAAAGAATAACTACAATGGGTATCAGATTGACTTTAAAACCTGATACACCGATATTTGCCATCGTACAGTGCACATCATACTATTCCCACACTACTTGGGGTGGCTCTTAATGGGATGGACTACTCTCTAAAACTCATAAAATGCTTGAGTTTTGCACTGAGTGACTTCTGCAAATATGAGCAGATTCTGTTTACCCAAGTTCTGCCCCACAATACAGACCGGAGATACAATTCTTTAGCTTCTCTTATTCTCTGATATAATTTGGCACAGACCCTGTTGACAGCAAAGAAACGCTGGCAGAACAGGAGCTGCTCTGAAGGATTTTGTGGCTAATAAAACGTTATGTTTTCAGTAGCAGAATATCAGAATTTTTTTTTTAACCTTTTTTTTCCAAACAGCTGCCACTTTTCTTTAGCAGCTAAATGACAAAAATCAAGGATGTCAAAAATTTATTTGCAAAGGCTCACAGTTTTAGGATGAATGTGGGTATGTCTTAACAAGGGGGTAGAGAAAAAATATTTGACATTGCAACAGGTCAATACCACTGATGTTCACTCTGGGGCATGCATTTAAAAACTTTCATTTACATCTATAATTGTGGATGATAAAACAATATTTAACCTGTGGTGATTTAAAACAAAACTTATGATGTAACGTTGTAAAGTTGCGGTTGCAGAAAATAGATTTCGAATGGATTTCCAGCTGTGAAAGTTACACAAATCCTATTTATATTTCTTTCAAATAATTAAAGTTGACATCTGGTGGGATCCACTCTAAAATTATGATTTAAAACATGAACTAAGCTCTGGCCACATGTTAGACCACTTGATTCGATATTGAGCCTGAATCACTTTAGGCTACTTTCCAAATAAATTCATCTCCTTCACTTGGGTGAGATTTGCCTATTCCTTGCCAGGGTACCAGATGGATTGTTGTCTGGGAAGCAAATGTGTGGTAAGGACAAAAACTTTTTTTGAAATATTATGATTTCCATTTTTGAAGATTGTTTATATAAAACTTTGAATCTCTATCTACAGATTAATGGAATGCAAACAGGCATTGTGTGGAAGGGTTGGGAGTTTGTTCATTGCAGGAGTTCAGTGGAGACAGGAAAGGAGCTGTACCTGCATTTTCAAGCTCTCTTGGACCATACAACTTCAGGAGTTTTAAAAAAAACAGAGTGAAAAGCGAAAGTGTCATCATAGGGATTTGGTGAACTGATCGATCGGTAAGTGCTTGCTATCTAGGAATGTTTAATTAACCTGCATAAAATATCCTGCTTAAGTCCAATAACAACCAAAAAAGAATCCCCCTCGTCCTCACGTACCACCCCACCAACCTCCGGATCCAACGCATCATCCTCCGACACTTCCGCCATCTGCAATCCGACCCCACCACCAAAGACATCTTTCCCTCCCCACCCTTATCTGCCTTCCGGAGGGACCACTCTCTCCGTGACTCCCTTGTCCGCTCCACACTCCCCTCCAGCCCCACCACACCCGGCACTTTTCCCTGCAACCGCAGGAAGTGCTGCACCTGCCCCCATACCTCCTCCCTCACCCCCATCCCAGGCCCCGAGAAGACTTTCCACATCAAGCAGATGTTCACCTGCACATCTGCCAATGTGGTATACTGCATCCGTTGTACCCGGTGTGGCCTCCTCTACATTGGGGAAACCAAGCGGAGGCTCGGGGACCGCTTTGCAGAACACCTACTCTCGGTTCGCAATAAACAACTGCACCTCCCAGTCGCGAACCATTTCAACTCCCCCTCCCATTCCTCAGACGACATGTCCACCCTGGGCCTCCTGCAGTGTCACAACGATGCCACCTGAAGGTTGCAGGAACAGCAACTCATATTCCGCTTGGGAACCCTGCAGCCCAATGGTATCAATGTGGATTTCACAAGCTCCAAAATCTCCCCTCCCCCTACCGCATCCCAAAACCAGCCCAGCTCCTCCCCGTCTCCCTAACCTGTTCTTCCTCCCACCTATCCCCTCCTCCCACCTCAAGCCGCACCCCC
>NC_063336.1:36613342-36655252 GCF_021869965.1 Rhincodon typus
GTTCTTCCTCCCACCTATCCCCTCCTCCCACCTCAAGCCGCACCCCCATCTCCTACCTACTAACCTCATCCCGCCCCCTTGACCTGTCCGTCCTCCCTGGACTGACCTATCCCCTCCCTAACTCCCCACCTACACTCATCTTTACTGGATCCATCCCCGCCTCTTCGACCTGTTTGTTTCCTCTCCACCTATCGTCTCCTCTATCCATCTTCTATCCGCCTCCCACTCTCTCCCTATTTATTTCAGAACCGCCTTCCCCTCCCCCTTTTCTGAAGAAGGGTCTAGGCCCGAAACATCAGCCTTTCTGCTCCTATGACGCTGCTTGGCCTGCTGTGTTCATCCAGCCCTGCACCTTGTTGTCTCCATTAGAAGGGATACTACATTTGAACATGGAGAATATACCCGAGACATTGCGAGGGAAAATAGGAGATCCATCACAACTGGATATGGCAACTTATTAATGCCAATGGATATCTTACCAAATTTAAGCTTGATACAGAGATGAATGTCGCTGTCTTATCTGACCAAATACCTTGGCTCAAACATATGAAGTTACAGCCTACATTATTAGAAATGTATGGTGCAGGTGAGATGACCCCAGAGATCAGTGGATTATTTCAAGTGTCACCACAGCATTAAAAAAACTGGATGTTTGAGAATATGTACATCATCCAGAATCAACAAATCTTGAATGAGGATATGTGTTTTACCCTCAATGTCCTGCAGCATCCTGATGTAGTTCAACCACATCATTAGAAAATTATCATCAACTGACCGAGGAGAATAAAACCAGTTGAAGATTTTATTGCCCTCCAAGATTGATAGCAGAGCCTAAGAAGATTCCTCCAGCAGAAATAACTTTCTTCCAAATAAGGTAATGGATAATGAACAATGTCAAAAATGGGCCAACTTCTCAGGAAAAGAGATTTATGAGCAAATTGATCCTCCAGAGAAGAAATAAAAGAGTAAGAACATCAAGATCAACAATTCTGAGGCCAATTACCTACCAATCTTCCAAATCCAAAACAAAACTGTCAAACCACTAGTTCACTTGAATTTATGTAGTCAGAGAGTTGAGGAGATAGGAAGGAACGGTAAATGTAATAGAATTATTTGTCAAAGTGTATAATGGGTGAAGGGAGAAATGCTTGGAGCAAATGTTCTGTAAGGTAATGGACATTAAATGGTCAATCTAGGTGCTAAATTGATGCTCCTCCCACTCATATATAACACAGCCATTGAGCAGTTTTTGGACCGTCTTAACAAATTTGGGCAGTCCTGGGTGATTGTATTTGGTGCCAATCATATCTTTCATTCCTCGTGTTACCATCAGTATAATGTAAATACCATCAGTATAAAACCAAGATAAGTGCCTCTTCTGCTGAGTCTTATTCACGATTCATACTTTTCACCAAAACTGTGAGAAAGCCCTAGGTTAGCACAGGAAGAATGGCGGCAGCATTCAACCTAAGATACACAGGCCTTATCATAACTATTGTAACACAGTCCATCTGTTGTAGGTACAATTAGGAAATGACGGTAAGAGTTCCAGGATTTTTACCCAGGAGCAGAGGAAGAATTATAGAAGAAATATGGCAATACAATTCAAGTCAGATGGTGTGTGGATTGGAGGGGAGTTGGAGGATGTTTGTTATTTGACACAAAATCTTAGATATGACCATCCATACTCCCCGCAATCCATTGCATAATATTTATGTTGCTAGTCCAATTAATTTTCTGTTATCCAATCTAGCACCACAAAATCCTGGAACTCCTTTTTTGACAGCACTGAGGGAATATCTACAGACTGTGCCATTCAAAGCAACTAATTATCATCTCCTCAAGAACTGGGAAATAAATGATGGCCTTGCAAAGCATTTTGCTTGCAAAGAAAGCAAGTCATAGATGGTGCTGTGAGGCAGCAGTGCTAACCACTGAGCCACTGGGTCACCCATAAATTGTCTAAGCATTTTTCTGGAACTCCTCTGTTAAACCTTGTCTGTTCAAAACTTCTATTTGTTCTTAAGTTAAAGTCATTGTTAAAGGTTTTTGTGGCATCATCAAGACTGTACTGTTTTTGGTGATTTAGAAAATCATCAGCTATAGAACCCGCTGAACATAATAATAATCTGCTCAGATTTGATAGTCAATTTTGAAACAATTCTGTAACTTATGAACTGTTTTCTCTACAAATGGCAATGTTTTGTTCTGTTTACTTGTTAGAACCATCTCTGAAATTAAATCTGTTCAGAAGAATTGCTGCCTTTTCTACTTCTCTGTGTGTTGATTAAACATATTGCTGTGAAAGCATTTTAAATCTATATAATTTTGATTTAATTTAAATAAGATATTCTTTAAGATTTTGTTTTTCATTCATGGGATGAGGACAATTCTGGCTGGCCCAGTATTTATTGCCCAGACAGCAACTAAGAGTCAACCTCATTACTGTGAGTCTGGAGTCACATGTAGGCCAGACCAGGTAAAGGTGGCAGTTTCCTTCCCTGAGGGACATTAATGAATCAGATGGGTTTTTCTTGACAGCCAATAATAGAGTCATAGTCATTGTTAGACGACTTTCAATTCCTATGTTTTAAAAATTGAGTTTATATGGTACCATCTGCTGTGGTTGGATTTGAACCTGGGTCCCCAGATCATCACCTGATCTTTGGGTTAACAGTCCCACAAAGATACCATGAGGCCATCACCTCCCTTCTTGTGTTTTAGTATAACATTTTATCTCAGATTATTGTAAAAACACTATTGCTAATGATTTTTAAATCACCAATCTTGATAATTTCTGTATCACTGTGAACTGTAGCAAGTCATTCTAATAAAGCATTAAAGTGTATTTAATGCTTCCTCTGTAGCAAATTACTGCTTTCAGATCTGAAATACTTTCTTGCAAAGTACATATACTTTTCAAAAAACATTCACATAATATTGAGTACAAGACGACAAGCTTCAACAAAAGGTTTATTTTTTCAGTAGTACATTGTAAATGATCTGTTCCATTTTAATTGCAATCTGATTAGTCTGATGTGGTAAATAGTTCATTTGAGGAAAAAGAATAATCGTTGGCTGAGCAAGTGAACAGAGCTCTGTGGCTACAACAAAAAACAGAAACTGCTGACGAAACTCAGCAGGCCTGGTGGCATCTCTGGAAAGAAAGATTCTGAAGAAGGGCCAATGGACTTGAAACGTTAACTCCACTTTCTCTCCACAGATGCTGCCACACTTGCTGAGTTTCTCCAGTAATTTTTGTTTTTGTTTCAGATTCCCAGCATCCACAGTTCTTTGTTTTAACTCAGATCTCTGTGACAGATGTGCAAGATGCTACACATCATGTAATGTTTTGGTAGAATATGTGACAGAAAGTTCTTGGATCCATAAATCTGAAAAAATTGAATTATAGAATTTTATAATATTCAAAATATTCATACTTAATATCTTGTTAGATTTTAGAAGATTCTATTTCTGACCCTAATCCTCAGGATGGCATGATGGCTCAGTGGTTAGCACTGCTGCCTCACAGTGCTCAAGCAACCCAGGTTCGATTATGGCCTCAAGCGACTGTCTGTGTGGAGTTTGCATATTCTCCCTATGTCTGCGTGGGTACCCTCTAGTTGCTCCAGTTTCCTCCTACAGTCCAAAGATGTGTTGTTAGGTGGATTGGCTATGCTAAATTGCCTATAGTGTCCAAGGATGTGCAGGCTAGGTGGGATAGCCAGGGGAAATGCAGGGTTACAGGGATGGGGTAGGGAGCTGGGTCTGGGTGGGGTGTTCTTTGGAGAGTCAGTGTGGACTTGATGGGCCTTCTCTCTTCATCTACCAAAAAAGCCTCAATTAAAGAATGACTTCAACGTGATTTAGGTTTGAGTTAGAGCAAAATGCAACATCCATAACCTGCATTACAACAATACCTGATGTTCAAAGTAAATTATTGTAAAAGAAGTACTTTGGGACATTGCTGAGAAATGTTTAAAGGCACTTTATCAGTTTATTTTCCTTCTCTCCTCTCATTCCTTTCTTCGTTTTCCTTCCTCCCTCCTTCAAAATAAATTGGGAATCTTTGCCGACATGAATTCATCCATCACTATTCCACAACCACAATACCTATGGCTAAGGTTACGAACATGAATGTGTTATATAAGTTTTTAAAAATTCTTTATTCATGCACAGGATGAGGGTGTCACAGGCTAGGCAGCATTTATTTCCCATCCCTAATTGCCTACAGGGCAGTTAACATTGCTGTGGGTCTGGAGTCACATGAAGGCCAGACCAGGTAAGGGCAACATTGTCCTTCCCTAAAGGACATCAGTGAACCAGATGGGTTTTTCCTGACATTTGACAATAGATTCACAGTCACCATTAGATTCTTAATTCCAGATGTTTGTTGATTTCAAATTCCACCATCTATCATGGTGGGATTTGAACCTGGGTCCCAAGGATGTTATTTGGGTCTCTGGATTAACAGTCCAGCAATAATACCACTAGGCCATTGCCTCCCTGGAATGTAAATACCATACTCATTCGAGTCATGTTCACTAGAGTGCAGAAATCCTGTATTGAAATGAATTGTTGCATTACAGCCATCTGCCTGGATGTGATTGTGGCGGAACAAATGTAATGCCAAGTGGAGAATAACAACTTATCAAAAAAGAAATGCATTGTAAAATGGATACGATGGTGGAGAGAAATATTTCAAACCTGCCTTAACAAATCTTGAAAATGGAATCAGTAGTCGCTGGGTAGGGGAAATGTTTATTATAATTAAACCACAAACGCATTGCAAACAAAATTATCTCTTACTAGTGATGGAAAAGAAACCATCAATAACTATAGTAACTCATATTGACCGTCCTGTACATGTGAAGCTCCTTGTTAACAAAGATATGAGAAGCTTGAGATCAAATGTTTCAATAACCTGGAAGCCATCAGGGTTCCATCCATGCTGTATGAGGTATTTGACATGAGAACACTAATGCATGTAGCCCTCAGATTGCTCAATAACATGCAGGAGGTTTCTGTGGAAATTAAGAAAGTTCAGTCCTGGAGATTTAGTTCTTAACTTAGCCGCAGTTCTTTCGGAATCTTGGAATAAAAGATGTAAGAGGATCCCTCTACGAAATCGAAAAGTGCATCACCAATACTGAGAGAAAGGATGCAGTCTAGTATTGTGCACTAGTCAGTGTTCAATCTCCTAAATGGACACATTTTGTTGAGATTAAGGCAGGTGAAATTTGAACCAGTTTGACCCAACACAGTGATCACTAGAGGCAGTGAATTCTCCGTGGTACAGAAAATTGAGTTGCAATAAATAATGCACCTACAGAAAGAGATTTATCACTCTGATAGCACCAAAGATTAACATCAGCTGTGCAGAAGAATGTAATTGGTCCATCCCTATCAACTCAAATGGATTAGGATTTATAAATTAATAAAAGTGAAACGCATATTAGCAACTCAGTGAACTGGCTATCTCATGCTGTTAACTTTTCAATTTTCTAAGGAGTATAATTTTAAATTAATCCCATCAGGTTTAATCTCAGAAACTAATTTCAATTCTGAATTTATAATCAACAAGTCATTATTGCTGGATGGGCCAAATTCCTGGAATATCCTCCCTAACAGCACTGTGAGTGCATTTATAGCACATGGACTGCCGTGGTTCAAGAAGGCAAATGCCCACCCATTTCTCAAGGGCACTTAGAGATGGACAATAAATGCCAACCCAGCCTGAAAAGCCCACAACTGCATGAATACATTTATGAAATTACTTTGACAAGGCTGACCTGATTTTGCCATTTTGCTTACTTATTAATTACTAATCTATTCGTTATTATCATGCAGAATGTTTCAGTGCCTTTGGCTATGATTCTAAGGTCAATAAATAATTGTTAGTTCATGATTTTGTTGTCTACACTCATCTTTGTTAATTGGCAAGAAAAAGCTAATTCATTTCCTCCGTAGCTTGTGTAGACCTTGTTGGCAGATTAGTGGTGTGAATGCCAATATAATCTAAATTTTTAAATTTCAATTTGGTGGGAAATGCCGGGCAGTTCCACAACAAAGAGTTAAGGTGTAATTGTGATTAATGATTTATCTATTATCATTGATAAATATTCTTATTAAGGTGTTGGATACATTCATTTGGAGGGGGGCTGCTCACAGTTAATATGGCTGAAACTGACTCCCTGGTAATTGTCTCAGAGATAGTAAGAATTGCAGATGCTGGAGGCAGAGATAACACAGTGTGGAGCTGGAGAAACACAGCAGGCCAGGCAGCATCAGAGGAGCAGAAAAGCTGACGCTTTGGGTCAGGACCCTTCTTCAGAAGGGTCCATTTTCTGTAGAAGGGACCCAACCCAAAACTTCAACTTTCCTGCTCCTCTGATGCTGCCTGGCCTGCTGTGTTCCTCCAGCTCCACACTGTGTTATCCCTGCTAATTATTTCATTTTATGCACTGAAAGATTCTGGAGAGAATGCTGCTCTCTGAGATCATTGAGGCTGTTATTTTATGAACAAAAAAACTCTTATTTATAGGCTGGAAGAAAAGGCCTTTCCCTGTTTCATTAAGTCAGTTAGGAGTGGGCAGTTTGTTCCAGCAGTAGAGGAGACAGAATATAAAAGTTTCATGGAGAGATGCTGGCTTTTGTTGGTCAGCAGTGAGAAACAGTTGGGAAGCAGAGTTTGCATGTCTAAAATCACTTGATCTGAATGTGATTCATGAGTTGTTAATAGGTCTGTCATATTATGTTTTTAAAAATAAAAATCAAATGAAAACTTTTTATACTTAACAAGAAAGTCATTTTGTTTAAAGTAAAATCTCATCCAGTGATTTCAGTGATGGGAGCCAGAATTTACCTTTCAACTCTTACTGGGAGTCAGGATTGGCTTTTCAACATTTACACACAATTTCAAATTTGTTTTGCTATATTAGACATGAAGGATCTTTAAACAGTGCTCCAGCACTTTCACACTGTCAGGCGATGGAGTCTTGATTCAATCTTTCTCACTCATCACCATGGCATTTCAACAACAGCTGAGAAATAATTGGAGTTCCCAAAAGTTTCCAAGATGATAATAGTGAATGTTTAGTCTAATATTTTGTGCTGATAAACTTCTTCTTAAACCATGTTTTATTTTATCACACCTACAACTGCTTGTTTTAAATATTTGATCTCACGTGTATCTCACAGTCAGTTGGTGGTATATCAAGCTTTTGGTAATCTGAAATAAAAGCAGAAAGTACTGGAGATACTCAGCAGGTTGGGCAGCTTTAGTGGAGAAGAGTTATACTGGGGTCTATACAGTGAGGAGCTGGAGAAACACAGCAGGTCAGGCAGCATCAGAGGAACAGGAAAGTCAACGTTTCAGGTTTACATCCTTCATCCTCCAGCATGTGCAGTTCTTGCTATTTCTAAGAGTTGTATTGGACTTGAAATGTTAACTTTGTTTATCTCAGATAGTGCTCTTTCTTAGCCTTGTCTAGCTGAACATGCATTCAGCAACAGAAAGAATAGTTCCACTAGTGAGTATCATTTGAAGGAATTGTCAACTATTTACAATTTAGTTGTTGGCACATTGCTCTTCTGCAATTGTAGAAGTTTTTGGTGATTTACTTGTTAAAAGTTGATAATGTATTCAATGAGTTATGTGGAATGTGTTAATGCTCCTCAATGATTCTGCACAAACCACTTGCTCCCAGATATGGGTGCAGTATTACGTAATCTTCTTTGATTACAACATAACAAAAGTGAGACCAAACATAACAAGCTGTAGGGAGAAGGAGGTGGGAGAGAAGAGCTCTTAAAGTGTTAAGGGACAATCTGTTTATCAGAATGGTAATGAGGATTAGTGTGTCGGATGTCTATACTTCACTGAATTCTGTCACTAACCTGTGTTCACAACTGCAGCCTCAGAACGGGGCAAGGACCACATTGCAAAAAGCTGTGAAAGTGATCACAACTATCAACTTTTGTATATTTGGCTCCTTCAAGGTTGGGGCAAGGAATACCTGTACTACAAGTTTGCTGTCTAGTACTGCATAGAGGAAGTCACTGGGAGTGGGTGATGAGTGTGAACTATCTTTCTTCTCTCTTGCCCCCATCTTCAACCTTACATTGCTGCATTGGTCACACCATGTCTCACATGGGAGAAACATGCACAGTGAATACACATCCTCACAAGGGTAGACTTCCCATAGTACACGGTGACATTGACTGTGTGCGTGGCCCTTTCTGGGTGTGGTCTGTCAACTCTGAGATGTACCACTCCTTCAATGTTCAACTGATGTGCAACCAGATGCATCACAGCATTCAGGTCAATGCCTAACATCCTGGCAGCAGTCACGAGCCTTTATTGTGTGGCATTTGAGCCACTAGGATAAACCAGAGGGGTAGATAGACCATCTGGCTCATGATTCCAGTGCACAAACTATGAACATGTTTGCATCATGCACGTAATGGAAGACTTCCTGCCATATGAGTTGAGCAGTCCATCGCGGGGGCTTCATCAATACTTCTATTGCCTGGTTTATTGTGGAGATAGAAAAAACAAGACACGTCGGCTTACACAACCAGCAGCTACACAAACAGATAAGATCACGAGATAAGGGACAAGTGAGATTTGAGAAGGAAAATTAGGTATGGCTACGGTCATCTTCGATTTCAATCCTGCTGCTTGCTGCAGTCTCAAGCAGTCCCATTCAATGATAGTCAACAGGTGTCTATTGACAGTGCACAGTCCTGCGATCAAACTATCTTGTTTTTCAAGAAAGAGGGAAATGTGCCAGCAAGCGTGGTGCAATGCATTGATGATGCGGTTTTCAAGGTTGAATAGCCGGCAGTATATGTAAGCTGTGAGACATAGTGTGACCATTGCAGCAGTGTAAAGGTGAAGTGGACCATAAGGTACAAGATCCAATTTAACAAAGGGCATTGATAGGTGCATGAGTGGTGCACACATTGAGTTGTTTGTGAGTCTTGTAGTGCAGTTGGTGAGATTTGGCATTTGAAGGCAACAGTCACGGACTTTAACTTTTCATGTGGGGTCACTGAATTTCTTGTGGTATTGCATCCAGGACCTTCGGTTTTTGGCTAGATTCCTGGCATTGACTGCCCTAGCTCTCCAGTCCTTCACAAATTATGTCTGATGGACCTTCTAATCCCTTGTATAAAAGTAATGTGCCCTTCTATCTAGCTCCTCAACGGAAGCCTCCTATATAGCATTGGACAACTTTGGAGGCTGATGGCTGCATTGTGCCATTCTTGTGACTTTCACAGGTTAAACTCTTTTTGGAGATGGAGGCTACAGTGTTAATAGGTACTAACCTCTCAAGATGTTGTGTCCCCTGACGAGCATGCAGTGAATCAATAGCATGGTGTTTCATGTGAAATAAAATAGACAATGTTGGAAATAGTAGCTCAGGCAGCATACTTGGAGAAAGGATCAGAGTTATGTTTCATGGCATGAGGTTCTGGCCTTTCATCAGATTACCTGCAGCCGCATCAGAGGTATTGGGCATGGCTAATCCCACATTGCAATTCCAACACCTGTTTTATGTCTTATTGGATTTCATGGCCCATGTGTAGATCAACCCAAACTTTTCTCTCCATTTCTAAATACGGGGAAGCAAACTGAAATGTTATGCATGCCATTACTCCAGAAAATACATAGATGTCCAATTTTGACATTTGTTTAAAAAAAAGTCTAATGATAAATCAAGTTTAAAATCCCTGCAAATGAAATGAAGAATTGGGGATGTTGAGGATCTGAAATAAAAATAGAAATTGCTGAAGAACCTCTGAAGAAGGATCACTGGACTTGAAACGTTAATTCTGTTTCTCTCTCTATACATGCTGCCAGAATGGCTGAGTTTCTCCAGCAATTTCTGTTTTTGTTAAACTCTAAGTAACTGTTTTAGAATTTTATGGTTTTCTCTGGTAATAGTCAAAATTCTGAAAGGTGGTTAGTATTTTGATAAGAACAATTCACTTTCTAATTCAGTACAATACAGTCTCAATTAAGATACCTCTGAATGAGAAATAAATGAAGCACCAAGATTCCATCTCCATCTTTACTTTCAATCTCTGTTTTCATAACCTCATTGTCCATTCCTCTCTTATCTTGTTCCCAGAGCTGCCTTGTCTCTTCCTTGTGCACACCATTGTCACCTCACTGATCTTACACTTGTTTGTGTTGATGAGTTCTGATGAAGAGGTTTGCTGTGAATTTCCTAGTGATGTGGTGCTGGCTGTAAGTATAATAATTAGAAACTGCACACTATTTAAATCCAGGAGTTAATTTCATTCTGGGCAAAATGTAAATGACTTGTTCCATTTGCAGAATATTATGGTATTTAGAAACAAAATAGCAAGGAGGCTTGCAAATATATAACACACTTCACGTTTTCAGAATATTTCTAAGAGTTTCAACACTAATGACTTCTTTATCAACGTGCTGTTACCACTGTTTCGGAGAGAGATACAGCAGCTAATTTTGAATGCAGTGAGGTACCACATGCAACAATAAGCTGAAGGGTCAGTTAATTTGATAATGATCGCTGAAGGATAAATGTTGGCGAGGATGCCAGGAGGACGTTTTGCTTTTCTTCAGAAAACTTTGATGTTGACTGGAATAAGAATGTTAGTTTATCATTTTATTAAACATTATAGGTCCTCTGCTAGACTGCAGTGATGGGTTTGCTTAAAGTATCATTAGGAATTGCAAACATACAAATATTTGAATTAGGAGCAGAAAGGGACCATTCAGCACTTTGAATCTGCCCTGCCATTCAATAAGATTGTGACCGGTCTACTTGTGTTTCGAATTCCACATTCCCATTTATCCCTGGTAATCTTTCACTCTCCTGTCTAGCAAGAATCTATTCACCTCCACCTTAAGAATATTCAACAACCCTGCCTCCACTGCAGTTTGTGGCAGACAACTGCAAAACCTACTGAGAGAGAGAAAAAAATTCTCATCTTTATCACGGACAGTATGGTGGCTCAGTGGTTAGCACTGCTGCCTGGCAGTACCAGGCACCTGTGTTCAATTCCCTCTTGAGGGACTGTCTGCATGGAGTTTGCACACCCTCTCTGTGTCAGTTTCACCCAAATGCTTGGGTTTCCCCCCACAGTCCAAGGATGTGCAGTTTAGGTGGATTGGCTATGCTAAATTGTCCTGTGTTGTGTAGGTTAGCCATGTTAAATGTGAGGTTACAGGGGCTGGGTTGCTCTTTGGAGGGTCAGTATGGGCTGAATGGCCTATTTCAGCACTGTAGGGATTCTATCCTTAAAAAAAAATCAACCATTAATTTTTAAACTAGTTCTGGACTTAGCCACAAGATGAAGCATCATTTTTATATCCACTCTGTCAAGATCCCTCAAGATCTCATGTGTGTCAATGAAGTTACCTCTTCGTCTTCTAAACTCCAATGTAAGCAAGCTCCATCAGTCCAAACTATCCTCATATGACAACCCGCCATGTTGTCACTTTCCAATTTCCTGGTGTTTTTCGAAGTGCACAGCTTTACATTTTTAATCATCAGTTCTAATACCTCATATAAGACAGTTGTAGAGGTTGTGGTAGATCAGAAACAAAAACAGAAATTGATGGAAAAGCTCTGGCAACATCTATGGAGAGAAATCAGAGTTAATGTTTCTGGTCCAGTGAGCCTTCCTCAGTCTGTGGAAGAGTCACCCCACAATATTCCAAATGTGGTCTGGCCAGAGCCTTGTACAGCCTCAACAGTACATCTCCGCTCTTGTACTCTAGCCATTTTGAATTTAATGTCAACATTACATTTGCCTTCCTTACTGCCAACTGAAACTGCATATTAACCTTTAGAGAATTCTGAACTAGGACTCCTAAGCCACCTTGTGCTTCAGATTTCCAAAGTCTTTTCCTGTTTAGAAAATAATCTGCACCTTTATTCTTCCTACCAAAATGTAGAACCTCACATTTTTCCACACTGCCACTTCTTTGCCTGCTATCCTTGCTTATTCATGTCCTTCTGCAGCCTCCACGCTTCCTCAGTATTATCTATCCCTTTACCTATCTTTGCGTCATTTTACAGGACCAACATTGATTTTATTTACTCTTTTCCTATTTAAGGGCCTGTAGAAAGACTTGCTGACAATTTTTACATTTCCAGCTAGCTTTCTTTCATCTTTTTAACCTTTTAGTTATTTGCAGCCATTCTTTATATTCTGATCAAACATCTGACCTGGCACTCATTACAGTGATACTTTTCCAGCTCCGCTGAATCTCTGGTAAAGTTACGGTGGCTAAATACGAGAAACCTTAAGGAATTTCTTGGTGCCTTTGCTCAAATCCTGGATTGAGGCACAAAGCAAAGCCTTCTGGCTACGATCAAAGAACGAAGTCTGAATCAAATTAACACATTTAGCTGTTAATATTTCATTTCCTGAATTAACTGTGACTTCAAACTGGTGAGCAGGGACACCAATGGTGAGGGTAAATCCCTAAATTTAAGAACTGGATGTTCCCAGCAAAATTATAGAATTCTATAGAATAAGTATTACAAGCTTTTTCTCCTGGTGTGAATTTAGTTTCAAGTGCATGAATCTTTAAAATTTACCCTGGCAACAACACATCATTTGAACTCAGAGATAGTAGGAACCGCAGATGCTGGAGAATCTGAGATAACAAGGTGTAGAATTGGGTAATCTGTGATGAAGCATGTTATAACCAATAGACTCCACAGTGTTGTTTCCCCTTCTCAATCCAATTAAAATGTTGTCCAAAAAACATACAGTGTGTATAAATAAGGTGCTATGTGAGAAATTAAATCAGGGTACTCTTTGTGCAACAGTATAAAAGAGGTGATAATGAATCAACAGCCTGCTTTACATTTCAGCACATTTTGTAAATTCTATTGACCAATACAAATAAGAATCAGACAGATGTAAAACTAAATTAGACAGTGTTTAACTAAGCAGCAAGAATGCAGTGAGAAAAAGAGCACTGCTGAGTTATGCAAGCCCACACTGGCATTGGTAAGCAATCGTGATTGGCATTGACAAATTCATAGAGGGCTGAATCTTCTGTTTTTGGCCAAGTCTGGCTTGCATTGTGTTTTATTGGAGGATTTGTCAGTGTGAGGTCGAATGGGTTTTTTTGCCCTATCCTACCAAACCCACCATGTAAAATACCTATCTCACCCCAATGGCATTTCTCATGTCCGATTTCTCTCAACCTACAATGTGCCATTCCCAGAACAACTTGCCACTCAGTGGACATCTGTCCAAAGGCTGACATCCCTTATGCCTGTGCCACATCTAAAAGCCTGTTGTCCACCTGGATGAGCACTGGCATTCCCAAAGCTCTCCTGCCAGTTGACAGACACAAACTGAACTTGTCAGAGGAGGGGAAGATAGCGCAGGTACCTGAAGAGCCTGCAAGACATTGAGCCGCAAAGGAGATATGTCCTCTTGCTTGATGACCAACAGAAGAGACTGCACCACCAGACTCTGCCAGCATGGTCTGAGGTCGCTACCCAGAGCAGTGCTGTCTCCTGCATAGTAATGAGCTGCCTTCTTAAACCACTCGATTCCTTTGGGTCTAGGGACACTCACAGTGCTTTTAAGAAGGGAGTTCCTGGATTTTGACACAACAATAGCAATGAGAGAATGCAACGAGGGAATGGTGATATACTACCAATTCAGAATGGTGTGAGACATGACGGTGTACTAACAGATGGTGCTGTTCCCATGAAACTGCTACTCTTGTTCTTCTAGATGGCAATGGTTGTGTGTTTGGAAAGTACAGTTGGAAGAGCCTTGAGAGTTACTGTAGTGCATCTTGCAGATGGTACATGCTGTTGTCCCTGTGTGTCAGTGGCTAAGGGAGTGAATGTTGAAAATGATGGATTTGGTGCCAATCAAGCGTGCTACTTTGTCCTGGATGGTGTCAAGTTTCTTGAGTGTTGTTGAAGCTGCCCCCATCCAGGCAAGCACAAAATATTTCATCGTACACTTGACATGTGCCTTGTCGGCAATGGACAGGCAGTGGGGAGAGAGGAGGCAAGTTACTCATTACAGGATTCGTCATCTCTGACTGAAACATTAGGTGTCAAGAAAAAATGTCAATGATGTACTCTTCCAATACTCCATGATGTTTTCAGGTTCTAACAATAAATTATTTGGTCTCATTTTTGGAACTACCATTTCAAAATTTGCAGATTAGCAGTTGTTTTGAGTGGTATAGTTAATACAGAGGAAGCGTGTAATATTAATACACTGGGAGAATGGACCTGTAAAATATCAAAGGAACTTCCATACAATTTTTTAAAAGTTCATTTGTGGGATGTGGGCGTCGCTGGCTGGCCAGCATTTCTTGCCCATCCTGAGTTGCCCTTGAGAAGGTGGTGGTGAGCTGCCTTCTTGAACCGCTGCAGTCCACTTGTTGTGGGTTGACCCACAATTCCGTTGGGGAGGGAACCCCATGTTCAGTGTTTGCTGCAGCTCCCTCTCTCATAGAGTGCCACTTACCCCACCCACTCAGAGTGTGGTCATTTTCTTCTCCCCTGCACCCTTTAATTTCCAGCAAAAAGGAAGGTAATTTGGACATGGCCAACATGACATCAAGCAAGTTGCAAGCTGAATCCACCAGGTACACTTTCTGGTTTCCTTGTTCAGATTTCCTGCTGTCGAACTTGTTGGGTGAGTTTGGTGAGCTGGGAAGTTGAATATTAATGAGGTAAGTTGTAGCATTACCAAGGTGTTTAACAAGCATGAATCCCCACTGGTTGGCATCTCGCCACTGCTGAGCAAGAATCTCGCCAAGCCACTTGAGAGGAAACTAAAAGATGTCAAGGAGGGCCTTGCCACATGTCTTGCCGCTACACCCATCAATCAGAACCCTGTAAAATTTTGCCCTGATTATCTGGCTGCCCTGTTGTTGAAGGAATGGAAGGTCTTAACAAACAAGAAGAAGGATAAAGCAAACAAAAATATTGCCAAGAGATATTGAAAAAATACATCAAGAAAAGAAATATATGACACTTTCTACTCATAAGTTCTCTCACTGACGTCACCACTACCAGAGTCGAATTTGTGATGTGAAATAAACCTGAACAAAGTCAAAGCTTTTTATTAGAAAATATTTTAAAAATCAATATATCAGAACTGAACACCCTGCTATTCCATTTTTATTAGCTGGGGTTGTCAAGATCAGGGAAGCTTACAAGTCCCACCTGCTCTACAGGTGTGTGATAACATCCCTGAACAGGTTGATTGGAACATTTTTTCCCAAATGCAATTTGTATCTTGCTGGTTTTGAAGATGCCTCATGACAGTGCACACATAGCCATCACCTTCTTTTCAAACTGAGAGAGGAGTTACACAAATACTGCATTTTCTTCCTAGAGTGTGATGCAATTATATTAATTTGATACAGCATTAACATGATAATATCATGAATTTTCTGGAGACCAAATTGGATGGGGGAAAAACCAACAGAAATAAATATCCATGCAACATGCAGAGGTTCTCTGCTCAGTTTTGCAGCTGGCTACAAATTTGTACAGGGCCCTGCCATGGTTGTAACTATCATCTGCTTAAGCAATATTCCAGAGATCAAAAGCAACAGGGCTGAGTGAAGAAAATGTCCAGGTTACAATTATCCTTGGACTTGACCTCTCTGCTCAGGGATCCAGATACAGGAATGAGCTTGTCATAAAAATAGCTGAGTGGTGGATGTGAAGACTCCATGGGTGCCCACCTGCAATATCGCCTGCAGTAAGCTTTCATGTACAAAGGGTTTAAGTGCCATTCTGGAGAAATTCATGAGTGTAATCAATGGCAGCAGCACTGACCAAACAAGGACTGACTAATTTATGCTGCTTTGTCCTTTGCACCCTTCTTTGGTGAGTGCCCAAGATATGCCAACTTTGGCATGGCAACTTGCCAACGGCATTTAGTTTAAGGAGTGGAGATCACCTGCATCAATATGCATAGGATACAATTTCTATAGGGGTCCTTTAAACTGCCAGAATTTGGGAATGATCCATGGAAGACTCAGACAAACACTGAAAACTGCAAGTTCTGGTATTTCTCTCGAGCTTCCAATGATTCTCCACTGAAGTTATCATGGATGATCAAAAGAAAGTCAGATGGAAATTACTACAGATTATATTTTAAGTCTCATGAATACACCTTGAAAAGAGTTGATAACATGTAAGCTTGTGTATTACCCTATTAAAGGTTTTGAAATTTAACTCAGACTGTTGGCCTAGATCAGGTCCCAGAGTCTCAGCCCATGGCTTTTTGAGTAAGAGGAGTGGTGCTAAACCTTGAAAAGTGGCTGAGCATCAGAATGCGATAAACCTTTCTCAGCATTTAGATCAAATCTTCCACTCTGGGTATGCATCTTTCTTTCTGATCCAGATCTGACAAAAGTTGTACAGTTACTTACATGTGATTTTCCAGGCCTGCCTTCAGAAGGAAGATCTTGTAGAACATATCATATGTAAGAATCCTCCCAGGAGCAATGCAGAAAATATTTGTGGAAGCCACTGTACCTTCTTGTGGTACCAGCTGCTGTATTCCAGTAGGTACAGACAGTTTAAATGTCCAAAGCCACTTGGACAGTCTATGAAGAGACACAGAGAATGTAATATAAGTGGGCAAGGGAACAGGGTGGGTAAGCAGTTTACTGGCAGCTGGGTGGCTGAGGGGCGGTAGACGAGTGCTGGGGGTGTAGTCAGATCAGATTGGGGGCAGTTGGGTTTGGGGGTATTTGGGTCAGGTTGGTGGGGTGTGGTCTGGCGGTAAATGGCGAGTCAGGAGAGTAGTCAGGTGGTCTGGGGGTGGAGGTAGTTAGGGAGTTAGAAGTTAGTCAGGTCAGGTCAGGAGAGTCAGTGGTCAAGCTGGATCTGCAACTGGCTGGGCTATTAGGAAGTAGTCAAGGGAAATTGGAAAGTCGAGAGATGAAGTTTGTAGTGGGGGTCAAGTGGAGGAGTCATTTGTATAGTTACCCAGGAACTAGAGATGTACTTTTATCATATATTTCCAACAAAGTGAGTCAGAAACCTACAAAATCTGTGATTTTTAAATCAGAGTTGGAGACTTTATTTGGCCCTGGACAATTTCCTCACACTTGGTGTATTGGAACTTCTGAAAAGTCCTGACACAATTCTGTCAAGTGTGTCTAGTCTCTGAACATTCAGAGTCTGGAAGACCTGGGCCATTGAGTTTCTGAATAAATTGCACAACAAATTTAACCTGGTTCCTTACTATTGAAATTGCAGGAGTGAGTGATATGTTTGCAAAACTGTTACTGAATGGTAGCCTTTACTTTCTTTATAGAGAATTAAGTTCCAGTAAAAACACACTTAATTTAAGAGCATTAAGCATAAGTAAACAAGCAGAGAGCTTGCTGAGCACTTCTTACTTGGATGTGGAACATGACGCGTTAGGTTTGCAACTCAATGTGGCTTACATTTGTCAGCAATCACCAAGGAAACCTTTGGTCCTGCAGTCCAAGTACTGACCAAAATGTCAACTGAAGTGAATAAAACCTGTAAGTGCTGGAGAAACTCAGCAGGTCTGGCAGGGTCCGTGGAGTGAGAAACAGAGTTAATGTTTTGAGACCGATATGATATTTCTTCAAACTGAGTTTCTTCAGCACTGCCTGTTTTTATTTCAGATCTCCAGCGATTTACTTTTATTTGAAGACTGAAGGGACAGTTAGGGACACTAAGAGTCATCGGTTTAAAAAGGATGAACAAGAATCTAAGTGATAAAGATATGAGACTTGATGGGAATGAATTCTTCATGTTTGTGGGAAACTGTGAAGTAATAAGAAGGAAATAAACAATGGGAATTTGGCGCTAATTTTCATGAAGTAACGCGGCCGGCATGGTTTTCCCATTTGGTGTATCTGACAGTTCATGTTATTTTGTGTCTCATGAGTGCACCTTGAAAAGAACTGATAACATAGGAGTTTTGAGGAAGAGTCACATATCCTGAAACATTAACTCTGATTTCTCTCCACAGGGGCTGCCCGACCTGCTGAGCTTTTCCAGCAATTTCTGTTTTTGTTAACAAAGAAGTCTGTTGATTACTCTCTTAAAGGTTTTGACATTTAACCTAGACTCCGCTGACAGGCAGACAGCTCATGGTTCACTAGTCACGATATTAATAGGCAGGAAACCTGATCTGGAAAGGGTTGCAGTGATGGAGGCACTGCATCTATCCAGCCTTGCTTTCGCACCCAAGGACAGTGTGGAATGTGCCACTGGAAGTAACCTCCTCACCATCAGGTTGTGGATGCTCCATCATTTAACTATTCAAGGCTGCGATGGTCTCTCAAGAAATCAAGGGATGTAGGGAGTGGTAGGAAAGTGGAGTTGGAACCCAAGCCACGCATGGTTATAATGAAAAGCAGAAAAAGCATGTGGGCCTGTAGTGTCTTCTCCAGCTTCTTTTTCTTACCCGCTTCACTAAGTCACACGGAACACTATTTGCTCTGATCTTTCTGTCCAAATCTCGCTACATACCAATGTCTCATTGAAAAATGGACGCGTGGAAGCTAAGGCCATTTAGTTGTGATGAAGTGAACTTATAATTGCCTTGTTTAAGACATTGTGCACATTCATTTCAATGTGGCACTTCATCCAAATGAACATGCAGCAGAACAAATGGGAAAGACTACAACTGCCAGATTGCATTGGGGCAGCTTCTTATCATCGATATTGAGAAAACAGCCTATTTAACAGAATAATAGAAATAAATTTCGGTGGAGCTTGAACACTTGCTCAATACCATACATCTCTTTCTCCTATATGTATTGTATTTCTACCTTTTCTTGCCATCTCCTTGGCTTTTCTGTTGCACCTCCTTCCTTCAAATTTAACTTACTCATTTTCTTCACTTATTCCAAGTCTCTTGTTTCCTAGATAGTTATGGTATCTGACATCATGTATAAAAGTTGGGCAGATATCTGTACTTAAATGTAACAGACTGGTAGATGGGATAAGCAGCTTGCTGCATGCAGTCTTTGGATCATACAAGTATTAATCAATAATGCTGTCAAGTACAGACTAAGAATACATCACCACTATTGAATGCAAACCTGACCCAGCATAAGGCCTTTTCATTTTGCCTATTTAAAATGGCTGCCTCAGCTTTCCTTTGTACGGTGACAGATGATCCAAGCCAGCTTTGGCTTTCCTGTGTTCTGTATTCCACTTCTGAACAAAGTTTTCTTAAGTGGCACCTCCCCGAAACCGGCGATCTGTTTTTTGGCCCTGCACTGCCCCCTCGAGGTCAATGTCATTCAGCGTGTGAACAACGTCAACAAGCAGTGGAATATTTCTTGGCTTTTCTAGGCTCAGTTACAAACTATCAGCATCAAAATTCCTAGAACTCGCCATTCTTCTCAAAACCTCTAGATTTTTTCTTTGAAGAAATACAAGTAAATAGCCTGATCTCTCTTTCAGATTTGTCTTTCCCAATTACGGAATTTCAAGAATTTTTTTTTTGAAGTCTACATTGTTCTCGAGTTCTATGAACTTGTAAAAGTGGCAGCTTAATAACTAATAAGACAATCCAAGAAATCTGAGTGACCATCTTTTAATTTATTTATTATTGAATGATACAGGTCTAAAGCATCTGAAATAAAATCTATGAAAGTATTGAAGAAAAAACTGGTTCATACACTTTTAGATGACCAACTAAAATGACAGGCTACCTGTTCAAAGTAATTCAGACACGATTCATTCAAAGCAGATTGGTCTGTAATAATTAAATAATAATTCATTTTTTTGAAAATACATTATGACAAACATCACTTATACTTGCGTATCTAGAAAATACAACTAATTGTAAGTTTCTTTAAATATTTCTTGTTTTTTTTCTGGACCACACCTCTCACAGGTTTTTCACTCTTTTTCCACAGTATCTATTACAAATTAAGCATTCAGCTGCATTTCTTATTATGGAAGCTGTGTACTTTGCAAGGAAAATTCTTGTACAGAGAGGTGGAGTCATTGTTCACCAAGGGTGCCTCTATATTTCTGAAAGGGTTGCCCTATTCCAAATAGCTTTCTCGTTAAAAGAGAACTGTTAAAAAAAATGAAGTTTTCTTTTAAGTCCTCTACTGTTACAGTGTCGCAGCCATCAAAGCCCCCTTCTAGCCATTTTCATTTACCTTGTGATTCTGACCCTTTGTGATGCTGTGCAGTTTCAGGGTAAACTGATCTCAAAGGTCCCCAAGGATGTTATTCTCATTTATTCACACAGCTCTTTGACTGTAACAGTCCATGTTTGGCAGCAGATCAACTCTCACTGATTCAAGATGCACAATACAGTACCTTTTTATTTTTCCCCTGGCCTTTTAATAAGGCCCATGTTGTCAGGGAGTTTCAATGGCTATCAATCGATTGGCATGTTACATTTCATTCATAGCTGCCAGTAGCTTTGGGACGACTACAAGAGATATAAAAGCTAGACAATGCTGAAAGAAATTATCTTTGGTGTCTTTGTATTCTGACATTTCTCCCAGTTCCATAGTAGACTGCTTCATTCACTGTAAGGAGTTAACACCCTGTTTAATTGTTGCCACACCTAAACCCTATAAAGAACCACATTGCTTATGCTTGGAACTCAGGCCAATTTACTCCGAGGTTGCATGCAAGTATATATTGAAACAGCTGCTCATTGGGAGCCCAGTTTCAGGTGTGTGATAGATCAGTTGAACTACCTTTGGTGCCATCTGTGTGTCTACAGGCAGTTCCTACCTTTGACAGCTGTCCCACCTCTCTGAACATCAAATACTTGTGTATAGTCTCTGGAGAACTATAAGACAAGGTTGCAGCAGTGACTGTCCCATGAGGCCACTATCATGAGATACTGTACCTGCCAAATGGTGTGTCATAAAGAGCTCACATTACCGGCTGGTAAATCATCTGATTAAAAAAGTCCTTTCATTTTTGCATCAATAACTGGAGGTAAAAATAAATGGAATGATCTTGAATGCTGCACAACCTTCACCATATAGGAAGGAGAAAAGATGATTAACCTCTACACACTGATCATAACACTGATATGATTTTTTGAAATGTAAATCAATTTACCTGACTTGTTTGATAATAAGCACTTCAAATCTATTTCAATTTTACCTTTGCCATTTTTTTCATAGATCCTAATGCATGTATTTTGATTTAGAAGTATAAATGTATATAAAGTCTCTCTATAGATTCCAGACCATTGAATGTTTATGTTGTGCTATTTTGAAATATGTGTAAATGAAAACCATTAAAATAAAAGCAAATTTTCAGTCTTATAGCGATCACAGAATATGGTATACAGATGCACAGAAACACAGAACTATGTACGAGACTGTTTAAACACCGGCTTGCTAGTTTGTTTAGGTTTTTGGCCTCTTCTCCGATCCACTAAATATTGAGACGCCCCAAGCCCAGTTATTCATTTACTAGTCTGAAATAATTATTTTCGGCCATTGCCACAGACTTCCTGTCTTTGCTAATAATTCCACCCCGATTTGGTTATTGTCATAGGTTAAACCAGACAGCTGGTAAGCCTGGCATCCCATTAGGTGCTAAGTTTAGCTTCTGACACCATGTCCTATTCATCATAAAAGCTGCCTCCTTCCACATCCACATTGGCTGCTTCAGTCCCTACCTCAGTGTATTAGCTGGTAAAGCCTCACACATGCTTTTCTCAATAACAGACTCAACTATTCCAATGCACATCTAATTAGTATCCCAGTTTCCATCCTTGCTAAACTTTGGCTTATCCAAAAAAAACTACTGCCTATGTTCTCTCATGCAACCCATCGGATCACTTATCACCCCTGTCCTCTGTGTTTTATATTGCTTTCAAATTTCAAATTCTTATCCTTGCATTTAAATTTCTCTACGGCATTGCCCCTCTTTTTTTCTGTAACATTTTTCAGTTTCTAACCCCTTGTCACTGGACTATTTGTTCCTTCAGTTTTGGTCCTTTGTGCACCTCCACTTCCCTTAACCCCATCATTAGTGGCCATGCTTTCAGCCTCTCATGCCTGTTTCACTCTTCCGAGATCCTTTCATTGCCTTCTCTTCTTTTAATGCACTCTTTAAATTTACCATTTTTCCTGGTCAATATTTATTTCCAAGTAACGTTATTAAAATTGATTATTTTGTCATTCAATATAATCCTGTTTTTGGGAGCCTGCTGGGAGCAAATTAATGACATTCCCACAGCGGCTATTCTTCAAAAATGCAGCATCACCTGTAAAGTACAATGGGACATCCAGAACTCATGAAAAGAGTTTGTATGGTTCTTTCTTCCCTTTTTTTTCCTTTCTTTTCTCACACTTTTCTACAAAGCTTTTTGTTCCCTGCCTTCAGTCCATGCATTTTAATGGTGCCTCTATGAGTAGCTTTGAGGTATTGTAAGGTGTTCAGTTGAACATAACGAGCCTGTTTTAAAGCTTAGTCAAAGCTGGACAACTCTCAGGATTACCATGCTCCTATCTCTACCTGTACATCACACTGTTGCATTGGTAGTGAATCACAGTGTACAACAGACAAGGTTTAAGATAAGGAGCAGGAGGTTTAGAGGCAATTTGAGAGAAAGTATTTTCATCCAGAAGGTTATGTGTACCTGAAACTCACTACCTGAAAGGGTAGTAAAGGTGGAAATCATCTACATACTTAAGAACTATTTAGATGAACACTTGAAACAACATAATATACAAAGTTACTGGCCAAGTGCTGGAAAATGGGATCAGAATAGATGGATGTTTGAGGATCAGTATGGTCATGATGGGCTGAAGGGCCTCTTTCCATGCTATAAAAACTCTATGACCCTAACTGCACTCAGTTCTGATGATGAGTTGGTGACCTGTAAAAATGGACAGGAATTTCAGCTTTGGATCAGGAACCCAACTTTAGCATCAAATGTAAATCTGACCCCACACTATGGCAGGGACAGTAATGCCTCCATCTTTAAACACATTGGGAATTATTAATGGTCTATACGAAAGGAAATGTGCTATCCTTCCCTGGTCTGGCTAACATGTGATTCCACTTCAGATGCCAAGAGCCATATGGTTTAATCTGAGCTGTTGTCTGAAATGGGCCTAGACAGCCAATCAGCTCAAGGGAAACTTGGGATGGAATACAAATACTGGCCTTGACAATGATGCCCACAGAATAAAGGGAATAAAATTGCCATAGCAGCCGGACCACCATTGCGGAGAGGATTCTATAAGATGGCCTGTGGCTGCAGCATACAATGGCCAAGTTTGGGGAGGAGGGGAGTGCAGGGTTGTGGGGGTAGTGAAAGCAGACTGGCAAAGCTCCAAGTGATCTTGGAGAACTAGTTCCTCAGTCCGCCACCTCCAGGCATCTGCTAGGCTCTCAATTCGGTGGGCAGAGCAGAGGATAAGGACTGGTATTTATCAGTAATGAGTTGGATTCTTTACTGACTTCTTGAGCCTTTAATTGACCTAACAAACTACTCACCACTTGCAGATGAGTACGTGTTCTTCAGTTGACCTGGCCTCTGGGGAAATGACCAGGAGTTGTGACCATGGAGGGGAACCGGCATGCTAAACACATTGGAAAGTTGCCTGTCTGCATGCCCCAGTTCCGCTCCTCTATGGGGCCAAGATCCTACCTTTTTGTTCTGTTTCTCTTTCCACAGACGCTGCCAAATGTGCTGACTACTTCTGACATTTGCTATTTTTAATTCGGATTTCCAACATCTACAGTATTTTTCTCCTGTTCTGATCTCCTAGGATCAAAAGATGACTTTCATCTTGGGCTACTATTGCCAGCAGCCCACTCTGCTTTTTCAGTTCAGCTGCAAGATTCTGGTAACAAATCAACTTTCGAGCTTGTCCACGGTTTCTGTGCTTGGTGTAATGTTTCCAAAATGTTTTTATTCCAAAAGTATAAAAGAATAACCAGCAGTTAGATTTGCTTTTGGAGGAAATGCCTTGGGATGTATTGCAATGCGATCCAAATACAACCACAACTTTCAGGTGTATGTAAGAATTATTAAAAAGCTTTGATGAAAATTAATATCCATGACATAAACAATTGTGTGGAACATACAATACCGTTTTGAGCAACATATAAAAATTTTCAACATAATGATCTTCAGGATTAATATTTTGCTTATCATCTGGCAAATACTTAGCTCACCTTTATCCAATTTCAAACTATTAATGTTAAAATCAGACCAAAAGTCTGCAGTCATGCCAAATCCAGTCATTAATTATTTAACTAATGGGAGGAGGAGGCTGTTTGAATGTTGCCCCATTCTCACTATTGGAATTGCTCAGCCAATCAGCTTAAGAGACAAGGTTAAACAATTTGCAACTATGTTTATACAGCTTTGCTGAATGGATGGTCCACCTTGGCTTCATGAAACATTCAGCACAGTGGATACAGCTCATGCTCTGGAACTCTGAGTATCGGGTTGTTCCAGTTTATCCGAAACATAAGTATTTACTGACAAAGTTGAAAATTGGGCAGTAATGGCTTGTACACACAAAGCAGGACAAATCCAATCCAGCTAATTACCTCCTTGCATAGTCTCAATCATCCACAAAGTGATGGAAGAGATGGCTGACAGCTCTAACAAGCAACACTTAATAGGCAATAACCATCTCACTATTGCTTATTCTGTTTTCTGCCAAGACCACGAGACTCCAGATTTATTAGGAGCTTTCGTCCCAGCATGGACAACCATCTGAATTCCAAAGGTGAATTGGGACTGTCTGACTTTGCCATCAAGGCAGCATCAACCGAGTGTGGCATCGAGAAGTCTTGGCACAAGTGAAGTTAGAATCAAGTGTTTGCAGCCATACCAAACACAACAAAAGATGCAGATACAGGGCCTTGATGAGGCGATACCTAGAATATTGTGTGCAGTTTTGGTCTCCTTTTCTGAGGAAGGACGCTTTTACTCTCGAGGGAATGCAGCGAAGGTTTACCAGGCTGATTCCAGGGAAAGCGGGATAGACATATGAGGAGAGATTAACTAGGTTAGGATTGTTTTCATTGGAGTTGAGATGAATGAGGGGTGATCTCATAGACACTTGCAAAATTCTAACAGGACTGGACAGGGTGGATACAGGGAGGACGTTCCCGATGGTGGATGTGTCCAGAATCAGGGGTCACAGAATGAGGATTCAGGGTAGACCATTTAGGACGGAGATGAGGAAGCATTTCTTTGCCCAAAGAGTGCTGAGCCTGTGGAATTCATTACCATAGAAAGTAGTTGATGCCAAAACATTGAATGTATTCAAGAAGCAGCTACATATAACACTTGGGGTGAATAGAATCAAAGGCTATGGGGAGAAAGCAGGGATTAGGCTGTTGAGTTGGATGATCAGCCATGATCAAGATGAATGGTAGAGAAGGTTTGAAGGGCCGAATGGCCTCCTTCTGCTCCTATTTTCTATGTCTCTGTGTTTCTATAGCTGTAGTTGTTGAAAGTCAATCATCTCAGCCCAAAGACATCACTGCAGGAATTCCTCAGGTCAATGTCTAAGATCCAATTAGTTTTAGTTGCTTCATCTATGACTTTCCCAGCAACATAAGGTCAAAGTGGGGAAGGCCATTAACACTTGTACAGTGAACTGCATCATTTGCAATGAAGCAGTCAAGCCTGATTGCAGTGTGGACAAAATTCAGAAATGTACAGATAAGTGGCAAGTAACAATGTTCTCTAGTTCCCTGGATGACTGCAGATCCAACAACACTCAAATAGATCAGAAGTATCTGACACCCATATGGTCAACATGCCATACACCACTTTCAACATTTCCTCTCACCACTTTTGGCCCATAGTGACAGCTATGTGTATTATGTATATGATGCACTGCAGTAACCTACAATGACTCATTCAACAGCACCTACCAAGCACATGACCACTTATTACCTAGAAAGGTGAGTGCAGTCAAGCATGTGGGAACATTGTCACTGCTATTCACAAATCAAACACCATTTTGATTAGAAAATATATTGTTGTTTCTTCATTTTGCAAGGTTAAAAACCTGGACGGATAGCTAAAGTAGTTAAGAAGGCGTATGGAGCACTTGCCTTCATTAACCAAGGCATAGCATTTAAGAGTAGAGAGGTTATTTGGAACTGAATAAAATATTGATTAGGCCACAGCTAAAGTACCATGTGCAGTTCTGGAATCCACATTTTAGGAGAGATGTGATTGCACTGGAGAGGATGCAGAGGAGATTCACCTGGATATTATCTGGAGAGTTTTAGCTGTTCACATAGACAGAATGGGCAGCCTGGGGTTATTTTCTTTGGAGCAGGGGAGACTGAGTAGGTTCATGATTGAGACATGTAAAATTATGAGTGGTATAGATAGGGTAGACAGAAAGAAACGTCTCCCCTTGATGGAGAGATCAATGACCAGGGCCATAGATTTAAGGTAAGGGGCAGGACGTTTAGAGGGAATGTAAGGTAAAGGGTTTTTACTCAGAGAATGGTGAGAATCTGGATTTTACTGCATGTAAGGGTGGTAGAGGCAGAAAGCCTCATAACATTTAAAACATTTTCAGATGTATACTTATAATACCAAGCCATATACGGCTATGGGCCAAGTGCTGGAAATGGGATTGGTATGTTTAGCTACTCGTTTTTGACTGGTGCAGAATCAATGGGATGAAGGGTCTTTTACTGTGTTGTAGATGTCTGTGACTCCATGGCTGAACCTCTTCCTAACAAAATAGTGGCTGTACACTAAACACACTGCAACACAAATTGGTAGACAGATTCCTCTGAACTGTGCAGCTGAGCTTTTCCAAGGGTCTGCAGATACCCATCAGCATGTTGATGCCATGCCAATGCATTCTCTTCTGGTTTTTCTAGCTGCCGCCTCGCACAGTCCTCAGAGCAGTGGCTTGAAAAATTAGAGGGAACATAGTTCAATGCCAACTTTTCCAAGGCAATTAGGAATAAACAGTGACAATTTTTTTGCTTTTGTTGGTTAAATCCACAGGATGATTAAATAAAAATCACCAAACTAATTGCTGTTACTTCTCCAACCACACCTCAAGATTATCTATAGAGTAAAACACAGAACATAAATTTAACATGACCTTCTTAATAACAGGATGGGAAATTAATTCAGATAATTGTTTAAAAGATACAGTTGCTGCAGAGAGGTACAATTGCCACAGAAAGGCTGCAGGAATATTAATGGATATTGGATAGTGTATGTGCGTTCTAGTAGCATTTCCATTTGCAATGTGGCTTGAAAATTTTTTGTGTTCCCACGGCTTCCTTTCCTAAATTTCTAGCTTTGGTGGTTTTTTTTAGGCGATCCAGGCCCAGACTTTATGGTGCAAATAGACTCTATTCTTGACAGGTGGGAGTGGGATTCCAAATAGTTGCGCTAGACCAATTTCATGCATGCCAAAGTTTCCTCCGATTTATGTGGGCAGGTGCATAATACACCACCCACAAATCAGAGGGAACAAATGGATGAATTATGTCATATGATGCATTTCCTACATTTGTGCCCTTAGCACTACTTGACGTAAGAAACATGAGTGCATTGCTGGTATTCATCTCTGCTGAGGGCATTCAAGCTGTGTGGAACTGGAAAGGCCACAGTTTCCTTATTGCAAACAACTGCAGAATCTTTAGTTGCGTAGTTAGCCCATTGAGTTACAGTTCAGCCTTGCTCTCATTGTCCTGAAATGGAAGCCTCAGTTTCCCCATTAATAAAAATAGAAAGCCTCAATTGAAAAGATAGCGACCGAAGCCTTACATTCAGGAAAGGAAGCAAAATCTCCTCATAATTCACACCAGAATTGGTTCATGTATTTAGATTTCAAAATTAGACTATTCTATATCCAACTGATTTTCAGACTGCCAACTCCTAGGTGAGACAAAAAATACTGGTGAAATTTTAGCCCAATCCTAATCCCTCCTGCTTTGTCTTGCTTCTGCAAAAAAAAACTAAATGGGTAAAAATGTTGCATTCGTTAAACTACCAATGAGGTGCCACCTGGTTCTAAGGTGGGGAACATCAATCTCATGTTGGGTCAGTTTTAGTTAATTCCTCCTTGAAAAATGTTGAAAAATCCAATCTTGCAGGTGTATGGTCTCTATGATGTAAAGTATATGAGTTCTGTATATTTTAATGTAATTCATTTTATAAAAACTCAGCAGGTCAGACAGCATCTGTGAAGAGAAATCAGAGCTAATGTTTCAGGTTTGGTGACCCTACCTCATTGTTCTGAGGAAGGGTCACTGGACCGAAAATGTTAACACTGATTTTTCTTCACCAATGCTGCCAGACCTACTGAGCTTTTCCAGCAACTTCTGTTTTTTTTTTACCTGATTTACAGCATCTGCATTTCTTTCAATTTTTAATTTCTTTTAGAATTTAGGTTTTGAATTAGTGGCATATGGGCATTATTTCATGCGTATAGTGGGGTTTAATGATTAGCTTGTCAGCATTTTTGAAGCCATGGTTTTTGAAAGCAATTTAAAAGAGAGATTTCCTGGAGTTCTAATAGAAATTTGTTGGCTTTGGGGGAGTTTTACAAGTTGACATTGAAGAACAGTAGTTTGATTTCAGTCAGAAAGTTGAAGTTCAAAGTATAAAACAGTTCTTTTGGAGCATGAAGTTAGTTCAGAAAAGACGGAATTAGGTTACCTCAGGTATCATTTGAAATATATATTTGGATGGAGCCCCAAAGAGGTTATTTGAGGTTGAAAATGTCTAGGCTCAGTTTTTTAAAAATTCATTCACAGGGCAGGGGCATCACTGGCTAAGCCAGAATTTATTGCTCATCCCCTAATTACACAGAGGTCTGTTAAGAGTCAACCACATTGCTGAGAGTCTGGAGTCACACATAGGCCAGACCAGGTAGGGTGGCAGATTTCCTTCCCTAAAGGATATGAGTGAACGAGATAGGTTTTCCTATCCATGGTCACCGTTAGACTCTTAATCCCAGATTTTTTATTGAATTCAAATTCTACCTTCTGCCATGGCAGGATTCAAACATAGGTCCCCAGAATATTACCTGGTCTCTGGATTAATAATCTAGTAATAATATCACTTGCCATCATTTTTTTCACACCATTATTGTGTGGATAATGAAGGTAAAGATGATCAAACTCTCAAGACTGAGAATTGAAAGCAGCAATTAAGTCAAACCTGTAGATGTGATAGAATGTTTGAGTACTATACAGAGGTACTCTTTGGAAAGATAGAATGCTGTACGCCTACTGTGTGTTTCAAAACCGTTCAAGTTGTACCGTATGTAAACAGAGGTAAATTGATTTATTCTATTCTACCTTCCTTTCTTGTGCAGAATACACTTCTTGTGTGCTTATCTTTCATGGAAAACTCTTTTGTTAAAGTAAGAAAAACATCCATCAAGCCAGATTTCATTCTGCGTTCTGACTTGTCCAGTAATAACATCATCCGGGATCATAACATTTCTCATGTGATCTCAATCCTGCTGTTGCTCGCCATTGACTTACATTTTGGTCCAGGTATGGTGATCTGGAGGAGACTTTAAAAAACCACTGTTATAGGAAATAAAAATTGTACATTTTACATTTTAATCTAGCTTTAATATTCTCTCTTCTCTTGTACTTTATAATGTATGAACTTGAAGAGTTGTTGTGAATTATTCCAAAATGCGAATGTAAAAGTAGAAGTAAAAATACTGAGACAGATGATTTATTTTTATTTATTCTTTCAACCAGCAATTTGGAAATGCTTCTAAACCTGAAATTTAGCACACAATCAGGGTTATTTGATGCACTACAGATGTACCATGTCCGTCTGTAAGAAGCCTTCCTCAGAATTACTTCAGCCATTAAATGTTTCCTGTGAAGCACCTTGGACAATTTTAATGTTGAAGATGCTATATACATACAAGTTGTTGTTGATACCAGCATTTAATCAACACATGCACTCTTTACTACCTGATATATTACTGACAAATGGAATTTCTTGCTTAGTTAATTCGAACAGAACTGATCTTTACAGGTCTCATTACTGAGAACAGTATGTTGGCATCAAATAAAACAACTGAAACATTCATTACTTTTCCTAAAATGCCTCCATTCCTCTTCTGAAAGCATTAATTGTTGCTGAAACACAAATCCAAAGCTAGTAATACAGCATTACCTCTGTAATAATTTGCTTAACTGGCCATTCTTTATGACTGCACATAGACAAGAGTGCATTATCATGTGCAACATCACAGCTAAGCAAAGCCCGGGGGTCGCGTACACACCTTCCTGCAGGAGTCATAAGGAACAGAAATTCTGGCTGATTTTCATTCTGTTAAGCGAGAATGCTCATGCCAATTGTAGCACACCCATGGCTGGGATTAACTAATTCAGTGCAGACTGTAGTAGATTATATGTAGAAATTTGCTATGCATCAACTTTGATTGTGAATCCTAGTAATTTCAGCTGCTGTTTACATGGGCATCAGATGTTTCTGGTGCTCTCTGAAATCACATGTCATTGGAAATATGCATAAGTACTGGAACTTCCTGGATTCCACTCACTCGCTCTATTTCTGTCTGTGCGGATCTTAATTACAGCATCAATTTTAGCACTGATTTGATTCCATTTCATGTATTGGTTACTTTATCCTACAATTTTCAAGAAAGTTCTTTGAAATTTTCATTTTGGACATTAACTGTTGCTGAAACAACAAAACGGCCCAAGGAGGAATACAATGGCTCAGCCACACATAGGACATATTGTGTTTGCTTCGAGACTCCGCAAGTAAGCAGCACACCGTAGATTGGTTGCAGGTTTCTGCAAAAAAGCCATGCTTATGTTCCACTTTTTATGACATCAATATTTCTCAAAATGTTTTACAGTTAAAGTCCTTTATAGGTTGTTGCTTGATATTACGGAATTGGAATATTGCTAAAAAACAGTCAGGTTGTTAATACTTATTACCTTGCATTCATCAGGACACATACAAGAATACCAAGTGTGAAATTGTTTAGAAATTTATACTGAATGAGAAAAATATGGATGCTGATTGGTTGGCAATTCCACTCCGATTGGCTGAGGTATTGACATGGAGAATGCACCAGGGAACAGTTGTCGCCTGGGCAATTTCGTAGTTCAGAAAAGCTGTGATGCGTGGACATGTTCTGTATTTTTGCCAGAATTAAGCCTTACATATGAAAATATGCAGCATCTTGAATAACAAATGAGACACATTGCGAGTTAGGCTGATAACCTTTCTCTCAAATTACCCTGGAAGAGTTAGGATTTGCCTAACATGTGGAGTTAGTGCTGTTAAGTGCTGTTATTTTATGCTGCTGTTAAGTGGTAACAACAGGATTGGTGTTCTCCACCAACAGGATGCTGCAGCCAAAAAGCACCTATCTGGATAACGTGGTGTATGAATTTCATGCTGGTGTGATGCTGCATATGTAACACTACATACCCTTGACTGTTTACAAGAAACAGAGCATTGACTGGATTCAACCAGTTTATGATGGATGTAATTTAACTGAAGTGCTGAGAGTTTGGTAAGTTGAGGTAGTTGATGGGGAGGATAAGGAGATGTTCCTTTGTTTTATTTTTTTTAAAAAATTACATTCTTTGGGAATTGGTTCTTACCCTTACCTTTGAAAATCAAATTTTTGGACAGAGGGGAAAAAGCTGATTGAATAAGGGCGAGTAATTGTATTTTCTGCTCTCTAATCTTCAGTTCATAGTAAACAGTCTAAAAGAAAGCTTTAAGTTGAGGTTGCAAACAAGCTGGCCGAGCCAATAGGTTTGATTGCGAATGTTTCGTCACCCTGGTGGGTACCATCATCAGTGCACCTCCAGTGAAGCCAGAGCTTTAAGTTATTTTGGTAATTTACCTTATTTAAAGTACTCTCGTAGAAGGGACTAAGAAGGCATAGATATTCTAAAACATGCAAAAAAGGTCACCCTTAATTGCATAAAATTATTAGGAATTGTAAATCTTAGCATTGTAAAGTCATTGATAATGCTGAAGTGTGATGGGAGGTGAAATGTTTATGAGAATTTATGAATTAATGAATATATAATGGTTATGGCAGGACAAGTGCAGTGACTACAGGATATGGATGCTTCTGGATGCTGGTGTGATCTACAGCAAATATGTATGCAATAAGCATTTGTTTGGCTCAGTTATTCATCTGGAAGCTGAGCTGCATCATCAGGGATGGGGAAAGTTACTGAGACACTTTATTGCAAGAGGCAGTCAAGTGAGTGGGTTAATAAATGGGCAAGAATGTGGCAGCTGGAGTGAAAATGTGAAGTTGTTCAATTCAGAATAAAACAGCAGAGTATTACTTAAATGGAAAATGACGATAGAATTCTGAAGTTCAAAGGAATCTAAGCATTTTAGTGCTTGAGTCACAAAAAGTTAGTATGCAGGTAAAACTCACAAAAAAGAAGTCTGACGTAATGCTATCTTTGCTGGAAGAGGAACAGGAATTAGATTAAGGATGTTCTGCTTCAGTTATACTTGGCATTGGCAGGGCAACATCTTGAATAATGAGATAACAAGGTGTAGAGCTGGATGAACACAGCAGGCCAAGCAGCATCAGAGGAGCAGGAAAGCTGACGTTTCGGGTCTGGACACTTCTTCAGAAATGGGGGAGGGGAAGGGGATTCTGAAATAAATAGAGAGAGAGGGGGAGGAGGATGGAAGATGGATAAAGGAGCAGATAGGTGGAGAGGAGGCAGACAGGTCAAAGAGGCGGGGATGGAGCCAGTAGAAGTGAGTATAAGTGGGGAGTTAGGGTGGGGATAGGTCAGTCTAGGGAGGACGGACAGGTCAAGGAGGTGGGATGAGACTGGTAGGTAGGAGGTGGGGGCGGGGCTTGAAGTGGGAGGAGTGGATAGGTGGGAGGAGAATACTGTATGCAGTTTTGGCCTCCTTATTTAAAGAAATACATTGGAGGTGGTTCAGAGAATGTTTACTCAATTGGTACCTGGGGAATGACTTGGAATGTTGGTCAAGCCAGCAATGCCCACATCCCATGGGTGAATGTTTTGAAAACTGATTGTGTTGTCTTGTGAAGAATTGTTGGCCAGACAGAGCCTGTTTTCACTGGAGTTCAGTAAAGTGAGGCTGACTTGATTGAATGATATTGATCCTGAATGATGTTGACAAGATGGATATGGAAAAGATACTTCCACTTGTGGATGAGTCCAGAGCTTTGTGGAACTGTTTTAACATTCGGAACACCCTTTCTGTAGAGTCAACAGGATAGCTTTCCTTCTCTCATAAGGTTGAGAGACTTTGGAACCCTTTGCCTCGGAAGATATTGGAGGCAAGTCATTGAATATTTTTGGTAGGCAACAGAATCAGAGATTATTGTGGGTAGTTGGGAATGCAGAATTTGAAACATTAAAAGATCAGGCATGATGGAACAGGGTGAAAGTGCCAATTAACCGACTTATGCTCTTAATTCACATGCTCGTATGTTTGCATAAATATTTAAGTGGGTTGTGTCAACATCACTAAGGCAAGAATAGAATTGGGCTGGATCGCCAAAGATTGATGAGACATTGGGCTACCTTCAAAGGAGAGATAATTTAATCACAGTCAAGGTTTATTTCCTCAAAAGGGGAAGGTAGGACAAACAAATCCAGAGCTTCCTAGTTGAAAATGGAGATAAAAATTGAGTTAAACAAGAAACATTTGCTTCTGGCAGGTGTTAGACAGATAATGCAATTGAGAACTATTCCAAGCACAAGGGGTGTGGACAGAAAGTGAGGAAGGAAGTAAGAGAAACAAAGAAAGCTTATGAAAAGAGACTGGCAACTAACATTAAAGGGTGAAAAAGTAGAATCCCAGAGTCTTTTTGAGGCACATAAATTGTAAAAGTTTAGTATGAGGGGTTAATTTGGGATCAAAAAAAGAAATACACATGGAATCAATGAGTATGCCTGAGATATTAAATGTGTAGTTTGCGTTTGTTTTCACCAAGAAAGAAATAGTACAAAGGCCACAGTAATA
This sequence comes from Rhincodon typus, assembly GCF_021869965.1. Taxonomy (NCBI): domain Eukaryota; kingdom Metazoa; phylum Chordata; class Chondrichthyes; order Orectolobiformes; family Rhincodontidae; genus Rhincodon; species Rhincodon typus. Next base: position 36,647,354 of record NC_063336.1, read on the forward strand.
GATGAGAAAATTCAATAATTGGAATGGATTAAAATTGATAAGGAGGTGATATCAGATAAGCTGTCAGTCCTTAAAACTAACAAGGCAGAAGGAAACTTCAGAGGCTCTAGATAAAATGTTCTTTCAACTCATCAGCAGTGTCAGGAGACTGGAGAATTGCACATGTTACATCATTGTTCAAAAAAGGGTTTAAGAATTAGCCCAGCAATTTCAGACTAGTCAATTTCACTTTGGTGGTAGGAGCATTTCTAGAATCAATTATCTGCATGAGAAATAAATCAGCATTGATGCATGTGGATTAATTAAGGAGAGCCAGCATAGAGCTCTTAATAAAATATCATGTTTAACTAACTTTCTGGAATTTCTTTGAAGATGTATCAAAGAGGGTTAATGAGAACAATACTATGATATTGTGTACAGTGTGCACCAGTATTGCGTATAGTTCCAGATACTGCATGTCAGGAATGATATGGACATGTTGGAGAAAGTGCAGAATAAGTTTATGAGAATGATTCCAACATGATAACACTTGCGATAAGAAAATAGAGAGAAGTTGGGATTGTTTTCCTTTAAGAGAAGATATTGGAAGTGGTGGTCCAGCGGTACTATGGCAAGACTATTAATCCAGAGACCTTGATAATGTTATGGCGATAGGGGTTTGAATCTCAGCATAGCAATAGTGGAATTTGAATTAAATAAAAATCTGGAATTAAAGGACTAATGATGACCGTTGAACCATTGTCAATTATTGGAAAAAAACCCATCAGGTTCATTACAAACCTTTAAGGAAGGAAACTGCTGTCCTTACCACGTCTGGCTGACATGTGACTCCAAAACCACAACAATCAGGGATGGGCAATAAATACCAGCTTAGCCAGCAACATCCACATCAACTTTCAAAGTCATGTGTGCCTGAACAAAATGGATAGGAAGAGACTTTTCTTTTAGTTCTATAAGGATGAAGATTGAGATGGCACAGATTTGAAGTATTTTGCAGAAGTTGCAAATGTGATGTGAGAAAAAGCTTTTTGTTAGTGTTTGGAAATGTACTGCCTAGAAGCGTGATGGACGTCGACTCAATTGAGGCATTCAAGTGTGGATTAGATGATTATTTATGTAAGGGCAATTTGTACAATTACAGGGAAAAAAACAGGAGAATGGCATTATGTTGGACTATTCATTTGGAGAGCCAGTGCAGAAATATTGGGCCAGATGGCTTCTATCCTTTTGAAGCCTGTAAGAATGTTGTATGCTTCAAGGAAATTGCCTCCCATTCTTCTAAGCACGACAGAATGTTAGCATAACCTCCTCAATCTCTCTTAATAAGACAATCTTTCCATACCAGGGAGCCATCCAATGAACATTCATTGTACTCCGTCTTTAACAAATATACCCTTCCTTAGATCAGGAGACCAAAACTACAAACAATAGTCCAGTTAAGGCCTCACCAAGATTCTATACAATTACAATATGGCTTATTACTTCTGTATTCAAAACCTTAAATAGTGAAAGTCAACATAAAATTTGCTTTCCTAATTTCTGGCTGCAGCTTCATGTTAGCTTTTAATGGTCTATGAACAAGGACACCATAGTATCTATTGACATAAAACCCAATCCTCAATCCATATCAATATATTCCCCTAATCCTGTACTCTCTAACTCTGATTACTAATCTCCTGTTTTGAACCTTATCAAAAGTCTTCAAAAAACCAAATATACCACATCCACCGGTCTCCCTTATCTAATCTACTAGTCAAATCCTCAGAAACTCTAACACATATGTCCAATTATGATTCCGCTTTCATAAATCCATGTTGACTCTTTTTAATCTTTCCATTATGTCATAAATGTCTGCTTATCACATCTTTTATAATATTTTATAGAATTTTTCCAACTACAGACATCAGGCCAACAGGTCTGGTGGTTCCTCATTTTTTTGTCTCTCCCTCTTTTTTACATAGTGGAGTTAAATTTACTACACATTAATCCTTAGGAATAATTCTGGAATCTACAGGGTTTTGGAAGATTGCCACCAACAAATCCAATATCTCTGCAGTATCCTCATTCAACACTTTGGATGTAATTCATCATTGCCAAGAGATTTATCAACTTCAGTACTGCTAATTTCTCCAACATTAATTTTTTTTTTTACTTTAGCTAGTTTATTTCAGTTCCTAATTTTTGCCAGTGCTTTGGTTCTCTGGTATTCCTGGGAAGTTTCTTACGTTCTTCTCTGTTGATACAGATATAACATATTTGTTTAATTTTCCTGTTGTTTCATTATTTCCCTTATTAATTCACCTACCTTGACCCATCATGGGACTACTTTTGTTTTTGCTATTTTTTTTTCATTTTACATATCTATAGAAGCTTTTACAGTCCATTTTCATATTTTTGCTAGTTTGCTATAGAAATATTTTTCAAAATTTTTTTCTCATTCCTTTTCAGTTTCTTGGTCATTTGTTGCTGCATTCAAAAATTCTCCCAGTCTTCAAGCTTATTACTTTTTATGATAATATTTCTCAGTCTCTTCCTTTGATCTAATTTAATATTTAACTTTTCATGTTAGCCATGGTTGGATCTTGTTGCTTGTTGGACTTTTGTGTCTCAAATCAATGTAATTTTTTTGCAAACAATGCATTATTTATTTATCTGTTAGTTATTGTCTATCTGTGTATCTTCAAACCTTTAAATGTAGTTTCCCAACCTCTCACAACCAGTTTGTTCCTTACATGTTCGTAGTTTCCGTCGTTTAGATTTAAATCCTGGTTTCAGATTAAACTGCATCACTTCCAAACTTTATGCAAACATCCATTATATTATGATCACTCTTTCCTGGTGGCTTCTTTACAATAAGTTTATTAATTAGACCTTTCTCATTGCACAGTATTATTTTTAAAGTAATCTGATTTTTTCTGATTCCTCAATACACTACTCTATGAAACCATTTTGACTATATTCCTGGAGTTCATCCTCCAAAAAATTAGTGCTAATTATGTTTACCCAGTCGATTTGTAGATTAAGGTCCACCATGATTATTGTAACAAGTTTGTTGCATGCACCACTAATTTCCTGATCAATACTGTACTCTGCACTGCCACTATACTTGATACCTATAAACAATTTCCACCAATGCTTGCTGCCCCTTGTTGTTTCTTAGCTCTAACTGAATGATTCTGTATCTAGAGTTTTCAAATGAAGATCTTGTCTTACAGAAGTACTGATCATACTGTTTATTTACAACTCAACCCTCACTCCTTTCTCTTTTCCCCTACCTTCATCCTGAATGTACATGCCTACAAACAATTACATTATCTGGCAGCATCTGTGGAGAGAAATCAAAATTAATGCTTTGGGTTGAGTGACCCTTCCTCACAACTGGCTTGAACTAAAATGTTAAATATGATTTCTCTCCATAGATGCTGCCAGATCTGCTGAGCTTTTCCAGCAATTTCTATTTTTGTTTTTGATTTGCAGCATCTGCAGTTCTTTTGTTTTTTAACAATTAAATCATACCTGTTTACTTCCATTTTCGATCTGATTACAAATGTTGTGAATAATCAAAATAGAGCACGTTTAATTATGACCTCTTATTATTTTCAATGCCTTTACTCTTATCTGCTGATGCACTCTTGCATTTTTGTAGGGACTTTGTCCCTTCCTGCCATTCGGATTGCCAATTTCCTTTTACAACTGTTTACAATCTTGCTCTTTTATTTTGTCCTCGCTACTTAATTTATCACGTCACGTCTCAATTAGTTCCTCACTTCCACTATTTAGATTAAGACCCACTGCATCCTAATTATCTGACCCACTGGTACATTGGTCCCACCATCGTTCTGTTGAAGACCACCTCAATGTTACAGCTCGTGTTTCCCTACTGACACTAATGACAATGACTTATGAATCAAAACCCACTACTCCAAAAGCAATTTTTGAACCTTGCATTTAATTAATTTGATTTACCCTACTCCAGTTTAGTTGTGGCTCGGGTAATAATCCAGAGATCATTACTTTTGAGGTAGTACGAACTGTTGATGCTGGAGAATCTGAGATAACAAGGTGTAGAGCTGGATGAACACAGCAGGCCAAGCAGCATCAGAGGAGCAGGAACGCTGACATTTCGGGCCTAGACCAATTTGGCCCCTGATGCTCACACCTCCTTAGCAGACCCTCTTTCCTAGTTCTGCTTATGTCACTGGTACCTATGTGGACTACTACAGCTGGGATTTGCCCCCCCACACAAACTTCTCTCCAGCACAGAAGAAATCTTCCGAACCCTGGTATCTGGCAGACAACACAGCCACATGGACTCTCACTCTCAGCTACAGAGAAATGTGTTTATTCCTCTTAATATACAATACAAATAATCTACTAACTATTAACTCCCTCTCCTAAAATGGCCCTTGAAAGCACGATGCCATGGTTATTTCACTCATCTATATTGCATCCCCCAGCTTTCATTCATACAGACTGCAAAAGTCTCCTTTACTATCTCCTCAATTCACATAACTATCTCACTCACAGTCACACCATAAAGACCCTGAACATGGAACAAATCAGACAATTTTATCCTATGGGTTGTGAGCACCTCCTGAGACAAAATGCCTAGGTACATGAATATGAAAGGTTTAGAGGGATATGTGCCAAACGCAAGCAAATAAGACTAGTTTAGTTTGGGGAACATTGTTAGAGTGGATGAGTTGGACTGAAGAGTCTATTTCCATGCTGTATGACTCTATGACTATAAATGTTTGGATAAAAATTTGGATATGAAGTATGATGTGTGGAAGTGTAAGATTATCCACTTTGGCAGAAAGAATAGAAAAATATAATTTTATTTAAATTCAGAAAGACTGCTGTAGTAGCATGGGATCTGGGTGCTCTTGTATATGAATCACAAACGGTTAGCATGCAGGTATAGCAAATAATTATGGCAAATGAAATGTTGGCCCTATTTCTCGAGGAATGGAGTATAAAAGTCTCCTTCTGGTGATCTTTCGAAATTAGGAGGCAGCTTGCCATGGAGTATTGTCCATAGCAACTGCATCCATGTGGAGTCTTTTAGATTTATAGAATCCCTACAGCGTGGAAACAGGCCCCCTGGCCCAATAAATTCATACTGACCCTCACAGCATCCCACCCAGACCTATTCCTCTATAAACCACCTAATCTACACATCCCTGAACACCATGGGCAATTTAGCATGGCCAATCCACCTCGCCTGCACATCTTTGGACTGTGGGAGGAATCCGGAGCACCTGGAGGAAACCCATGCAGACACGGGGAGAATGTACAATCTCCACACAGGCAGTCACCCGAGGGTGGAATCAAACCCATGTCCCTGGCACTGTGAGGCAGTAGTGCTAACCACTGAGCCACTGTGCTGCCACATGGGATGCCTGTTTAACATGGGAAGCACTGCAGCTACCATATGGTTCTGGCTAATCGGGAACAACTCCCACTCTTACTGCCTGGTGTGGGCAAAGCATAGGAATTAAGTATTGGTAATCAACCTTTTGCTCATCCGGAGTCCTGATGGAGGGTGTAAACCTGAAACATTGACTTTCCTGCTCCTCTGATGCTGCCTGACTTGCTGTGTTCCTCCAGCTCCACACTGTATTGACCCCAACTTTTTGATCATGTTGTGAATGCACCTTCTGTGTTAGTAAGTGCTGGGGTGGGATTCAAACAGAGCTTTGTGCTCAGAGTTAGAAATGTTACCCATTGAGCCGCAATACCTCCCAGTGTAAAAGCCGTGAAGTGTTATTGTAACTATGCAGTGCATTGTTGAGACCACACCTAGATATGGATAGTTTTGGTCTTTTTACTTAAGAAGGGATATACTTACTTTGGAGGTAAATCACAGAAAGTTAATTTGGTTGATTCTGGGATGAAGGGTTTAAATTGTGTGGAGAGACTGGGATATACTCATTGGGTTTTAGAGGAATAAGAAGTAATCTCATGGAAGCACATGAGATTCAGCGACTTGAGAGACAAGATGCTGAATTTCTCCTGACTGGGAAATAAAGTATAGCTTGTGTCCTATTTCAGAAAAATAATTTTTGAAGATGGAAATGAGGATGACTTTCTTTCCTTAGAGGTCCATTGTTATGGATCAAGTATAGACATATTTGATTGAGTGTAGCATCATGGAGCCCGAGCAAAACTTGGGTCAATTGGAATGAGGGGAAATTCCTCCACTGGTTAGAGTCATAAGAAGATGGTTGTGGTTTTTCGAGATCCATCATCCCAGCTTCAGGACATCTCTATAGGAACTCCTCAGGTAGTGTCCTGAGCCCAACCATCTTCAGCTACATCATCAATGACTTTCCCTCCATCAGAAGGTCAGAAGTGAGGACATTTTTCAATGATTGCACAATGTTCAGCACCATTCACAACTCCTTAGATTTTAAGCAGTCCATAATCAAAAACAACAATACCTGGACAGTAGCAAAGGTGGCAAGTAACATTCATGTTACACAAATGCCAGGCAATGAGTATCTCCAATGGAAGACAACCTAACCACTGCCCCTTGACATTCAATGATGTCACCATCACTGAATCCACCCTGCTGATTGCCACTGACCAGAAACTGAACTGGACTAGCCATTTAAATACAGAGATTACAAAAGCAGGTCAAAGGCTAGGAATAAAACAGCGTGTAACTCTTCAAAAGTATCGGAATATTTTGACATGGTAACACACAGAATACATAAAGGGGAGACAGCAGATTAATATAGAGATAGTAGGAACTGCAGATGCTGGAGAATCCGAGACAACAAGGTGCAAAGCTGGATGAACACAGCAGGCCAAACAGCATCATAGGAGCAGGAAGGCTGACGTTTCGGGCCGAGACCCTTCATCAGAAATGGGGGAGGGGAAGGGGGTTCTGAAATAAATAGGGAGAGAGGGGGAGGCGGATAGAAGATGGATAGAGGAGAAGATAGGTGGAGAGGAAACAGACAGGTTAAAGAGGCAGGGATGGAGCCAGTAAAGGTGAGTGTAGGTGGGGAGCTAGGGAGGGGATAGGTCAGTCCAGGGAGGACGGACAGGTCAAGGGGGCGGGATGAGGCTGGTAGGTAGGAGATGAGGGTGCGGCTTGAGGTGGGAGGAGGGGATAGGTGGGAGGAAGAACAGGTTATGGAGGCGGGGAGGAGCTGGGCTGGTTTTGGGATGCGGTAGGGGGAGGGCAGATTTTGAAGCTTGTGAAATCCACATTGATACCATTGGGCTGCAGGGTTCCCAAGTGGAATATGAGTTGCTGTTCCTGCAACCTTCGGGTGGCATCGTTGTGGCATTGCAGGAGGCCCAGGATGGAAATGTCGTCTGAGGAATGGGAGGGGGAGTTGAAATGGTTCGTGACTGGGAGGTGCAGTTGTTTATTGCGAACCAAGCGTAGGTGTTCTGCAAAGCGGTCCCCGAGCCTCCGCTTGGTTTCCCCGATGTAGAGGAGGCCACACTGGGTACAGCGGATGCAGTATACCACATTGGCAGATGTGCAGGTGAACATCTGCTTGATGTGGAAAGTCTTCTTGGGGCCTGGGATGGGGGTGAGGGAGGAGGTATGGGGGCAGGTGTAGCACTTCCTGCGGTTGCAGGGAAAAGTGCCGAGTGTGGTGGAGCTGGAGGGGAGTGTGGAGCGGACAAGGGAGTCACGGAGAGAGTGGTCCCTCCGGAAAGCAGATAAGGGTGGGGAGGGAAAAATGTCTTTGGTGGTGGGGTCGGATTGCAGATGGCGGAAGTGTCGGAGGACGATGCGTTGGATCAGGAGGTTGGTGGGGTGGTACGTGAGGACGAGGGGGTTTCTTTTTTGGTTGTTATTGCGGGGAGGGGGTGTGAGGGATGAGTTGCGGGAAATGTGGGAGACACGGTGGAGGGCGTTCTCGACCACTGAGG
>NC_063336.1:36675252-36695104 GCF_021869965.1 Rhincodon typus
CCCCTTCCTAACTCCCTACCTACACTCACCTTTACTGGTTCCATCCCCGCCTCTTCGACCTGTTTGTTTCCTCTCCACCTATCCTCTCCTCTATCCCTCTTCTATCCGCCTCCCACTCTCTCCCTATTTATTTCAAAACCCCCTTCCCCTCCCCCTTTTCTGATGAAGGGTCTAGGCCCGAAACGTCAGCCTCTCTGCTCCTATGATGCTGCTTGGCCTGCTGTGTTCATCCAGCCCTGCACCTTGTTGTCTCGGATTCTCCAGCATCTGCAGTTCCTACTATCTCTGATTCTACTTGGCCAACTCTTCATAACGCTGTAATGCAGTTCTATAAAACATAACATCTTCACAAAATGCAGTGACCTATGAATTACAATTGGAGATAATCGACTGGCACTCCCAATTGGAAGTGGCAACTGCAGGGAGAACATCTTCCAGATCATAAGAATATATGCCGTGATTTGCCTCCCATGGATTTTAAAGAATGGAAAATTGTGCCCGTTATGCAAATTATTTTTTTTGTACACTCCCTAAGGGTTCTGTATCACGGATACAACATTAGTGTCTGTCGTCAGGTTGTTCGCACGAATACCTAAAGCGAATGTTACTTATGCCACGTCAGATACATTTAAAATGACTGACTGCCATGAAAATAAGATGAATCTTTTTAGTGACTGTACTTACTTTTACCTCCAGTCCTATTGATGGAAATCAATGCAGATAACAAAGAGGGTAACAGGGATAATTTTTAATGTTGGGAAAGATATTGAAAAATTTCCTCTCCAATTCATGAAACCATGTTCCTAGTGACAGCCACAAGGGTAATGGAATGAGCACTTTGGTACTGTGGCCTTGTGCCTGAACCACACTACACTGGAAGCAGGATCAACGGATTCATGCTTCTAAACTGTTTATTGTCCATTTCATTCCCTTTTCACATTTCTTCTGCAGCCTCAATCAGTCTGTAGAGAAAGGCAAAAATCCCCAAGTCACATCTGTTTAAAAAAATGGTCTCGAAAAATTTGGCATATGTTTCAGTCAGTCTGTTAAAACTGCAACTGTACTTTAATAAGTAGAGACATTAATAACAGATTATGGCTAGACGCTAATTCCCTCATCTCACGTTGAGCATGGAGCAGTAGATAACAAAAACTTAGGAGAATTGTGCACATTCATTCATGACTTAGTCCTCCATAGACAGCCCACTACTACACACAGAAAGTATATGAAAAATAGGAACACATTACAATCAAATATACTTGCTCATTGAGTGCCCATCTTTTGCAGTTTGGGCTGAGATGTTTTAAATGGTGGAGTGCTCTGGTCTGCCTGCGGAAGAGTCAGTGGAGAATTTGTTTTGCTGATACTGGCTGCCTCACAGATATTATTTGGCTGGAGATGGGACTTCTACTCTTCACTGAGGGCAAGGTTCTGCCTCAGAGCTGGATAATCTAATTAGCTTACAACTCTCCAGGTCCAGCAGTGCCAGAAGGTGCAATTGTCAGGACTAGGGCTAAAAAGAGTGTCCAGAATCCACGAACTGGGCCCTGATTTTTGTTCTCGGTTTGGGCGTGTAGAGACAGGAGAATGCCTAGCTCCGTGAATGCAACCTTTAAAACTAGCCATCCGTACTCCCTATCTTCAGTCCTTGGTGGAAGTCGGGCTGGAGGTGGACTGAATCAGGAGTTGGACTGGAAATGGGATGGATTGGGAGTTTAGATGGAGGTGGACTGGATTGGGAGTTCGGCTAGAAGTAGGATGGGTTGGGAGTTGGGGTGGAGGTGAGATGGATTGGCAATTAGGTTGGATGTGGGGTGGATTGGGAATTGGGCTGGAAGCAGGAATGATAGGGAGTTGAGTTGAAAGTGGGAATGATTGGAAGTTGAGATAGAAGCAGGAAAGACTGAGAGTTGAGCTGCAAGTGAAATGGATTGGGAATTGAGCTGGAAGCGAAAATGATTGGGAGCTGAACCAAGCAACCCATGAAGAACTATCAGTTCCTATGGTGGGCTGGGCTGAAAGATTTCCTCAGGGCCTCCAGCACTGTAGTCAAAAAATAAAATAAAATATGAAATATTCCTCTAGCCTTCGACCCTTACACTTTTCTTACTCCCTACTTCAATCACATGCTCCCCATTTCCTACCCATGCAATATGATACTCTCTATCTATCCTCCGGGGGCTCTCATATTGCTTACACCAACCTGTGGCACTCTACACATTTACTTCATAAATGCCTGCCAACATTTTGGCTGCTTTCACCTACTATATAAGATAATGATGCTGAAGATTGCATAAAGCTCCATGCAATCTGATGATGTCGCACTGGATTGAACGGCGGTAAGGCAGAATATCTTATGATCCTATGAAAAACAGACCTATATTATTGGACTTGTCACAATAATTATACCAATGTTGGTCTTGCAAATGTAACTTCACCTAAAAAAGCTAAGATATCTGAATAATATTTAGTTTATTGCAAGAACCTCTTCTTGTTAAGCCTTAAAAGTGGTTGTTCCTCAACCACTGTGACCTAAATAGGCTCTTTGGCTCAGGATTAACAGGATTTTGACCCAGTGACACTGAAGGAACAGCAATATATTTCCAAGTCAGGCTGGTGAGTGGCTTAGAGGGAAACTTGCAAGGAGTGTGCTCCCAGATATCTGCTGTCCTTGTCTAATAATTGTACCAATACTGGTCTTGCAAATGTAACTTCACCTAAAAAAGCTAAGATGTCTGAATAATATTTAATTTATTGCAAGAACCTCTTCTTGTTAAGCCTTAAAAGTGATTGTTCCTCAACCACTGTGACCTAAATAGGCTCTTTGGCTCAGGATTAACAGGATCATCGTTCTACCCACAGACAACATTGTCCTTCTTCACGTTCCATGCCAAATCACCTGTATCCACTAGTATCCATGCTCATAAGAGCAAAAGTAAGATTCTATTACTTAAAGTTCTTTAAGGCAGATGACATTCAATCGAGAAAAATGCTCTAATCCATAAAAATACACCTTTTCACTGGTCTTGACAGTCTTAACATATTGACACTTCCTGATAGGATTTGACAAGTTGGACAGTTGAACATAGTTTACATACCTTTTTATACACAATCTTCTCCACAAGTAACAATCACAAAGCGTGCCTGATTTTACTCCTCTGATTTTACAGCCACAACACTAGCATCCATCCAGTAATGTGGAAATTTGCCCATTTTCTCTACGACTTAGAAGCTTAGGGGCGATCTGATCAAAGTCTTCAAGATGATAACAAGAAAAGTCAGGGCAAAGATAAATAATTTCCGCTGGTTGGAAATTCTAGAACTAGGGGCATCATCTTAAAAATTAAGGCCAGACTGCTCAGGAGAGATGTCAGGAAGCACATCTGCAACACAAAGGGTGGCAGAGATTATGAACTCTCTTCCACAAATGGCGGTTTATGGTAGATCATTTAATTTTAAGCACAGATATTAAAGAGAAATGGACCAAACAGGTACATGGAGTTAGGCCACAGAATTAGCCATCATCTCATTGAATGGCAGACAGGCTCAAGGTCTGAATGGCCTACTCCTGTTCCTATGTTCTGCTAAAGCCACTCAGCTCCTGACATCATTACAGCCTTGGTTCAAACATGGGCACAATAGCTGAATTCTAGAAGTGAGATGAGAATGGCTGCAATTGACATCAAGGCTATATTTGACCAAGTATAGCATGAAGAAGCCCTGGCAAAACTGGAATCAATATGAATTGGGGAAAGCTTTCTTCTGGTTGAAGGAAGATGGTTGTTGTTGTTGGAGGTCAGTCATCTCAGCTCCAGGATATCTCTACAGGAGTTCCTCAGGGTGGTGCCCTAGTTTTAACCATCTTCAGCTGTTTCATCAATGAAATTCCCTCCATCATAAGGTCGGAAGTGGAGATGTTCGCTGATGATTACACACTACTTAGCACCATTCACAACTCTGCACATACTGAAGCTGTCCATAATAAAAAGCAGAAAGAACTGGGCATTAGCTAGGTTTAGGCCAACAACTGACAAGGAATATTCATGCCACACAAATGCCATGCAATGAACATTTTCAATGAGAGAATATCTAAGGATCACCCTTTGACATTCAATGGCATCACCAACACTGAATACCCCACTGTCAACATTGGGAATCACCAATAACCAGAAACTGAACTGGACTAGCCATATAAATACTGTGGCTACAAAAGCAGGTTGGAGGCTAAGAATCTTGCTGACAGTGATTCACTTCCTGACTCCCCAAAGCTTGTCCACCAGCTACAATTCAGAAGTGTGATGGAATACTGGATGAGTGCAACTCCAACAACACTCAAGATGCTTGAAATCATCAAGGACAAAGCAGCCCAGTTGATTGGCACCACATCTATAAATATCTATTCCCTCTACCACCAACACTCAGTAGTAGCAGCCGTGTGTACTATTTACAAGATGCACTGCAAAATTTCATCAGGGCTCCTTAGACAACACCTTCCAAACCCACTTCCATCTCGAAGGACAAGGACAGCAGATATCTGGGAGCACACTCCTTGCAAGTTTCCCTCTAAGCCACTCACCAGCCTGACTTGGAAATATATTGCTGTTCCTTCAGTGTCACTGGGTCAAAATCCTGTCAATCCCTCTGTAACAGCATTGTGGGTCTACCTACACCAAATGAATTGCAGCATTTCCAGAAAACAGATCAGTACCACCTTTTCAAAGGCAACTAGGATTGGGCAATAAATGATGGCGCAGCTAGTGATGCCCACAGCCCATGAATGAATTTTTGTTGAGAAAAACACAAAGAGAAGACCTGCCGTGATGTGGGCTAATCTCCACACTGCAGTTTTCTTATTCTAGGGACTCCAATATTAGATTGGATTGGATTGGACACAGCTAGTTACTTTAATAGCTAGCTGCCTGTGTAAAATACATGTGAGAATTCTAAGTGACACAGCCTCTTGAAATTGGGAAATGCCAGCTTAGGGCAGACTTGCGATTCCCAATGCCTTCTGCCATTTCCATCAAAAGGCAGAGGCTCTCTGTTAATGGAAAGGCTAGCATAAGTGTGCACCCCTCGGGACAGGCAATGCGTACTGCAACATCCACCGTACCAACCCTCACCCCCTCCATGATGTTGAAAGAGAGCTCTTGATGGAGTTGCACTTACCTCTGTACACCCTTATTCCTTCTACCCTTTCTGCTTGAAGTTTCTGAACTTCACTCGCCTGATCGAAGATTGAGGCTGGATGGAAAATGATCTTTTATTGGTCATTATTTGGCTACTAAAGTCCTGAATTGGGGTGAGGGTGTGTGGGCTAACTTAGCCATTTCCCCTGTCATTGTAAAATTGCAGACAGCTTGGGGTAGGGAGGAAATCAGTGGGAAGATCATTTAGAAAATTTTATGGGATCCACCCGTGCCTGGTAGTCTGCTGTTGAGGGAATGTTAAATTCTGCCCCTGAATTTTGGTCCATAATAATGAGCTCCCAGTCCCTTTGGTAATTTCTTTCAGCTAGGGATTATGAACAGGTCTGTTTAACAGGAGGGTCAATAAAGAATAAATTAAACTGGAATTCAGCAGCTGACAAGAACACAGAAACAGCTCTCTTTTGACTGAAATTTGTACAGTGCTATAATTATCGAATGTAATTCAGATGAGAGATGTTTTCTATATGTAGCTTAAGGTTTATGAATGTTGTAGAAATGTTAATCCAACCAAAATAAGCTTGGAACGGTACAAGGGTACACACTACTATCTTTAGCTCTTGTGCTTAATTATTGCTCAATAATATTTAGCATAAATGGCCTCTAGACTGTGTTATACAATTGCTTCTTTTTAGATATTTTCTCAGTCGAGTATTTCATGCCACAATAAAGGGGTGGGTGTGTGGTTTGTTACATGATAAGTTTCATTCATGGTATCAATGCTGATCTTTAACAAAATTTCAGCCTGAGCAAAGACATTAGGGATATGGAGATGGGTTTTTGGAGAGCAGTAAACAACATTTGAAGGATAGAGGTCAAATTAGCATTTATTTGCACACCCCAGACCCCACAGTAACTACCAGTCACATGAGGCCTTAAGTTTACTGGTGGACACAGCATGCTCCCTCTCAAATACAGACAAAACCCCAGAAGAGAGGCAGGGCATCGGATGTAATGATGCTTTTCACAACAACCTGTTGCCTGCACTATGTAATGGCCACCATGGTCAGGCCCAGGAGAAGACCTGTAAGGAGGTCTTCCCATAAGCCTTTCCCTCTCTGCACTGGGTATCTGAAGATGGGGCTGAAGTGCAACCTAGGATTTCAGAGCAGGCCCTTTATGAAATAAACAGGGACTAGGCTACAAAACTTACAAGTAGCCTGGGATCTGGTTGCACAAGAAGGTTGCATGGTCAAAGAAAAACAAAATTTAATGGTTAATGGAAACTTACAAAGAACTTACAAATTACAAATTACTTGCTAGAATCAAAATTTATAAAAATGAAACAAATGTGTTATTATCCATGGTGATGATACAACCCAGTCCCATTTCTAATCTTTTTAGAAAATTATAGACATAGAAGGTAAGATTTTATTTTGAATGGTAGACAACAGTTTTTTAAAAAATGGAGTTGTGTTTATGGAGCTTTTGGAGAGACCTACATGTGGACAGCTCTGGTGCGAGTTTTTTTTATATATCAGAGGATTGAAAGTTGTCTGCTGTACGACTTGAGGAGGAGTTTTTTTTTTAAATTCAATTGTTCAGCTAAGTGATGATTTTATTTAAGATTTGTATGTTTGAGTTTTTTTATTTCGTATTTTTTGCATGCTTAACGTTAATTATTTGGGTAAGGAAAGGTCATTTATTTTATGTATAAGGTGCTATTTGAAAGCTGCTTCTTTTTAGGCTTAATGCTATTGCGGGTATACAAGAGACACAGAGTTAGCTGGTGAATAAATTTAGAGAAGTGATTAAATTGCAAGATCAGTCAGATAAATGGGTGACTATCAGGAAAAGTAAGAAGGTAGTTCAGAAATCTCCTGTGGCTTTTTTGGGTACTGGTGAAAAGGATAGTCTCTCAGAGGAAAATCAGTGAGGCACTCAGATCTTGGGCACTATGAATGAATCTTATGTCAGGCAGGGTTTGACCAAATTTAAAAGAATAATTGTTATAGGGGACTCTCCTGTCAAGAGCATAGACAGGAGATTCTGCTGCAGTGAGCATGAATCTAAGATAGCATGTTACTTTCCTGGTGCCAGGATTAAGGACGTCTCAAAACATTTGAAGCATATTGTTAAAAGGGAGAGTGAGAAACTGGAAGTTATTATACAAATTGGTAGGAATGGCATAGTTAGGGAAAAATTTAAGGCTTTCCAGAATGAATATAAGAGGTTAGCTAGAAAATTTAAATAAACAGAAATTAAAAGTAGTAATCTCTAGTTTACTCCCAATGTGAAGCATGAATAAGGAAAAAAATAAAAGGATAAAGGAGATAAATCAATGACTGAAGAGGTGGTGTAATGTTTAGGTATTCAGGTTCTTGGATCATTGGGTAAAATTAGATCACATGGGATTCAGAGTGAGCTTGCCAATTGGATACATAATTAACTTAACAGAAAGAGACAGTAAGTGATGGTGGAGCGTTGTTTATCGGACTGGAGGCCATGTGACCAAAGGTGTCCCACGGGGATCGATGCTGGGTCATCTTTTGTTTGTCATTTATATGAATGATTTAGATGAGAATATAGAAGGTATGGTTAATAAGTTTGTGGATGACACCAAAATTGATGGAATAATGGATAGTGAAGAAGGTCATCTAAGATTGCAAAGAGATCTTGATCAATTGGGTCAATGGGCTGAAGAGTGGCAGATAGAGTTTAATCTGGATAAATGTGAGGTGTTGCATTTTGGTAAAACAAATTTTGGCAGGACTTATACAATTAAAAGTAGGGACTTAGGTAGCGCTGTAGAACATAGAAACCTAACAGTTCAGGTTTGTGTCACATATGATTAACATGGTTAAGAAGGCGTTAGCACGCTTGCCTTCATTGCTCAAACCTTTGAGCATAGGAGTTGTGACATAATGTTAAATTTGTACAGGACATTGGTGAGGCCTCTTTTGGAGTGCTGTGTCTAGTTCTGGTTCCCCAGTCATAAGAAGGATATTATTAAGGTGGAGAGGGTTCAGAAGAGATTTACCAGAATGTTGCTGGGAATGGAGGGTTTGTGTAATAAGGAGGGGCTGGATAGGCTGGGACATTTTTCCCTGCAGTATAGGAGGCTGAGGGGTGATCTTATAGAGGTTTATAAAATCATGAGGGATGTAGATGAGATGAATGGCGGGTATATTTTTCCTATGGTAGGGGATTTCAAGACTAAGGGGCATATTTTTAAAGGGAAAGGAGAAAGATTTAAAAAGACAGGAAAGGCATTTTTTTACACAGACGGTGGTCCATGTGTGGAATGAACTTCCAGAGGAAATAGTGGATGTGGGTACAGTACAATGATTAAAAGATATTTGGATACATACATAAATAAGAAGTGTTTGTTGGAATGTGGGCCAAGAGCAGGCAGGTGGGACTAGTTTAGTTTGGGAGTATAGTTGGCGTGGACTAGTTGGACTGAAGGTCTATTTCTATGCTGTATGATTCTATGACTCTATGACATTAGCAAACCAGATGAATTTTTCATGACAATTGACAATGGTCAACATAGTTATCACTAGACTCTTAATTCCATATTTTATATTTTTTGGATTCAATTCCACTACTTGCCATGGTGAGATTTGAACCTTTGCCCCCGGATCTCTGGATTAATGGTTGTTTATTGATAATATCACTAAGCCGTCACTTCCCCATAAAGTGGTTTATTGCCTGACAACAATAGTTGCAAGTCACAATATAAATAAAACAAAGGACTGCGGATGCTGGAAATTGAAAAGTAAATATAGAACTGTGCCACTTTGTTGAAGGTTTACTGGTCTAAAAACATTAATTCAGTTTTTCTCTCTGTAGGTAATAGTCACATTGCTTAGTGTAGTACAATTTTACAGACGATCAGGAGCCTGGCATACTACTTTGGACTCAATTGGGATCATATATCATCAGACTGGGTGGAGTTGAATGCAACTTCAACATTAAATTCTTCAGAACTATTGTCTTAAATAATTACATTGTGCCCCCCCTAAGGTTTTATCTCATAGTTAACATTTATAAATTAATGTACACAACTACTTTAACATTGAAAACTACCCATACTCATCCCTGTGCCCCATCCAGAGGTTGCACAGTTCCTTCAGAATGCATTTGTGATAAAGGCTGTGTACTTCATGTGTATTAATATCACAATTTTAGTTTGGATTTCAAATAAATCATGTACGGGTGTTGGCTTCTTTTGTGAAGAGTTTCAGATTAATTTGGATTAATTAATTAATCAGTCTTTCCAGCACCATTACGTAATCCAGTCTATGTCAAAGCAGGGAACCCCTGAAGTGTTCATGGAAAGTGGTTTTGATGCACTGGCTTTATGAGCTTGTTTTTGGTTTAAGATCATCAATTATTGATTTTGGCTGAGGAAACCCCAGTGATTGATAGCTCTTAAAAAGATCTCACTGTGATTAGAATCAGTCCATAGTTTATCTCCTAGAAAGGAGTACAGAACTGTTAAGAGAATAAGTTACCTTAATAGAAAATTAGTTGGAGTAACTTCCAGACTAGGAGTGATTGATTTGAAATTAACAGTGTTGGAAATAGGAGTTCCTTTAAAACTGATTTCTACTATTTGCTGCATAGCATATAGCACTGAACTACTGTTTGAATAATTACTTGACTTTTTTTCCAAAAATAAACCATTTGTAATAACAAGACATTGGGAAGGTAACAATAAAGACCACCAAGGCCGCAATGTTACATAAATTGATGTCTAGATCTGCCTGGCACCATAACGATATTTCACTTTATTTGAAAATTGGCCAAAAGATTTTTGGACCTTAGTGTTAAAGAATGGTTTGACAGATACAACTATGTCTGTGTACGCAAGTTTGATAGAAGAACAATTGGCAGACTTTGAAATCGTTTTAAAAGAAATGTTCCATGCTTTTTTTTTATTCATTTTGTGCGATGTGGGCATCACTGGCTGGCCAGCATTTATTGCCCATCCAGAGTTGCCCCTAAAAAGATGGTGGTGAGCTGCTTTCTTGAAATGCTGCAGTCCACCTGCTGTAGGTTGACCCACAATGCCCTTATAGTGAGAATTCCAGAATTATGACCCAGCGACAGGGAAGAAGCAACGATATATTTCCAAGTCAGGATGGTGAGTGGCTTGGAGGGGAACTTGAAAGTGTTAGTGTTCCCATGTATCTGCTGCCCTTGTCCTTCTAGGTGGAAGTGGCCATGGGTTTGGAATGTGCTGACTGAGGATCTTTGGCAAATTTCTGCAGTGCATCTTGTAGGTTGTACACACTGCTGCTATTGATCGTCAGTATTGGCGAGATTGTATGCTTGTGGGTGTGGTGCCAAAAAAGTGGGCTGCTTTGTCTTGAGTGTTTTTGGAGCTGCACCCATCCAGGCAAGTGGGGAGTATTCCATCACACTCCTGACTTATACCTTATAGGCTTTGGGGAGTCAGAAAGTGAGTTACTTGCCACAGTATTCCTAGCCTCCTACCCGCTCTTTTAGTCACAGTGTTTATGTGGTGAGTCCAGTTGAGTATCTGGTCAATGATGACCCCCAGGATGTTGATAGTGGGGAATTCAGTGATGATAATATAATTGAATGTCAAAGGGCATTGGTTAGGTTGTATGTTATTGGTGATAGTTATAACCTGGCATTTGCATGGCGCAAATGTTACTTACCACTTACCACTCAAATCTGCATATTGTCCAGAACTTGTTGCATTTGAAAAAATGGATTGCTTCAGTACCTCAGGAGTCATGAATGGTGCTGAATATTGTGCAATCATCAGCGAACATATCCACTTCTGAACTAATGATGTAGGGAAGATAATTGATGGAGCAGCTGAAGAGGGTTGGGCGTAGGACATTACCCTGAGGAACTCCTGCAGAGATGTCCTGGTGTTGACATGACTGACCTCCAATAACCACAACCATCTTCCTATGTGCTATGACTCCTATGATTCCAACCACTGGAGTGTTTGCCCCGATACCCATTGATTTCAGTTTTGGTGCTGGTGCTCCTTGATGCCACACTTGGTCAAATGTAGCCTTGATGCCAAAGGCTGTCACTCTCACCTCACCTCTGGAATTCAGGTCTTTTGTTCATGTTTGAACCAAAACTGTAATGAGGAACAAAAACAAAGTTGCTGGAAAAGCTCAGCAGGTCTGGCAGCATCTGTGAAGGAAAAAAGAGTTAACGTTTCGGGCCCAGTGACCCTTCCTCAGAACTGGACCCGGAACGTTAACTCTGTTGTTTCCTTCATAAATGCTGCCGGACCTGCTGAGTTTTTCTGGCAACTTTGTTTTTGTTCCTGATTTACAGCATCCGCAGTTCTTTCTTTATATTAAGACTGAAATGAGGTCAGGAGCTGAGTGGCTTTGGCAGAACCCAAACTGGGCATCACTGAGCTTATGAGCTTGATGCTGAACCTTGACTATTAAAATTTATGGTAAGAAAGGATCTCAATCAGACATTTGTACAATTTGCAAGAGAAAACTGATGTTAGAAAAATGTAATGTAAAGGAAATTATAATAATGGAGGAATTCAGAAATAGAATTCCTGCAAATTTAGAGTTAATTACAGTAATGGTAATTACATTCGCTCAGATTCATGAAGTTGTAGTTCTGGCAGATACCTACGGATCTGGTAGTGTGTATTGACGCAAGTTTAATAAATAATCCTCTCAGAAGAAATGACCAAAATATGGTCGAATTTAGCATTCAGTTTGAGAGCGAGAAACTTGGGTTGGAAACAAATTGGTTAACTTAAATAAGGGCAATTACAAATGAATGAGGGCAGAGCTGGCTGGAATGACCTGGGGAAGGAGTTTAGCAGTGAAGATTATTGAGGAAAAATGGCAGAATTTTCAGAAAATAGTTCATGGCTCACAGCAAACATATGCCCTGACGAGAAAAAAAGGTTCTAGGAAGGGTATAAACCAACCATAGTTAACAAGGGAAATTAAGGACTATATCAGATTGAAAATTTAAAAAAAAAATGCTGCAAAGCTTAGTGATAAACCAAAGGATTGGGATAGTTTGAAAAACAAGAACAAGACAAACAGAAAACTAATAAAGGAGGACAAAATAAACCATGAGGGTAAGCTTGCAAGTAAGATCAAGACAAACAACAAGAGCTTTCTATATATAAAGGGAGGAGAGAAGCCAAAGTGAACATAGGCTCCTTAGAGAATAAGGCTGGAGAAATAATAACAGAGAACCAGGAAATGGTGGAGGAGTTGAATAAATAATTTGCATCAGTCTTCATAGTAGAAGACACGAATCTACTATGGGGAGAGAAGAGGAGAGGAAATAAATACAATAGCTATTATTAGAGAAAAGTGCTAGGAAAACTAATGGGGTGAAAAACTGATATATCTCCTGGACCTAGTTGGATGCATTCTAGGATCTTAGAGGAAGCAGTTAGAGATAGCGGATGTACTGGATAGTAATCTTCCAGAATCCTTAAATTCTACAAAAGTCCCAGAGGATCAGAAAACTGCCAATGTAACACCTTTATTTAAAAATCAAGAGATTAAAAACAGGTAACTACAGGCCAGTTAGCTTAATGTCTGTTATTGCAAAAATGTTAGAATCAATTTCAAGAGTGTAATAGCAGAGCACTTAGAAATGCATAATATTTAATAGAATCCCTACAGTGTGGAAACAGGCCCTTCAGCTCAACAAGTCCACACCAACATTTGGAGCATCCCACCCAGACCCATCCCCCTATAACCCTCCTAAGCTACACATCCCTGAACACTACAGGCAATTTTAGCATGGCCAATCCACTTAACCTGCACATTTCTGGACTATGGGAGGAAACTAGAGCACCTGGAGGAAACCCATACAGACATGGGGAGAATGTGCAAACTCCATGCAGGCAGTCGCCCCATTGTTGAATTGAACCCGGGTCCCTGGCACTGTGAGGCAGCAGTGCTAACCACTGAGCCACCATGCCACCCTTACAATCAAGAAGACCCAGCTAGCTTCCTGAAGAGGAAATCATACCTGACAAATTTTCTAGAATTCTTTTATGTCACAAGCAGGATAGATAAAGGAGAAGTAATGGATGTAACATATTTGGATTTTCCAAAGACATTTGATAAAGTACCACACTCTAGGTTACTTAATAAAATAAGAACCCATGCCATTGGAATTAGTATATTAGCATGGATAGAGGTATTGCTCCCTAATAGAAAATGGAGAGTTCGGATAAGAAAAATGTTTTCAGGCTGGCATCCTGTAACCAGCTGTGCCCCAGAGGAATCAGTGCAGGGGCCACAATTATTGGCAATATATGTTAATGACTTACATGAGGAAAATGAATGTACTGTAGCCAAGTTTGCAGATGACGCAAAAGCAGGTGGAAAAGCAAGTGTTGAACTTTTAACTTTATTCAATTATTTTGCTAGTTTGTATTAAGAAGAACTTAAAGAAGAACTATTACCTTATTTCTTTATTTTTCTACTTATTATATGAAGGTAATGCTTAATTTGTTAAACTTTGTGTCTTTTATAACTTTGTACGTTTGTTTTTTACACCTGAGATGGTGCCATGTGAGGCGACATTATACACTTTTCACTGTACTCCTATATTTGAATACACGTGACAATAAAATCTAAATCTACATCTAAGTGGTGAGGATGACACAAGGAGTCTGAAGAGACAGGTTAAATAAATAGGCAATACTTGGCAGCTGGAATATAAGTCGATATACTGTGGAGCTGGAGTAATACAGCATCAGAGGAGTAGGAGAATCGATGTTTTGGGCCTAGACCCTTCATTAGAGTCCTAATGACATTGACTCTCCTGCTCCTCTGATACTGTCTGACCTGCTGTGTTCCTCCAGCTTCACACTGTATTGACTTTGACTCCAGCATCTGCAGTTCTTGCAACTCCGAGTGACTTATAACCCCACTGCAAACTATCTTCCAAGGATGCCCACCTTGAAGAAATTGTCCTCCTCCCTCCGGAAAGACCTCAGTGGACAGTCGTGATGAAGGGTCTAGGCCCGAAACGTCAACTCTCCTTCTCCTCTGATGCTGCCTGACCTGCCCCGGTTCCTCCAACTCCACACTGTATCGACTCTGACTCCAGCATTGCAGTTCTTGCTATCTCCCAGTTGGAACATAATGTGGGGAGATGTGAGGTTATGCACTTTGACATGAAGAATAGGTGAGCTGAATATCACTTAAATGGAGAAAGACTGCAGAAACCTATAGAACAGAGGGATCTGAAATCCTTGTCCATGAATCACAAAATGTTAGCATCCAAGGTAAGCATGTAATAGGGAAAGCAAATGGAATGTTGGCCTTTATTTCCAAGTAAGAGTATAAAAGTAGAGAGGTTTTGCTAAAATTATATGAGGAATGAGTCAAAGTACAGCTCGAATTCTGTGAACAGTTTCGACCCTTTATCTAAGGAAACATATACTGGCACTGGAGGCAGTTCACTAGGCTGGTACCAAGTATGGAGAGACTGCCTTGTAAGGAGAGATTGTGTATGTTGGAATATAGAAGATTAAGTGGAAAACTTATTGAAACATACAAAATTTGTAGTAGACTTGATAGAGTTGACATGGAAAGACTGTTTCCCCTTGTGGTTGAGCCGAGGACTAGAGAGCATGATCTCAGAATAAGGGGTCACACATTTAAGACAGAACTGAGGAGGAATTTCTTCTCCCAGAGGGTGTGAATCTGTGGACTTCATTATCACAGAGACAGTTTAGTCTGGGTCATTAAGTATATTGATATAAACATAGTGACAAGGAGCAGGAGTAGGGCATTTGGCCCTACAAACCTGCTCCGACATTCAATATGATCACAACTGCTCCTCTATCACAACTACATTCCTGCTTTCTCTCCAAATGCCTTTATACCCTTAATAGCTAAAAATTTCTCAATCTCTTTCTGCATATACTCTGGCCCTGTCTCCACAGTGTTCTGTGAGATCCAATTGACTTACTAAGAAAATAAAGCCACAAGATTCCAGGGTTTTTGAACTAACAAGAATTCTTTAATAATTAGAACCAGTTACAATCTAATACATTTAAGATTAGCATGTGGTAAACAGCAAATGTGAACAAGGAAGGATCCATGGATTTCTCAGCAACTCTTCCCGAATGTTGATGACATGATGAACCATTATATCTCACTAAGCTTCATTCAGGATTACAATTCTTCTTTTATTGATCTGCCATTGAAATTCCCACTGAAATTCCTCTCCATTATATACAGCCTCAATGACTGCTCCTGTTTCTAGTTGATCACTCTCCTGTCCTGGGTTTACAACTTGTTGAATTCAAACTCCAGTGTTAACTTTCTGTCAGAACTCTTCACCAAACTGCAAAGCGCCCTTAGGATTTTCAACATCCACTCACTCAGCTGTACTGAAGTACTCATGCTGGCAACCTTCTTCCAAACTTCCAAACATTGCGTACAGTTCTGTTCGCCGCATTATAGGAAGGATGTGGAAGCATTGGAAAGGGTGCAGAGGAGATTTACCAGGATGTTGCCTGGTATGGAGGGAAGGTCTTATGAGGAAAGGCTGAGGGACTTGAGGCTGTTTTCGTTAGAGAGAAGAAGGTTAAGAGGTGACTTAATAGAGACATACAAGATGATCAGAGTATTAGATATGGTGGACAGTGAGAGCCTTTTTCCTTGGATGGTGATGGCTAGCACGAGGGGACATGGCTTTAAATTGAGGGGTGATAGATATAGGACAGATGTCAGAGGTAGGTTCTTTACTCAGAGAGTAGTAAGGGCGTGGAATGCCCTGCCTGCAAAAGTAGTAGACTCGC
This sequence comes from Rhincodon typus, assembly GCF_021869965.1. Taxonomy (NCBI): domain Eukaryota; kingdom Metazoa; phylum Chordata; class Chondrichthyes; order Orectolobiformes; family Rhincodontidae; genus Rhincodon; species Rhincodon typus. The sequence continues at coordinate 36,691,216 of NC_063336.1, forward strand.
CAACTTTAAGGGCATTTAAATGGTCATTGGATAAACATATGGATGATAATGGAATAGTTTAGGTTAGATGGACTTCAGATTAGTTTCACAGGTCGGCGCAACATCGAGGTCCGAAGGGCCTGTACTGCGCTGTAATGTTCTATGCTCTATGTTCTATGTTCTAAACCCCATCACAGCTTCTCCCACACAGTCAATGGTCATCCCAATTTTACAGCGATCCCCAGGACTTCTTCCAGAGTCCTGTCTCCAATTCCCTACTGCTTCCTAAGTTCATTCTAACAGCACTGAGCCAGCCAATGGCTTAATCCTCACTTCAGCTGCCTTCCTAACTGTGCAGCTAAGTGGCCCACTCCTAAAATAGAGTCTTCTCTGAATCGGCCTCCAACTGAACGACAGCCCTGGGACTGCTTTTTCAGTGACCCTGAACTGATCTGACTGACCTATTGGATACTTTACTATAAAAGATGAAGGACAGGACAGAACTGAATGTTGTCAGTTAACATGCTTTGGAATCATCTGATCTCTGAATGTTACATTCTTTCAAAGTCCCAGAAACGGAGTCCATCTTAACACCATGCTACGTGTTGCAGGCCATTAATCTACATAGTCATATCTTTTAAAAAAAGTGTACAAATTTATCAAACACTTTTTACCTTTATTTCATCTCCTCCGAATCTACAAATGTTCACTAATTCAACCTAATTATCACAAAAGGAGAGGTATCTCCTCACGCACCAATTTTTTTTTCTATTCATTCATGGGATGAGGACATCATTGGCCAGGCAGCAATTATTGCCAATCCCTAATTGCCCAGAGGGCAGTTATGAGTCAACCACATTGCTGTGGGTCTGGAGTCATATGTAAGCCAGACTGGGTAAGGATGGCAGTTTCCATCCCCAAAGGACATTAGTGAACAAGATGGGATTTTCCTAACAACAGGCAATGGATTCCTGGTCATCATTAGACTCTTAATTCCAGATATTAACTGAATTCAAATTCCACCAGCTGCTGTGGCAGGATTCAAACCCAGGTCTCCAGAACATTACCTAGGTCTCAGGATTAACAGTCCAGCAATAATACCACTAGGTCATTGCCTCCCCGGCTATGGAGATAGACCAATACACATGTAGAGAGACACTGTGGGTTTATTACTAATGGTGGTTGATGATGCCATTTGTCTGGCAGAGTGATTAATGAAGACAAAAGTATTAATTGGATGTAAGCTAGACTCATATACAGAGTTGGACGAAGGAGTGAGCAGTAAAAAGTAAATTTCCAGTTGGAGTAGTGAAACAATTCCAGTCGAAGGAATTGATTTTATCTTGAAAAATAGTGACATGACTTTCATAAGTATTGGCCTCATTGAGGGTGATGAAACAACTAGTTGAGACAAAAGAAACTGAGATGCTATGGGAGGAACATTCCGGATTCCTGACTGTATTGTGTCTAGATCTCAGGCTCATAAAACTAGACAGGAGGAAGAGGTGACTAGGAAAAAGCGAGATAGCTTGAAAATTCAGATATCGGATACAATTTTCAAAAATTTTGGTAAAAAGAATGAAGGTAAAGAGAATTCAGCTGAGATGTTTAGTTCATCTCTGTTGATAGAAAAGCAACAAGTAAACCCTGAATACAGGAGTTACCTGCAAAATAGATAATTCTGTATCTAATTTAATCTGTTCTGCCATTGAATAAGCTCATGGTTGATAAGTATATCAATACCCACAACTTGCTTTGTTTTCCTATCCTTGTCTAGCTATAATCTATCAATCCCAGGTTTACAATTTATCACTTTTTGTGGGAGGAATTTCCACACTTCTATTATCTTTTGCACAAAGAAATGTTTCTTAACTAGATCTGATCTTAAGGAAAGCATCAATTTCCAATGGGAGCCTAAGAGCTCTTCCCCAAGTTTAACCTGCTCTTGCTCCCAAAATCCCATACCATGTTAAAATCAAAATTTTATACTTTCCACCAGGAATTACTAGCTGATGACCAAGGAATAGAATTTTCCTGTTCTTTAGTCCAGTCTCTCAGACCAGTTGGACTAGCCATTATGCCACCTGCATAATAATGCATACGTGTGCAGTTTCATTAACACTATAAAATGTTCTAAAACCTCTGAAAGCAGCATCACTTTGAAGTAGTCATTACCACACAGGGTAATGCATTTATCCAGTAAGTTGTGGGGGAGGACAGCTATTTGAGGTATGACAGGGTATTTATGCATCAGCATTAACAGTCCTTCTGGCTAAGCCATTTTAAAGAAAGGGTATTGTTTTCCTTTAATCCAAGGATAGATTGTTTCATTCAAAACTGAGTGGTTAAAAAAGAAACAGACCTTGGTACTCAGACCAACCAAGTGTGATATGTATAATTAAAATGTGAAATTTAGATTTAAAGAGTATGATTTTAATCTAACTCAGGTAGGAAACAGGCAGGCCTGATTTTACCTTTCATTAAAGTCAATACAAGGAAAACATGATGAAATTACTCTGACATTAATCATCTGCTACTTGATCAATGGATTATCTTCAAGATGTGATGTTCACATTTAAGATGCAAGGTGTGTATGATACAAGACTTTCAAGCCAGTATTATCCAGACTATAAAGAAAAATGTCCTTTATTTGTCTGCTGTATGATCTAACATTTCTCTAATTATCCTCTGGAATGGCAGGTCAAGGAAGTGCACCACCCTTATATTCATATATTCTGACAATTTTAAATGGGGTGGCAGTAGTATTTACATGATAATACATTAATTTGGGAGTGCATTAGGGGCCCACTGGCATCATGCTGACCATGATGTGACAATGGTAAATGTAGAATCAATCACTTTTTTTAATGTCCCTAACTCAGATGAGAAGAATAGGTGAGACAGAATCCCTCCAGGTGACGAGCCAAATTCACATTTTACCCTGTTAATACCAAGCTAAAGAGGTCAACTTTGTCACAAATACATGAAAGACCACCAAGCTGAAGTTCATGTGCTTTAATGAAAATGATTGACAGCAAAGATCAAACAATAGGTTCAAAAGGAATTTTCTTCAGAGTAAAATGTTACAGGGCAGACCTGAAAAAATGGGATTACTATATTTCCACTTCCATTAGTCTAGTCTGTGTTAAATGTCATGCACCTGGGGATATTCTGTCCTTCCTAAAACCTGCTACTTTAGACTTTGTAGAGCACTGCTTTCTTTTGGTGTAATTAACAAGTTAAAATGAAACATTGGTAAAGACCCCAGTAACTGGGCATTTTACCATCACAAAATGAAACCAATATTTTGAATACAAGCTCTGTGCTGAGGATTGTTATGACAATGAAAAAAAGTTCTGTATTCAAACTTAGAGAAAATTGAAGATTGTTTTAGGAAGAATTATGTTCCAATTATTTACAACACAAGCATCCAATGTGTTGTGCACAACATAATGTTTATGTTTCTGTGGTGATTGCTAACGTAAGTCCAAGTATAAAATAGCTTTTGTGTTATTTATGCCACTGATGCAGGAATTTTAATTCTCAGATGGTCAGCCAGAATTTGTATGGACATATGTAACATTGCCTGCTTAAAGCAGGAACCCAGAATTGGCGCTCAAAATTCTAGTGGCATAATGTGGGCAGCACAGAGGACACATGACTGTCACTTGGGTTAGTTTAAGTTGGGAACAGGTACCATTGAAGCTTTTGCCACTCACCTCATCATGAAGAGTGAGAGATAGCAGGAACTGCAGATGCTGGAGAATCCGAGACAACAAGGTGCAGAGCTGGATGAACACAGCAGGCCAAGCACCATCATAGGAGCAGAAATGCTGACGTTTTGGGCCTAGACCCTTCATCAGAAATGGGGGAGGGGAAGGGGTTCTGAAATAAATAGGGAGAGAGGGGG
>NC_063336.1:36695504-36713981 GCF_021869965.1 Rhincodon typus
TAGAAGAGGCTTCGCAGTGAGGTTAAAATTGAATCAGAGATAGCAGGCCTCACTGCGAAGCCTCTTTTATGGATGCCTAGCCTGAAGAAGTTACCCTCCTCCCTCCGGACAAACCTCAGGGGATCTCTCCTCTATCCATCTTCTATCCGCCTCCCCCTCTCTCCCTATTTATTTCAGAACCCCTTCCCCTCCCCCATTTCTGATGAAGGGTCTAGGCCTGAAACGTCAGCCTTTCTGCTCCTATGATGCTGCTTGGCCTGCTGTGTTCATCCAGCTCTGCACCTTGTTGTCTCATCATGAAAAGTACTTACTTACCATTAGATGTCTCAGTTGGAAGCCTTGCACTTCTAAACAGTAGGGTAACCATGAGGGTGACTCTGCTCGGTAAACTATTTAAATGACATTGGAGCCCTATCTATATGTAAAGAATCAAATAAGCTTCCACTTAGGCCAGACAGACACAGCTGCCCAGCTTCAATACATCTGCAAGGCAAGAGAACAAAGTTTTGTGTGGTTGTTAACTTCCATTTACTCCATTTTCCCCGAATTCCTCACTTGGGTTTTTCGCTCATTTTACTAATATGTTGCTGTATGGTGTTCAGTTAAGAGTAAAATGTGTTCGGAGAGTGGGAGAAAGTGTGGCTCATTTTTCATCCATTGAATTACGAGCATTTTGTCTCCATTGTGAAGTAATTAATTGGACAGTCCAGAAATAACTCTCCACAAACTCTTTGTTGTTAGAATTGAAGTAAACTAAACATATGCTCAGACTGGAAAGACTGTTGATACAAGAAACAGAATGAAAGAAGATTGCCTGACTTTAAAAGCTGTGGTGCAGACCCATTGGCTAATTATGGAGAGATAAGGATGTAACTGTAGTTTCCTGTTGCAAGTTTTAATTGACTTGTCAATGGCAAAAATGAATAAACTGTTTACTTCAGCAGCTTTTAAAACACGGAAGTGAAGACTGTAATTTAAGATAATTAATGCTTGAATAATACTCTTTAGGTTTACACAATGCACAATTTTACATTGAAATATCCAATGTGAAACAATGAGAGGAGTAGTTGAGTTGAATAGGGAAGCTAGATATCTAGGGCTCGTGTTAGTGTCCCTAACTCTGAGCCAAAAGTCCAGGCTCAAGTCCCACCTGCTCAGAGGTGTGACTGAACAGGTTGATTAAAAGATCTACAAAGGCAAAAGGACCATTATGGAGTAGTGGTAACATCACTGAATGAATAACCTAGATAACTCAGTCTGGGGAGATGGGTTAAAAATCCCATCATAACAACTCCTTGGGGCATTTGGTGAGTGTGCCTACCTCTAGGCAGAAGGCCTAGCATCAAGTCCAACAGAGGGGGGGGGGGGGGGTGGTGAGGAAACGGGTGTCATAACATGCCTGAGTAGGTTCATTAAATGTATCTACAATGGAGAACGAAATGGAAGATTGTATTTAGGAGCAAGTAAGGTTTGATTGCGGAAGTCTCAATGGAGTATAATATTAGAGCGAATGATCTATTTCTGTGAGTGCACTATAATTCTATATAACATTCAGCATCTGGATTTTTCTTATCAGTTCGTTGCTTCTATTCCCATAAACCATACACTTAAATCCTCCCTTGACACGGAAACAGAGGTAACAGAAAGTCTTTATTTGATCTGCTGGCTGATCTCCTAATCAGTTTCAGTAGCTACTAAACTAATATGTTTGAAGTCAGAAGTCACATGACACCAGGTTATAGTCCAATAGCTTTGTTTGAAATCGCAGGCTTTCGGAGTGCTGCTTGTGATTTCAAATAAACCTGTTGGACTATAACCTGGTGTCGTGTGACTTTTGACTTTGTCTACCTCAGTCCAATAACGGCACCGCCACAATACGTTTGAAAAAGGAGACTGGCTTGTGTCAAAGTGGTCAACTACTGATATTTTAAGGTGTAGGTGCTTTAAAAGGTGAAGGTAATTGTAAGTTTGATTGTCATTTGCTTCTGGCTGTTTAACCCTCAAAGTTCCACCTACGGAACATCTATTTTTTGCTTACCCAAACAATATTCACTTAAGGCCTTTGCCATTTTCTCAGCATTGGCAATAAAATATAAGGCTCAGCTGATTTTTTTTTGTAACTCTCCATTTCAAGACATAGAGAACTTATGGAAGACCTGATTATAGCAACCTATATATCACTCCAGGAAAACAGAGGAATTGAACTATGCTCTCAGTATAGGCAAATATGAAGCTGGTCTTTCTTCAACATTTTTCTGAAGTGTGGCTTAAATAGTAGAATGGACAGATGGATTTCCTGTGAATTTTTGAGACAAGTTTTGAATCTGTCACTTAATACAATCAAGTAATAAAACAACAAAATTTCATTCATTCCAATACCTCAGCATGCCGGGAAGTGCTTTAAATTCAAGAAAAGAATGTTTGAAGTGTAATCAGAAATGTTTGTAATACGTTACAAAATCGATATTTTGCTGGTGTACTTAACATTTATGAAACCCTTATTTGAAGGCTCATTTGGAATAAAATTCATCTGTCCTTTTAAGCTTGCTGTGTCTAGAGATTGCCACAAAGTGGAAGACAAAGGGTCAGTTTGGCATTAAATATGTTCTTTGCCTTTGTTGCTGGGAACAACATTAGCAAGATTCTGTTGGTTCAGATTTCAAGCGGGAACTCAGTGAAGGTGGCTTTATATTGGAACATGTGAACATTCCCATACAGTGTGACGTAGAGCAGTCTGATGTTGATTCACAGATCCATGGCTCTTTCCCAATTCATTTCTGTCATTCCCACTGAGTAGGGAACAGTTGCTTCGTTATTAGGAAGGTAGAAATATGGGAAGTTAAGCCACTGTGATTCATCTCATAACAGATACCTATAAAGTAATAACTAATTGCAGTCTCAGAGAAGGTGTAGAGCTTATCGTCAACAATTTGGGATGCTGCTGATTTCAGGCAGTCCAATAGCCAGCTAGTGTAAGGAAGGCCCCAAAATAATGGGGCATTTTGAGTCATGTCAAAGTGATTCCCTGTCCATGGGAAGCCTGTCCAGCTTTATTGAGGTGATCTTCCTGCAGCCTAGGGACCCGTTAGAGTTGGAGGCTATGAAGATGAAATGCTTCAAACCAACTTGCTAATTGTCCTGTAAAGGGTTTTCCCCTCCAACCTATTGGTCCTACAGCTCTGGACCTTTGTTAATTTATCCTTTCTATGCAGGTTGCCGAGACATCATTGTTCCTGGCCACTTTCTGAGGTAGTGTTGTCCAACTCTCCCTGGGACTTAGTCTTCATACAGACACTCTTACTGAGTCTGCATCTCAGAAAGCCCAACTTCTTTAATAGGATGATGAGTGCAGAAGCATCCATCCATCCGTCACAACCCCCTTGCTCTTGTAAACTCCTTATTTCTACAACTGTCACTCCAATCAATCCATTTGGTCTAATAGGGTTTGTAACCAAACACACTTCCTGAAGATACAGTTTCCAGGAAAATTCAAATGCTCCCTGATCTCTCACATCTAACAGGAAGAGCATGTCACCCTGCTAAAAGATAAAAGTCAAGACCCTGACGTTGGATGTCTTAAACTGGTCCATTCTATCTGTATGCCATGTGCACGACTTTCTGGGAGGTGGTAGAATATACCTCCTCCCACCCACCTTCCTGCAAAAATGCCATCCCCTATTCCCAATTCCTTTGCCTCTGCCGCATCTGCTCCCAGGATGAGGCATTCCACTCCCGTGCATCTCAAATGTCCTCGTTTTTCAAGGACCGCAACTTCCCCCCCTCAGTGGTCGAGAACACCCTCGACCGTGTCTCCCGCATTTCCCGCAACTCATCCCTCACACCCCCTCCCCATAATAACAACCAAAACAGAATCCCCCTCGTCCTCACATACCACCCCCCCAACCTCCGGATCCAACGCATTATCGTCCGACACTTCTGCCATCTGCAATCCGATCCCACCACCAAAGACATTTTTCCCTCCCCACCCTTATCTGCTTTCCGGAGGGACCACTCTCTCCGGGACTCCCTCGTCTGCTCCACACTCCCCTCCAGCCCCACCACACCCGGCACTTTTCCCTGCAACTGCAGGAAGTGCTACACCTGCCCCTACACCTCCCCCCTCACCCCCATCCCAGGCCCCAAGAATACTTTCCACATCAAGCAGATGTTCACCTGCACATCTGCTAATGTGGTATACTGTATGCGCTGTTCCCGTTGTGGCCTCCTCTACATCGGGGAAACCAAGTGGAGGCTTGGGGACCGCTTTGCAGAACACCTACGCTCGGGTCGCACTAAACAACTGCACCTCCCAGTCGCAAACCATTTCAACTCCCCCTCCCATTCCTCAGATGACATTTCCATCCTGGGTCTCCTGCAGTGCCACAACGATGCCACCCGAAGGTTGCAGGAACAGCAACTCATATTCCACTTGGGAACCCTGCAGCCCAATGGTATCAATGTGGATTTCACAAGCTTCAAAATCTCCCCTCCCTCTACTGCATCCCAAAACCAGTCCAGCTCGTCCCCGCCTCCCTAACCTCTTCTTCCTCCTACCTATCCCCTCCTCCCACCTCAAGCTGCACCCCCATCTCCTACCTCCTAACCTCATCCCGCCCCCTTGACCTGTCCGTCCTCCCTGGACTGACCTATCCCCTCCCTAACTCCCCACCTACACTCACCTTTACTGGCTCCATCCCCACCTTTTTGACCTGTCTGTCTCCTCTCCACCTATCTTCTCCTCTATCCATCTTCTATCCGCCTCCCCCTCCCTCCCTATTTATTTCAGAACCCCCTTCCCCTCCCCCATTTCTGAAGAAGGGCCTAGGCCTGAAACGTCAGCCTTCCTGCTCCTCTGATGCTACTTGGCCTGCTGTGTTCATCCAGATCTACACCTTGTTATCTCAGATTCTCCAGCATCTGCAGTTCCTACTACCCCTTGCTGAGATATTTTTATCATTGACAACTACTAGTGAGGTGTCAGAAAACTGGATGTTGGCTAATGTGATGCCATTATTTAAGGAAGGCTGTAAGGAAAAGCCAGGAACTCTCGACCAGTGATCCTTATGTCAGCGGTTTTGGAGGGGATTCTGAGGGACAGGATTTACATGTATTTGGAAAGGAAAGGACTGATTTGGGAAACTCAACATGGCTTTGTGCATGGCAAATTGTGTCTACCTGTGACTCCACTTCCAAGGATGTATGAGTTTTTGAAGAAGTGACAAAGAATATCGATGAATACAAAGTGGTAAACTTTGTCTATGTGGACATCAGCATAGCTTTGACAAGGTTCTGCAGGGTAGACTGGTTAGTAAGGTTAGACCACATGGGATCCAGAGGGATCCAGCCAATTGGATTCAAAATTGGCTTGAAGGTAGAAGACAGAAGGTGATGGTAGAGGGTTGCTTTTTGGACTGGAGGCCTGTCATAGTGGTGTACCACAATGATCGATGCTGTGTCCACTGCTTTTCACCATTTGTATAAATGATTTGGTTCTGAATATAGGATGTAAGCTTCCTAAGTTTTTAGATGACGCCACAATAGGTGGTGTAGTGGACAGCGAAGAAGGTTATCTCAGAGTACAACGAGAGGTTGATCAGCTGGGCCAATGGGCAAGAAGTAGGAGATGGAGTTTAGTTTAGATAAATGTGATGTTTTGTATTTTGATAAGGCAAACCATGGCAGGACTTACGCAATGGTAGGGCCATGGAGCGTGTTGCCAATCAAAGAGACCTAGTAGCGCAGGTACATAGATCCCTGGAAGTGGAGTCACAGGTAGGCAGGATGGTGAAGAAGGCATTTGGCACACTTGCCTGGATTGGTCAGAACAGTTGGGACATCGTATTGTGGCTGTACAGGATATTGGTGATGCCACTTTTAGAATATTGTGTCCATAGGAAGGATGCTGTTAAGCTTGAGAGGGTTCAGAAAAGATTTACAAGGATGTTACCAGCACTGGAGGTTTGAGTTATAAGAAGTTGAATAGGCTTGGGCTTTTTTTTTGCCCCTAGAGCATGAGGACATGGATAGGGTAAGTAGCCAAGGTCTTTTTCTCAGGGGAAGGAGTCCAAAACTAGAGAATATAGGTTCAAGGTGAGAGGGGAAAGATTAAAAAAGGAACTGAGAGGTAACGTTTTCACACAGAGGGTGGTGTTTGTATGGAACAAGCTGCCAGAGGAAGTGGTGGAGGTAGGTTCTAACATTTAAAAGGCATCTGGATGGCTCTATTAATAGGAAGCATTTAGAGGGATATGGGCCAAATGCTAGCAAATGGGACCATATCAAATGGGGATGTCAGCGATGATGAGTTGACTGAAGGACCTGTTTCCGTGCTGTGTGACTCTATGACTCCATGACTGTACCACAAAATTCAACCCAAGCCAATGGTATTTTGCACTAACATAGTTTCAGTACTATACATAGTTAATGTTGTGAGAAGCCACACTTCACATTTTGAACTATCCAGCGATATCCAGTTTTGTTCATAAGCATGTCGTTTTAATCATACCTCCTTCAGTTTAAGCGTTTACTGTCTCATGATATTAACTTTGGCTCCAAGAATATGTAACTGTGCCTTTCTATTTGCAAAGTGGTCTATCTGGCAATAAAGTATGATCCATTACTTTACATCCCTTTCAATGTACAGTTATTGATTGCTAAAAGTCACAGGACATACTAAGGAAGAAGTAATGAAATTTCTGCCTGTTATTAATTTAACATGGAACATGATATATGGTCACATGCACATGATATAATTTCTAAAATGTTTAGAATCATAATCCTTCAGTAGTTACATGTTATCTTCCTTTTTTTCAGGTTACCAGTTGGAAGGTGGCAACAATGAAATTACAGTTCTTTTTTTCATAAAATGCACTTTCAGTTCAAACACCCATTCCGCAATCGCAACAACAAAGTTGCTGGAAAATCTCAGCAGGTCTGGCAGCATCTGTGAAGGAGAAAACAGAGTTAATGTTTCAGGACCAGTGACCCTTCCTCAGGATTGTTCCCCAGTTAACATTAACTCAGTTTTCTCCTTTTCAGATGCTGCCAGACCTGCTGAGCTTTTCCAGCAACTTTGTTTTTGTTCCTGATTTACAGCATCCGCAGTTCTTTTGGTTTTTACCCTTTCCCCATTTATTGGTCTGAATTTTTTTGACACCAGCAGGTATTAGAGAGCCAGTGAGGATAACAAATGATATGGCACCTTTATCCTTGATATAGTTAATTCTGCCACATATTGTAGATCTGCCATTGTTTGCTCAGTCTGCAGTCAATAAAGGTAAAAACCTCAGTGTCACATAAACATACAATGCATAAATTACTTTTAAGTAATGAGGCTTGATTTGGTTTGTATTATTGCAGTATTTGAATATTGAATAAAAATATGAATTACATTTATATTTAGGTGAATGGCAATTTCTGTAATCAGTGGGTAAAGGTTTGGCTTATTTTGGTACCAATGTTTGTGTCATGAAACAACGCTGGGACAGAAAAGATTAACCACAATGTTGCTGGGAAACGAGGGCTTGATTAACAAAAATAGGTTGGATAGTCTGGAACCTTTTTCACTAAAGCATGGAAGGCTGAGGAGTGACCTTATAGAGGTTTGTAAAATCATGAAGGACAGAGATAATGTGAATAGCAAAGGCCTTTTCCCTAAGGTGGGGGAATTCAAAACTAGGGGGCATATTTCTTAAGGTCAGAGGAGAAAGATTTAAAAAGAACACGAGGGACAACATTTTTACACAGAGAGTGGTTAGTACGTGGAATGAGCTACCAGAATAAGTGATAGATGCAGGTACAGTTACAATGTTTAAAAAATATTTGGAGAATTACATGTACAAGATATGGGCCAAATGCAGGCAGGTAGGACTAGTTTAGTTTGGGAATGTGGTCGGCATGGACTAGTTGGACTGAAGGTTTTTTTTCCATGCTGCATGACTCTATGACTTCATGACCTGGTGCTAAAATAGAAAACATGAAGGCAGGTAAATGCGTTATTTGGGGAGTTTGAATTGAGCGATAAGGTGGCAAGAAGCTTGAGATGGACAGAAAAGGGGCTGCAGGTAGGTGAAGGAATGTGGGCAATAGGGAAAAAGTGATTGTGGTCAGTTCAGAAAGGAAATTAAGAAAGATTTCAGAGCGCTTGTTGATAGTTAATAAAGAATATGGAAGAGATTGGTAAGATGAAGGGCAGAAACTTGTAGGTGCCTGAACAGTTTCAGCTACAGCATGATTTATGACAGAATTGTGTGAGTACTGAGATCCTTTGACTCAGTGTGAAGTGTCACTGCATTAACAGGGATGAACTGGCATGGCAAAAGAAGTCATGAATGGTGTAATAATAAGGTAGGCACAAAATGAGCAAGTGCTAAGGGAGCAAGTGAACAGCCCTGAGATGCAGCCTGGTCCAATCCATGAGCTGGGTGTATGCTCCTGAGCACAAAGCAACTCCGCAGCAGCCTTTCAATGCCCATTGCCAGTGTGCCCTGCAATGCAGGTCAATACTTCCCAAGGGCCCTGCAAGTGTATCAGAGAAGTACCAAAAAGATCATGAGAGGTTGGCACATGTCACTAAGCATGGGCAGTTGTGCACGTGGCCAGAGCCCCATGGAGTGAGTGAGATATCTGGCAAGGCCTATCTGAATGTTGGGAACAACTTCCTGCATCTTTTAGACATCTGCCAGGTGTCAAGGTGACTTTCTCATTTGGCAGCAGTGAGTTGTCATTTAAGGGGGATCATAGCTTGTTAAACACCTTATAAACGGCACAACTCATCTCATTAATATTCTGCTTCCTATTTTAGCAAGCGTACCAAACAAGCTAGACAATCTTGACATGGGAATCCAAGCAGGTACCTGGCGACTGCAGCTCACTGCTGACTGCAAAGAGCCCCATTATTGTTTCTCACACAATAGCAGCTCAGGGCACACTCCAAGGGGCTCTGGCCACATGCACAACTGCCCATGCTTAGTGACATGTGCCAACCCTTCATGATCTTTTTGGTACTTCTCTGATACACTTGCAGGGCCCTTGGGAAGTATTGACCTGCATTGCAGGGCACACTGGCAATGGGCATTGAAAGGCTGCTGCGGAGTTGCTTTGTGCTCAGGAGCATACACCCAGCTCATGGATTGGACCAGGCTGCACCTCAGGGCTGTTCACTTGCTCCCTTAGCACTTGCTCATTTTGTGCCTACCTTATTATTACACCATTCATGACTTCTTTTGCCATGCCAGTCCATCCCTGTTAATGCAGTGACACTTCACACTGAGTCAAAGGATCTCAGTACTGTCATATTGACAAGCGCTTGTGTACAAACACATAGGCTGTTTGTCGGTAAGGATCTGGCCAAAAGGGGGATATCTTGCTGTCCAGCACACTAAATGTAAAAGCTACAGCATGTGCCAGCTGCCTGCAGAGCAAACCCATTGAACGTCCATTCAACCAAGTAGCCATGTTGGAAAGTGGGAGGGAGCTATTTATCAGTTCATGCAGGAGTGGAGGAGCCTCTGTTTGTCAGCGGAGTGCTGGAACTATCAGTTGGGACATAGTCTGCCTACTAATGTGACGGTTTCTGTCTCTTCCACCCTTACAGGCAGTGAGTTTCAGATTTCCACCACTCTTTTGGTGAAAACATTTTTTCCTTACATTCCCTTTCAACCTTCTTCCCTTAAATCCTTACCTTAAGTGAATGCCCCTGGTTATTGATCCCCCACCAAGGAGAAAAGTTTCTCACTGTCCACCCTGATTATGGCAGTCAGAATCTTATATATCTCAATCATATCCCTAATCAATCTCCTCTGCTTCAATGAAAACAAAACATTTTATTCAATCTCTCTTCATAACTGAATCTCTCCAGCCCAGATAACATCCTAATGAATCTCCTCTGCACCCTCACCAATACAATTGCATCCCTCATTTAATGTGGATTCCAGACTGGCACACAATGTGGCAATTGTGTGGTATTGTACCAAACACCTTCTGGAAATCCATGTTTACCAAATCAACAATGTTACCTTCTTCAACATTTTCTGTTAGCTTTTCAAAAAACTCTAGCAAGTTAGTTAAACATGATTTCCCCTTTAGAAATCCATACAGACTCTTCCTAAGCAACCCAACTTTTCCCATGTAATGACTAATTCTATCCAGAGCAATTTTTTTCTAGAAATTTCTCCACCATTGAAGTTAAACTAACTGGTCTGTAATTGCTAGGAATATCATACAACTTTTCTTGTACAAGGTCATAATGTTTGCAATTATCCAGTCTACTGGCACCTCCCCTGAGTCCAGGGAAGACTGAAAGCGGGAGGTAATGGCCTAGTGGTACAATTGCTGGACCGTTAATCCAGAGACCCAGATAATGTTCTGGGGACCTAGGTGCGAATGGCAGATAGCAGGCGGTGGAATTTGAATGCAATTTAAAAAATCTAGAATTAAAAGTCTAATGATGATCATGAATCCATTGTTGATTGTCGGAAAAACCCATCTGGCTCACTAATGTCCTTTAGGGAAGGAAACTGCCATCCTTACCTGGTCTGGCCTTCATATGACTCTAGACCTACAGCAATGTGATTGACTCTTAACTGCTCTCTGGGCAATGGGGGATGGGCAATTAATGCTGCCTGGCGATGCCCTTATCCCGTGAATGAATAAAGAATAAGTACAGTCAGTGCCTCCATGGTTTCTACTCTCACTTCCATCAAAATCGTTGAATGCATGTCGTTGAGTTCCGATGCCTTGTCAAATTTGTGTGCCAACAATCTATCCAAGATTTCTTCCTTATTAACCTTGAACCCTTCTAGTGATGGAGTTTCTTCCTCCGTCCCCATTGCCTTGGTAGGATCTCCCTGTTTTATAAAGACAGAACAAAGTATTCACTTAATGCTCAGCCACGCCCCCACCTCCATGTTTAAATCCCTGAAATAGTCTCTGGTTGTCCCTACTCCTGCTTTAAATGCTCCCTTACTATTTATATTAGAATCATAAAGTCATAGAGCTGTACAGCATGGAAACAGACCCTTTGGTCTTGTTAGTTGTTAATCTTTTCTTGTGGAAATTCTTCCTTACATCAGTCTTAAATGGGGGTCACCTTATTTGTAAACTGTTGTTCTACTTCTAAACTCTTCCATGAGGGGTAACATCCCCTCAGCATCTACTCTATCTAGTCTCTTGAGATTCTATGTTTCAAGAAGATTAAGTCTCATCCTTCTAAACTCCAGTGAGAATGCACTTAACCTGCTCAACCTTTCCTCATAAGGTATCACCTCGATCTCAAAAATTGGCCTTGTGAACCTTCCCAGAACTGTTTCCAATAGAAACTTTTCCCTTAGAGTCATAGGGCTGTACATTATGGAAACAGATCCTTCTGTCCAATTTGTCCATGCCGACAAGATATC
Organism: Rhincodon typus; assembly: GCF_021869965.1. NCBI lineage: Eukaryota > Metazoa > Chordata > Chondrichthyes > Orectolobiformes > Rhincodontidae > Rhincodon > Rhincodon typus. Next base: position 36,706,901 of record NC_063336.1, read on the forward strand.
CTAAATTAATCTAGTCCCATTTGCCAACCTTTTGCCCATATCCTCGTAATCTGTTCCTGTTCATGTGCCCATCCAGATGCCTTTTAATTGTTGTAATGGTACCAGCCTCCACCACTTCCTCTGGCAGCTCATTCAATACATGTACCACCCTCTGCAAGAAAAAGCTGCCCCTCAGGTCCCTTTCAAATCTTTCCCCTCTTGCCTTAAACTTTTGCCTTCTAGTTTTGGATTCCCTTACCCTGGGGAAAAGACCTTGACTGTTCAGTCTGTCCTTGCCTCTCATGATTTTATAAACATCTATGAGGTCACTCCTCAGCCTCCGACACTCCAGAGAAAATAGCCCCAGCCTACTCAGTCTCTCCCGAAAGCTCAAACCTCCAACCCCTGCAATATTCTTATAAATCTTTTCCGAAACCTTTCAAGTTTCACAACATCCTTCTTACAGTAAAGAGACCAGAATTGAATGCAGTATTACAAAAGTGGCCTAACCAATGTCCTGTACAGCTGCAACATAACCTCCCACCTCCTATACTCAATGCACTGACCAATAAAGGCAAGCATACCAAACACCTTCTTCTATCCTATCTACCTGTGACTCCATGTTCAAGGAACAATGAACTTGCACTCCAAGGTCTCTTTGTTCAGCAATACTCCCCAGGACCTTGCCAGTAAGTGTATAAGTCCTGACCTGATTTACCTTACCAAAATGCAGCACCTCACATTTATCTAAACTAAAGTCCATCTGCCACTCCTCGACGCACCAGCCCATGTGATCAAGACTGCGTTGTTCTCTGAGGTAACCTTTTTCGCTGTCCACTACACCACTAATTTTGGTGTCATCTGCAAACTTACTAACCATACCTCTTATGTTCACATCCAAATCATTTATAAAAATGAAAAAAAGCCGTGGACCCAGCATCGAACCTTACAGCACACCACTGGTCACAGGCCTCCAGTCTGAAAAGCCATGCTCCACCACCACCCTCTGTCTTATACCTTCAAGCCAGTTCTGTGTCCAAAATGGCTAGTCCTCCCCGTATTCCGTGTGATATAACCTTGCTAACCAGTCTACCATGTGGAACCTTGTTGGATGCCTTACTGAAATCAGTGATCACTGATTACTGATCACATTCACCGCTCTGCCGTCATCAATCCTCTTCCCTTCTTAAATAAAGACTACAGCTATACACAGTACTTCAGATGTGGCCTGATGACGTGATACACACTAACTTCTTATGATTCATGTCCAAGGACATATAGATTCCTTTGTACTGCAGCATTCAGTGGACTTGAAACATTTAATTATTATGTTGCTTTTCGATTCATCTTACCAATGTGAATAGCCTTCCATTTCCCCACACTTTACTTCACCTGTTCCATTTCTCCCGGTCCATTTACAAGCTATCTACACTCCAGTGTGTGTTCTTTGGGAAGAGTTTCCCAGCCCCTGATCTCATCGATGAGAAAGTTGGGAGAATTGTTTAAGGTTGACAGTAAGATCTATTCTGAGAGAAAAATGTCCCATTTTCCTGTTTAACAGCGAGTTTAGCTTCTCACCAGTGAGCAGCAGCAGCTTTCATTTAGAATGCTATGAATTTTGGTTCCCTTATCTAAGAAAAGATATTCTGGCATTGCAGGCAATAGAGAGAAGATCGATTAGGTTGATCTTGGGTATGGAGACACGTTTTTATAAGGAGAGGTGGAGCAGGTTGGACTTGCACACATTGGAGATCCGAACAATGAGAGACAGGCTTATTGAAATATCCAAAGATTTTTAGGACAATTGGCAGATGCTGACAGGTCATTTTCCCTGTGGAAGAGTCCAGGGCCAAGGGGTAGAAGCTCAAAGTAAGGGGTCACATAATTAGACCAGATGTGGATGAATTTCTTCTCTCAGAGAGCAGTGAAATGTGAACTATTTACCTGCAGAGGCTGTGTTATTGGTTTACCAAAGGCTGGGAAAGACAGATTTTTAATTAGTAAGGGAATCAAAGGTTATTAGAAAGACAGCAAGGTGGAGTTGGGGCTTATCAGATCAGCCATGATCTCATTGAATGGTGGGTAAGACTTGAGAGCCGAATGACCTACTCCTACTTCTTTATCCTTATGGCCTCCCCTCAAATTCCCCTCACTGCCAAACCACACTCCTCTTTAGAACCTGCCCTCCAGCACCTCACAACCCATCCCACTCCATTCTCTGAGCTTATCTCCATCTGTTCTTTCCCCCCTCCTGCATCATCTGGTCTCCTCACCTTCACCTCTGCATTCAAAATACCCAATCTTCTCTCACTCTTTCAATCTTCCATTACCCTCTCTCTCTCCCATTCCCTCTACCCTATGGACTCTTCACCCCCAGATCCCTTCAACCCCCACACATTTCTGATTTCCACTCCTCTTCTCCTTTATATGATCCCCTCAACTTGCTCCCCTGCTCTGATCTCTACCTGCTCTGATCTTTCCTCTCCTATTATCCTATTCCTGTTTACCTCACTTCCCCAGAGCAACCCTTAACATTCACGATGTCCTGTGCCCACTGCCCCCCACAGAAACCCCTGTTCCATGCTATCATGCATCTACCCTATCCAACAATACACATCCTAATGGTCCCTAAATCTGTCCCAACACTGACACTTCCCCATGCCACATGCCACATTTCCCTGCCCCGGGGGGGCAATGGCAAGTTAATCCAGAGACTCAGGTAATGCTCTGGGGACCAGGGTTCGAATCCTGCCATGGCAGATAGTGGAATTTGAATTCAATGAAAATTTTGAATTAAGAATGTAACGATCACCATGAAACCATCGCTGATTGTCAGGGAAAAAAATACCATCTGGTTCATTAATGTCCTTCAGGGAATGAAACAGCCATCCTTCCCTGGTCTGGCCTACATGTGACTCCAGACCCACTGCAATGTGGCTGACTCTTAGCCACCCTCTGGCAGTTACAGCTGGATAAATGCTGGCCTAGCCAGTGATACCCTTATCCCTTGAATGAATAAAAAACATCTGCACTCCGCACAGCCCCACATTTCCCTCTTCATCCTTCCCAGTTATTCTCCTCCAGCTCCTCCGCCAGCCTCCACTCCCCACCTGAAGGGGCTGGCCTGATATTTTGACATTGGGATTCGGTGAAGAATTTGCAAGAAGTGGTGAACCACAAGACTATGGTTCCAAAACATGCAATGCATGTTAGAGTTTTTCGTTAAATACTTTTAGTTGATGATATATTTTTCCATTTTCCTCATCTTGCTGCTTCAGGTATAAACCTTGGTGAGATGTCTGGTTTTATTGGGCAGTAGCACAGCCTGGAAATTAGACAGGACCATGTCTTGGGTTATGGTGACTCAAGGCAGCAGCCCATCAAGTTCCTTGTTATTATGGATGGAGAGTTGCAGGTGCTGTGACGATGTGGGTCCCTTTGTTGTCCTGGGTCACAATGTTTTCCCAGCTCCAGGATCTCAGTAGGGATGGTACAGTAGAAAAGTGACCAAGTAGATGGAGGCTGTTAGGAAGGCGTTCCAGAATTTTGACCCAATGACCGTGAGGGAGTGGGAAGATAGTTCCAAGTCAGGGTGGTGTGTGGCTTGGGGAAGAACTTGGTGGTTATCCCATGCATCTGCTCCCCTTTCCTTTCTAGGTGGTAGAGGTTGCAGAGATTGGAAGGTAGAGTCATAGGGTTTTACAGGATGGAAAAAGATCTTTGACCCAACTTGTCTACATAAGTCACAAATGACCTATCTACTCTAATTCCATTCTCCAGCATTTGGCCCATTGTCTTGCATGCTACAGCATTTCAAATGTTAATCTAAATACTTTGTAAATGTTTTGACAGTTCCTGCCTCTACCACACTTTCAGGCATTGAGTTCTTTCCAACACCCTCTGGATGAAAAAAACCTTCCTTAAATCCTTTCTAAACCTCCTAGTCTTTAGCTTAAACATATGCCCCATGATTATTATTCTCCACTAAGGGGAAACATTTCTTCTTATCTATCCTAACTTTGGCCCTCATAATTTTGTATACCTCAATCAGGTGACCCCACCTCCCAACTCCCTCAGCACTCTCTGCTCTCAGGAGAACAACCTCATGCTATTTGATCTCTCCTCATAGCTGTAATGCTCTAGCCCAGCAACATCCTGGTTAATCTCCTCTGCCCCTTATCGAGTACAATCATGGCCCTCCTGTGGCTTAACTAATATTTTATATAGTTCCATCATTAACTCCTTGTTCTTGTATTTAATGCCTTGACTAATAAAGGCAGTTATCCTATATGCCTTCCTAACCACCTTCTCTACCTGCCCTATTGACTTCAAGGATGTGACCATGCACACAAAGGTCCCGCTGATCCTTTGTACTTCCTCAGATCCTACCATTCACAAAGTACTCCCTTCCCAAAATTGGTCACCTCATACTTTTCAGCATTAAATTCTACTTGCTATTGTTCTCCCCATCTGACCAGCCCATCTATCGCATCCTGTTGTTATTGTTTTACCAATTCTTCATGTATACGTGGTATATTTACATTGAATAGAAAACCACAGGACACTGCAACTAGTTGCCATCTTTCTTCGATAGCAAGATTTCAAACTTGAAATCTCTACCACCTAGTAGAGTATAGGGTAAAGGCAGCAGATATATTTGAACACCACCACCTGCAAATACCCCACCTCTCTCCAAGAAACATGTCATCCTGACTAGGAAATTTATCACTGCTTCTTTGCTGATGGTGCATCAAACTCACTAACAGCACTGTGGATGTACCTGCACCATATGAACTGCTGTCGTTCAAGAAGCTGTCATCATACAATCATACAATCATGTAATGGATGTTGGCAATGTTTACACCCCTTTGAAAGAATGAAAAATTCCAGGCACCACAGTTTGAGAAGGAAATAAAGACTATGGAAAGGGTTCAGAAAAAAATGACAAGGATTGTTTCACAATGAGACACTTTAGATATATTCCCATTTAGTCCTGAATACCTTTGATTTCTTTGTCTAACACAAATCTACTTACCTCCAACTTAAAATTAGGGAAGGTGATGGCCTAGATGTAGTGTTGCTAATCTATTAATCCAGACATCTAAGTAATGTCCCAGGAAGATGAATTTGAACCCTACCATGGCAGATGATGGATTTTGAATTCAATTTTAAAAAATCTAGAATTAAGAGGCTAATAATGATGATTAAACCATTGCTGATTGTCAGGAAAACCCCATCTGGTTCACTAACACCTTTTAAGGAAGGTAACTGTTGTCCTTATCTGGTCTGGCCTATTTGTGACTCACATTCACCTTGAAATTGTTGACAAGCTGTTAATTCTCACCAGTCACGTTTCACTTGATTGAATGATTTGACTTCCCAAGTTGGAATCTATTGCAGATTGCGTTGGGAAGCAATGGTTTTTTTTGTAAAAAATAGAATCAGTCATCATTTGTTCTTCAGTATTGGGCTGAATTTTAAGATTTTTGCCCTGCAGCTCCACTTATTTGATGGAAACCCACAGCAATGTAATTGACTAAACAGCCCTTTAGGAAAATTAGAGATAGGGCATAAATACTGGCCTAGTCAGTGGCACCCACATCCCGTGAATGAACAAAATAAGCTGTTCAATCATCATCTCCACCGCCTTTTGAAGCACAGAGTTCCCAAGTCACACACCAATTTGAGAGAAAAAAATCCTTCATCTCTATCCTAAAAGAGTGACTTCCCAATTTTCAAATAGTGTCCCTTAGTTCTGCATGCCCATGAGAGAAATGTGATTTCCAGTTCACATAATCAAGACCATTCAGGATCTTACAAGTTGAATCATACCACCATTGCTCTTCTAAACTGCAGTAAACACAAGACCAACCTGTTCAATCTTTCCCCATATGACAACCCACTCTGTCTAATAAATATCCTCTGAACAACTTCCAATGAAGTTGGAAGATTTGCCGAATCACCTCCTTTTGTGCTGTAATTAACTGATGATTCTATAGGTTTACTGCTTCAAAGATTAGCATAACGTTTGAAATTCTTGGTCCTTCCACATCGTTTCAGTAAAGTTCTCCCATCAAATTTCTTCTAACTATCCCACAGTTCTCCCATCAAAATTCTTCTATCTCACAGTTGTGGACTTTCAGTTCAACATGATGTGGACGTGTCAGTGTTGGACTGGGGTAGACAAGGTCAGAAGTTACATGGCACCAGGTTATAGTTCAATAGATTTATTTGAAATCACAAGCTTTCGGAGTGCTCCTGCTTCATCAGGTCAAGGAGCACTGTTCCTTCCCACTTCATCTCATGAAGGAGCGGCACTCCGAAAGCTCGTCAGTTCAACATAGTCATCGCTAGCTTCACAAATGTAGGCATCTCAGCTCATAATACTCCTGGTTCTAATATTCTTTAACTTTGGAGTCTTGCATGTGAAGCTCTGTCTTGTCTATCTCAGCAGTTAAACTCACTGTTTGTTGAATCCTTCTGTTCACCAGAGTTTCAAACTTTTTTGCCAGTACTCAGAAGTTCAATTGAAATCTGCAGGAAGGAGATGTTCCCTGTTCTGGAACTGGATTGTTATAAATTGAAACTAAAAAGCAAAAACCATTCTTAAGACCAGAGGATTGTAGGATTGAGTTATTTTTCAGCAATTAATGATTTTGACTTGATTAAATAATTGAGGAGTTAAATTATATTTCGTGTAATTTAGTTGGTTGCATAAAACTCCTGGTTAAGAAGAACACTATATAACCTAGATATGAAGCAAGATTTATAGTTTTATGGCTCTTTTTATGGCTCAAGGTAATGTAAACATGAGGGTAACAAAGGTGTGAATGCTTTGAGGTATGTGTTTACTCAAAGACAGCTATATTTTAAATTGGTTTAGTTTTGTAACTTGAGGTGCATAATAGGTCTCTTGGAGATCAACATAAAACTGAATGTTCTTTGGAAAATAACTTCAAAGAAAGCATTAGGAATTGGGCACAGAGATAGTAGGAACTGCAGATGCTGGAGAATCCGAGACAACAAGGTGCAGAGCTGGATGAACACAGCAGGCCAAGCAGCATCATAGGAGCAGAAAGGCTGACGTTTCGGGCCTAGGATT
>NC_063336.1:36714381-36723167 GCF_021869965.1 Rhincodon typus
ATGAGCAATAAACACTGGCCTTATCACAGTGATAAGGCCAGTGTTTATTGCTCATTGCTAGTTAGATAGCAGATAGTCATGAGCTGCCTTGAACTGCCGCAGTCCATCTGGTCGCAATATACTCACAGTGCTGTTGGGAAGGGAATGTCAACATTTTGATCCTTTCACAAGAGTTTGTGCTTATTTAATGCAATTAAGTTTTGTATTCTTAATAGGTCAAATCACCTTAGTCACAGCTATATGCCATTGGATTCCGAATTTTACGGGATACTGCCTATAGCTTGGCTTCAAGGCTGAATGGAACTTATCTAATGCAGATACAGATCTACTTTATTTCTAAATACATGTGTTTCTAAATTATCATGAGCTACCTATCCCTTCTCCCACCCACATTCCAATTCCTCCAAGCCTTGCAAGTTCTCAATCAAGTCCCTCCTGCCCACAGCTGGATAACTGTGGAAAGCCTGGAACTGTTGCAATTAATTCATGTTGAGATGATCAAAACTGACTGTGATTTTCCTGTGTAACTGGGCCATAATTGTGGTACAGGCTGCATTTTTTCAGGGACAAAAGATGTTTTATATTCGCGCAAAAAAGACCTGCTGCATAAGTATTTTCTCTAAGTGAAAATGAATCGCAGAACTGGAAGTGAAGCAAAAATGTGTTTTTATGATTTGACAACAAGATGGGGATTGAACGTCAATGCTCAATGAATGTCATCTGTCTAAGTAGAAAAATGAAAGTAAGTTAAATGAAATTGCACTCAATGATATAAAATGCCAAAGTGCTGAAATCTTATTTAACTTAAAGACTAAATGTAGAGATTGTGAGCAATCTGTAAAGTGTCAATAGATGCTTGCTTTGCCTCATACAAGCAATTAGAGTGTTTTTTGATCTGTAGTTTTTTTTGACAGTAAAGGTTGAACTTATTTACTTTACTACACTGCTCTGCAGACATTTCCTGAACAAGGCACCATACATTTAAAACTGTGGTTTGCTATCGCAAGGGAAGGAAAGAGGGAAACTGCTAGTTCAGGAAATACTTTGATTAAATTATTTACACATGTCTGTCTGCAAGATTGACTACAAAGTTCTGAAAGATATATTTTAGGTGTTTGGCTGTAATGGAAACCAGCAGTACCTATAGCTATTACATCTGTTTTTCTGAATATGCTTGTATGGATCATAGTTATAAAATATCAGTAGCTCTGCACACATATCCTGATGATAACTGCTGAATCCTCACGTTATGCTTCCTTAGCAAATAGCGCTGAACCAATTTACAGATGTGATATTTCACATCTGGAAATATTTTACAGTTGTAAACAATTTTCATATCTGTAAAAAATTATGTATATAACTGAGATCAACTCTAATGCGTGAACCAAATAAAACGTATTCTGTTTAATTCTCTTTTAACTGATGCATTTAGTAGTTTATGCATGGTCATGCCAATTTTTGGCAGCATGCAAGATTTTATGGATCTATGTAATGTAACAAGTGCAGTACTCGTTCATAAACTTTCATTTTGACATCATCCTACACAGAGCATCAAAAGCCCCAAAGGAGCTCAAAAGAAAGAAAAGCCAACTTGGGTTGGATAAGTACAGGGAAATAATTTAATTGTCTTTAATTATGTATAAGTTAAATTTACTCCAGTACTATAGTATTCCATGTTGAATTTTTGTTCCACATTTTTCAGCATTTTTCCAGAGGAAGGTTTAGGGAAACAGTTAAAAATAATTTTTTTAAAGCAAACTTTCATGCAAAATGTGCCTAAATTACACATGAAATTGCCATTGAAGTATTTTTGTGAACTGCTGTGAACAAAAGCATTTTGAAATTTTGTTTTGGGTAACCATTTGACAACCTCTGTATTGAGAAATCTGATGTCCTAGGCTCTCAACGGAGAATTTCTATCAAGCCTTCATTTAAGTTGTGCACATACAAGAGTTAAAATCAAGAACGAAGACATCAGATTCAGAACAATAAAATGCAGAAGTCAAGAAACACAACTCACTGATATAGGGAAGCATTAATATCATTATGTAATGTAGGTTAAGAATATTGAACAAACTGTGAATGCTGATAACATTGCTCTGCACATTCATTTGCTGTGAGATGAACCAATTTAATAATTCACTCAAATAAAAGCAAATTTACTGAAGATGCTGGAAATCTGAAATAAAAACAGAAAGCACTGGAGAAACTCAACAGGCCTGGCATCATCTGTGGTGAGATAAACAGAATTCATGATTTGAGTCCGCTATGACTCCTGTTCACATTCGTGCATAGCTTTACCAAGTATTTTTCTCAGTCATTGTCTGAGGAAATTAGTGATCAAAAAACCAGTTGGTGGGGTATATAATGGAGGCGGTTCCAATATCTGCAGGTGTTGAATTCTATCCCCACTGAAAATGTGGATGTAATGTTGGAGAGGTATACAATTGACATGATTATTCAGTTCAAATAACATGCTGGTAGTATTGTTCTACCCTGGATTACAATATCAGTTAAGTAGACATTAGGTTGTGGAAAGAAAAATATTGTATGTTGATCATACCGTAGATGCCAATATTGGAGTCTCCATCTATGGTGTCTATAAGGATTTGAAATAATTGGACTTTCTTGTTTATGTTTCTTAAACATTTTCAGAGAGTGTGCTGGTGGAATATAATACTCATGAGCAGATTAAACAATACAGCACAGAGAAAGAAAAGTTATGGTTATATGTTGTAAGTTACAGAGGCCTGAATGAAATGGGCCTTGACAAGATTTTGGCTGAATTACACAAAAACCCTGCAAGGTATTGCTCAGCGTCAGGAACAGCTCACTGCATCTCTTATGATCTGCATCTGCCTGGTGTGAAGGTGAGGTAGCACCATGCTGCCTGTTAAGGGCATTATTGCTTGTTTACTACCTTATTTGCTACAGATTGTATCTAATTAACATGCAGCTTCCTATCTTACCAAATATACTGGACTAAATTGGATGTTGTGAATTCTCAACATGGAAGTCATAGCGAATAACCGTATCTCTAACCGTTTTACAACTCACTGCCAACACTAAACGACCCCCATATTGGACACTGAGCACCAACATCTCAAGAAACACTCTATGGTAACCATCCACATCCACCTCAATTACATAGATATTGGTCTCAAAGTGTGCCAGCCTCGATGAAGCATCATGGAACAGCTTCAATCCACTCACTGTACTACATTTACAGTACTCCTGCACTTCACTGCTGCATCTTGGGGTGCACCTGCAATTATCTCTGTAATGCTGCCGCAAAAATACTGTGCAGACAGGATCAGGCATCCAGCTCATAGACTGGACTAGGACATCATCCATCTTGACTTTTCTTCCCCTGTTGTGGGTTTATTTCTATGTGGAATCAGAGAGAAAGACAGGTATTCAGGGAGATGAAAGAAAGTGGCATGCTGTTAATTTTGGTGTGGTGGGAGGGTGGGGGAGGGATGTGCTGGGTATCAAGTGAGGTCATGTCCTGATTGAGTATTGAAGTTGGAGTGGGCAAGTTACAGAGGATGATGCTGGCATTAGTGAGAGTGGTGGAGCATGAGCCAAATTGGGAAGTGTGTGCAGTAGCAGAGATACAGTGTGGTAGAGGATAGAAGAGAGTGGCACTTATGCTGGGAGAGTAGAGAAGGTCATTGACATTCTTCTTGAAGTGCTGGACACTACTCAAGATGGCTGAGACTGCATTGACTCAGATGGCAACATTGGACCAAGCTGGCATGGTCTTGTGTTATGACCTTTGTTGTCAGTCTTAGAGCAAGAAGATGTCTTGTTTGTTAACACCTCTGTTCAGTGGGATCTCCAGGTCCCTGATGCAGAGTGAAAGGCCACTTTTCCCTTGTCAGCCATGTCTGAGACCAATACAAGGAACTGTGCAGGACAGCTCTGGGCTCACAGTACCTGCCTAAATCTGATAGCCTTTTATAGATAGCCAGGGATGCCAGTCAATTCCAGGATATCTGCTGAGTGGCGAGTTGTTCCAGGAATGGCACATGGTAAGATGGAGAGGGACTCCATAGGTACAAGGTAGGGAATTAATGAAGCAGGTTAATGCCTTGGATTACCAGGAATAAGGAGCTCCACAGGTCTATGTCCCGTACAGTACATGGGTCCGTGTGTAAGGATGTTGCTCTCAAAAGGGTTTTAAACCAAAGGGTCATGCAACACCCTGCCTCACAGGTTGAGATACTTATCCCACCCATTTTAGGTGGGGTGCTGCCTTTTTTTTCCCCATTGTGAACTTAATGGAAAGCGACAGTGAACACTCTTCAACCCGTGGCTTCCAACTTTAGCCTCTAAGTGTCAGTGAGGCCCTGAATATCCCAGTTCCCTTCGTGACACCCCTTCCCACAGCATCTCCCTAGGTCTCCAACCACTCTGTCTACATGAGTCTTCATTTCCCCAAAGTTCCTCCCAGCCATGGGCATTTGAGGTGTACATACCATATGTGGTCTGGCACTGTCCCTCCATTTGAAACTTGACCATCGACGAAGTCCCTTTCATATGTCTCTGGTCCATCCCATGCTTTAATATAATGCCCCCTTTCAAATACATTTACCTTCCCTGCCTTATACGGATCTCATTTCACCTTTTCCCCAGCTTGCAGCCCCCAGTTCCCACAAATAGGTTCCTGGACATTGTCCCCCACCTTGTACCCCACCACCCCCTTTCTTGTTGGTTTCTCTGGATAACAAATGGAATGAGTGTGGTCCACCCTCTTAAGGCACAAGAAATTCCCAGGCCCCTGAATGATGCTTGTATATTTCCTCAATCACATTACCCCCTACCCCTTGGACTGATAGTACGGCACATAGGAGATATTTCAATATCCACAGGATAGATTCATTAAAATGAGAAAGAAAATTTTAAAGGGAAACCCATATTCTGTGGTTAACTAAAAATGATAGCATCAACCTTTAAAGAAAAAGAGTGTTATAATGCAAAGTTGGATGATAATCAGACGATTAGGCAGAATATAAAATCTGCAAAGAATTAACAAATTCAATGAGGGAAAGATTAGATAATGGGAGAAAGCTAGCTAGATACATAAAAACTGCACGAGTTTCTACAGATATTTTAGTAAGAGACTAATTGAGTGAATATAAGTGAGTGTTGGTCCAACAGAAAGTGAGTCTCGGGAATCGATTCTGGAAGATATGGAGATGACAGGTGAATTGAACAGGTATTTTGCATTAGTCTTGACTTTAGATGATTTCAGTAACATCCCAGGAATAGCTGCAAACCAGGAAATGAAAGGGAGGGAGGAACTCAAAAAAGTTACACTCACCAGGAAAGTGATACTTGTCATGATTGTAACACAGTCAGCCAGGTGGACCTCACAGAATATGAGTTCCCTGATTGGGGCTGTTAATCTGGTCCAGTCAGGGAGCCCTGGCTGACAGATATAAAGGGGAGTGTCAGAGATTCTGTTCATTCTGAGAGCAGGCTCTGAGGAAGCCAGATCACTGTCAAAGACTCTCCACATGTGAATAAGGGATGACTTGATGACAGGATACTGAAAAGACTTTTGGAACTAGGGGCTGACAACTTCCTGGGTCCCGATGGATTTCATCTAGGGTCTCAAAGGAAATGGTTAGGAAGACAGTTAATGTATTGGTTTTCATTTTCTGAAATTTCCTGGATCCAGGGGGAATGTTCCATTAGATTAGAAAATAACAAGTTCAAAATAGAACAGTAACAGGAAACAGTAGACTCCAAACCAGTTAGCCTAACATCTGTCATAGAGAAAATGTTTAAAGCTATTGAAACATGAGACTTGAACACCCAAGGGCCATGAAGCAGAGGTTCTTTACTCCAATCACATCAGGGCACTTCAAACATAAAGGAAAATTAAGGATAAACAATGAACTTTTCACGCTATGTACATGGAATGACCATTTGATCTGCTTCCTATCAATTAGAATTATAGAATCCCTGCAGGGTGGAAGCAGGCTCTTCGGCCCATTGAATTCATACTAACTTTCTGAATAGCATCCCACCCAGACCCACCCCCCTATCCATGTAACCCTGCATTTCCCATGTATATCCTACCTAGCCTGCACATTCCTGGACTTTATGGGCAATTTAACATGACCAATCCACCTAACCTGCATATATTTGGACTGTGGGAGGAAACTAGAGCACCCAGAAGGAACCAGACAGGGAGAGAAGGTACAAATTTCACACAGATAGTTGCCGGAGGGTGGAATTGAACCCGGCCCCTAGTGCTGTGAGGCAGCAGCGTTAACTGGTAGTTCTCTCTCTAATAAAGATACTTTCGTTTCCAGTGAGATTCCATTTACCCGTCCCAAAGAACTGAAAAGTTCCTTAGTTCATTGCCCTTTATCACCATTGCCACCTGCTGGTGGAGGTTCCGTTATATACTTCTACATCTGAAACTTGCCACCTTGGCAATTACTCATAGGGCACAGTAATCTGGTGTGCTAAACAGTTGCATGATTAGTGGGTTCAGTTGCACCATGATGACTAGAATGTTTGAATCTGTATTAATGGCAGTGTTCTTTTCTTGCATCACAGATCTTGGTAAATGGTAAGGGTAGGATTGATATTAAGCATTTGCTTAAGAAGGCCTTCTCAACCTCTTTCCTGTAGTGGTACTTTCAAAGGGATCCAGGCTCTATGATGGATCACCTATGCTGCATCTAGGTCCATCCCAATGTAAGAGGTGAGGATCAGGTCAAATATGTTCTTCCCTCTTGTTGGTTCCCTTACTGCCTACTACAGACTCAGTCTAGCAGCTACATCCCTTAGAACCTAATCAGGTCTGTCAGGAGTGGGGCTGCTGAGTTACTTTTAGGAATGGACATTGAATACCCCTCAGCTAGAGTACTCTAGTTTTTGCCCTTTCCGCCCTCAGTTCTTCTTCCATTTGGTTTTCAACATGCAGGAGGGCTGACTTATCAGCAACAGGGGGTGGTGGGGGTGGGGGGATGGTGGTTGGATGAAAGTGGAGATGGTAATCAGAATAAGGATTCATTGCCCTTGTTTGACCTGTGCCTTGAGACTTCATGTTGAGGATTCCCAGTGAAACCCCTTTTGGACTGTGTAACACTGTGCCAATCTCTCTGATGGTATGTCCCATTTCATCAGCAAGACAAAAATGGTGATAAATTCCATAAGTATATTAAGTTGTTCCTTGACTGGTCTATGGAACAGCTCTCCAAGGTTTGGCACAATTTGTGTCAACCAGATATTAGTAAGGATGGGCTTGCAATGTCAATATGGCTGGATAAGCCATTTGGGATTTAAGTGATCCATTCACTTTTATATCTTATCTTAGGCTTTTTGTTGGATTGATACAAGTGAGTGGCTGGCTACACCATTTCATACATTGTTTGAAAGTCCTCCACAATGCAATGCTTCTGGTTTCACATGAATGTCAGGCCAAGTAAAGATGGAAGATATCATTCCCTTGAGGGCAAATGGTTTTTCACAATAATAATCAATAGATACAATGTCACTATGGAACAATCTTTTATTTCAAGGTTTTGATAATTTACATTCCCATCATCCGGCAGGGCTGGATTGGATCCCATACACCCAGAACAGTAGCCTGGACCTCAGAATTACTGGGGCAGTGACATTACCACCATGACATCACCTCCCACTATCAGCCAGTGCACTGTGATGCTCTACAAAAAGTCAATTCAGTTGATAGGTAACTACTAGTTGAGCATAAAGAAAATTTGCTACGGTTCATGGAGTTGAGCTATGTGAAATTTTATTCTCTATCTGTCAGATGTGGCAGTTGCAACTAAGTGGTAGCATTTTAAACACTGAGTTAGAAGACTATAGCTTTCATTTCTAGAGAGTCCAAGAGAAATACTGAAACACTGCTGTACTGTCACAAGTCATGACCCCTGCCTCCCCATTTTCACGATGGGGCATTACCTGTGGGGGCATTTTCGTTCTCTCAGGTGATTACGAGAAAATCACTCAACACTATTTTTGTGAAGAACAAGGGAGATTTTATTGGCAAATATTTACCCTGCAACAACAGCACTGACAAACACAAGGTAATGCTGGAAGAACTCAGCAGGTCCAGCAGAATCTCTGGAGGGAGAAAGAGAGTTAATGTTTCATATCTGGTACAACAGCTCTTCAGAATATTAAAAAAAACTTTCACTCCGATTTATTTTCACTGTGAGAAAGTGCTCCCTCTCTGGTTAATTATTACTGTGTGACAGTGCTCTCTCTCTGGTTAATTATTATTGTGTGACAGTGCTCTCTATCTGGTTAATTTTCACACTGAGACAGTGCTCTCACTCTTGTTAATTATCACTGTGAAATGGTGCTCTATCTCTGGTTAATTATTTCTGTGTAACAGTGCTCTCTCTCTTGTTAATTATGTCTGTGAGACAGTGCTCTCTCTCTGGTGAATTATCACTGTGAGAAGGTGCTCAGTGTCTGGTTACTTATCACTATGAGACAATGCTCTATCTCTGGTTACATATCACTTTGAGACGGTGCTCTCTCTCTGGGTAATTATCAGTGTGAAATGGTGCTCTCTCTCTGGTTAATTTTCACTGTGAGACAGTGCTCTCTATCTGGTTAATTATCACTGTGAGACGGTGCTCTCTCTCGGGTTAATTATCACTGTGAGACGGTGCTCTCTCTCTCTGGTTAATTATTACTGTGAGACAGCGCTCTCTCTCTGGTTAATTCTCACTGTGAGATGGGGGTCTCTCTCTCGTTAATTATCACTGTGAGACGGTGCTCTCTTTCTG
>NC_063336.1:36723336-36723638 GCF_021869965.1 Rhincodon typus
CTTGTTAATTATCACTATGAGACGGTGCTCTCTCTCTGGTTAATACTTACTGTGAGACGGTGATCTCTCTCTGGTTAATACTCACTGTGAGACGGTGATCTCTCTCTGGTTAATTATCATCATGAGACGGTGCTCTCTCTCTCTCTCGTTAATTATCAGTGTCAGACACTTCTCTCTCTCTGTTTAATTATCACTGTGAGACGTTGCTCTCTCTCTGGTTAATTCTCACTGTGAGACGGTGGTCTCTCTCTGGTAAATTATCATTGTGAGACAGTGCTCTCTCTCTGGTTAATTCTCACTGT
>NC_063336.1:36723648-36724041 GCF_021869965.1 Rhincodon typus
TTTGGTTAATTATCACTGTGAGACAGTGCTCTCTCACTTGTTAATTAGCACTATGAGACGGTGCTGTCTCTCTGGTTAATACTCATTGTGAGACGGTGCTCTCTCTCCGGTTAATACTCACTGTGAGACGGTGATCTCTCTCTGGTTAATTATCATCATGAGACGGTGCTCTCTCTCTCTGCTTTATTATCACTGTGAGACAGTGCACTCTCTCTGGTTAATTATCACTGTGAGACGGTGCTCTCTCTCTGGTCAATTATCACTGTGAGACGGTGCTCTCTCTCTTGTTAATTATCACTGTGAGACAGTGCTCTCTCTCTGGTTCATTATCACTGTGAGACAGTGCTCTCTCTCTCTGGTTAATTATCACTGTGAGACAGTGCTCTCTCTCTG
>NC_063336.1:36724051-36743449 GCF_021869965.1 Rhincodon typus
TTTCTCTCTTGTTAATTATGTCTGTGAGACAGTGCTCTCTCTCTGGTGAATTATCATTGTGAGATGGTGCTGTCTCTCTCTGGTTAATTATCACTGTGAGACGGTGCTCTCTCTTTGGTTAATTATCACCGTGTGACGGTGCTTTCTGTCTGGTTAATTATTACCGTGAGACAGTGCTCTCTCTCTGGTTAATTATCACTGTGAGACTGCGTTCTCTCTCTGGTTATTTATCACTGTGAGACGGTGCTTTCTTTCTGGTTAATTATTACCTTGCGACGGTGCTGTATCTCTCTGCGTAATTATCACTTTGAGACAGTGTTCTCTCTCTGGTTAATTATCACTTTG
The DNA here is from genome assembly GCF_021869965.1 of Rhincodon typus. Lineage (NCBI taxonomy): Eukaryota > Metazoa > Chordata > Chondrichthyes > Orectolobiformes > Rhincodontidae > Rhincodon > Rhincodon typus. The sequence goes on from NC_063336.1 coordinate 36,724,397, forward strand.
AAACGGTGCTCTTTATCTGGTTAATTATTACTGTGAGATGGTGCTTTCTCTCTGGTTAATTATTACTGTGTGACAGTTCTCGCTCTCTCTGGTTAGTTATTACTGTGAGACCATTTCTTTCTCCGGTTAATTATCACTGTGAGACAGTGCACTCTCTCTGGTCAATTATCTCTGTAAACAGTGCTCTTTTTCTGGTTCATTATCACTGTGAGACATTGCTCCCTCTCTGGTTAATTATCACTGTGAGATGGTGCTCTCTCTCTGGTTAATTATCATTGTGAAACAATGCTCTCTCTCTGGTTAATTATCACCGTATGACAGTGCTCTCTGGTTAATTCTCACTGTGATACAGTGCTCTGTCTCTTGTTAATTATCACTGTGAGACAGTGTTCTCTTTCTTGGTACTTATTACTGTGTGATAGTGCTCTCTCTCTTGTTAATTATCACTGTGTGACAGCGCTCTCTCGCTATTTGAAGGTTTACTCAAGGTAAAATATAAGTTTAGTTTTACTAACTCTGAAAAGTTCTGTCATTTCCAAGATTTAAGCTGTAACACTTCAATTCCTAGATTCAGGTCACTAACAAGTCATCAGCATGTTACTTGATCCTGGTTTGAACCTAATGTAAAGTTTGCTGACAAGAACCAAAGATTCAACTGCTGTTGTGATCAACAGGTAAAAGGGCATCTCTTCATATATGGTAACTAACCTAGTAAGTAACTAACCTATTGAAGAATTCTCCGGTATCTTAAGCTACCAAAGAGGAAAGTGAAAGTTACAGAAAAGCAGCTTGAATTAAGATTTCCACATTTGTTGGAATATGGATGAGTAAGTTGGGAATTATGCTGTCCGAAAGACCATTAATAGGAGTGACAACTTTTATCCGCCACCTCTAACACCCTGACTACCCCTGGCTGAACAATTAGTGCAATTACCATCTAAACACAGCCTCTCTCTATCATACCTGTATACCCTTCCCTCCTGTAGCCCTTGATCCAGTATCTAATGAAGTAGATGAACGAGTAGGGATCTATAAACTTTTATTTTGTGAAGATCAGACCACTGATTATGTGTTTACCTGGATGTGGGCAAATACTATGGACCAAGCTAGGTGGTTGTGTAATTCTGATGTTGTGGATCTGAGACTTGGTGATGTGGTCCTTAAGTATCTGTTTATATACACCAACAATTCAAATCACTGAGTTGTAAGACACAACCTGATTTTTAAGCTTAGATTCACCAGTTTTATACTGAAATTCGTCCTATTCTCCCATAATTGCAGGAAAATGGCAACAATTCAAATAAATACAACAGATGTTCCCTTTCTGATTCAACAGCAAATCTCCCACCTAGGAATAAATTCTTAAACTGATGATGATACATTATAGTTAATTTGGTTAATCAAACCAATTTCAGTTCATCTTATAGTTTTTAAGCCCTGAATGGCATTTAGATTAATCATATCTTCTGGGATAACTGGCAACCAAATAAAACTTTATATATAATTTAATTGATTCTTGGGCAACATTGTTCTAATCTTTTTCTATTGGGCAGAGGCTGTCATTAAATATATGGCTGCTATATCAGCCACATTGCTCTACATGAATGAACATAACCAATATCAAATTGTTCTATAACCCGGAAGCAGTTATTACTTTGTGATTTTGTTGCTGTGTTAAGCTTACTAAGTCATATTGCTGACATACTGACTGACAAATTGCAAGCCTGAAAGGTACAGTAAGGACAACCATATGACCCTCTCACTTAGATATAACCATTTAAATGAGGTAAGTGCTTATATTCAAAATCCAGATTCCAATTTGGAGAATAATAGCATTAATTCACCATTATTTCATTTCACCAGGATTTATTTCACCTCCCTAAATGTTCTCTTCTATGTGTCAGTCACCACCTGATTCTTCTAGAATTGTAGAATCTTAAACTGTGAGTAAGTAAAACATAGCACTTCTTTATATTTGTATTTATCAGAAAGCCACCCTTTCTTTTCTCTATGGTACAGTATGTTACATGACAGCGTAACAACTTTTTTTAATCTTGCAGTAAGGGCTGTTTCCGTGCTATATGACTCTATGACTCTGAAAATAAAGATGAATCTAATAAAATGAACTTCAAAGTATCTTGATGAGAGTGGAATGGCATGTTGCATATAATCTGCAAATTAAAGAATTCTGAAACAGTTACCTGAAAACACCTCACATGTGCAATTCTGACAGCATTTTATTTCACTTCCCAAGACTGAATCCTCTATCATTTTGAATGAATAGAAATCTTTGTTTGACTAACTACTATTTTACTCCATTACCTAAAGACAAACATGAAACCAAATTATTCCTTGTCAAAATACCAGTTAAATTGTCCTTGAGACGCACCTGGCGGCAGTTCAAGCTGTTCTGCTCAGTAGCCGATCTAATAAAATGTGCTGATATGTAGAGTTATGGGGAGCCCTTCAGCTAATACTGCTCATACCTGGACAGGGGATTACTGGAACTCAGCAATTTGTTTGAGATTTAGTCTGTCAGATCTTCCACTGAGAGCTTTCGACCACCCTAATCTTACAGAGAGAATGAAGATGTATGTTGACAGGATCAAATTTAATCTAATTTCTTCTGGATTTAACCTTCTGCACATTATAACCTGTGTGGGTGTTGCTGGTAGCATTTGCTCCATTGAATTTGAAACATTCAGATGACTTTTATTATGGTAGTTCCCATCTCTTCAGGACAAAATGCTTAGAGCATGTCACAACATAGTTTTAGATGAAGAAGGCTCTTCAGCCACATGATCTTGGATCTTTCTTTGTGTGATTATCACATAAGAAAAGATAAAAACCATTCAGATGGTCAAATCACTCATTCCCCTATCTCTCTGACTGTAAAAACAGGCTAAAACAGATGTTGCTGGAAAAGTTCAGGAGGTCTGGCAGCATCTATGAAGAAAAAAATCAGAGTTAACGTTTCGGGTCTGGCAACACTTCCTCAGAACAGATGGTAGCTGGGAAAGGTCAGTTTATATGCAGAAAATAGGGAGGAGGGTGGAGTAGGGAGTAAACAATAGAATAGAGCCTAAAGAGAGAGAAGAACCATTGGACAGACAAAGGAGTTGACTCTGATTTTTTCTTCACAGATAATGCCAGACCAGCTGAGCTTTTCCAGCAACTTCTATTTTTGTTCCTGATTTACAGCATCCTCAGTTCTTTTGGTTTTTATAAAAACAGGTTACCCACTCTTTGGGCTTTGATGCCTTAGGTTTTTGCATCCCATCCAACCCATGACCAAATGGATGTTGCCGACATGCACTTGGAGGCTACTGCATCCAGCTGGTGGCCTCTTTGGAATGGGTTCCCTCATATTGCTGGTTCACTGCACTTCATGAGCTCTCTTACCTTGGAGCCCGTACCTGTTCTGTGGAATTTAATGTGATGGCCCCACTTAAGTTCATGAATGAGCCCACCTCCCTGTGGATGGAAATCCTTGAGCTGCTTTTACAGCCATCAGGTATTGGCTCAGGGCACAACTTCCATTTCCTGGAGACAAGACTCAACTGGAAGTCCTGGGCAGCGTGGACCTACAAGCAGTCCCCAGGGAGGGTTATCGCTGGAGCCAGTTTGCAAGGTGAGTGGAAGGAGCCAGGCTGGCAGTCCATGGTCAGAGGCATGTGGGAGCTAAAATCGGGTCCACATGAGAGTTAACACCGTGGTTGGGGGGAGGCTGAAGGGGAGAAGTTCCCTCTAGATCCAACTCTCAACAAAGTTGCTCGGGTTTCACCTGCCAGTCTCACCACATGGCTAGCGTTCTATCCATTACTGTTAAAATGCCAGCAGCAACAAGGAAGCCCTTAAGTGGCCAGTAATTGGTCACTTGAGGGTGTCATTGAGCTGAGGGAGAGTGGCCTATCAAACACTTGTCTCACCACTGGTAAAATACCAGAAGCAACAGATAGACTGGGTATGGTGTTGCCATCTCACAATTTTGCACCCACCCTGCTTCACAATTAGCCCTTGGTGGGTGCATAAAATTTCACCTTTTATTAGGAATTTCTGAGATGACTCCTTCATCAGTAATTTCTGTGGAAATTTACCCAGCTGCCCACTGTGACTTCAAGCCTTGATTGTCAGAAAGGCTGACATTTCCCTGGAAATTGGAAGAGCAGGTATTTTGCCTATCAGTTGCTATTAGTTCCGTGGAAATCAGATATCCAGCATATAGAGCAATTTGCTTTTATTAAAGTGTAAGTAGTGGTGAATAAGGAGAACGGCTACAAAAATTCACCCCTCGTCATGATGCTACGGTTCACTTCCAAATCAGTGTTTCCAGCAGAATCCTGGCTGCCAAGAGCACGTATTATAGGTTTGCTGAGGTCACACAAACAGGACATGTGAGACATTTTTTCGGACATCACTGTTACATTAGTTTGTAGATCAAATCCACTTTTAGTTACTGACTTTTCCATTTATAAAGAAATACACATTGTGAAGACAAAATCAGATGCTGTTTGGTGGTTGAGTAAATATCTTCAAAGCAATTAAATTAAACGCTTAAATCCATGCAGAGAATCTTGTGAAGCCAGCGCGGACTCCTGGCCTTGAGATGAATCCAGTGCAGATTTCTGGCAGTCCCAGCCACGAGAACCTCAATGTGAAGCCCAGTGCAGTCTGGGTGCAGGCCTGGACTGGGTTAGAAGGACTATTATTCTGTACTTTATATTTCATTATCTTCCTAATTTATTCTTATAAATTTGTACTTTTGTATCTAAGATGATGTGAAGGTCTGTAATGTTGGACCTTTTATTTCTTTATTTTTAATTTTCTTCCTAAGAATTTGTACTAAAGAATCTATACCTAGGTACATTTGTACCAAAGATGGCACCACAAGTGGAGACTTGTAAACTTTTCACTGTACTCATGTGAGTAAAGCTAATTCTAATTCTAATGTTCTAATCTGGTGTCATTGGCGCAGCAGTAACAAGATTGAATAGAGTTGATGCTTTACTTTCTACAGCTCTCATCAAACTAAGGTGCAATCATGTATCACGTTCATGTTGGTCATTTTGATTAGATGCATATCATTGTAAATATTTGTGCAAAAAATAATGTAAAATTAATTATATTAAACAAGATCATATTAGGAAAAAATGGATGTCTGTCAATAAGCAATAGGATTAGAGTTCTTTCTGTCCCCTGACTATTTAATAAAACTAGAATATTGAACTGTTAAAGCGTATTAATTTTCAGGGGAACAGAATATTGGAAGCACAGTAACTGTTGCTAATTTAGGTATTAATTTCACTTAAACCGTAGACAAGGAGGCTATATTATTCTAATTCTGAACTTATTACTGGCACAGAGCACAGCTGTGTTTAATCCACAAATAATGAAGACAACATTGTGCAAGCTTACTAGTTTGGTTCAAAATAAATTCTAATAAAATATCACAATTAGATTGACTGGTGAGGAGACATTACTCTCCAGTTGGGTCACTGATCCTAGGATTGAATACAAGTGGATTTCTCTCCTTTTCAGAGAGGTAAAGAAAAATTTCAAATGTTAAGTTTGATTACTAAAACTTCTTAGAAACCAAGTTTCATTTTTAACATTTATTTCTGCACATCATGTTACAGCTTTCATGGAAATGCATAATCAATTGATTTACTCATGGTCAAGCAAGAACAGAGGATTTCCTTGGTTCAATACTCACAATGATATTGTAAGTATCTGTGAAGACACAGTTTTAAAATTTCACAGCAGTGAAAATGCTTAGAAGCTTTTTGCTCAATATGATGATGTAACTTGCAACTCAATACGTGGATAAAGAATTGGGTAGCTAACAGGAAGCAGAAAGTAGGGATAAATAAGACTTTTTTTTGGGCTGGCAAGCCACACCTAGCAGTGTACTACATCTGTGGCTGGGCTCCAACTATTTCCAATCTATACCAATTACTTGGATGTGATGACTGAATATGTAGTATTTACAGTAACACCAAGATAGGTAAGAAAGTAAGTTGTCAAAGAGAGTTTGAGAGTCGACAAAGGGATATAGACATTTAGCAAGTGAACAAAATAATTGACAGATGGAAAACAATGTGGGAAAGTGTGAACTTGTCCTCCTTGGCAGGAAGAACAGAAAAGCAGTACATTATTTAAATGGAGAGAGATTTCAGAGTTCAGTGATACAGAGGACCTGGGTGTGCTGATACATCAATCACAAAACATTAATTTGCAAGTACAGCAAGTAATTAGAAAGGTAAGTAGAATGTTTAGAGCAAGGAGAATGTAATATAGATGTCGGGATGTTGGCCACGGCTACAGCTGCCACTTGGAGAAAGAGGGAGAGAGGGGGCTGCTGGCTGAGCTACCATCACTGAAGCTGAAATGGATGCATGAAACTGAAATGAAAGCCTCAGACTAAGATATTGGGATTCTAGAAACACAGTTGATGTTGTCCATTTTGTAACCATGAAAAATCATGTGATGTTAAAATGGACCATGCCAAGAATACAGGAATCATATCCTGTACTGTGGTAGAAGAATTCCAAATGTCAATAATATATCACAGCCAGTGGATGTTTACAGTGATTGGGTTGATGCCTGAGAATCAGCAATCCAGCAGTTTAGACTCAAATCACTTAGAATTTTACTTCGAGGTGTGTTCCTGATTGCCGTTTTGCTGACTGCATATAATTTAAATTCATGTGGAATCTGCTGTAATCCTTTGGACTTTTCCCGGGTTTTGTTATCAAAAAGTTAGAATTCTTCTAAAATAAAAGCAGTGATGTTTTGCTACAATTATGTAGGGTGCTAGTGAGACCATAATCACAGTACAGTGCACAGTTTTGGTTTCCTTATCTGAATTTTTTCTTTCTATTCATTTGTGGGATGTGGGCATTGCTGTCTGGCCAGCATTTCTTGCCCATCCCTCGTTGCCCTTGAGAAGATGGTGTTGAGCTGTCTCCTGAACTGCTGCAGTCCACCTCTGAATTTGAATTGAATTAGAAGTATTTTAGAGAAGGTTCACTTGACTCATTTCTTATGAACAGGCTAGGCCTTTATCCATAAAGTTTAGAAAAATCAGAGGTGATCTGATGGAAACATATAAAATCCTGAAGGGACTTGATAGGGTGGATACTGGAAAGGTGTTCTCCTCTTAGAAGAAACTAGAACTGGGTGACACGGTTTAAGAGTCATAAGTCTTGCTTTAATGAAGAAGATGAGGTGGTTAGTTTTCTCTCAGAATGTTGTTAGTCTGTGGAGGTTTCTTCCTCAAAATAATGTGAAGGCTAGGTAATTAAATCTATTCAAAGCTAAGTTAGGTAGGCTGGTAATCAATGGGCGAGTCAAGGATTCTGGGCTCAAATAGGAAAAAGGAGCTCAAGACCACAATCAGGTCAACCATGATCTTATAAAATTGTGGAGCAGGCTTGAAGGGTCAAATGGATTACTTCTACTCCCAAATTTAATGAAGATTAGGCTTCCATTGGGAAAACCACATTATTTTCCATCCAAAAGATCCCATTTATCTACTTAGATGAACATAAAAGAATATGAAGAAGGCAGTAGGATTAGTTGCTGATCTGGCCAACATACATTCAGTGACCAACAGCAGATTAACTGGTTGTTAATCTTAAAGGTAATTCATTGGCTTGGAATAGCTTTGCTTAAACCTTCAATATTGGCAGTCTCATGTCAGAGCATCCAGCTTCTTTTTAAGTCACTCAAAGTTTTGTCTCTACCTCTTTTTTTCAGAACTCCATGTTTTTCTCGTGTTTTTCTTGTACTAATTTGAATTTGTGCTCACTTGATTGTTATGCTTTGAGATAATAATGTAATCTTGATGCATCAGGTTTTGATCTAGCGTTCTAATGCAAGGTTAATTAATTTAACTATTTCAACACTATTCCTAGCATGAGGTCAATTGAATGAAGGGAATATGTGCCATGTTCACAAGGCTATAATTGGAAAATGGCACAAGATGTTACCTACTGAATGTAAATAAAAATCTCTGTCTTCCTTTCACTTTGACTGCTGAATATCAGCTGAATCTGTATCAGCCACTTGCACCTTCTGGGGATCTGCAACTCTCTGGCTCCTTGCATTGTTTGTTGTTTTCTCCTCTTTTACTGTTAAATCATGGATCATGCGGCAATGTGATGATGTTACTCTCCTTGGCCGGATGTACTGCAGTGGTTCAAACAATCAAAGTATTATCAAAACATGTCCAAGGCATGACCTACAGTTAATTCTGTGAATGTCATGTAATAACTTGCTGGTACTATTTGGGGTTTCTTGATGGGTACCATTAGCAAAAACTGTAAAGGATTGCCCTCATCTTCTAAAAGCCATTCTTGCATTTTGTTGGTTCTTCAAAGCTCTCTAATCCTACTACACTCATTTGTGAATTATTGCAATTAATCAAGTGGGACTCATTTCACCCCATGTGACTTTAGGGAGCAATGCTGACATTGAGCAAACTGCCCTAAAGCAACAACCTGTCATAGTGAAGACATGTTTATTAGAGCTAGCCAGCATTATAGGCAACTGAAGTTCTGATACCAGCACCTATCTGGTAATGTGGAAAATTACATTATGTCTTATCAACCAAAGGTAGGATAAATCTAACCAGGGCAACTCCTGCCCAATTGGACTTCCCAGACCACAGTGGGATGTTGCAAGAAGCTATTAATAGTGCTTACTCACTAATAACCTGTGCTCAATGTTAATTAGCATATGTGACTCCAAAACCATTTCATGCCAGAACTGGTCACTGTTTTGAAAAAAACTACATGGTCACAAGAAGTACATGCCAAAAGAGAGATAAGGGTACTGTCCCTTGATTAGCACTCAAAACTATGGTTAATAGAGGCAATAGGAAACACTCCAGTAGCTGGTTACAAATCAGTGCTTGCAGTGCTTGGCTCTGGTTTTCCAAGACCAGTCATTGCAGGCATTCCTTATGGCAATATCCCTCGTCCAACCACCTTCAACTGCTTCAATGACAAAAATAAAATTGCTGGAGAAACTCAGCAGGTCTGGCAGTATCTGTGGAGAGAAAGCAGAGACAGCGTTTCGGATCTTCTTCACTGTTTTTGTTTCTGATTTCAACCATCTGCAATTCTTTGGTTTTTATTTAAATTCCAACTGCTTTATCAATAACCTTAGGAATGTTACAGATTCAGATTGGAGGCTGCTGACTGATGATTTCACAGCATTCTACTCTATTTGCAATTCATAATGTAGTAAGACATTGTTAAGTTATGAATATAATCAACTTTCAAGATACGGGCATTCTCAGGTTGCAGGAAAGGCTGGCATCATTTGGTGATCCCTGGTTGGGCCTTCCAATTTAATAAATTAAACATCTTGCTAGGTTACTTCAGAGCGCAGTTAGAATCAGCCATTTTGTTCTGAGACTGGAGTCACATGTAGGCCGACTGTGTAAGGATGCTCACACAAGCTTTCCTTTCTCATGTATCCAATTTTTATTAAGAATCAGAATTGTCTTGCTTTCCTTTGTCACTTTTGAAAGCCTGAAGTTTATGCAATTAAGAATCCAAATTTGCTAGACAATTGAATTTATATTGCATTGTGGAGATTCACAGGATGTGCTACTATGATTGCAGGGTACCAAGGCTTATTTGATATGGCACTGTATGAGTAACCCAGCAGTTATAAGTTCAAACAGAAATTTCTGATGTTTATTTTAATTAACTTGGCATATCAAATGACAGTCCACAAAACAATTGTGACAGAATTAAAAAACTGGGCAGTTTGGTAGGTGTGAATCTTTGAAGGGTTAATTGTTTTTTTAAAAAAATCTATCATTAGTTGCAGATATAAATTAGCATTTAAGTAAGGTTTCTTGTTTGATTTGAGTTAAAATACAAAATTTCTTTCCAGCTTAAACAAAGAAGTTCTCTACTGAGAGCAGCTATAGTGTAGTTAGTTAATTAAAGAGCCAGCTAAAACAAGCTCTTTAACATTGGAGCCGAGTTGACTTAGCTCGTCCAAAAGCAGTATAAGTACAGGATGTGTAAAGTGCAGCCATCATTGATAGCAGCTGGCACAATGTGGATAATGACAGGTAAAGTAAAGGAAACTTCTAATTTATTTTCCAAATATATTAAGGATAAAATGATAACTTGGGGAAGAGTAGGGCCCTATAATGGCCACAGCAGTAATTTGCGCATGGAACCAGAGGATGTAGGTAGGGTTCTAAATGAAAGGTTGATGTGGACATAGAAATCAAGGTGAAAGACTATGATGCAATTTTAAAAAAAACATAGACCGAGAGGAGGTTCTGAGTGGTCTGACAGTCTTAAAAGTGCATTAAAAAAAATTTCCATAGTTGGATGAAATGTATACCAGCTTTTGCGTGAGGCAAGAAAGGAAATAGCAGGGCCACTGGCAATAATTTTTAATTTCTCTCTGGCCACAGGAGAGGTGCCAGAGGACTAGAGGTCAGCCAGTGTGGTGCCAGTACACAAGAAGGGGGGAAGGGATAAACCGGGAAACTATAGCCCAGTCTAACTTCAGTGATGGGGAAGCTATTGGAAGCAATTATGAGGAAAAGAATTAATGTGCACTTGGAGAGGCAGGAATTAATCAAGAACAGTCAGCATGATTTTGTTAAGGGGAAATCATGTCTGACCAACTTGATGGATGTTTTTTTGAAGAGGTAACCAAGTATGTAGATGAGGGCAATGCTTTTGACATAATCTACTTCATCTTCAGCAAGGCTTTTGATAAAACTGACAGGGAAGGTAAGTGCCCATCGGATCCAAGGAAATTGGCTAATTGAATCCAGAATTAGTTGAATAGCAAGAAAGCAGAGTGAAAAGATGATTGATGAGGGCAGGGTGGTAGATGTTGGTTACATGGGTTTTAGCAAAGCCTTTGATAAGGTCCCTCATGGCAGGCTGATACAAAACGTGAATTCACATGAGATGCACAGTGAGCTGGTAAGATGGATACAGAACTGGTTTAGCCATTGAAGACTAAGAGTAGCTATAGCAGGGTGTTTTACTGATTGAAGATCTGTGACTAATGGTGTTCCACAGAGATTAGTGCTGGAACCCTTGTTTTTTGTAATACATATAATCGATATGGAAGAGAATGTAGGTAGCCAAATTTGTAAGTTTGCTTACAACATTAAGTTTGGGCAGCTGCAAACAGTGAGGAGGATTGCCAAAGGATACAGCAGGACATAGATCGGCCTAAGACTTGGGCAGAGAATTGGCAGATGGAGTTTAATCTGGACAAATGTGAGGTGATGCATGTTGGGAGATCCAATGCAAGAGGGAAATATACAGTAAATGGTAGCACACTTAGTAGCAACAACATAAATGGGATTTAGGTGTACAAGGCCACAGTTCCCTGAAAGTAGCAACATATATGTGTAAGGTGGTCAAGAAGCACATAGCATGCTTGCCTTCATTAGTTGAGGCATAGAGTATAAAAATTCACAAGTCATGTTGCAGCTGTATAAAAATGTAATTATGTCATATTTGGAAAACTGCGTACAGTTCTGGTCACCACACTACCAGAAGGGTGTGGAGGCTTTAGAGACGGCTCAGAAGTGGTTTACCAGTTTGTTACCTGTTTTGAGGGAATTAGTTATGAGGAGAAATTGAACAAACTTAGTTTGTTTTCACTTGAACACCAAACGATGAGGGGCAACCTGATAGAAGTTTACAAAATTAATAGAAACATGGATGGAATGGATAGTCAGAGTTTTTTCCCCAGGGTAGAAATGTCAATTAATAGTTCTGAGGAAAGGTCGCTGGACCCGAAATGATTCCTCTTCACAGATGCTGCCAGACTTGCTGAGCTTTTCCAGCAACTTCTGTCTTTGTTTCTGATTTACAGCATCCATATTCTTTTGACATTCAATTAATAGGGGACTGGTTTGAGGTAAAAGAGAGCAAGTTTAAAGGAGATGTGACAGGTGAGTTTTTTACCTAGAGGCTAGTAAGTGCCTGGAATGCGCTGCCAGAGGAGGTGGTGGAGACGGATGCAATGGCAACATTTAAGAGGCATCTTGACAGATATATGATTAAGCAGGGAATAGACGAATACGGATTGAGTAGAGGTAAAATGTTTTTAGTTTAGAAAGGCATCATGTGTCGGTGCAGTCTTAGTGACCAAAAGGCCTGTTCTTGCTTTGTACTGTTCTTTTGTTCTTTGCTTTTTTTGTTCTATAATTCAGAGGAGATATACTGGATTAGTACCTGGAGCGAGAGGGTATTCTTATGAGGAAAGGTTAGACAGGTTGGGTTGGTTTCCACTGGAGCTTAGAAGAGTGAGGGGCGACTTATTTGAAGTGTAGAGGATCCTAAATGGTCTTGACATGATGGACATGGAAAGCATTTTTCCTTTTTTGGGTAAGTCCAGAATCCTTCTATAAGCACAGAAATTGTAAAAGGGTGGTAAAGTGAGGAGTAGGGCCAAGTAGAGACCAAAAAGTGGAAATATACATGAAACAAGAGGCATAGCTGAGGTGCTAAGTTATTATATTGCAACTGTCTTTATCAAGAAACTAGATGCAAAATCAGGCCACGGTGATCGAGGAGGAAGCTGCGTCTCTAGAATGATTCAACAATAATAAGGAGGAAATATTGCAAAGGATATTCATGCTTAAAGGTGAGAAGGATGAGTTCTGAGGATGATGAAGGAAGTGTGAATGAAAATTACTGAGGCATTGGCCATAGTTGTTTAGTTTTCTCTAGACACAGGGGAAATGCCAGAGAACTGGAAAGTTGTAAACATTACTATTTTGTTCAAGAAACACTGTAAGGGTTACAGACCAGTCGGTTTAATTGAAGTGGTGGGAAAGCTTCTAGAATCAATTATTCATGATAGAATTAGTAGACACATGAAAAATGATACCAGTTTAGGAAGCGTGGATCTGAATGGGAAATCCCGTTTATCCAAATTGCTGGAGCATTTTGAAGAAGTGACAGAAAGATTCAATGAGAATGATGCTATTGATGTGGTTTACATGTGGCTTCCAGGTGTTCAAATACAGCGCCCCACAACAGGCTTGAGCAACAAGCTAAAGCTCATGGAATAAAAGGCACAGTAGCTATGTGAACACAAAATTGCCTGAATGAGAGGAAATAAAGAGTATTGGTTAATGGATATTTTTCAGGCTGGGGGAAAGTTTGAATTGGAGATTCCTAGGGAACACTTGTGTTAGGACATTTGCTTTTCCTAGTATATATACTGCAAACTTTGTTGTAACCAGCACCTTAATGAATTGTTGCTCTCAATAAACCAGCAACAGAAATTTATATACCTGAAATGACAGAAGTTTACTGTATTATCATGATCTCTGCGATGTTCAATTAGTCATTGAGGGTGAAAGTGAGAAGGGTCTCTGCTGTTAAGTTTTATTTAAGGCAAAGTTGTATAACTATTTAAGTGATTTATGCTGTAAATAAAGTATAACATTTTGCTCATGTTTCATTTGCTACATTTGCAAATCACTTTAAGTCTGTACTTTTTCATTCTTGTATACCCCCTGCATTATGTTTTTATTACTTAGTGTGCGTTTTTATATTGATAATGTGGACCTCTTGATCAATCAGAATATTTGATAAACCAGCATGCTCCTGTTCCCGTAGGTGCAGCTTAGTAAAAAGTTTATTGTAAATGATCTAGATCTTGGTATACAGGGGACAATTTCAAAGTGTGCAGATGACACTAAACTTGGAAGCACTGTAAACAGTGAAGAGGACAGTGTAGAACTCCAAAAGGACATAAATAAGTTGTTGGTGTGGATGGATGGATGGCAGATGAAGTTCTCTGCAGAGAAGTCTAGGTGATGCATTTTTGAAGAAAAGATATGGACAGGCAATATAAAATAGAGGGTACAATACTTAAGCAGGTGCTGGGGCAGAGGTATCTCGGTGTGCATGTGAATAGATCATTGAAGGCAGCAGGACAGTGGAGAGAACAGTTAAATAAAGCAAACAGCATCCTCGGTTTATTAACAGAGGCATGGAGTACAAGGATGGGGTTGGGGGTAGTTCCTCTTTTGAAACAGTGGTAGTCTCTCTACTGCTAAACCAAGAGACCTGGGTTCAAATCCCACTTGCTCCAGAGGTATGTAATAACATCTTTGAGTAGGTTGATTAGAAAATAAGTTAAGTTAAAAAACATTATAAGGACAAGGAGATTGTGTTGAACTTTTATGAGACACTTATATGCACTTATATGTTAGACATCATCTGAAGTATTGTGTACAGTTCTGGCCACCACACAATAGGTAGGTTGCGAACACACTGGAGAGATTGCAGGAGAGATTGACAAAAATGTTTCCTAGAATGAGAAATTTGATTTATGAAGATAGGTTGAAGTGATTGAGACTGTTCTTCTTGGCAAGATGAAGGCTAAGAGGACATCTGATAGAAACTTTCAAAATTGTGAGAGATCTGATTGAAGTAGATCAGCAGAAATCATTCCACTTGTAAAAGCTTCAAGAACGAAAAGGTACAGATTTAAAATGATTTGCAAACGTAGCAAATGAAACGTGAGCAAAATGTTTTCATACAACAAGTTGTTCAGGCCTGGAATGCACTGCCTGGAAGTCTGGTGGAGTCATTGTCATTGTTTAGTATTCATTCGTGGGATCTGGGTGTCACTGGTTGGCCAGCATTTATTGCCCATCCCGAGCTGCCCTTGAACTGACTGGCTTGCGAGGCCATTTCAGAGGGAAGCTAAGAGTCAACCACATTGCTGTTGGTCTGGAGTCACATGTAGGCCAGACCAGTTGAGATGGCAGGTCTCTTTCCCTGAAGGACATTAGTCAGTTGACGCTTTCAAGACGAATGGCTGTTTGAAGAAAAAACAATGTGCAAGAATATGAAGAAAATGCAGGCAAATGGAACTAGGTCATAATAACACCATATGATCATAAGATGTAGGAACAGAAGTAGGTCATTCAGCCCATCAAGTCTACTCCACCATTCAATGTGATCATGGCTGATCTGATCATCCTCATTTCCACTTTCCTGCCTTTCCTCATAAATGTTCATTCCCAGGGTCATTCAGTATATTCAAGGGTGATTTCAAATCTGATTATCTCACCCTTGAATATACTGAAAGACCCAGTCTGTACAGCCCTCTGGTGTAAAGAATTCACTAGAATTCTGAGAGAAGAAATTTCACCTTATCTGTTTAAAGCTTATTCTGTGATTATGCCTTTTGGATAATGGAGATCTACTACAGATGTGTAGATGGGGCAGATAAGCAAAAATTGTTTGACTAGTAAAACATTTAGGAATGAAAAGCAGACTCAATGGGCTGAATGGCCTAATTTCTGCTCCTCTGTCTTATGGTGTGGACCCTGGGTCTGTATTCAATACAGTTTAAAATGAGGGGACATCTCATTGAAACCTACAGAATACTGGAAGGCCTGGATAGTGTGGATGTGGAGAAAATCTTTCTACTAATAGGAGAGCCTTAACCCTGAGGGCACAGCCACAAAATGAAGGGATGACACTTTAGAACTGAGATGGCATGGAATTTCTTCAACTAGAAGGT
Organism: Rhincodon typus; assembly: GCF_021869965.1. Lineage (NCBI taxonomy): Eukaryota > Metazoa > Chordata > Chondrichthyes > Orectolobiformes > Rhincodontidae > Rhincodon > Rhincodon typus. Next base: position 36,739,952 of record NC_063336.1, read on the forward strand.
GGTCAATCTGTGGAACTCATGGCGGCAGAAGGTTGTGGAGGCCAAGCCATTGGATGTATTTAAGACAGAGCTAGATTCTTGAATATATGGAGATCAAGGGCTTTGGGGAGAAGGCAGGAGAATCGGGTTGAGAAACATATCAGCCACAATCGAATGACACAGCAGATTCAATGGGCTGAATGGCCGAATTCAGCTCCTATATCTTATGGTCTTATGGTGTCAGGCATGATGAGCTGGATAGATACCTTCTGCACCATAACACTCCTGTAATCTGGATAGATTCTTGTCAGAAAATGGAATCAAAGGTTATTAGGGATAGATGGCAATCTCATATTCAAAATTCAAAGAGATCAGCTATGATTTTATTGAATGGCAGAGCAGGCTTGACAGGTCAAATGGCATACGTCTACTCTTAATTCATATATTTTTCTAGACTCGTTTCTTTTATTCACTAATGGGATGTGGGTGTTGCTGGATGGGCCAGCATTTATTGCCCAATCATCATTGTCCTTGAGAAGGTGATGATGAGCTGCCTTCTTGAACAACTGCAATCCACATGTCTATAAAACCTTAGAGTCATAGAATCATAGAGATAAACAGCACGGAAACAGACTCTTCCGTCCAAATTGTCCATGCCGACTGGATATCCTATATAAATCTAGTCCCATTTACCGGCATTGGGCCCATATCCCTCTAAACCCTTCCTTTTCATATACCAAGCCAGATGCCTTTTAAATGTTGTAATCATACCAGCCTTTACCACTTCCTCTGGCAGCTCATTCTATACACACACCATTCTCTGAATGAAAACTTTGTCCCATAGGTCCCTTTTAAGTCTTTCTCCTCTCACCTTAAACCTATGCCCTCTAGTTTTGGACTCCCACATCTTCGGAAAAAGATTTTGTCTATTTACCCTATCCATGCCCCTCATGATTTTATAAACCTCTATAAGGTCACCCCACAGCCTCTGATGCTCTAGAGAAAATAGCCCCAGACTATTCAGTCTCCCTATAGCTCGAACTCTCCAACCCTGGCAACATCCTTGTAAAGCTTTCCTGAACCCTTTTTAGTTTCACAACATCCTTCCTATAGGAGGGAGACCAGAATTGCACACAATACTCCAAAGAGGCTGAAACAATTTCTTGAATAGCTTAAACATGACCTCCCAACTCCTATACTCAGGGCACTGACCAATAAAGGCAAGCATATCAAACGCCTTCTTCACTATCCTATCTATCTGCGACTCCATGTTCAAGGACCAATGAACTTGTACTCCAAGGTCTCTTTGTTCAGCAACACTTGCTAGGACCTTATCATTAAGTGTATAAGTCCTGACCTGATTTGCCTTTCCAAAATGCAGCACCTCACATTTATCTAAATTAAACTCCATCTACCATTCCTTGGCCCATTGGTCCATCTGATCAAGATCCTGATATACTCTGAGATAACCTTCTCCACTATCCACTACACCTCCAATTTTAGAGTCATCTGCAAACTTACTAACCATACCTCCTATGTTCACATCCAAATCATTTACATAAATGACAAAAAGCAGTGGACCCAGCATTGATCCTTGTGGCATACCACTGGTCACAGGCCTCCAGTCTGAAAAACAACCCTCCACCACTACCCTCTGTCTTCTACCTTTGAGCCAGTTCTGTGTCCAAATAGTCAGTTCTCCCTTTATTCCATGTGATCTAACCTTCCTAACCAGTCTACCATGTGGAACCTCATCGATTGCCTTACAGAATCCAATATCGATCACATCCACCACTCTGCTCTCATCAATCCTCTTTGTCACTCCTTCAAAAAACTCAATCAAGTTAGTGAGACACGATTTCCCACGCTCAAAGCCATTTTGACTATCCTTACTCAGTCTTTGCCTTTCCAAATACATGTAAATCCTGTCCTTCAGGATTCCTTCCAACAACTTGCCCACCACTGATGTCAGGCTCACTGGTCTATAATTCCCTGGCTTTCCTTTACCACTTTTCTTAAATAGTGGCACAACATTAGTCAACCCCCAGTCTTCCAGCACCTCACCTTATGGACATAGTAAAGAATGACTCGACTAGTATATTAAACTCTTCACAGAAAGATTGCCATACATATGACTGCTTGTATTTGACTTTAATGCCCTCAGAACATCTAAGTATGGTCTATATACAAATGTATATAAGCTTGTCAGTGTAATCCACATTCCAATAAAGAGCATGGGTTGCTGGAGAATAAGTACTATCTTTGTTAGTACAATTCCTTTCCCAAATACAAGAGTAACATAAATTTTGTGCTGGTTTCACTCATCACAATGGTATTTACTGCATTCAGCTAATTTTCCCAATAGATAATAAATAATTTCCTCTACTCCCATCACTGCTATTTAAGATCCAGCTCTCATCATTGCAAATTTGTGAGGGTTCTGCCAAAATAAAAAATGTAATTGCACATATGTTAAATTGTGAATCTAACAATCTGGAAAAATGGCTCAAGCACTATTCATTTATATTGTTAAAAATCTAACTAATAAAAAAGGTACAGTTACCATAACTACAATCGCAGATGTTAATTTGCTTGAAATTACAGCAGTAAAAATTGCCAGTTTTTAACCTCTGTGCATGGATGCTGTTTGTTATTTTATGTGGAGGGGCCCTGCTCCTGCTTTGAAATGCTTAAATTTGTTTCAGTTGTGCAGAATTTGGGTGCTCACAGAAAGCTGCGTGGCCCAGAATGACGCTGTTTTTGAAAGTTTCTGTTTTTGAGCCTCCCTATCAGTTTCCAATGTGTGGAATTTAATTTGTTTGCAAGAGATTTCACCTACAGGCTGGGGAACTGTTGGGAGTCTCCCATTGTCTTCATTGAGAAAGGCCTGCTAGAACTAAGAGCCTACTAGGTAGTTACTGGCTCAGGACTTAGAACCCCATTGACAGATACCCCAACCCCCACCTTCAAACTGCCGGCTAATCAAATGGCACCACTCCATTGCGCACCAGCTCACCCAGCAATGATGTCTGTAGTCAGTAAGCATCAATTGGAGGCCTAGGATTGAAGAGGAACCCAGGTCACGAATGATTGACAGAGGAATGGTGTGAGTCAGGGTTGCTGGTCAGGGTGATGGGGTTCAAAAGACAGAACAAGGGTCTGGCTGTCTGCTGGGCACCCTTCCCAATGCCTTTCAGCCAGGGCTTGCTCCATAAGCCCCAAGCAAACCCATTAGAATGTTGCTTTAAGGGGTCCAAGCATGTCAGCTCCCCTGCCTGCTGCTGGCCAATTAGCAGTGACAGCATGGTCAGGCCCTGAGATGGATATTAATTGCCTAGTCAATGTTCTCAATGTGACAGGAAATCCATCCACAAGCTTTCTGGACTTGAACTTAATCAGGTGGAGGCTGAAGGTGAAGGGATAAGTGGCTTCATCTCCAAACTTGCTGTTGTGGTGTGCATTAAATTCCACATGATTTTTCTACAATGTTGGCAACTTATCAGAATTACCTGAGACAAT
>NC_063336.1:36743849-36764208 GCF_021869965.1 Rhincodon typus
TAGACCTGAAACATCAGCTTTCCTGCTCCTCTGATGCTGCTTGGCCTGCTGTGTTTATCCAGCTCTACACCTTGTTGTCTCAGATTCTCCAGCATCGGCAGCTCCTACTATCTCTCTATCAAAATTACCTAGTGTGTTATATTAAAGGATGTAGTTTTATCACTGTGGTGTACAGTTAGTAAGACCAACGGGTGGAGTTTTCTAAGGGACTGAGTGCCATAGAGCTTTGGCAACATTTATGCAGAATCAAACCGCAAATTCAGCAAGGCCCATCCCAACTTCAAGAGCAACTCATTTCATCTTTTATGCTTTTGACAAGCCATGAAGTGAGTTTCTCTCTACGCAGTGACGAATTGCCAATTAAAGAGGACTATTGCTTATTTAATGCAGTGTTAATTCTTCAAATTGTCTTATTAATATTCAGCTCCCTAAGTCATGAAACAGGACAAATGAGCTGGACAGCAAGAAATCCTGACATGGGAATCAGAGCAGCATTCTCCTTGTTCCGAACAGCCCACATGTTGGACACCGGGCATCAAAACTCAGGGCACACTCCCTGGGCATTGGTCCCATGCATCCCAGATCCATGGACATTGGCAGAGGAGGGAGATGGGTAGGTACATCTTATTGTATGTCACACTGAGCAGCCAATGTATCACCTACAGTATGTGCCAGCTGCCTGTGCAATTCATTCAACTAAATTGTTGGGGATAATCTCAGTTCAGTCAAGGTCTGGGGCTGCTGTTGTTCAGGGGTACCAGTGCCATCATTCCAACACATCGTCCATGCATAGTCCAAAGCCTTGAACATGGTCAATTTTCCACTTAGAACATTCACGGGAGGGGAATTTGTCTAACTAGAGTCTGGCAGTAGTCAGTGGACAGTGGTCAGTGGTCAGGTCCTGCAAGGCCGTCCCAGGGAGTCAGAGCAATCGCATACAGTCATTTGGAAGCTGCAAACACAACGGTCAGAGTCTTGTCAGTCTGGTCTTGGAGCTGTTCGTTGAAGTTAATCAGAGGTCTAGAGTGAATACAGTCCTGAGTGTCAATCCACTGATCCTTCAGGAAGGTGCAAAGATGGTCTGTAAGGGCAGCAGGGGGGTAACTGCCAAAAGGAGCAGAGGAGTCAATCCTTGTTGGGGGGAGGGGGGGTCAAAGCAGAGGCATTTGCAGTGGTGGGGACAAAGACAATGATGGGAGGAAACTAAATGACTGACCACTGCCCACTGTCCACTGGCCACTGCCCACTGACCACTGCCAGACTCCAGTTAGACAAATTCCCTTACCGTGAATGTTCTGACTGGAAAATTGACCATGTTCAAGCCGTTGGACTGTGCATGGACCATGTTCTGGGACCTGTTCTTTGTGATCTTTATAAATGACTTGGATGAGGAAGTGGAAGGGTGCGTTAGTAAGTTTGCCGAGGACACAAAAGTTGGTGGATAGTGTGGAGGGCTGTTGTAGGTTGCAATGGACATTGGCAGGATGCAGAGCTGGGCAAAGAAGTGGCAGATGGAATTCAACCCGGAAAAGTGTGAAGTGATTCATTTTGGAAGGTCGAATTTGAATGCAGATTACAGGGTTAATGGTAGGATTCTTGACAGTGTGGAGGAACAGAGGGATTTTAGGTGTCCACGTCCATAGATCCCTCAAAGTTGCGACCCAAGTTGATAGGGTTGTAAAGAAGGCATATGGTATGTTGGCTTTCATTGACAGGGGAATTGAGTTTAAGAGCCATGAGGTTATGCTGCAGCTCTATCAAACCCTGGTTAGACCACACTTGGAATATTGTGTTCGGTTCTGGTCGCCTCATTATAGGAAGGATGTGGAAGCTTTAGAGAGGGTGCAAAGGAGATTTACCGGGATGCTGCCTGGACTGGAGGGCAGGTCTTATGAGAAAAGGTTGAGGGAGCTTGAGCTAGGGCTTTTTTCACTGGAGCGAAGAAGGATGATAGATGACTTGATAGAGGTGTACAAGATGATGAGAGGCACAGATAGAGTGGATAGCCAGAAAATTTTTCCCAGGGCAGAAGTAACTATTACGAGGGGGCATAATTTTAAGGTGATTGGAGGAAGGTATAGGGGAGATGTCAGAGGTAGGTTCTTCACACAGAGAGTGGTGGGTGTGTGGAACGTGCTGCCAGCGGTGGTAAAAAGATACATTAGGGACATTTAAGCAACTCTTGGATAGGCACATGGAAGACAGTAAAATGCAGATATGAAGGTTAGTTTGATCTTACAGTAGGATAATAGGTCAGCACAACATCGTGGGCCAAAGGGCCTGTACTGTGCTGTACTGTTCTATGTTCTATGTAAAGGTGAATGGGAGGGGCATGTCAAATGCATTGGAGGGCATGGCAGAATGATGCAAGAGGAAACTTAAAGGCATTGAGCAAAATGATGACTTCCAACCCGGGACTGTAGAGGAGCAGGGTGAATATTGTCAAGGTATAATGCCAGAGATCAGGGATGTTTGAAGGAATGTCAATCATGCCAGCTATGTGCCATGAGCAGTGGGGTTTCATTGCCAGGGAGGGCCAATGCTGAATTGCCAACATTGTTGTAGGTGCAGACATAAGGGATTCTAGTGTCTTGGTGAATACTGGCAAGTGGTGAATTGTTACAGGAATGGCACGTGGCAATATGGGGCCCGATTCAGGCATCGTGGGGCAGGGTGAATAGTTAATTCAGCAATATTTGGCAGGAAATTCATTCCAAGGGAGAAGAAATATCCTTAAAGTAGGGCAAGGCAACCATTGCTGAGAAGGGAAGTCAGGGACAGCATAAAAGCAAAAGAAAAAGCACAAATATGATGAATACTAGTGGGAAACCGAAGGATTTGGAAGGATTTAAAAACCAACAGGGGATAAACGATAAAAGCAATAATGGGAGAGGAGATGAAGTATGAGAATAAGCAAGCTGGTAATATAAAAGGAGATTGCAAGAATAAATTTAAATATCTATAAGGTAAGAGAGAGGCAAGAGTGGACATTGCACCACTGGAAAATGAGGCTGGAGAAGTAGTAATGGGGAACAAAAAATGGCAAAGTAACTGAATAAGAGATAGTAGGAACTGAAGATGCTGGAAAATCTGAGATAACAAGGTGCAAGGCTGGATGAACACAGCAGGCCAAGCAGCATCATAGGAGCAGTAAGGCTCAAGCAGCATCATAGGAGCAGTAAGGCTCAACCTTGCTGCTTGGCCTGCTGTGTTCATCCAGCTCTGCACCTTGTTGTCTCAGAGAAACTGAATAGGTGTTTTGCATTAGTTTTCAAGGTGGAAGATACCAGTACTATTCCAGAACTTCAAAAGAGTCAGGGGACAGAGATGAGAGTAGTGGCCATCACTAAGGAGAAGGTGCTGGGGAAGCTGAAAGGTCTCAAAATAGATAAATAACCTGGACCAGATGGATTACACTCCAGAGTTCTGAAGGAAATAGCAGAGGATATTGAAGGGACATTGGTGGTGATCTTTCAGGATTCACTGGAGTCAGGAAGAGTCCTAAAGGACTGAAAAGTGGTTAACGTAACATACATGTTTAAGAATGGAGGGAGGCAGAAGACAGGAAACCGTTAGCCAGTTAGCCTGACCTTGGTCATTGGTAAGATTTTAGAGTCCATTATTAAGGATCAGATTGTGAAAAACTTGAGAATGCATGGCAAAATAGGGTGGAGCCAGCACAGCTTCATCAAAGGGAGGCCATCTATTCATGTCATACATTAACAATCTGGTTGAAGGAACTGAGGGCATTATTGCTAAGTTTGCAGATAATACAAAGATAGGTGAAGGGGCTGGTAGTGTTTAGGAAGTGGGGATCCTGCAGAAGGACTTGGACATGGAAGGAGAGAGGGCAAAGAAGTGGCAGATGGAATACAATGTGGGAAACTATAGGGTTATGCACTTTGGTGCAAAGAATAGAAGTATAGAGTATTTTCTAAATGAGGAATGGCTTTGGAAATCTGATACACGAAGGGATTTAGGAATACTAATTCAGGATTCTTTTTAGGTTAACATGCAGGTTCAGTTGGCAGTTAAGAAGGCGAATGCAATGTTAGTACTCATTTCTAGCAAGTCAGAAGGCAAGAACAGAAATATACTGCTGAGGCTGCATCAGGCTCTCGTCAGGCCATGTGTGGAATATTGTGAGCAGTTTGAGCTCCATAGCTAAGGAAGGATGTGCTGGCTTTGGACAAGGTCCAGAGGAGGTTTACAAGAATAATCCGAGGGATGAAGAGCTTGTCATATGAGGAGCAGTTGAGGACTTTGGCCTGAATTCAATGGAGTTTAGAAGGATGACGGGGGATCTCATTGAAACTTACTGAATACTGAGAGGCCTAGTTAGAGTGGATGTGGAGAAGATGTTAGTTGAAATGAGGAACAATTTCTTCACTCAGAGGGTGGTGAATCTGTGGAACTCATTGTCACAGAAGGCTGTGGAGGCCATGTCATTGAGTGTATTTAATATGGAGATAAGTACGTTCTTGATCAGTAAGGAGATCAAGGGTTATAGGGAGAAGGCGGGAGAATGGGGTTGAGAAACATATCAGCCATGACTGAATGATGGAGCAGATTCGATGGGATGAATGGCCTAATTCTGCTGCTATGTCTTATGGTGTCATGCAAAAAGACTCGTTGGCCTTTGTAGTAGAAATCCCTCCCAAAATCTCATTGCACCTTCGATTTGACTAAGAAGATGTGTAATTCAGCCCAAGTAATTTTTCTTTGAATGAATCTTCAATTGATTTTGTTTAAGAAAGAAAATAATCTTTGGTGAATATAATTTTTTGTTGTTCCAGCTGAAAACCTCAAAACGATCGCCACAGCATGAATAAAATATGGATGGTACAACAATGCCCTCTATTGGATGGCTACGAATGGCGACAAGGAAATTCAGGACAGAACTGAATAGTACTATTCTGCAGTAAATAAAGTTAACACCGAACTTATTGATGTCCATTTGAACCATAAATGGCAATATAAATTTTTTGGTACGTGTTGCTATTGATAAGAAGATGGCAGCTCTTTAATGCCACTAGAGTCACCATCAAAGTTACACTGAAACAGAAACAAAAATTGCTGGAGAAAAGTTATGGTATTGTATATCAAGTTGAGTCAATTCACCAAAGCAGATCAATAAACTCAGAAAATAAGGAAATGTGTCATAACTAGATGGGACCAGCTGCAAATCTAAAGCTGAGGTGATAACACTGTGAGCGAAAATCCAAACTGGTGAGTGATCATGTGGAGAGAGAGTGATGGAAACATCTTATGGTATTTTAAGGCCAATTGGTTTTTGAGTCAGATAAGGTAACCAGAAACAGCATACTCTGCTGGCAACAATAAAATTCTGCTTACCCTTGATAACCTTTCACCCCTTTGCTTATCAAGAATGTATCCACCTCTGAGTTAAAAATATTCAACAATTCTGATTCCACTGCCTTTTGTAGAATCATCATCATCACTGGTGGTCCCTCGCAGACGAGGATGATCTCTTCTACTCTCAGTATGAGTCCATAAGTGGCTGTACAGACCGATATGGCTTCCACAGGCTCTGTTACACTTGGGGCAGGTGATGGTCGTGGGAAGGGGTGGGCGAGGCATTGGTTTGGCATCATGCTCCTTTAGCTGTTTTTGCCTGGCTTCCAATTTTCCCAATGGCAAGTCTCAAGGTGCTCGATGCCTCCCTGGATGTTCCTTCTCCATTTTGGATGGCTGTGGGCTAGTGATTCCCAGGTGGCTGTGACACATCACTATCTGAGAAAAAATTCTTCTCATTTCTGTCTTAAATGGGAGAGCCCTGATTTTCAAACAGTGACCCATGATTCTGGAGTCTCCCTCAAGAGGAAACATCCTATTCATATTTACCATGTCAAGATCCCACAGAATCTCATATGTTTCAATAAACCTGCTTTTAACTCTTATAAACTCGATGTCTAGTCTTTTCAACCTTTCCCCATAAGCCAAATTACCCATTCCAGATGTTAGTCTGGTAAACCTTTCTCTGAAGTGCTTCCAATATATTTCCATCTTTTCTTCAGTAAAAAGGCCATTGTACTACAGATGTGGTCTCATTAATACCCTATACAATTGGAGCATAATCTCCATACATTTGTATTTAATTCCCCTCACAATGAACAATAACATTCGAAATTACTTGTTGTATTTGCATACTACTCTTTTGCAATTCATGCACCAGGACACTCAGATGCCTGTGTATCCCAGAACTCTGGAATCTTTTATCATTTAGTAACATGTTTCTTTTTTTTTTATTTTTATTCTGAATTGGATAATTTCCATTTTTTTCATATTATACTCCATTTACTACAACTTTGTCCATTCACTTAACATACAACTGATGCTTCTAGCCTGTTTATGCCTTTTCACATTTTACTTTCTTATCCATTTTTGCAGCATCAGAAAATTTAGAAATATGCCTCTGGTTCCTTCATCAAAATCATTTATTTAAGTTAAAAACAATTGGAACTCAAGCACATCACCCTGTGACAAGCCATTCATTGCACCTTGCCAGTCTGAAAAAGACACATTAATGTCTATTCTTTGTTTCTTGTCAGCTAGCCAATGCACTATCCATGCCAATATGTTATCCTCTACATGATCACTTTTGATCTTTATTTGCCATCTTGTCAATGCTTCTGGAAAGCAAAGCAGTGGGTACCCACCAGTCCCTCTTTATCCATGGCACACGTAAATTCCATGGCCAAGTACCTGTGGTGGCTGCAGCCCCTGGTTATGGTAGGCCTGGAGCTGGGGACTCCTGGTTATTGGCACGGAGGCAGAAGAACTGGGGACTTCTGGTTGTAGGGTGAGTGTCGGTCCAGCACGGGACCCAGCATTGGCCGGAGCATTGGTGAGGTAGACCCAGAGCCGAAGAGATGGTGCCTGAAGAGTGGCAATATTGATGTTGGTGGTTTTGTTACGGGTGGCAGAGGGGTGGTGGCACAGGTGTCATTAGTGAGCCAGTTCAGACTCAGGACTCAGGTTGGAGGCAGCAGAATGAAGATGGACTATCTTTCAGCTATATCTTTCAATTCTTTTTATTCTTAAACTATTCAAAATGGCGCTGGATTGTGGCAACATTTGATGCTTTTCATGGTATTGTACTGTGTTGTTCATTTCTAGTACAAGTAAGAATAAATCATCATTCTTTCAAAGAACTCACAAACATTGGTTATACATGATTGCCCTTTCACAAAACCATATTGACTCTGTCTGGTTTTTATGACTTTTTCTGAGTGCCACACTATGTCATCTTTAATGATCATTTTTGTGATCTTTCCTATGTCAGATGTTAAGGTAACTGGCCTGCGAGTTCCTGTTTTCTGTCTCTCTCCATTTTTGAATAAAGAGGTTATATTTACTACTTTCCAATTGAGTGGAACTGTTCCTGAATCTTGGGAATTTTGGAATATTAAAACCAGCACACTAAGCACCTCACTAGCCACTCCTTTTAAGACCATAGGATGAAGTCCACCAGGACCCGGGGAAATGTCAGCCTGTAACGATTTGCTGAACAGTACTTACCTTGAGAGTGTAATTTCCTTGAATGCCTTCCTCCCTTTTATTTTCTGATATATAGCTATTCCTGGTATGTTATCTATAGCTCTATAATGAAGGATGAACAAAGAACAAAGAAAATTACAGAACAGGAACAGGCCCTTCAGTCCTCCAAGCCTGCACCAACATGCTACCCATCACAACTAAACCCCCCCTGCCCTTTTGGGGACCATATCCCTCTATTCCCATCCTACTCGTGTACTTGTCAAGACGCCCTTTAAAAGTCACTATCATATCTGCTTCCACTACCTCCCTCGGCAGCGAGTTCCAAGCACCCACCACTCTCTTTACCCACAGGTGAGGTCCCAGAAGACAAAAGATTAGCAAATGCTTTGCCTCAGTTTAAGAAGGGAAACACGGATAATCCAAGAAATTACAGACTGATGATCTTTATATCAGTGGTAGGGAAATGATTGGAAAAGATTCTCAGGTTTAGGATTTAATCGCATTTGGAAAAGAATGGACTTATTAGGGATAGTCAACGTGCATTGTATGGGGAAGGTCTCACAAGCTTGCTTGAGTTTTTGAAGAAGTGATGAAGTTGAATAATGAGGGTAAAGCAATGAATGTTTTCTACGTGGATTTTACTAAAGCATTTGACAAGGTCCTTCATGGTAGGCTGGTCTGAAAGATTAACTTGCATGGAATCCATTGTAAGTTGGCAAATTGGATAGTTGTGGAAGGGTGTTTTTCTGACTGGAGGTTTGTGGCCAGTGGTGTTCTGCGAGAATCAGTGCTGGGACCTCTGCTCTTAGTAATTTATATAAATGACTTTAGATGAAAATCTAGTTCATTTGATTCGGAATTTTGCAGATGACATGAAAATTTGTGGAATTATGAATAGGGAGGAAGGTTATCAAATGGTACAGCAGGATAAAGATCACTTGGAAAGTTGGATGGAAAAACGGCAGATGGAGTTTAATCCAGGCAAGCGCGAGGTGATGCATTTTGGAAGGTCAAATGCAGACCTTTCTTTCACAGGATGTTATCCAATGACATTGAAAGAACATTGATGCATTTGCAAGTCAGGATGGTGTGTGGTTTAGAGGGTAAGCTACAGTTAAGATATTTCCATGGATCTGCTGCCCATTGATCTTATAGATGGTAGGGTTTGCAGGTTGGGACATTGTTGAAGAAAAAGTGCTGATCTCAGATGGAATGGAGAGGGATCAGGCTACCATGATGGAAATTGCCAGTGTTTATGATGGATACAACAAAACACTGAAATTGTAAGATAAATTTATGGGGCTCTCATGGTGATGGTGTTGTGATGGGAAGCGAATATGAAATAGAGACCCATCTTAGGTCAGAGACATTTTATCAGGTTTTAAACAAATGCAGAGGCAAGGTCAGGAGGGAGGAGTTGGGAAAGACCAAGAGACTAAATTATGAAGGGATTATGTTGCAAGGCAAAAAGAGATCATGGAATCCCTACAGTGTGAAAGCAGACCATTCTACCTATCAAGTACACACTGACCGTGTGAAGACCATCCCACCTGTATCCTTAAACTAAAACCCCTGGTTCTGGTTTCCCCAATCATGAGGAACATTCTTCCCGTCTTTACCCTGTTGAGGTCTGTTAGAATTGAATAGGTTTCTATGAGAACCCCCTCATTACTTCTAAACACCCTGAATATAGTCCTAACTGATCCAATCTGCCTTCATAGGTCAGCATTCCCATTCCAGGAATCAGTTTGGAAAATGTTTGTTGCACTCCCACTATAGCAATAACATCCTTCCTCAGATAAGGAGACCAAAACTGAGCACAAGGGTCATGTCACCAAGGCCCTATACAATCCAAACAAGACATAGAACATAGAACATAGAACAGTACAGCACAGTACAGGCCCTTCAGTCCACGACGTTGTGCCGACCTATTAACCTACTAAGATCAATCTACCCTGCATACCCTACATTTTATATTATCCATGCCCCTATCCAAGAGTCGCCTAAAAGTCTCTAAAGTACCTGGCTCCGCTACCACTGCTGGCAGCACATTCCACACACCCACCACTCTCTGTGTGAAGAACCTACCTCTGAAATCTCCCTTATACCTTCCTCCAATAGCCTTAAAATTATGCCCCCTCGTAATAGCCTTTTCCACCCTGGGAAAAAGTCTCTGACTATCCACTCTATCTATGCCTCTAATCATCTTGTAAACCTCTATCAAGTCACATCTCATCCTTCTTCGGTCCAATGAAAAAAGTCCTAGCTCCCTCAACTATTCCTCATAAGACCTGCCCTCCAGTCCAGGCAGCATCCCGGTAAATCTCCTCTGCACCCTCTCTAAGCCTTCCACATCTTTCCTGTAATGAGGTGACCAGAACTGAACATAATATTCCAAGTGTGGTCTAACCAGAGTTTTATCGAGCTGCAGCATAACCTCACGGCCCTTAAACTCAATTCCCCTGCCAATGAAAGCCAACACACTATACACCTTCTTTACAACCCTATCAGCTTGGGTCGCAACTTTGAGGGATCTATGGATGTGGACGCCAAGATCCCTCTGTTCCTCCACACTGCCGAGAATTCTGCCATTAACCCTGTATTCTGCATTCAAATTCGACCTTCCAAAATGAATCACTTCATACTTTTCTGCTCCATTATTTAAATCATCTTACTGTGAAGGCCAACATATCATTTGCCATCTTCACTGCTTGGTGTATCTGCATGCTTACTTTTAGCAACTGGTGTACAAGTGCATCCAGGTCTCATTGAACCTCATCCTCTCCTAATCTATCATCATTCATACAATTATCTTCCTTCCTATTTTTGCTACCAAAGTGTATAGCATCATAATTTTCCATATTATACTTCATCTGCCCTGTATTTTCCCACGTACTCAACTTGTCTAAATCACACTGACACATCCCTTCCACACAGTCTGTGTCATCTGCAAACTTGGAAAAATTATATTTAGTTCCCTCATCTAGATAATTGAGATATGTTGTGAATAGCTGGGGTCCAAGACCTGATTCCTGTGGTACAGGTCACAGGTTGCCACTTGGAAAATGTCTGTTTATTCCTACTCTTTGTTTCCTATCCACCAACTTGTTCTCTATCTGTTTTAGTGCACTACCCAAATCCTATGCACTTTAATTTTACACGCTAATCTCTTAGGTGGAAGCTTATTAAAAGATCCTGAAAATCCGAGTAAGCCTACAGGATAACCCCCTTATCAACTCTATGAGATACATTCTTAAAAAATTGCAAATTTGCCAAGCATGATTTCCCTTTTGTAAATCCTTGCTGATTCTGTCTGATCCTTTCTCTTTTTTTTAAGTGCTCTGACTTTAAACCTTTTATAATGGACTCGAGCACTTTCCCCATGATAGATGTCAAGCTAACTGACTCTATAATTCACTGTGTTTTCTCTATCTATTTTTTTAAATAATGTGGTTCCATGAGCTACTCTCAAAGGCACTGTTCTACAGTACATAGAATCTTGGAAGATGACCATTAATACATCTATTGTTTCAAGGCCGCTTCCTTAAATTCACTGGGAGGAAGATTTTTAGGACCTGGGAATTTCATAGAATCATATAACCCTACAGTGTGGAAGCAGGCTATGTGGCCAATCTAGTCTACACCAACCCTTCGAAGAACATCTCACCCAGACCCAACCACCCCACCTTTAACCCCACATTTACCATGGCTAATCCACCTAGCCCGCACATCCCTGGACACTATGTGACAATATAGCATGGCCAATCCAGCTAACCTGGACATCTTTAGATTGTTGGAGGAAACCAGACCACCCGGAAGAAACTCCCGCAGACATGGGGAGAATGTGCAAACAAATGGGATGGATGAGAGTGAGAAAGGGAAGATGATGCATACAATAGTCAGCGAGGTATAGGCCATCATCTGCACATCCAAAAACCCAAAATACATAAAAATCAAAGGTCTTTTTGAAAGCAGAACTGAACAGATCCAAACAGGCCTGTAGACATGCTACGTTCAGGCCATTTGGAAGAAAACTTCAGTTGGATTGAACAGACCCGAATGGACCTATATCCAAAAACCGTAAATAGATGTTATCCAAAAAACTGTTGTTTCTGAAGTTTTCAGAAAAAGGATTCCCAACTTGTACACCATGAGCATTGGTGGGAGGTGTATGCCATAGTGATAGAGTGAGATAGAGATAGAGTGAATTTGAAGGAGCAGAGAGAAAGTACTAACCCTCATGGATACTGCCTTCTTGCAGCATTTCTGGCAGTTCCTCCAGGTTGTGGAAAAAGCATTGGCCCCATTAACCCTTGGATCAGCCTGACAGGGTCTGCTGGTGTAGTTTTCTCTGACAGTCCTGGGGAAAAGAGAACAGTCCTCTTCTGCAGCACCCTATCCAGCAGGGCCTCCAGATTCCTGTTTGGAAAGTGGGCACTAATTATCCTTTGGTAGACTTCTCTAGGACAACTGACAGGAGCTAAGCAGGACAGGTCTGGATTGACAGTGCTTGACCTGTTGCCAACTGTATTTTAAATATGATTCAAGTGCAAGGAATTCTGGGACATCTCAGTGATGATAAATACTTACACCTGTCGGGAGTGGGAGAAAATAATGAGTGGGATGCCATATGAGCTTGATGAATAGTTTAATGTGGTTTCAGAAAGTAGTGTGAGAAATCTGATTCAGCTTCATGGCGAGAAGCCTTCCATGAAACTAGCCAAGATTAACACTTAGCCAATTCCTAGAAACATTCTGCTCTATGTGTGTACGTTTCTGATACTTTAGTTTGTAAATCATGTTGTTAACTAACTTCAAGACATCTATATCAACAAGAACTTGAACAATTGTTGTATACGCCATGCAGACTAACATTTGGAAGACTACAAGCCGCACTAGGGTGGCAGCCAGCAAGCAGTAAAAGCTAGTCTTGACAGCTAGTTATTGGCAGTAATTAGACTATAAAGGTTGAAAAGGTAAAAGCAGTACTGCAGCTGTGAAAAGTCCTTGTCCTAAAAGTCACTGTGAAGCTGTCTGAATTCAAAGCTGAAATTGCAACTACACAAGATCTAACAAACTACAGCCAAAACTAAAGGTGACAAATCTGTACTGAAGCACAGAAGGTAGTATACCTCTTTCTCTCTTTCCAAAAATATCCAAAAGTTTACAAGAGGCCCAGAGCAATAACATTTTTTTTTAGAAAAAGCAATTTAAAAGGTGCTGTAAGGACAGTTCTTGAAACAAAACAAGCACTGAAAATTGTGTTTTTCTTCATTAAAAAGGATTATCTGATCATCACGGTCAATCTACTATCATGCCTTTTTTAAAAAAATGCAAAGATAGGGGGAGAAGGTATGCATGGCATTATAACTCTCTTTTTTTGTGTGAATTCCACCTTTGGGCACAGGCCTGCAACATTTAACGGAGCAGCAAAGTTTAAAGCGACAACAACAGATAACATTGGAGAAGAGAAATAAGCTAAAAAGAAAACACTAAAAGTGCCACACTGCAAGGCAGATCTTTACATTTTATCTAAAAGGACACAAAGCTACACAGAAGAAAAATGAAAAGCATATATCTAACCATAGATGGGAAATTCACTGACATTCTGACAAAATTTCAGTTATTTAAAGAAAGAATCAAACCCTATTTCATGGATTAGAAGATAGCTGACAAAGAACAATGGGCCTCCATACATCTTCTCATTTTGGGAACTAAACTGTTACAAAATTAAATTGCTCTGGTATTTCTGATGGTGACTACAAGTATCTGAACAAGACTTCCCAGATTTTAGAAAAATCTGAAATTCAAGTCAACTTCATGCGACACAAGATTGTGTTCATATCATTCCACGACAGCCAGGTAAAACGATTGATCGATACATAGGCAGGTATTGACAGAAAGGTACAAATGTGATTTCACCAAAGCTAATTTAGCTGAAAGGCTGATAAACTGGTCATTGCCTCCATATCCTTCCTATCCCTCTGTAAAGTACTTCTGGCCAAACACAAGTAATATATTTTGGATGCTTTACCAGAAGAGGGACCTTTTATAAGTGATTGCAGCGGGCCAGCAGCACCTTCAAGTGCTTAATTTTGCAAAAACTATTGCAACAGTGAACAGATTCAGTGAAATATCCAAATCTGATCTGATGTGTGGCTTGTCCCACCCAGCAAGGCAGTGTGCAGCATTTTGTGACATAAGCAAGTTGTATGTTCTACAAGAGGACAATGGGCTAAAGTGTGTCGGAAATCCTTATCACCCAAAGGAACCCAGGGTGCAACGCAATGCTTGTCAGCAACTTGCGAGAGAGCCAAACAGGGAACCATGGTAAAGACACTTCCAAAATTTCATCCATGGCCAGCAAGCACGTCAACAAAGTTCAAGGGGTAATGACAATTTAACAGTTTATAGATCTCAGACAAACAGTATGTAAACTGAACACATCACATGGACGCCCAAGTGATATATCCCAAAAAGAATGGACAACATTCACTAAATGTCAAGACCAACACTGGTGCCTGGGCAAATATCGTCCGTTCATGTAGCTTATATGAGATGTACTCAGGAAGCTAGAATGGTGTAGTATAGTCGCACATAATAAGCTAACAGCTTTCCAATGGATCTGACATTCCATGTATTAATATTATCCACCATATGTGTCAATATGGCTCCTCGAGATAGTCAACTGAAATTTTTTATATCAATAAAACATGTGAACCTCCAAACATCAGTTTACTAGTACACACAGGCTATGTGTTATTACAAGCAACTAAGTGAAAAATTCATTAGTTATAAAAACAAAAATTCCAGGCAGTTACATCAATTTCCTACATTTTGATCACAGCCAAACAAAGCAGCAAACTACTTCAGATGATGACACACTTCAAAAACTCAAAAAAGGTAATCGTCAATAGGTGGCCTGCTTGGACTCCGAGAAAGTATGTTTGTTTTGGTCATTCAGGGGTGAACTAGGACTCTCTAAGAATGTAATCTTCAAACATATGCAAGTGGTAATTCTGCAAGCTCTACATTAAACCACGCTGCACTATATATGTTGATCTCACAGGAGCAGAGAATAGAAAGGGATTGGCCAATAAATCTTTATATTGGCCGTGCTAAAATAAAAAAAAATTGATTAACTGATCAAGTCAGATGAAACATGTCAACTCCATCAGCCTTCACAATTCGAGAGAACCTTTACTTCAACATAAGATTCCTTCTGAGTCTTGATGCATGATTAATGCTAATACTTGCCACGTCCTTGGACACAGTTACATTCTAGCCGCTGACTATTTCACAAAATTCCTCTTTTTGCCACAACTAAAGATGCCACTAGTGCTGTCGTTGTTAAGACATTAACCATCATATTTAGTATGTTCCACATCCCACAGCAAATTGTGGCTGACAACCATGGGCAACATGCTTATGCAGCTTCCCAAAACCTGCAGGAAATGCAGTATTCAACACATCATCTCTTCTCCTCACTATCCTTAGTCAGGTGGTCCTCCAGAATGCATTGTTTGTACCTTACTATGTACGATCATTAAATGTAAAGCAATTTGCCAAGATTTTCAGAAAGCTGAATTAATCTATGAGCTACTCCTTTAGACAATAGTTTACCCTCACTGGCAGCTCTCTGTTTGGAAGACAGTTCCATACAGTTTTTCTGTCTCACCACTCAACCAGATGTGTACAACATTGGTGGGAAGAAAGGAAAGCATCGTGCAAGACCAAAAGCAATGAACTTCGACAAAATATCCGAGTTTAAGACTTTCATTTGAACACATGGGTTTGTGGAAAGATTCAATGTTAATGTGTCCATCCTCGGTCATACGACATTGTAATGAGCAATGGTCAAGTCCTGCAAAAAAATAGCATGTTTCAAACTGCATATCATCAACCATCAGTCACACAGAATTCCAACTCAGATACTGAAGATATCGTGTCAGCCAACAGCACACATTCATGACTTATGATACATTTCCATCCACTATGACAGATAGAACAGTACATACTGAAACCACACCTAGTCATGAAAATTGTGTACATACTTGACGTTGCCATGTCATACTTCCAACAAACCATCATTTGATGGTACAGGGACAACTCTGTATATGCTTCTTTGTGCGTGTTCATGCGTACAAGTCTTTCCATTCTTTAAAGTAAAAAGGGGCTATTATATTATACCATAGATGCCATACCAATCCAGCACTGAACCACTAAGATGGATACATGACATCACAACATGAAGCATTTTGGTATAAAGGTATCTCTCTCCCTGTGTAATTGATTCAGTGTTTAGCTATGGTCAGCTTTGTATGCGTAATGGACAGTAACATCAGGAAGCATAGGCCCAGACAATATGGATAAGCCTATGATATTGCAGACATATAAATGGTTGGTTTTGTTAATAAACTTCAAGACATCTGTCTTAACAAGAACCTGACTTTTCTAGTAGATTTAATGCAGACTAATATATCGAAAAACACGCTACGAAGGAAGCGAGAATGAGGACATTTAACCAGGAAGCTTGGGAAAGATGGTCCTTGGGCCTGGAGGTCAACAAGTAATTTGGAGAGCAACAGCTGTTTGAACCTGAGCTGGTAACTCACAAAGGTAGAGAATTCAAGGTTTGCTTTGTTGACAAGATGGTAAAAAGGACAACATTTAAGGTTTTTTTTAAATTCATGCATAGGATGAGGTTGGACCAGTGTTTATTGCCAATCCCAGAGGGCAGTTACGGGTCAACTACATTGCTTTGGGTCTGGAGTCACATGTAGGTCAGGTCAGGTAAGGATGGCAGATTTCTTTCCCTAACGGACATTAGTGAATGAGATGGTTTTTTCCCAACAACCAGTGATGTTCATCATTAGACTCTTAATTCCAAATTTTGATTGAATTCAAATTCCACCATCTGTCATGGTGGGATTCATACCCAGTTCCCCAGAACATTACCTTGGTCTCTGGATTGACAAGTCCAACAATAATACCACTAGGCCACCATCTCGCCCTTAAAGTAAAGGGAGCTATTTACAATGTCAGCCAGCATGGAGGCCAGGAATAGAAGTTAGATAATGGGATTTGTGATGGTGGTAGTGGTGGGGGCAGGGGGTGTGGGTGGGAGTTGGGATCATGATCCCAACAGAATCAGGAAAGGAGTTAGTGTGTCACGTGGGCAAGATGGGCTTGGGGAGAACAAAGTAAAGATGAAACAGAAATTAGACAAATGAGGGTTTAGATCTGGGATTGTCTAGAGCTGTGGCCGGAACCATTTGTAAATTGAAAATGAATTAAAATTATGATTTTGCACTCAAATCTTGTAGTGGGTTTTGTCCTTAGTCTCTTCACTCAGAGGATGGAGTGCAACAAACTGAAGCTAAATAAAATATTTTCTTCACCGTTGCTAATTCCATTTCTGATTGGTATTTTTTAGTTCACCAGAGTATGATAAATGGTTTGTGTCTATAGCTTTCCCGTCCAGCTAGTCAGTATATCCCAAAGGTGGAGTCTACTGGCTCACTATGACTGAGTCAACTAACCTGTTATAAAGAGCATCACTGAAGAGAATGATGACCTTAGCACTTAGTGTCAAATCATTTTAGCATACAGAGCCAAAGGTTTGCCAGATTCCACTTTCGCAATTGGTCGGTTACTTTTAGTGGAGATTTTATTTATCCTTCCATGCTGAAATATCATCAAAATTGCTTTCCAGAGTCAGTTCTATTTACAGTTCTAAACTATCTTTCCTTTTTCTCTGAAATTTCCAAGCAAGTGAATGCTGCCTATAGTAAGAATGGAGCATTTTTTGTTTTGTATCCAATGACAGCTTATATAGTGCAAGGAGAAGGACAAAGGAAGGAAGCGATGAAGGGTGAAGAAAGAAACTCCCATTATATCAGCAATGAAGAGCAGGAAGGTCATTTTGTGAAATCATTTAGGGTTTTCTTTTAAAGTGACAGGGAAACCACAGTCATCTGTCAGAATGGCAGATGGCCTCGGCATATGACAGAATGGGTAGAAGCCTTGCTTGAGGCAAGGTGGAAGCAAACCCCTTTCATGGTTTGCAAATCCCTTGTGTAAGTGACAGGTTTGAAAAAGAGACAGCAAGAGTTGGTTTAATCTAATCTAATTCCAGCAAATCCTGCTTGACCTGTCATGCTTATTCCCTCTGAGGAAAGCACAGGTGTACATTGTGTTTGTCAAGGTGTGGATATCTGTGGTTGCGGTTTTAGCAAATCCTCCTTTAATGAAGGTGGCAGCGGGTCAGGCTAAAAGAGCACATTCTTCCACTGCTATGCTTCAACAAGTGCAAATGTTAAGACCTCAAGTTGATGGCACCTGTTTAATAAGTCTGTCAACAATGAATACAATAATCTAATTGCTTTTCACAAGCTTCATTCTTTGACTAAAATCATTATATTTAACTGTAATATATCATTAAGCTTAATCTGAAAAGGAATATTTAATCATCTTTACTCTCCACAGTAAATTCCTCTTATCTCATTGATCCCTTTGTCACAAAACTTCATTCCTAATACTTAATAAGAACTCAGATGCATGGGCTCTGCAGCAAAACTTCTGGAACACTTTTCATTGCCAAGTAATGTTTCAGAAGCAACCTGCTTAAAGCTGTGAATTTATTTATTTTGGAAAAGAAATTTGGTTTATTCCAAATTATAATTAGACATTGATGTGCTTTGGGGATTGACTCAGCATGACAAAGTAAAAGTAAGTACTCTATTTGCATCAATATTAGCACAGCTTACTGCTTTAAACCAAGTAATTGAGGTAAGCACTGGGGTGTTTACTGTGATCATGTGGATAGTCAGAGACTTTTTCCCAGGGCGGAAATGACTATTATGAGGGGGCATAATTTTAAGGTGATTGAAGGAAGATATAGGGGAGATGTCAGAGGTAGATTCTTTACACAGAGAGTGGTGGGCGTGTGGAATGCGCTGTCGGCAGTGGTAGTGGAGTCAGATACTTTAGAGACTTTTAAGCGACTCTTGGATAGGGACATGGATGATAGCATAATGGAGGGAATGCAGGGTAGTTTGATCTTAGCAGCTTAATAGGTCAGCACAACATCGTTGGCCAAAGGGCCTGTACTATGCTGTATTGTTCTATGTTCTATGTCTATGTTCTATGTGTTTTAACCAATAAAGTTGCAAAGGATCAGGTCAGCCGAGAGATTTTGTCTGCATTAAATTTCACGTGTACTGGGGATATTTGGATTCTAACTTTCAGCATTCAATGATCTAATCAGAATAGAAAAAGATGGATACAAGCATCAATGCAAGTTTTATATCACTATTGAAGCATTTCAAAAGGTTGAAAGTGGTGAAAGTGGTTCATCACAGAGGATGATTTATTTTAACAGAATTTCTTTAACTCTTGGCTGCATCTGAAATGCAAATCTCAAGGAATCACTCTTGTTTTTGATTGGATTTATTTCAACCATCAGACTCTTGTAAGCAGCTAATCTTATTGGAATAAAATTTCTGCATTCTTGGAATTAAAAATCATTAATCTGCTTTCTTCAGTTCAATGTTGATTTGCTCTACTGATTATTATACAATGCTTTTACAAATCTTCTTACGATGTATTAGTCCTGCCATATTTTGTTTTCATTTGATTTAATTTGAATTATTGTTGTCACATGAACCACAATACAGTGAAAAGCCTTGTTTTGTGTGCTATTGACCATGATATAGCAATGACCAGATCTCCAGCATCTGCAGTGCATTGTTTTATTTAAGTCACTGGAGCAGCATAGACTAAAGTTTCATATTGGGACCCTGCGGAATCACAATACAGCTGACTGTCGGAATTGCTTAGGAATTTGACATGAAATGAGAGTGATAGCCTGTGATATCAAAGCTGTATTCGACTTAGTGTGGCATCAAGGATCCCGAGAAAAACTAGAATCAATTAGTATCAAGGGCAAAGTGGCCACTGGTTGGAATCATATCTGACACATAGGAAAATGATCATGTTGTTGGAGGTCAATCATCTCAGCTCCAGGACATTTCACCAGTTGCCCCTCATGTCCTTTTTAAAACTTTCTCCTTTCACCTTAAAAATATGCCTCTTAGTTTTGAGCTCCCCCATCCTCGGGAAAAGACCCTTGCTATTCACCTTATCTATGCCACTCCACAGCTCATTGACCCAATCGATCAAGATAACTTTGTAATATTAGATAACCTTCTTAATGTCCACTATACCATCAATGCTGGTTTCAACAGAAAACTTACTAACCATGCCTCCTATGTAAGTGACAAACAAAACTGGACCAGTACAAATTCCTGTGGAATACTGCTGGCCACAGGCCTCCTGTCTGAAAAACAACCTTCCACCACCACCACAACAAGGTGCAGGGCTGGATGAACACAGCAGGCCAAGCAGCATCATAGGAGCAGAGAGGCTGACGTTTCGGGCCTAGACCCTTCATCAGAAAAGAGGGAGGGGAAGGGGGTTTTGAAATAAATAGGGAGAGAGTGGGAGGCGGATAGAAGAGGTATAGAGGAGAGGATAGGTGGAGAGGAAACAAACAGGTCGAAGAGGCGGGGATGGAGCCAGTAAAGGTGCATGTAGGGAGGGAGTTAGGAAGGGGATAGGTCAGTCCAGGGAGGACGGACAGGTCAAGGGGGCGGGATGAGGTTGGTCGGTAGGAGATGGAGGTGCGGCTTGAGGTGGGAGGAGGGGATAGGTGGGAGGAAGAACACGTTAGGGAGGCAGGGACGAGCTGGACTGGTTTTGGGATGCGGTAGGGGGAGGGGAGATTTTGAAACTTGTGAAATCCACATTGATACCATTGGGCTGCAGGGTTCCCAAG
>NC_063336.1:36769208-36795303 GCF_021869965.1 Rhincodon typus
CATAATTCCTCAGATACTGAAGCAGTCCATGCTCAAATACAGCAAGACTGGGACACTATCTTGGTTTGGACTGAAAAGTGGTGAGTAACTTTCGCACCACACCAGTGCCAGCCAATGACCATTGTTGACAAGAGAGAACCTAACCATCACCTCTTGACATTCAATGGTGTTACCATCACTGAATCTCTCACTATCAATATGGACTTGAAACTAAACTGGGCCAGCTGTATAAATTCTGTGGCTACAACAGCAGATCAGAGGCTAGGAATACTGTGCTGAGCAACTCAACTTCTGTTTCCCCAAAGCTTCACCATCATTTATAATACACAAGTCAAGGGTCCGATGCAATACTGCTGGCCTGGACAACAATATAATTAAGGTCAACTACACTCAAGAAGTGACATCATCCAGGACAAAGCAGCCCACTCAACTGGCATCCCACCTACCTAAGTATTCATTCCGTCTACCACCCAATGTGCACTAGCGATGGTACACAATATGTACCAAGAAGAACAAGTGCAAGAGAGACATGGTAATGCCATGATTTGCAAGCTGTCCTCCATGTCATACACTATCCAGACATGGAACTATATTGTCATTTCCTCAGTGTCACTAAGGTCAATGTCAGAAGTCACATGACACCAGGTTATAGTCCAACAGGTTTATTTGAAATCACAAGCTTTCGGACCGCTGCTCCTTCGTTACCTGATGAAGGAACAGCGCCCCGAAAGCTTGTGATTTCAAATAAACCAGCTGAACTATAACCTGGTGTCCTGTGACCTTGTCCACTCTGGTCCAACACCAGCGCCTCAACATAATGATGGAGATAAAAGTCTGGAACTCCTGCCCTGACAAGACTGTGCGTGCTCTTGCACAGTTCGAACTGCAGCAGTTCAAGAAGACAGCTCATCATCACCTTCTCCTGGGAAATTAAGGATGGGCAAAATGTGACACCATACCTCATGAATGAATTTAAAAAAGGAATCAAAGCCTGAGTGTAGTACCAATTTAAGCAGAATAGTTTTCTTTACAAAAGAATTAAGTTCAACTCTCAAATAACTGAAGCAGTAGTATCTTCCTTTATGCACCATTAGTCCAATGCAAATAACTAAAATCCCTGAAGTGAAAATAAGTTAAAGTAAACACAGTGAAACCTGAAAAAATGCCCCCTGAACCAAACAGTTCACCCCTCCTATTCACTCTTGTTATTGCATAGAAGTCCTGATCCAACCATAACATTTCATGGCAAATTACTTGTGAATTTGTTATGATTTAACTTCATATTAAATTCAACATGTGTTTAATGCAAACATTGAGATATTTATTTCCAGACAAGTGAAAAAGAGAAAGACAACCACTAAGGAAAATGTGGCATATTGACAGAACTGAAGGGAGGGGTCTGAAGAAGACATACCACAGTACAACCAAGTTCTGAGATTTGGTGTAAAATATTTACTGATGGCATATGGTCTAATTTAATAGACTACTGTTAAAATACAAACAGGAAGTGTTGGAGAGACTCAATAGGTTTGACAACCTTCTGGAGAGAGAAACAGAATTTACGCTCCAAGTCTGATATGACTTTTCTTTGGAACTGAAGAGTCTTCTGAAGAAGAGTCATATTGAACGAAAGCATTAATTGTTTAATCTAACTATTGCCCTTTGAAATTTAATGGGACCACTATTGCTGAATACCACATTATCAACTTTTTATCTGTTCCCATTGATCAGAAGCTAAACTGGATGAGGGTGTGATTACAAGAGCAGTTCAGAGGCTAGAAAATCTAAGGCGAGTAACTCATCTCCTGACTCCCCAGTTCCTGTCCACCATCTACAAGGCACAAGTCAGGAGTGTGATGGAATACTATTCACTGGCCTGGATGGGTCATACAAGAAACTTGACACTAGAATAAGGCAACTGGTTTAATTCGTTACAGTGTGGAGCTAGAGGAACACAGCAGGTCAGGCAGCATCAGAGGAGCAGGAAAGTCAATATTTTGGGTCGGGAACCTTCATCGGGACTTCATCAGCTGGTTTAATTGGTACCCTAGCCACCATGTCAACATTCACTTTCTCCTGACGCACAGTGGCAGCATTGCATACTATCCACAAGATTTGCTGTAATAACTCACCAGGGTTCCTTCCACAACAACTTCCAAAAACGATGAGCCCCAACAACCAGAAGGCAAGGGCAGAAGATGTTGGGGAGCACCATCACCTTTCACTCTAAACCGCATAACATCACGCCTTGGAACTGTAGTGTCATTCCTTCATTGTTGCTTGAAGTACCTTTCTAATAGCACTGTGAGTGTACCTAACCCTCATAGATTGCAGTCATTTAAGAAGGTGGCTCACTATTACCCTAAGGGAAATTAGGAATGGGCAACAAATGCTGGCCTAAGCAGTGTTGCCCACATGCATGAATGAATAAAACAAACTACACCAGCCTACCCACCTACACTCATTCACTAACATACTGAAAGCTATTTAATGTCTCAGAGATTTTCAGTATATTTGTTTCTTCATGCTTCCAATGTATGTGGGCATCACTGGCAAGTATTGGTTTCCCGTCCCTAACTGTCCTGGGGCTAAGTGGCTTGCTAAGCCATTTTAAAAGGTAGTTAAGAGCCATCCACATTTCTGTGGATCTGGAATCATAAGTAAGCCAAACCGGCTAGAATGGTAGATTTCCTTCCCAAAATGACACTAGTGAACCAGTGAGTATTTACGACAATCAATGATAGTGTCATGGTCTTGCACTGCCAGGTTTTACTAAATTAAGTTCTGCTGGTGCCTTGGTGAGAGATAAATGAAAGTTCTCAAAGCATAAGCCTGGGTGCCTGAATTCTAATCTAATGATATTACTACTACACCACTATCTGAAAGAAGGGGTGCCAGAATACAACAGCAAATAGCATAAAATGGGTCATAGCTTGGATTCCCCCGATGATTCTGTGCTAGAGGAAGGACTCACAAACTGTTACACGCTGCATTTTTGAAGAGGCTGGGCTCAGAAGTCCCAGTCAAGAATGCAGAGTTCCACTTTAGTGTAAACAACTAGGAGTGGAGCAGCAATTTGACAGTGAATGCCAACTCTCAAAACTCTCAGGCCTATTGTCATGAATTAAAGTCCATTTGGTGTGTTCCACTCTTTTAGATTAATGTTAAACTATTCCTGACACTATTCCAAGAAAAGCAGAAAGTGTTCCCAAAGTCAGCTGGCCAACATTCCTCTCTCAACTAAAGACCACACTGTTTCTGGGAAACTGCTCTCACAGTACAGCTGCCATTTTGCCAACTTACTAACAGTCAATAAACTTGAAAAATGTTATGAATTGTACAAAGATCATTGCAATGTTTTGAAATGTTAAGGTACTACATGAATGCAGGCATCATTTGTAAGTGGGATGACATGACCTGAAGCTGGTTTGCTGATGGCATGGCAGACTATTTTAACTGACAAGATACAGTAGCAGTTCATGCACTTTAACATCATAAACTTTAACACAAATCAAACAAACTTTGACTCTTTTCAAGGGTATAGGATTTTAAATATAAAATTGAAACAATTTAGCAAGTCAAGTCATTAGTTTGGGAGATAATTAGTTCAATGCTCAAGATTCATTGTATACACAGTTCTCCTGGATGAGCTTTTTAAAGAAGATGTTGAACATCACCATGATTCCTTTTGACTGCTATAATTATGTTGCTGCATTTACATGAGACTTGCAATATAGATGTTCTTTTAACTTCAGCTCACCATTTAGTAAACATACAACCAGAAAGCCTGCTGCTAAGGGAAGCAAAGAGAGAAGTAGCAGAATCCCTGACCTGATTTTCCAATCCCTTCTATTTACAGGCATGGTGCTGGGGAGACCTAACATTTATAGTGTGTTTTAAGAGGTAGGAAGGGTTAGTTAAGGCCAGGCAGTGTAAGCTCAGTGGTGGCTTTAGTATATCGGGCTATGAATATATTAAAGGTGATGATGCTGCTCTGAGATCAGCAGGGCAAAGTGAAACATGTAATGGAGACTTGAGAAGAACGCTGTACTAGAGAGCTATTTTCAGTATAATGCATATCTTAGTGTCAATAAAGAGTTTAAGAACGTGCTTTACTCTTAAGTTTAGGATGAGGGATGTAAAGCACTTGGAGAAGTAGCAGCCTAGTAATGGAGGGCAGCTTCTAAGAGTGTACCACATGCCCAGTGCCCAAGAGTACTGTATAGAGTCCCTGAAGGGGCAATCAGCAGACAAAGTCTGTGGAAGAAGCACAATCTACAGACATAGCTGCAGTGGTTTGTTCCATGATTATTGCAGACTTCTGCCAAAGCGGTAGGTAAGTTATTGAAAAACTTCTGAGGCTAGCACTAATTGTCATTTAGAAAGACGAGAACATTCAGCATGAATTTATTCAGGAAGGCTATACTTGAACGAGTCAGTTTTAATGCAAGGTCACAGATCTGAAATGTTAACATTGTTTCTCTCTCCACCACTGCTGCAAGATCTGCTGAGCATTTACAACATTTTCTCTTTTATATTTCTCTGTCTAACTTGACTGAATTGTTTGAAGGATTATTGAGAGTTAATCCAGAGACCCAGATAATGTTCTGTTGGAATTTGAATTCAATAAGAAAAAATCTGGAATTAAGAGTCTAGTGATGACCATGAATCCATTGTCGATTTTTGGAAAAACCCATCTGGTTCACTAATGTCCTTTAGGGAAGGAAACTGCCATCCTTACCTGGTCTGGCCTACAAGTGACACCATACCCACAGCAATGTGGTTGACTCTTAACTCCCCTCTGGACAATAAGGATGGGCAATAAATGCTGCCCTAGCCTGTGATGCCCTCATCCCATGAATAAATAAATTTTAAAAAATGAGTGAGAATAATACATCTGACAGAGGCTTCATGCATTTCAATAAGGCTTTTGAGAAGATACCAAATGACAGACTGGCCAGAGAAATAAATATCTCGCCAATAGGATTCAAGCGAAAGTGGCACGTTAGACACAAAGTTGGCCCAGTGGCAGGAAGGAAAGTGCAAATGACCTTGAGTATTTTCATGAATGGAAAGATGCTTTGATAATTGGGTACAACGAACACCAGATAGTTCTTTGATGTCAGTTCCGTGGAGCATAGTATCCTCAATGATCTTTGTGGCCTTCATTGTACCTTACTTATTTGTCAGAGATTGTTTATGTTTGGAAAAATATAATCACTGCTGTAACAACAGTTATATAGAATCTCACGCTACACAGAAAATACTCAGGAAATTCAATTTTAAAGGGACAAAAGCAGAAATTGCTGGAAAAGCTCGGCAGGTCTGTTCTGAGGAAGGGGCATACAACTTGAAACATTGGCTCTGATTTCTCTCCACAAATGCTGCCGGACCTGCTAAGTTTTTCCATAATTTCTGTTTTTGTTTCTGATTTACAGCGTCCGCAGTTCTTTCAGTTTTCAATATTAATTGAACCCAGTTTCCAGTGAGTCAAAAGGAACAGAGAAACAAGGGAAGTGTTTGACTACTGATCCCTGACAGTAGCATGATTCGTTGATAAGATGGTTGGGAAAACAGATTGAAAACCATCCTTCAGCCAGGTCATATAAAACATTAGAACTTCGGGAGAGATTGATGAAGATTTAACAGTGGTGTATAAAATTATGCAGCCCCTCAATGGAGTGGATAAGAGGGATTTAGCAGAGAGGCCACTGAAACAGGGCATAGAATTAAAACAATTGACATAAGGAATGGGGTTGGGTTGAGAGACTTTTTTTTACCTATTTTGAAGTTGATGGATGTCTGGAACTGAATGTCTGATAGGGTGGTAGAAGCATACATCCACAACACATTTAAAATAATTTGCTAAGGGTTTGAAATATTGTAATCCACTGCTTATGGATCAAGAGCTGAAAAGTCGGATTAGGTTGGATAACTCCTTTTGGCTGATGTACACTCCATGACTGAATGGCAACCTTCTGAAATATCTGAGCTGAAAATTCAGTAATGTTAACTGGGATTGTAATGTTAATGTTGATGTGATTCATGACCTGTCTGTGCTGGTTTCATTGGAGGTGAACAGTGTATAAATTTTGAGATATCACCTCATTACTATGCAGCTCCTGCACTGCTAGCTCCCACTGTGTGCTGCCAGCTGAGTTTGCACTCAGCAGAGTCAACAGAATTATGATGACAGTGTATAACACAGCCAGCCTTCTGTTCTTAAATGCAATCTGTTCATATTAATCCACCCAACAATCTCGCTGTTATTTAAAATATGAATAAAGGCCAGACAAAACTTTTATCATGATCAATTTGGCACTGAAGACATTTGAGGTGGAGATAGACAGGAAAAGAAAAGCCATAGTGCACCCAACATTGCTCACTCCTCACACACGGAAACAGTCCATGTTCACATGCATAAGGGCCTGGACAAAATCAAAGCTTGGATTAATAAGTCATAAATAATATTCACGCCATACAAGTGCCAGGCAATGTTAAATAAGAGAGAGTCTAACCATCACACTGCTGTGCTGAAAATCTGTATGAGAACAAAATTAGTTGAAACTAATCCATTTGCAACTTTAGAAAACTGATAACTTGCTACCAATTTTATCAAGGTTATTCTTCTCTTTCCTTTGTTGCCTGACTATTCCCAGTTACTAAACCATTCCTGCTTTTGGAGAACACTTCAGCAAACAAACCCAGTGCTGATGGCAATATGAATATGTGACAGTTAAACCTGACACTCTGCAAGGTTTAGAAATGAATTTCTTGACAAGTAGTTTTTGGTGACACCTACATTCAACTTTTCATGCAGCCAATGATATATTTTATCATAATTTCAAATGCTGAGAATAGGCTTGGTTGTAGATCAGGTGATGGTTAAATAGAACTAATGCAGGAAGGTCAGTCCATGCCAGATCACAGTAAACATTGTCATGAATGTGAGACTCATCCATCTGTTCATGACTTTTGAGAACTGTGAAGAAATATGGTTTGACCTTTATGATAAAATCCATGGTTTCAAAGCTTGTGTTTTTTGAGATAAATACAAACTGAAAGAGAATCAGAAAACAAAATCAAAAAAAGAAACTGCATGACCACTTTCTCAGGAAACTACAACTTAAAGAGAAATTGGAGAGTAAATTATCTGGGAAATGGAAAGTTGTTGAAATCAGATAAAAAGAACATTAAGCCAACCAAGATTAGGTGATGACTCCAGTGGTGCGTTACAAGCAGGCTGAAGAAACAGAAGCTAGATCCAGGAGCTGGAAATAGGTAAAATCAAGTTGTTACACAGGTTTCTGTTGCTTGAAGACGAGACTCTTGCAAGCAGATCATGCTTGAGTTCTTTCCAAAAGAGGCAGAGTTTTCAAAGAAATAAAATAAAGAACTGTGGATGCTGAAGTTCTGAAACAGAAATGGTTGGCAAATAGCTGAATAATTGATAATAAGAGGTCAGAACAGAAGACGCCAGCTCACCCAATCTCTCTTACTCATATCTCTTGTTCTCACTTATTCAGCTTTCTATCTGTCCCAGCCTGCTATCCGTAACATTCTACTTTTACCTACACTTTTCATGTCTCTCTTCTCTGGGCTCCATCTTCTCCAGTTAGCCATTCACCTCTCCCCTTCACTAACCAGTGCCATCACCCAACCCCCCAACTCTGGTCCACGCTATGCCCACACCCCACCCTCCCCTGCTCTGTTTTCAGCATGAATACCACTTTTCCTACCTGCTAACAGTTCTGGTGAAGAGTCACCGGACTCGAAATGTTAACTTTGCTTTGTTCCCAGGCCCGCTGAGTTTCATGAACAATATCTGTTTTTGTTTTAGAATTTTGAAAGACTTTAAGGCTGAGATTGATGAGTGGATTGCCATGTCATTTCATGAGATTCACCTTAGTCGTATCTGCCATTTAAGGTGCAATTTATAGTCTACAATCAACACTGTTTGCCTGTAATTCATGTCTATGTTCATTTTGAGTTTGATTATTATAGTCAAAAAAAACTGAAACTGTGTCCACTGGTTTTCTGTTGCAGCCATTTGGGTTATTTCACATTAATAGTCTCTAAGGAAATCATAACACCTTGTATGGCCGAAGTCTTGACTATTTCCTCTATAAGTGATACAATTGAGCTAACTGAAACCACCAATAGAGTAAATATCATATTTAAGGTTAGATTGTTGAACTTTATTGATAATGTCTGAAAGTAGGCAAACATGAACACATGAACAGACAAATACTACTAAAAACAACATAATCACCTTGAAGATAACTGCATCTGAAGTAATTTAAAGCTAATCAATTGTATCTTACCTCCTTGAGACATAAGCTCCTAGATGGCTGTAAAGTTTTCACTTGCTCTTTGCACTCCAGGATATCAAGCTGGACTTGAAACTGTGTCATGTTGCTTGCAAGAAGGTAAGATAGATTTTTTTTGCTCAAAGTTATGCTATTCACCTGCAATCTGACAATGCGTGTAGCTTCCTACTGTCCATTAGTCAAATACTGAGTGGTGTAGATAGCCATTCAGGATATATGCTTCCACCTTGTTACTGCAGGACCTGCGCGTGTGCACATTCACGCAGCAGCAGCATTCTCCCATTTGTGCTATCTTGTACAAACCGAAACTAAAAATCAAATACGGATGAGATTTATATCTTGAGATTTATCTGAACTGAGAAAGGGTGGAAATTGTTAAAGGACTGAATTCCAAGCTGTGCATTCTGTTTTCACATTTAATATAGTTGAGAGTCGGGAGATAATCCTAAGTTTGTACTGAAGTGAATACCTCAGATTGTTGGTTTGCCAGAAATGTCAGCTATTTTTACTGTGACACTCTTCACATTAAACATTCTGGGAAGTAATTGAAACCACCTGCATAGTCTTGGATACTTTCCATTCTATGGCACAGATGAAATGGTACTTTGTTAAATTTCAGTGTGCTTAAACTGCTAAATTATATTTTTTTTGCAATTACAATCAGATATGTGGTGTGGAGAAACAACTACACTTCACCATTTGATTGCCATATTATGTAAATAGGAGCAAGTTTTAGAGAGTTTAGATAATTGTATGCTTTCTCAGTTTATAAAGGTAATTTGCTAAAGTGCAAATAGTTTAACAAGAGCTCATTTCTACATTAACCCATGGATTTTTCCTGGTAAGGGTTGAATGTTCAATTCTAGGAATTGGTAGCAAATTGGTCAGAGGAAACAGACCTGATCAAAATAATTGTGATGTGTAGATAAAATAGATGACAGTGACCAAGGTGATATCAGATCACATGACACACCAAATCATGTTCATTCTGAATACGTTCTCTGAAAACTCTTCAAGACCAGTTACAAATC
Organism: Rhincodon typus; assembly: GCF_021869965.1. NCBI lineage: Eukaryota > Metazoa > Chordata > Chondrichthyes > Orectolobiformes > Rhincodontidae > Rhincodon > Rhincodon typus. Next base: position 36,778,570 of record NC_063336.1, read on the forward strand.
TTTCAAGTTATTCAGTGTGTTCTGCTCTACGTATTGTGTTTAAAAAGGTTTTTGTACTTAATTCATGTTTTGCTGAAATGCATTGTCACCTCAGTAGCGAGCACTAAGATAGTTTCATTACAGCTTGGAAATTCCTGATCTATGTGGGAATCACTAGTGAATAGTGACAGTTCTCACAGACTGCACTTTGATGACTGAGACAACAAGGTGCAGGGCTGGATGAACACAGCAGGTCAAGCAGCATCATAGGAGCAGAGAGGCTGATGTTTCGGGCCTAGACCCTTCATCAGAAAAGGGGGAGGGGAAGGGGGTTCTGAAATAAATAGGGAGAGAGTGGGAGGCGGATAGAAGATGGATAGAGGAGAGGATAGGTGGAGAGGAAACAAACAGGTCGAAGAGGCGGGGATGGGGCCAGTAAAGGTGAGTGTAGGTGGGGAGTTAGGGAGGGGATAGGTCAGTCCAGGGAGGATGGACAGGTCAAGGGGCTGGGATAAGGTTAGTCGGTAGGAGATGGAGGTGCGGCTTGAGGTGGGAGGAGGGGATAGGTGGGAGGAAGAACAGGTTAGGGAGGCAGGGACGAACTGGACTGGTTTTGGGATGCGGTAGAGGGAGGGGAGATTTTGAAACTTGTGAAATCCACATTGATACCATTGGGCTGCAGGGTTCCTAAGCGGAATATGAGTTGCTGTTCCTGCAACCTTCGGATGGCATCGTTGTGGCACTGCAGGAGGCCCAGGATGGACATGTCGTCTGAGGAATGGGAGGGGGAGTTGAAATGGTTCGCGACTGGGAGGTGCAGTTGTTTATTGCAAACCGAGCGTAGGTGTTCTGCAAAGCGGTCCCCGAGCCTCCGCTTGGTTTCCCCGATGTAGAGGAAGCCACACCGGGTACAGCGGATACAGTATACCACATTGGCAGATGTGCAGGTGAACATCTGCTTGATGTGGAAAGTCTTCTTGGGGCCTGGGATGGGGGTGAGGGAGGAGGTATGGGGGCAGGTGTAGCACTTCCTGCGGTTGCAGGGAAAAGTGCCAGGTGTGGTGGAGCTGGAGGGGAGTGTGGAGCGGACAAGGGAGTCACGGAGAGAGTGGTCCCTCCGGAAAGCAGATAGGGGTGGGGAGGGAAAAATGTCTTTGGTGGTGGGGTCAGATTGCAGATGGCGGAAGTGTCGGAAGATGATGCGTTGGATCCGGAGGTTGGTGGGGTGGTATATGAGGACGAGGGGGATTCTTTTTTGGTTCTTATTGCGTGGACGGGGTGTGAGGGATGAGTTGCGAGAGATGTGGGAGACATGGTTGAGGGCGTTCTCGACCACTGAGGGGGGGGATGTTACGGTCCTTGAAAAACGAGGATAACTGAGATGTACGGGAGTGGAATGCCTCATCCTGGGAGCAGATGCAGCGGAGGCGAAGGAATTGGGAATAGGGGATAGCATTTTTGCAGGAAGGTGGGTGGGAGGAGGAGTATTCTAGGTAGCTGTGGGAGTCAGTGGGCTTGAAATGAATATCATTTTCTAGGTGGTTGCCCGATATGGAGAAAGAGAGGTCCAGGAAGGGGAGAGAGGTGTTAGAGATGGTCCAGGTAAACTTAAGGTTGGGGCGGAAGGTGTTAGTGAAGTGGATGAACTGTTCGAGCTCCTCGTGGGAGCACGACGCGGCGCCGATACAGTCATCAATGTAACAGAGGAAGAGGTGGGATTTAGGGCCGGTGTAGGTACGGAAGAGGGATTGTTCCACGTAACCTACAAAGAGGCAGGCGTAGCTTGGGCCCATGCGGGTACCCATGGCTACCCCCTTTGTCTGTAGGAAGTGGGAGGAATTGAAAGAGAAGTTGTTGAGGGTGAGGACGAGTTCGGCTAAGCGGATGAGGGTGTCAGTGGAGGGGGACTGGTCAGGCCTGCGGGACAGGAAGAAGCGGAGGGCCTTAAGGCCGTCTGCATGGGGAATGCAGGTGTAGAGGGACTGGACGTCCATGGTAAAGATGAGGTGTTGGGGACCGGGAAATTGGAAGTTCTGGAGGAGGTGGAGGGTGTGGGTTGTGTCACGGGCATAGGTAGGGAGTTCCTGGACCAAGGGGGAGAAAATGGAGTCCAGATAGTTGGAGATCAGTTCGGTGGGGCAGGTGCAGGCGGAGACAATGGGTCAACCAGGGCATTCAGGCTTGTGGATTTTGGGAAGGAGATAGAAGCGGGCAGTGCGAGGTTGGGAACGATGAGGTTGGAGGCCGTGGAGGCACTTTGATGACTGTTTACTTCCAGTATTTTGAGATTTACATTAATAACATTTACAATTCACCTTTCACCTATGTTGGAAGCTGCCTACAACAGAATCTGCATAAGTCTCATGGCAGACTTTCCCCTTTGAAGGCAAACACAACAAAAAGGTAAGTTCGTTTTTAGAGGAGATCTCAAGGTCTGATGACAGATCTTAAACATGAAGCTTTAATCCTGTGCCCCCCTGCAGATGCTGCATAAGCTGTTCACTGTCTGCAGCGTTTTCTTATTTTTGCTGTAACTATTCACTCTATTGTTTTACAAATCATCAATGCAAACCGGCTTGCTCTGTATTTATTGAGGTTTAGTCTATTGTAGTTTTGAAAATTGTCTCCAACCAACATTGTAGCTAAATTATCATTCCTGGTACCATTTTGGGGATCTTCTCATCACCTTTACAAGGGGTCTCATATTAAATGGTGGAAACTGCAACTGGATGCAACACTCAAGTTGTGGCAAAGCCAAAGCTTTATAAAGATTCAGCGTAACTTCCTCCCTCTTGATGTTACTGTTACTTATGAAGTTCAAGATCCCATATGTTTTGCTAACAAGTCACTCATCACGACTGCCACCTTCAAAGATCCATGAACATGAACCCCCCAGGAAGGGACCTGTCTCCCTTCAAGTTCTTTAAAACTGTGCTATTTGCTCCACAGTCCTATTCCCTTTCTCCTCCTAATAAAATACACCCTGGATTAGGATTTATTGGCTTTGAGTAAAGGAGGGAGGTGATGGCCTAGCAGTATTATTGCTGGACTGTTAATCCAGACACCCAGATAACGTTCTGGAGACCCAGGTTCAAATCCCACCACGGTAGATGGTGGAATTTAAATGCAATAAAATATCTGGAATTAAGAATCTAATGATGACCATGAATCCATTATACTCTGGGCAGGGATGGGCAATAGATATTGACTAGCCAGTGACGCCCCCATCTTGTCAGTGGATAAAGGGGGAAAAAGTACAATGAGGCAGATGGTCAGAGCCAGATGCTGTGAATTGTTGAGTATAACTAAGTCAAAAATCTGGGGCCTTCTGGAGCTTAATGAAATCAAGGGAAATGGCGATAGTGGGGGAAAATGCTATAGAATTAGATGATCAGCCATGACCTGTTTGAGCGACAGAGCAAGTATGACAGCCAAAAGTCTGACTCCTGCTTTTATTTCCTATTTTCCATATGCCCAGTATAGTCACAACCAAAACCTTTACTTTCATTGTTCGGTTTTGCCAAATATTTCTTTGGAAAGCATGGAAAGAAGTTGAAAATACAAACTTACCTGAACTTTCTTAAATTTAGGCAGATTTAATTTAGAGCTTATTCCAACCTGTAAACTTAAATCAGAAATGAAGTCTTGTTTTCATGTTTGCCTTAAGATGCATTGGGCTTATCAGTTCAGAAATATTTTGGATTTTATAGGATTAGATTAAATAGATATAAGATATTAATTTAAAGCTGTTTGTACATTGTTGATACCATTATAGATCAGAATAATTTTCCTATTAATGTAGAAGCAGTGATTTCAGCAAAAGTCACTCAATTCAGCTTGCATGGTTGATGATGAAACTTGGAAGACAGTAAGGAGGTTGGGTATTAGATAGATTATCCGTATTTAAAGTTGACATGGCACAGAGACTGCATGACATCGTCATGATCACTAATCAGAACTTTGAAGTATAATGGACATTTTAACTTGTGATTCCAAATTGTGTTATTTTAAAAGAGGGTTGGTACAGCCAAAAAGTAGCTGCAGATGTAAATTAAATGGCTGTTTGGAGAGAAAGACTTAAAGTAAGGCTTACAATGCAAAGAACAATCTTTAAAAGAGGGTGGATGCAAGACAAAACTGATGGGACTGTGATCTCTTGTGACTACAAAGATGTCAAAGGTCTGTAGGTCCTCAGATGAGTAGTAAAACTACCCCATGTGGATTATGTCCTAAGCTTCAGATAGGTTCTGTGTTTTTCCCTATGAAGACTACACAAGGACAGGCATTAAAAAGCAAGTTTCAACTGTATTGTTGGATGCTAGTCAGATTGAATGGCCTCCTGTGTGCCAGAAGGTTAAAGTGTGTACTAAACATGAACCGCTGAAGAAACCCAGCAGGTCTGGCAGCATCTGCTGAGAGAAAAACAGAGTTAATGTATCAAGCCCAGTGACCCTTTGTCAGACAAAGGACCTGCTGTGTTTCTCCAGCACTGTCTGTTTCTATTTTAGATTTCCCATATTCGCAGTTCTTTGACTTTATTTTCCCTTGTATACCCGCCTGGGTTAGAGCGTTAACATACTATGAAGGTCACAGTTGAAGAATTATCACGTTGTCACCCCTGTGGTGCAGGTAAAGGGACTCTCTTACTCCAAGTGCAGCTAGCTAGCTAGTAAGCCAGACCAAAGAAAACAGGACAACAAAAGAACTCCCTCTCACCTTGAATGCTGGAATTCAGCCGTGATTTAAAAGGAATCAACCAAACTGCAAAACTAAGAATTTTGAAATCAAGTGTTCAACTACAAACCACAACACTACCAGTAACCTCAGCTGCGATGGCTAGATCATGTAGCTATTTGCTTTTTGCAAATAATTCAGAGATTAATCATTTGCCTGTTTTTTAAAAAATATATAATTTTGGACTCATCTTTAATTTAATCCATGCACATATGTGTTGTGTTATTAATTCTTTTAACATTTAGCAATTAATCGACTCACTTGTTCACTCAAGAAAGCTTGGTTAAATTGATTCATTTTAAAACGTAAGTTCATTTGGCTCTGGGAGAAAGGTATCCACAAGAAAAGGATTTGTTTATAAATTGACCTTGTTGCTATCATCTGAGCAGGTGGATGAATAAAGAAGGAAGGAAAGCCAATTCATTCCTCCTCATACAATTTGGGATATGCCATCAGGAATCATAACAAATGAAGAAATCTCATGATGCCTGGGTGTAAAAAAATGCATCCAAGGATACTGAAGGAAAATATGATGGCATTGGTCATAATATTTCAGCCTTTGATAGCTTCAGGAATGGTACCAGAGGATGAAAAATTACAAATATGAAGAAGTTGTTGCTCAAGAAAAAAGGTAAGGATAAGTCCAACAGTTACAGAGCAGTCAGTTTAGCTTCAGTGACGAAAATACCTCTGAAAAACATTAATTCAGTATAGAATTAATAGTCACATGGACAAATGTGTGTTCATTAAGGAGAACCAGCAACAATTTTTAAAGAAAAAAACTCATGTTTAGCTAACTTTCCATAGGTCTTTCTTTGAAAAAATAATGGAGAAGGTTAATGAAGATAATTTTATTGATGTGGTGTATATGAATGTCCAAAAGGCATTTGATACAGCACAACACATATATATGAACAAAGTTAGAGCTCATGGAATAGAAGGGACAGTAGCAATATGGATGCAAAATTTGGCTCAGTGATGAGAAACTAAGGGTAATGATTAATAAATATTTTTAGGCTGGGGAAGGTTTGTAATGGAGTTCCTTAGGGGTTGGTATTGGAACCCTTACTTTTCCCAATATATACTACTGATTGAGACCTTGGTGTGCAGCGGATCATTTCAAAGTTTGTAGATGAGACAAAGCTTGAAAGCGTCATAAACTGCAAAGAGGGCAGTCGTATAACTTCAAAAAAACACTGAAAAGTTCCCAGTGTGGCCAGATGAATAGCAGACGAACATAGATTCACAGAGGTCAACAGCACAGAAAAATGTCTTTAGCCCCTTGAATCTTGAGCCAGTCAAAAACAACCACCTAACTATTCTATTCTATTCTATTATAACTATTTTCCAGCACTGGGCTTTAGCCTCATATGCACTGGCATTACAAGTTCAATGCAGAAAAGTGTGAGGCGATACTTTTATATGGAAAGAACAAAGAGAGACTGTATAAAGGGTGGGTTGGGGGGAGAAAGAACTGGATGTGTATGTGCATAAGTCATTAAAGTTGGCAGGAGAGGTGGAGAACACAGTTAATAAAGTTACAGAATCCCGGGATTTATCAATAGATGCATACAGAACAGAAGTAAGGAGGTTATGCTGAATTTGGATAAGACATTGGTTAGACCTCAGCTGGAATATTATGTATAATTCTGAGCGCCACACTTCAATGAGAATGCACTGGAGAGAGTGAAGAACAGCTTTATAAAAATGGTTCCAGTGATGAAAAATTTTATTAATGAAGATAGACTGGAGAAGTTAGTACTGTTTTCCTTGGAAAGAAGAAGGCTAAGAGGAGATTTGATATCTTTTCAAAACCATAAGGTGTCACGATGTAGTAAGTAGGGAGAAATTATTCTCACACGTACAGAGAATGAGAAAGACAGTTCTCAGATTTAAAATAGTTGGCAAAAGAAACAAATGCTATATGAAGAAAACCCTTTTCACATAGCATGCAGTTAGGGTCTGGATTACTCGACCCAGAAGTGTGGTTCAGTTGAAGCATTCAACAGGGCATTAAACTATTTGAAATAGACCAACATGCTGGGATATGGGAAAATGGTATGAGAATGGCACAAGGCCATAATTTCTATTTGGAGAGCTAGTGAGACATGATGGGCCGAATGGTCTCCTTCTGCACAGTGACATTCTGTGATTCTTGGCATCATATTTTCTCCAGTAGTAGTGCTCAAGAACTGACAATGAAGTTCAAATGTAATTTGACCTGAAGACAGCATGGTCGGTTGCCAGTATAACCAACTAGTGTTCAGTTTTTCTTGCTGCTTAGCAGTAATGTCACTGGTGAAATTAAAATCACTTTAATTTTTTTTTGCTGTTGAAACAGTTAACCTTCTTGAGCGACACAGCTGCTGTTACAGCCTTCTTTCATTTACTGGGAAGAATAGGTATTGTAGCTGAGTTTTGGAGTAAAATGAAGCTGAAATAAAAAGAATTTTAAAATATTCCACTCACTTAATATGACGCATCACTTGGTATTAGTATTATCTTATCAGTTGGTGAAATGTAGTCATGGTAATATAGAAAATAATCTCATTTGAATATTTAAACATGTTAGCATAAATTCAAGGCAGTGATTTTATGTATCGATACAGATTATCGACCATCAGTTCCAAGGGAAAATTACAGCCCATAGTTTCTCCTTCTCCCATTGAAAACTAAACACTGTCCTTTCTCAGCAGAACAAAATCTAGGCTAATAACTTTAGTGGAAAGCCAAGGGACAGCAGCACTTTTGAAGGTACAGTCTTTCTGACAAGATATTCAACTGCAATCTGTCTGCCCTTTCAGTTAGGTGTAAAAGATCCAACTGGATTTTTTAAAGAAGAATACGATATCTCCTAGCCCATATTATTCTTTAAACCAACATCACCAGTGCAGAAAATTTGGCCATTAATTGTTTCTATTTGAGATACCTCTACAAACTGACTGCAGGATTCCTGCATTAAAAAGTAACCACACTTCCAGACCCGTCCATTGACTGCAAAGCATTTTGCAATGTTTTGTAATGTTCTCCTTGAGGTCACGGAAGAGGCTAAATAAATAAAAGCTTTCTTTCTGTCACAAATAGCTGATCAATAAAGAACAAGGAAATGACCTTAATAATCCATTTGCTGGATGTGCTACAGTACTTCAGTATTGGACTGTTGTGTCATCTTAGTTTATGTCCTCAAGAATTTATACTGGACTTTGCAAAAACCCTCTAACATACAGGAGGAATGCTATAACAGAGTCAAGCTTACACTACGTTTAAGACCTATACAAAGGTTTCAGCATATTTCATTTATTGTGCTTGGCTGTAAAATAATCCATTTCTAAAAATCCATTTAAATTAATGAACATAAAACTGGCTGCATTCCACGAAAGGCATCCTGTCCATCTGGGATTTTCTCCACATGCTCTACTATTATCAGATAAACCACAGGAATAACAACAAACATTCTTTCCTACAATGTAGATTGTTCATTCTCATAGCAAGTAATTATCAGAATTTCAATAATTCTTTGCGTAATTTCCATATTAATGTGATAGGTGGAAAATTAAGTGCTGAAATAGTCGAACAGCTTCATGAACATCTAAGAATGGAATAGTTCCTCTCATTTGCACCATTCCTTACTTTTGCAGATTCCTGCCTTTAGGCATAAGGACGCCTGGCTATCAGAAGTGTCTGCTTAAATGTAAATGATGCATCTACATCATACACATGTTTTACATCATTCTCGCGTCTTGTATGCCACTCTGTAGGGAGTCTACTTAAATTATGTAAACAGATCAGGCAGCAGAAAATTCACCAGGATTACATCTGGATCTAAACCAAGGTCTTGGCTATCCATTCTGGTGGTTCAGGTAGCTGCTAAAGATCACACGGCACTACTTAACAGAAAGGTATTGGGTGTCTGCCTTGTGCTTTTCCTTTCCTTTACCAAGAAAGTAGAGTCAATTCTCGTTTATGTGACTATTGTTTGTTGGTATTGCAGCCTCATAATCATTGTTCAGTTTGCCTAAGGTCCAGATCTGTGGAGACTGGAAGTACAAATGGGGATGCACCCTGTTGAATTCCTGGTGCACTGATTTATGTGGGAATTACCTGGGAAGTTTCAGCTGCCAAGGTATAAATCTCTTGCTCCCTGGAAACCTCCAGAATTACCTTGGATTTAAGCTGAAGTTGGAGTCCTCAAAAGCTCCCATATACTTACCTGAATAGTTACCCAGGAAATGGAAAACCTGGTCTAACTCTTGAACAATACCAGAATTGATACCATCATTCCTCCTCAGTACCACACTGACCTTCCTCCAACTACCTTTGCCCCAACTCTGTGACTACCCTCAAACTCAATTAACATCTCACCCACCTGCCATCCTCCCCCACTGCCATCCTCCCCCACTGCCATGCTCCCCTACTGCCACTCTACTTACCTAAACAACCATCACCTACCTTCCCTCCCATTTGCTCATTCAGCCACTCACTCATTCACTAACATTGAAGCTGGAACTTTAAATTTAACAAACAGCACAAAGTGCATGAGGAGCTCATCCTGCACTCTTGCTCCTTGCTCTCCTCCAGCTATCCATGAGATCAGGCTCAGAAGGCCCAGCAAGAAATATGGAACATGATTGAATCAAGAGGAAGTTCAAGCTGAGTGGTAACTTGATCATGAATCCGAGCCTAAATCATTATTCTTCGGAAGTGGTTCACATTGTAAATCTCTTGTATACGAACTATATAAATAGAAATTTTAATATCTTTTAATTGAATTGTACTTTTTAAAAGGGCAGTTTACTTGATACTCTATACCACTACAGTTTGCTTTTAGAGATAACAGAATTCTTTCTACCTGGAACACTCAGTTCTTGCAAACTGATACCAACAGACACATTGTACACAGCACAAACTTGTACCACAGCAATTAGAAATAGTTTCTAACTCTCCACTTAGGACAATAATCATACATCCTGATAGGAATTCTAAGCAGAACGTTTACAGTTTACGGGAATGTTTCATCCCTCAGTAATACTTCCATGTTATGATATCCTGTGTCAATATGAATAGTGGAATCTTCAATACACTCTATTCATTTATACACTGTCAACCTATCCTGACATGGAGAGAACACCAATCTTCAAGTGCAGAGGGAAAAGTGTTCCAATGTTTATATTCATCACATAATAGTCCCTGAATTTTTGCACCAATGAATCATAGTTACTTACCAAATATGCAAAAAATACTTTTTTGGGATCTAAAATTGTTAATTAACAATAAATACCTTGAAGTGATTTCAGACATCACTCAGGTTAGAATTTGTTATCACAGAATTGAGCAAAGATTGAGCCTTGCCTGCCTTTCATCTTGACAAGACAGTGAAAAATGCTGTGTGAACAGTCCTGGTTTGACTTAAAAGCCATAGGTCAGACACAGACCCATTTAACTTGTTCAGGATACCAAATATGGTTATCTTAGAGAAAGAAGAATGAAAGGTGGGCATCAACAGGAATGACTACAAGAAGCCACCAAAGTTTTTATGCCCTGAAGCATGGATAATTTTACTGTCATGGAGACTTGGAACTTGGGTTAGGTTACTCTTTTGACATGCTCCTTGGGTGGCTCCCCTCTTCTGCTCTATGCTCTTGGCTTTTGATGGAATCTGATTATTTATCCAGTTCCTATCCAATATACAGGCTGTAAGAATGACTCCTTGCAACAGTATTTCCTACTAAGGTCATATATTGGGGTATCACCATTGTACATATATATTTATATGCTCGTAAATTGTGCTTAGGTATGTACAGCAGTGTTATAGGATATACAGACAGGTGTTATGATACTTTTCTTCTTAGTGCATAGATACCTTTAGACTAATATTATAGGTGTGGTAGAATGTTATTCCTGGAGGTATTTATGTACTTCTACTTTTAAGTTTTATTTTTACATATTGTTCATGCTTTACAGATTAGGTTCAATTGCATCAATCTTCATTCATGTTGTTATGCTGCCAATGCATTAACCTTTTGTAATTTAACATGACCAAGGTTTTATTTCTGTTGTCCTGCATTGACTAATGTGTCTGAATAAAAGGGTTGATCCTGCATTCTGCTTCTCACTGTGGGGAGTACGTCTAGCCTGGATAATATCTCAGGGGCACAGGGGTCATGATGTTACATCCATCAGTTTTAGTGGATGGAAATTCAAGGTGTTGCATGCCTGCAACTTCCCAAGATGCATGCCCCATGACTGCTGCTCCCCACTGTTAACATGGACAGTAGGATTACTGCAGTGATTGCTTTGTGTTATCTGAAAAAATCATACATCTATCTAATTTAAAATAAGGTGAAAGATTTCTGGGGTTCCACGATGGAGTGCTCAGGAAACAGATGTTCAGCAGTCTCAGTGTTCAGCACAGAATGCTGTGTGGGGTCAATATTTCTAAAAATATATCAACCTTCCCTTTCACCAATCCCTGCTTAGCTGCTGCCACTTTATTCACTGGTGTGAAGTGCTTTCCACTCTCTCTCCTGATTCCCAACTATCTGTAGCTCAATAAGTGGCTGATTTTTAGCTTATATTTGCCGGACAGATCAATGGGTACTGATTATGATGGTTTTACTTTCACCTCTGTCCCTTTACATTGGAGCCATAATTTCTGTTCCTCCTGTACCTTGATGACTGGAAGATATACCTTTCTATGCCTTCCTGCTAAACTACAGATGTAAAATAATGTGCCCATTTTTGACTTGGTTTCTTCTGTAAGTCTCTGTATGCTTTATGAATGAATCAATTGGTTCTTTGTATTGAGGACACATAAAAACATGTGTGGTAGTGTGACTAATACACCAGATTTTATGGTAAGCCGAGAAACTATGAAGATTAACAAGAAGAAAATGCTTAGCTTCTTCAATGGAGCTTTTTAAAGATTAAGAAAGGCGAGTTGGCCTGTTACATCTGGCATCGAAAGAAATAGATCTAGAGCATTATTATTAACAGTTTAAACTCTGACGAAGTCATACATTGTTTAATTCGTGTATAATTCACGTAGACTTCACAAACACCATTTAAATTTGTATTTGTTGCTTTATTTTGTAACAAATTATTGAATTTAACAGTGAGATTCAATTGGCACATAGGAACTAATGTACATATAATGAAAATAATAACTGAATGTCATGTAAATTTTGTCCAATTTCACATAATTATGGTGTTGTTAATGTGATCCCTATGCAGCACAACTGGGGACCATCCCAGTTCATTTGCTCTGCACACCAGCCCCATAAGGCACGGTTAGCCTGTTAACTTAATTATATGGTGCTGCCAACATTCAGTATGCAATGCGTTAAGAGTGCTGGGAATGCATAAGCAAGCAATAGGTCAAGGGTTACTGGCTGCCTGCCTGAGTATCCACAGAATATTGAGGGAATGGAGAAAGGGATTGGGGCAGCCAGAGGAAATACTATTTCTTAATACTTTTTCCTCAGATCCATTCCACACATGCATTTCATGTTATGGGAGGGTGACTTTAATTTGTCTGCAGAGCCATAATAGGCCTTGGACATAGTTTTGTTTTCTTCTGCCATGGAATGTGAACATTACTAGCAAGAGCTGAGGTTTTTGCCTGTCCCTAATTACCCTTAAACAGAGAGGTTAGTTTCACCATTGCAGAGAGCAGTTAAAAGTCAGCCATATTGCCATAGGTCTGGAATCAAGCCTAGGTCAAACGGGTAAGTATGGAAAGTTTCCTTCACTATAAAACATAAGTGAGGCCACAACTGAAGTATTGTGTGCAGTTCTGGTCATCACATTGCAGGGAGGACGTAATTGTTCTGGAGAGAGTGCAGAGAAGATATACTAGAATGGTGCCATGGCTGGAATATTGCAGCTACTGGGAGAGATTGGAGAGGTTGGGATTGCTTTCCATGGAGCAGAGAAAACTAAGGGGTGACATGATTGAGACATACAAAATTGTGAGGGCTAGAGATAGAGTAGACAGGAGGAACCTGTTTACCTTGGCCGAGAGTTCAGCAAACAGGGGTCATAGATTCAACCTAAGTGGCAGAAGGATTAGAGGGGATGGGAGGAAAAACCTTTTTATGCAGAGAGTGGTGGGTGCCTGGAATTCGCTGCCTCAGTCGATGGTGGAGGCAGTGATCCTAAACTCTTTTAAAAGATACCTGGATCTGCACCTTAACTGATATAAACTGCAAGGCTAAAATGGGATCAGAAAGGGCATCAGGGTGTCTTTGGGTTGGCATGGACAAGATAGGCTGAACAGCCTCCTGTGCTGTATCATTTCTGTGGTTGTATGGTTCGATTGTTCTAAGTGAACTAAAGTGGTTTTCTTTCACATTTGATGATATCTGTCATGATCACCATTGCTGAGACAAGCTGTATATTTCAGTTTTGTGGGGTTTGAACCCATATCCACAGAGCATTAGCCTGGGCCTCTTTAACCAGTTAGGTTCCTCAGGGTAGTTTCATCAATTACCTTCCCTTGATCATAAGGTCAGAAGTGGGGATGTTCACTGATTATTGTGCAATATTGAGTAACATTCACAGCTGTTCAGATTCTGAATTATTCAGTGTCCAAATGCAGCAAGACCTGGATATCCAGGCTTGGACTGATAAGTGGCAAGTGACAGTCAAGCCACACATGTGGCAGATAATGACTTTGTCTCAAAAGAGAATTTAATTTCACCTTTGACACTAAATGGCATTCCATCACTGAATTCCCCACGATCAATATCCTGGGTGTTACCATTGACCGGAAACTGAACAGGACAAGCTATATCAATATGGTGGTTATAAGTGCAGGTCTGCGGCTAGGAAATCAATGGGAAGTAACACACTTTCTGTTTCCCCAGTGCTTGGCCATCATCGATAAGGCACAAGTCGGGAGTGTGATGGAATAACACATGATCCCAGCCCCAAATGGATGAGTGCAGCTTCAACAATGCTCAAGAAGCTTGATATCATCCGCGGAAAAGCAGACACTTTGGGCACCCTATCCACAACCTTTAAAATTCAGTCCCCTCATCACTAACATAGAGTGGCAGCAGTACGTGCCATGAAACTACATCTCTATTCTTCCATTGTTGTTAGATCAAAATCTTTTAAACTTCCTAACAGCACTGTGGATATCCCTACAACCCAAGAATTGCAGCAGTTGAAGAAGGCAGTTTATCATTGCCTTCTCCAGGGCAATTAATGCTGTACTAGCTAGAGCCACCCACATCCCATGAATGAATAAAGTGACATTAACACTACATCAAGATCTTCCCTTAAAGTTTTTGAGCATCACCTGCAATGGGCAACCAGGGTACATTGTAAATACATTGCCAATAATGGGGATCAGGGACTTCATTAATATTGAAGCTCACGGCTGCAGTATTGTACTCTGTGAGCTTATGTGAATTTGTCGCTTTTAATTACAAATTTGCTTTGCAGAGCGTTGAAATGATGTCTTGTATATGTGCGCTGTCATAGCCTTCCATCACCATTCCCAGCCCCATGGCTTGTCCTTAGCCAACAGCTGATCTGCTGTATGTGAGACTACAAGAAATTTACATCTTAGCTTACAGTATTAAAAGCTGAACTCTTATTGGTGTTGCTGATGTTTAGTTGGAAAGATAGGTTTTTTTTTCCCATTGGTTCATGGGATGTGGGTGTCACTGTTCGGGCCAGTATTCATTGCCCATTCTAATTGTTGCTTAAACTGAGACACTTGCTATAGACATTTCGGACAATGAGTAGGTCTGAAGTCACATGTAGGTCAGATCATTTAACCGTGTCCACAGATGCTGAACAAATTGTTGTTTGTTTTGTTTAATAACAGTAGATACATGGTTGCCAATAGGATAGTTTTCTTTTGAGTTCCAGATTTTCATTGATTCAAGTTCCACCATGGTGGGATTTGAATCCATGGACCCCCAATCCATGCCTTGGGTCATCTGGATTGCTAATCTAGTGACAATACCACAATGCCACCACCTCCCATCATGTCCCATTGGTATGCATAGCATTTGCAGCTAGGACATTGGAAAGCTTTTTATTGCGCAAAAGATAGAGGAAAAGTGGGATATTTTCCCTTTAAAAAGTGATGAAATTTGGTCAGTTGAAGATTTCAAAACTGAGAATAGTAGATTTTTCTTAGGCAGGAATATTAATTGAGATTGCCACAGTTCAAATGAATGGAGTCAAGATGTTGATCAGTATCTGTATATAAATGGGAAGAACTTCTAACCCCACCCAAGCACACTCTCCACCCCAACAGCTCCTACTCCCTGGCTGTATCTCTTCTGGAATGGACTGTCAAGTAAGGGGACAAAAAATCAATGGGATGGTGAGGGGTGCAGTACTTGTTGCCTGTCTTCATTGGTACTTCACCAGGCGTGGCCTGTGGATAAACAGGCCAGCCTGACCTTAGGTTAATTGAGTCCCTTAACTGACCAATAGTAACTGGGGGAAAGTTCTCCAAAGTTGGATTCATACCTGGCTCAAAGGAAGTTGGCTGTAGTGGTTGAGGTAGTTGAAGTGGTCAGTCATCTCAGCCCCAGGACATCTCTGCAGGAGTTCCCAAGGGTAGTGTCCTAGGCCCAACCATTTTCAGCTGCTTCATCAAAGATCTTCCCTCCATCATTAGGTCAGAACTGAGGATGTTCATTGGACAATCATCAATATTCAGCATCATTCACAGCTCCTTGGATACTAAAGCAGTCCAAGTCCAAATGCAGTAAGATGTACACTATTTTCAGACTTGGGCCTATAGGTAACATTTGCACCACACAAGTGTCAGGCAATGAACATCAGCAAAAAGGGAAAATCTAGCCATCATTTGTTGACATTGAATTGCATTGCCATCACTGAATCCCCCACCATCAACATTTTAACAGTTACCAGGGACCAGAAGATGAACTGGACCAGTTATATAAATACTGTGGCTACAAGTGCAAGTCAGGTACTGGGAATTATGAATTGATTCAGCTATATCTCAATTCCTCAAGCCATATCCCAACTGTCGACCATCCACAACGCATATATTATAATATTGTTGGAGTCCTCTTTACTTGCCTGGATGAGTGCAATTCCTATAACATTCAAGAAACTTCACAGCATCCATGATGAAACATGCAGCACGCCATCCACCGGCAACAACATTCACTTCCATCCGCCAAGTAAAATAGTCACTCCTCCTATCACCATTACACAGTGGCAACAATGTCTCTCATCAACAAACTATACTCAGTGAGCTCCTTCAACAGCAGCTTCCAAATCAGTGACTTCTACCACCTAAGGCAACAGACACTTGGGAGCACCACCACCTGCAAATTCCCCATCAAGTCACACACTATAATGTTTTAAAAATATATCGCTGTTCTTCAGGGTCAATGGGTCAATAATCATGGACCCCCCTTCCCAACAGCGCCATGGGTCTACCCATACCAGATGGACTCAGTATCTCAAGAAAAGTAGGTTACCACACCTTCTCAAGGTTCAACATATGGACCAATATATGGATCAACAAATGCTGGCCTTGCCAGCTACACCCACATTCCAAGAAAGAAAAAGAAAAAGCTGTGAGTGCTAGGCACAGGGAGATCAAAAAGTCTAGTGAGGAGGAATTACATCTATTATATGCTGGAAGGTGTTGGTCTCACAGGAAGCTTAATATGTGCATGACGTTCATTAAAATAATTTAAATTTGCAAAAGCACATCTTCAAGATTGGCCGTGTAATTTTCTAAAATACAATTGCATTAGATGTTTAAATGTTGTTTATATAAATAACCTTGCAATGTAGTTAGATTACGAGACAACAAGGTGCAGGGCTGGATGAACACAGCAGGCCAAGCAGCATCATAGGAGCAGAGAGGCTGACGTTTCGGGCCTAGACCCTTCATCAGAAAAGGGGGAGGGGAAGGGGGTTTTGAAATAAATAGGGAGAGAGTGGGAGGCGGATAGAAGAGGGATAGAGGAGAGGATAGGTGGAGAGGAAACAAACAGGTCGAAGAGGCGGGGATGG
>NC_063336.1:36795703-36819366 GCF_021869965.1 Rhincodon typus
AATTGGAAGTTCTGGAGGAGGTGGAGGGCGTGGGTGGTGTCACGGACTGTTTTCCTGGAGTTGAAAATACTGCAACTTGCATCACCTGTAATAATAGCTTTTGACCTTATGGTAGCTACCAAAACCCTAAGCAGTGATTATATAAATAATTATTATAAAATCTTTTACAATAACAGTGAAGCAGCTTGCACTTTCTCTTGATAAACTGTTAATAAAAGTACATTAGTGGTCCCCATGTGTTTGCGGTAATAATGTTTGAATGAGTTCGATTTTACAGTTGGTTTCAGCAATTGGCACTAATTCATCTCAGAAGGAGGAAATTGGTGTGGAACTGCACACAGACAGTATACTGCACACAGATGTGTATTACTACATCAGCCAAATTAGGTTTCAGGAGGTCATTCTTTATGAGGAGACACTTATTGGTTGCATATTCTGAACAGCTGACACAAATTAATGAATTCTAGTCTGGTTGGTGTAATCCACTACTAGTCCTATTTGTCTTTTGAAAGAACTTAATATCTTTTTAAAAAAAACCGTGTGTAGCCCATAGTTGTATTATCGGTAGATTCAGCTTTATGACGGAAGGCTGTTATATTCTGCCAAGTGCTCTGCACTAACCCAGTGTTTTCTATATGTTTTGAGCTGGTTCTTTAAAGAATCATTGAAGGTTGTCAAGCTGATTAATTGTGTTCTACTATTATCTTTTGTCCTTATGTTCAGGCTCACTGGAAACTGAGTTGAAACGGTCTTTAGGATTCATAATAACTATTAGATGTCATTGTATCCAAATCCTGGCACCAGGCATTAGAGGAACACTAGTGCCAATTTTATGATTTCCACTATGCCTCAGAACTTTATACAGCAGGACTACTTAGAGGGAATTTAGCTGCAAATATCAAATCATGGATGGAAAATTGTGTGAGACAGAAAATGGGCAGTCTAGCACTTTCAGATGGCTGAACATGCCACAATAATTCAGAATGATTGTCATCATTTAAGTCATCAACTCCATGCCCATCATCTTGACCATAAAAGGTGTGAAGTAGCAAATGCTACTGTGCTAAATCCTGTGTAGCCTAGGCTTCATTGCAATTCTAGGACCAAATCATCAGTCTGATTTAGCTGTCTGGTGTGGGAGAGCAGGAAGCTGGACAGGAATATGCTAACTAGGCAACACATTTTTTGCAAACTCTGCTTTCTGCATGAATAGCAGTTGAAAATTACCTCAAAGGACATTAGACCTTCTACTTAGTCTCCTGGGATTTATACACTGATTTTCCTCATGTCCTTAAGGCAAGGAAAGTAAAATTCAAAAACAGCTTTCTAATCTTCCAGTCATAAACTGGAATGGCAGTCCCATATTCAAAGCTGCTATTTTCAAAATATCTAATTTGCTCAACATTTTAAAATTGCGTACCTGTTTACAAAGAAAGGGTGCAAGATTTCGCAACACGGAAAGGGAAATCTTCCCTCCCTCAGCACCTCCTCCAAATATTCATCCAGCTTTTGTTAGAGCTATTCATTTATGATCAAATCAATGCTTCAGATGTTCTTCAAAACTGACTTGTGTTCAATACCCTAATCAGAATCCCCTTTTAAAAATCTATTACAAATTTTTTCTTAAATTTTAACTTGTGTTTGTAAAGCACTATGTTTCAAGCCAATGAATTATGACTTGGATTTTACCAGCCCTCTGGAGTCAGGCTGGAAGGTGGATGAATCCACAAAAAGGACAGAGATGGATTATCTGTTATAGCCCCATAATCATCTTGTCAGCAACAAGGAAGTTGGGGGTGACCCTCTTGCCTGAAACCTATTGAACTACTGATATGGTCAATAAAGGCTATTCTCCCAACTCAACTGATATTTTACATGCAACAGAAGGAATGTGGCACTGGGCAAACCCAGGTAGCTTCCCAATGGGCTCTGAGAGGGGAAGGGGAAGGAAGGAGCTGGTGGCCATCTTATTTGAGGACTCATTGTCTCACAGAGCTATCCTGCAGCAATGCCCCTTGTGATCACCAAAGTCTCCACCCTGCCTCATTGACCCAGCCCCCTTGATGCCCTTGTCTGATTGTGAGTACACCATTCATTGTTTCAACTTTCTTTTTCTGGTTGCAATCCCAGCAGCAGCCACAACTCATGGTGCTGCAGTTGAGCTGCTGATCCTTTGATTAGCTGGAAGCTCCTGGGACAGGCAGCTGTCCTTAAATTGGTTGTCATTAACAAGCTCCTGATGGAAACTGATGTGACTGCACCACTACTTTTTGCCCCATATTGGGATCATACCGCAATTAGTAAATTGCAGTCCATGTCTCAATCCAGCCAGGAGTTCATGGCAGGTGTCGAGTCAGAAATGTTCTGTTTTTTGATGAAAGCAATATTTTTGAATATGTTGACAATCATGGAGTTCATTAATGAAGATCTAAATCTAGATCTAAGTATTACAAAAGATTCTATGATGGTCATCAATTAATAGATTATATTTTAATTGGAATTTCTATAATAATTAGTCTTTAAGAATATTACCGAGTGCAAAGAAAACTCAGCACTGTTTTCTCTTTTCAGCAATATTTAGCTTTTGTACTGCCAAGTAACTATTTCCAAACATTTCCTTTTTAACTTGTGAATCTTGTTATTACAATTCACTATAATGGACTATTTGTCTGCACTGTTTTCCAATTTCTTTCATAATGCTGAAAGCTTCAATTAGTTCAGCACAAGATGTCTTTTCCAAAGAAAACAAATCTTACTTCCTTAATTTTTCTTTACATGTTAAATTTCTGATTTTTGTTGCTTGCTTCTGACTTCTGTCAAGGGCAATCATACATTGCTTATGATATGTAATTGTGCAGCCACCTGATTCATTGGAAAAACAGTGTGGGATTCAGTTAAGACTCAATCTTTGGACCTTTTGAAACATCATACATCTATTTACTTATTTCTCTGACACTCTCACTCATTTCTCCCTTGCATGAATGCCCATGACGAAAAGTGTTGCTTTTCACATTGTTAAGGTGCTCTCCACACCTGAACTACTTCATTGTACTACCCAGTGAGGATAACGGCGAGGTGAAGGTAGCGTTACAAGATTATGCTCCCGGCTGGGAGCCTCGCCTACTAGAAGCTGGCCTCAATGGAAGAGACAAATTATTTGGGGCAATTTTCTGGCATTTTACTTCCAGTGGGGAAATGGTTGAAAAAGACTATTTCCTGTCTTGCTTGAATTCTTTGATCTTGATTCTGGTCAACAGAACTTCCTTGAGAAGCACAAAATCAGATGTTGTGCTCAGATTTGCTGCCTCTCCTTCCCAAGCTCATCATTCATAAGCTTGTAATGGATTAGCCATTGACAAAAATTTGCTGAGTTCAACAATCTCATATTCAAATCTACTATTTGAGAACTTGTTTGTTCAGCACATGCTAAGAATGGTATCATCTTTTGATTAGATGATAAATTCATTCTTCTTTCTGAACCTTTTTATCATTGCCAAAGCAAACATTCCAGTCCGCCAGTGTACAAGAAGATGCCTGTAGATTGTCCAAGTCATGCTGTGGAGAAGACCTTAATGGTTGCAGCAGAATGAAGTTGTCCTTCATCCAAAATATATATTTCTTAACATCAAATTCAATGTAACATTGAATATACTGAACACATCTAATGGTTCAGTTTATTACAATGATACAGTTAATGCAGGGGGTCAGGGCTACAGGAGATGATTTAACTTGTTAACATTTTTACATGGACATTATTGGATCTGATATATCATATTTCGAACAGCAAGTGCTGATGAAAAATAATGCCAAGAAAGTACTTTGGCTCTTGTATTCTAACACTGTGTGGCTCCTAAGGATTTTGCAACCATTCATAAAGATTTGTGTTGTTTTTTTTTGTCAATTTCCATATTCGCATTCCGTATACTACTGACAAAATGGCAAAATTCAATTTCCCTGAAAGTAGAACAAAAGTATCCCTTCTTATTGCCCTACTTTTGGCCCAGAAAATCATTGTGAATAATTAAGGATCTACCAGTCTTCCACTTGACAACTGCTAGACTACCAGGCAGACAGAAACCCAATATTCCCATACTACTCTAACAAACCAAGATTATGACATAGGATTACACTTCATTCTTTTCTCCGTCTAATGACATGGACCATGTGCACGAGACTTTCATCAGATGAAATATCATAAACCTTGTAGCATTTACACTGAATATTTCAGCCTTTGATGTTCCTGACTGTAAATTGAGGGAAGAAAATGATTCTGAACATCATAAAAAATCTGTATTAAAATAAGCTGGACTGCATTTAGTTCCCCTCCACGACCCTGACAATTTCATGATATGTTAATAATACAGTCCGTTGTTGCTGAGGTTTGATAGTTGGGGAACAACTGATCAAAGACTCCAGCCCACTTTCCATGTAGACAGTGCATGGCATGGGGCTGTCAATATCTGATTATTGTATTGAACAACTATTTTGTGAAAATAAACATTGATAACCTAGCTCAGAAAAGAATCTAAACATACCATAAATGACCATATTTACCTGGGTGGCCTGGTGTCAAATACATTCAGGACAGCTCACTTTTAAAATCAACACATTTACCTGGGTTTTTGGTTCAATTAAGGAATGTAAAGCTCTGAAAACTTGTTTCAAGCACTGGATCTGCACTTGTAAGTAAAATCCTATTTTGGCTGGACACATCCTGGACTTAATGGGATGTTTGTTGTGGAGTCCATTATGGTCAATTACATAATTTCATGGAGTCCAATGAGAACAGGGTGCGCATTTCGTGTAACCTCAAAAATTTAAATAAAATTGTGGTCCATTTGTTCACTTGGCGAATGCACAAAGGTGAAGTTCCTAATTTGAAAATTCCTTACGTGTGAAGAATCAGTACTACACTGCACATCACACCAAGTCAAAATATTTTCCAAGCTTTTGTTAAAAGCTCTACTTCAAGCAAACATAAATAGCAGGGATAAAGTAATTTAAACAGCACTCAGTTATTTGACAGACCTGTAATCTGGGTGCATGATGGGTTTAATGGTCAGTTTCTAGTAAACTATGCCACAATTAACAAATAGTTAAGTCCTTGCCAGGCACATAAAACATGTTAAATTGGTTGCTGGTTTTCAAAGAAGAATTAAAACATCGTAAACCTGATTGCTGACTGGTGATTAATACAAAAGAAAACAGAACACAAGATTGTAAATATTTTAAAAATTACATGGATATTTCTTTTTCACTTTCGTCTTTTTCTTTTTAGACCGCCCTGTTAACAGAACAGTAAATGCAGGGCATGCCAATCCTCTTCCTATTATGTAGAGAGCAGGAAAAATATTGAACTAAAGGATAATGAGGATCAAAATCAAGAAACATGCTATTGCCACTAATGGGAAAGTCTCATTGCCATTGTTTAATGCAGGAAATAGAGTCCAGGGCAATATATTTCTGGGAGATGCTAACTGAGAGACCAACACCAGATTGGTCATCTTATTAAGGATGGTAGCTTATTCCAAGAGCCGCTAATCCAATCAGAGCAGCCTCAACAGTGCCACCTTTAGCAGTGCCACTATTGAGACTACAGTACCAGGAAGAGGCACCTCCAAAGCTTTTGAACATATTAAGTTGGGGTTGGGAGATGTCAGGGTTGGATAGGCAGGCCCCAGCAATCAGGGGACTGGGGAGGTGAGTGTCGGCAGTGGAACTGTCGTTGCTGCAGGACATATCCTTCATGGGCAATGAACTGCCTATAAAGAAGGAGCCCAACACCTGCAAGCCACTGGGAAGTAGCCAAGTTTCACCTGACAGCGGTCTGATGATGCTGGGCCTTCCCACCATGAGCAAAATAGCCAAGGAAGTGGAAAATTACTCTAAATTGACTCAATTGGCTTCTTGGTGGGAAACCAAACTGCCAGGCTCCTCACTCCCTGGCAAAATAGTCAAGGCGATGGGAAGCCTTTGAGTACCCGTACCCCTTGCTGTCTCATGCCATTTTGACAGCCATCCTACCTCCCAGACTCTCCCAAGGGGCCCAGAAACTTCCAACCGATATGACTGATTTTGTAGGATGCCACCGTCACGTAAATATTGCTGATGGTGGGCACAGGTTGGAAAATTGATTCCTACCTTCCATGCCTGAAGGAGAAAGGAGAAACAGTTACAGGAGAGCTGCTACATTTTATCCCTAAATGATTAAACTGTTGTTCCTCACTGAATCTCACAATTTTAGGGAAAGCTCAGCCGCACCATGAAAAATGAGTTAGGTCTGCATTGGACTGATTAATAAAGCAAAATCTTTTGTATTTAAAGTAACATTGAAGTTTGTTTCCTTTGCATCAAACATTTTTATTGTTTCAGCAAACACCCAGAATGTTTTATGAGATTTTGCAGCTATCACAGAGAGTAAGCAGAGTGAGGGTGAAATTGGCCTTCCTGGGTAGTGCATAACAGGTGATAGTGTATTGGCGATAAGTTTCACAGGCACCTAGTTTGTTTAGTTGCTTAGTTTATTTTCCAGCATCAATGGACAGGTAGGGAGTAAGGTCAGGTCAGGTCAGATAGGGTGTAAACATGCTGCTAACTCATTATAAGCCATTTTACATCACTGGAAAACATCAATTTCAGGAAATGAATGGCATCTTTGGAGTTATTGCTGCGTGGGTCATACAGGCACTGTCTTAACAATTCTATTGTTTATTCTACTTGAGAGATTGCAGCTATGTGTTCCAATAAAATCTCCAAAATGATCACCTGTGCACTGCATGATTTTGTCACCCAAGGACAGGAGAGCATTCAGCAACATTTTGCAAAACCACAGAAATAATCTGAGGTGGAGGGTGTGCGTAACACAGCAGGAAAGTGGCAGAGACGTGTCAACCAAAGCTTACTTCCAGCAATGGATAGAATTGCCTCTAATGTTTTGGACTTTAAAATATTGCCTGGCTGAAGCACAGAGAGGATTGCAATAATGGACCCTACTCAATTTACCCACTTAACTGAATGGGTTGGAAATTGGGCAAGTGTTATGACAGATATTCTGGCCTTCAAAATCTTTTATATTGATATGGTAGGACCAAGCAAAGAGTACAGGGAAGGCTATTGTCTTGAAGACCTCTTGTCTACATGCCTGCATTTGCTATATATGGCAAGCTGATCAGATATGGCTTCTGCTTCCCAGCCTGCTGCCAATTAAGCATCACTTAGAGGTTCATCCTGCCATTGCTGGGATCAACCTGTTGCCATGTGGCATGAAAGGCAAGTCAACTTGTGTTGGACACTAGTCAGCTGTGAAGGGTGGGGTACCTTGATCAAAGGCTGATCAGGGGACTGGACATAAGGCAGGGGATGTTCACTGAGGGCCAAACCTAAACCGTGCTTCCAACCTCCCTGTCTCTGTTTTCCTGTGACCTCAAGCCCAAATATCCATCCACAACACACACCTTATACCTTGGACCTGCACAATCCATGCTGACCTTCTCGATGTAGACATGGCCTCCTGGGTGTGAGAGCAGCATGTCCCAGATTAACCAGCAGTGCTTACTGGGGGAGATTTCAACATGTTGGTGGCCTCACTGTTGTATTATGGCATAGATTCCAGACTAGACAAATGTGTATCTTTATGACAGTTACATGGCATTGCAACAGATGGTGTTCTGGTAGAAAGATATCCGTCTCACCCTCGGTTTCTCTCTTTATGTAAAATGCAGTTAACATAGTCAGTCAGTTTAGTGAAGTCAGTGAGCACAGAACCCAGACTTTGCATGTAAATCTGTGATATTGTAGCCTTGTAAATACAGGCTGCTACTGGGTTGTGAACAGGTTCTGTTCTGAAGTCTGTAAGTCAGTTTATATGCAAGTGGGAACACAATGCAGGATATATAAAGAAGATGTTTGTAGTCTTTAAAGTTACACTCCTATATGAATTATCAGGACACTACCAGAAAAGCTGTAGCCTTTAACTCCATCCAAGTGATATATTCAGACACATGCTATATACCAAAATTGACACTGGTGCAAGTACAAATATCATCCCTTTGCGCATCTTACACGGGATGTACTCCAGAAACTGATGCCATGTGGGTGCATCTACTCAAAATAACCCAACTGCTTAGAAATGTCCAACATTTCATTTATTGGCATTATCCCTTTGAAATGCCAATGTAGATCCTTGGGATGGACACATGAAATCTTTACATTGTGGAAATATATGGACATCCTTTCATTGTTGTATCAGCATGCGCCGATCTATATATTACAATGATCCGTAAAGTGACACATCCATAAGTTGCAGCACCAAATTTTCCAGACTACAACATCAATCTCATATACTTTGGACATAGCTGACCAGATATCAGACCAAACAACAAACACACATCAACAACAAATGATAAACTTCTATCTGTGATGACAGCATAATGCAGAGTGAAGCTATACCGTAAAGTCATTAGAACTGTATAAGGACCAGGTCTTGTCATGTCATATATTCATTAAGGTGTCGTCTGAATGTATAAAGACAATTATGTACTGCATCCTTATACATTTTCAGGAAAGGGTTTCTATTCTTAAAAGAGAGAAAGGGAATGTTTGTATTGTAGAATAAATTCATGATCAAACAAGCCTGTATCTTTAAGATTGCTACACAACATTATAGCATGTAATGATTTGATATAAATATACCCACCTCACCTTCAGTCTCTCACTCTGTACCATAGAGCCAATTTAGTTAGTTGGATGTGTGTGAAATCTACAGCAACATCAGAATGTACAGAATCCAAGTTATGTGTGTCAGTCTATGATGTCATAGCCATGTAAATTGTTAGTGCTGTAAATAAACTTCAAGATATCTGACTCAATAGAGTCCAACCGCCCCCCTCCCCCACCCCACTGAAGCTATAGGTCAAGTGGACTAACAATTAACAAAGTCAAAAACAGCATAACTTGCCAATGCCTGAATACATTAGATTCAGTAAGCCTTGCCATGAAAAGTTTACATGGGTGTCTCATTGGCTAAATAGCCAGCTGACAAGATATCCACTACCTCAGTAGAATTCCATACAACATACAGTTGGCAGAGTGGCATGGCTTGACTGTTTGTGTTCAGATGGAGATTTATAGTAGTAATTTCTTACAGATCCTTAGCTGGATTATGCAGCTAGTGAGGGAAGTATCAATAAGGCACTCTACTGAGCATGGAGAGGAAATTGCAGATAAGTCGTCTCCACCTACAGCTGCAATTGCATGATGTGAGTGGAGATGGTGGTGGAATAGTAATGTCACTGGATTAGTAAATCACAAGGTGAACTTTGATTTCAATAACAAACGAGTTGAATGATAAACATGTAACCATCATCATTGTCATTAAAATCCCATCTGATATATTATTGCCCATTAAAGAAGAAAATCTGGCCTGTGTGTGGCTCCAGATCTACAGCAAGCTTGTTGACTCTTAGCTGTAGATCTGGAGAAATAGGTGAAATAACTCTTCAGAGGCTAACATCCCATCACCAATTAGCCTCTCACTGAGCCAATGGGGGCCCAATATCCCTGACATTCATCCTTATATGTCAGTCAGGTCTCCCTGGTTGGACTAGATTAATAGCCCCAGTTAGGGTACTCATATTCTAGGAAGTCCAGCGAGCTGGCTTCATTACAATCATTACATTGGGAAGAGGAACAAATGCCGGTGACATTCGCATCCCACAAGCAAATTCTAAAAAAGTCAGACTGAAGATTGTTCCTGGTTGTGTGGGAGTCTTTGGAATGGAGGAATGTATTCTGAAGAAATACCACCTGGGTAGTATGGTTTGGGGGAGTATGGTTTGGGAAAATGTGACTGGAGGGAATTTGAACCAGGTATAGGTTGCCTGCTGGGGTGTGTGGTGGCTGACGACCTAATGACCCCAGTCGACCAGATTCAGGTAATTGGTGTTAGATAGTGATAAACTGGGAAATGTGGATGTACAAAGAGATCTTTGTGACCTTGTACCCCAGTCAATGAAAGTAAACAGGCAAGTGCAGCAAGCATTTAGGAAGGCAAATGATATATTAGCCTTATTTGCAAGAGCATTTTAGGTCAGAAGTCGTGATGTCTTACTGTATTTATAGATGGCCTTGGTGAGACCACTTTTGGAGAATAGTGTGCAGTTTTGGTTGCCCTAACTAAGAAAGATAAATTTGCCATTGAGACAGTG
This sequence comes from Rhincodon typus, assembly GCF_021869965.1. Classification (NCBI taxonomy): domain Eukaryota; kingdom Metazoa; phylum Chordata; class Chondrichthyes; order Orectolobiformes; family Rhincodontidae; genus Rhincodon; species Rhincodon typus. The sequence goes on from NC_063336.1 coordinate 36,805,909, forward strand.
CAGCAAAGGTTCACCAGGCTGATACTGTGGATGGCAGAACTGTTGTATGATGACAGATTGTTTTGACTGGGTCTGTATTCACTAGAGTTTCGAAGGATGAGAGAAGATCTGATTGAAACATACAAAATTCTAAAAGGGCTGAACAGACAAGATGCAGGGAGTATGATTCCCCAAGTTGGGGGGCTGGAATGAAGGCACGCAAGACCATTTAGAACTGAGATGAGGAAACATTTCTTCACGCAGACAGTGGTCAACTTGTGGAATTCGCTAACACAGATGACTGTGGAAGCTTGGTCACTGAGTACGTTAAAAAAAGAAGCTGGTAATTTTTTAGATACAAAAGGTGTCCAGGGTATGGAGAGAAAGAAGGAATATGGTGTTGAAATGAAGGATCAGCCATGATCATATGCAATGGTGCAGCAGGGTCAAAAAGTTTGAATGGCCTCCTCCCTTTCTTAGTTTGTATGTTTCTATTTTGGTTCTAGGTTTTTACCTTGGATCTTGGACCAAAGAAAACAAGTTAACAAACTTCTCAAGTTGTCACAAATAAATAAATGGTGGCAAAAATGGCCAGGAGTAATGCAGCTGGATAAACTTAGGCAGCAACAGATTAAGAAAGGGAAGCTTTTGAAATGAATTACTAACTTTCTATCATGTGGAACCTGATGAGACACTGAAAGTGATGCTTACCGGCAATGCAAAGCTGGTTCATGACTATTTTACCTTGAAATCAATGGAAAAGACAATTGGACACAGGGTAAAATGTTCTGCTGATTCACAATGGGCCCATTTCACATGGTTGACTTTGACAAATTTCACAGTCAGGAAGCAAATTGTAATTTAGTTTCCAGGCAAAGGAGGTTATGAGGACAACAGATAAATTAACAAGGTGCACAGACCTCATTAAATTCCCATCCTGGCTGTAATTGCTTTCTTTATAATTTTTTATGTCAACATTTTTAATGGAAATTTGCCTATATAAATATGTCAGGTAGTAATCTTACACCCTATCCCCAGCATTGGTGTGTCTGACAGGAAGGAGTAATTATTGTCAGACAGATTTGCAAATGGTAGTAATTGTTTTTATACTCTTACATTGCATACTTTGGGATTAATTTAATATTTTCTCCTTCAAGTTACGCCTTAGCTCTTTTCCCCTCCTCTTTGAAAGCATACCTCTATTTGTTTCTTTGTCATTCACCTGGTGAGAGCTCAATCCAAGAAGCAATCACACAGATGTACTCTGTCTGACTTGGCATAGGCCTTTTGCTGAACAAAAAGAAAGAAAATAGAAAATCAGAAAAGGAGAGGGAAAGACATTAAGTAATGAGGTAGAGGCAAATTAAGAGAGAAAAGGAGAAATATAAGAACTTAACAAGGAAATAGAAAGCCATTCAACTTATTGAGTTTGCTATGCCATTAAAGCAGATCATTAATCTGATCTAACTGTGGCCTTACCTGTACTTTCCTGCCTGTCCCTCACCTCTGTCAATGCACTTAATTCCTTTGTAGACCAACATCTTTTTGACTTAGCCATGAACTTAATCAGCAATCCAGCCCTTACTACTGTCTCTAGAAGAGATTTCCAAACACGAATGACCCCTGAGTAAAAAATTACTCCTCATCTTTGCTTTAAGTAGGAAACACTTCATTTTAAAACTTTGTCCCCTACTTCTGGATACTTCCATGTGGGGAAATGTTCTCTCTGTATCTACCCTGTTGAGCTCCTACAGAATTGTACAATTTAAGATTATCCCCAAGCTCCAATGAAAATAGGCTTCAAGTGCTCAAACTAGTCAGACTAGTCAAGCAACAGCCTGACATAGTCATTCTCATGGAATCATATCTTAGAGTCTATGTCCTATACAACATCATTACAATCTCTGGATAAATCTTGTTCCATTGAATAGACGGACCCGGTAGGGATAGCAACACAGCGATAAGCATTTGGGAAGGAGTTGCTGGGAGTCCTCATCATTGACACTGGACCCCAATTAATGTCATGGCATCAGGTCAAACTTAGACAAAGTAATCTTCTGCTGATGACCATTCACCCTCCCCCACCCTCAACTGATGAATCAGAACTCCTCCATGCTGAACACCACTTGGAGGAACAACTAAGGCTGGCAAGAGGACAGAATGTACTCTGGGTGGCGGAATTTCATTGCCCATCACCAAGAGTGGCTCAGCAGTCACTGATCGAGCTGGTCAGGTCCTAAAGGACATGGTTGGTAGACTGGTCTGCGGCAGGTCGTGAGGGAACCAAGAAGAGGGAATAACATACTTGACATCATCCTCACTAATCTGCCTGTTGCACATTCATCTGTCCACGACAATATTAGCAAGAGCGACCACCACACAGTTCTTGTGGATCCATGAGGTGCTGTAGGCCATCAGTCGTAACAGACTCATAGTATGAAACAATTTGCAACCTCATGGCTTGGCATGTCCTCACTCCACCAAGTTAGTGGATCAATTCTGGTTCAATGGTGAATGCAAGAGTGCATGCCTGGAACAGAACCAGGCATAACTAAAAATAAGGTGTCAGCCTGGTGAAGCTACAACACAGGACAACTTGGATGCCAAACAGCATAATCATAAACATTTAGTCATGAGTGATGATGGACGATGAAGCAGCTCACTGAAGGAGGAGACTCTACAAATAAACCTATACTCAAGAGTGGCAGAGGTGGTAGTATATTAGCATGGATCAAGATTTGGCTAACTAATGGAAGACCAAGAGTTGGATAAGGGTGGGGAGAATACGTTTTAAGGATGACACCCTGTAACTAGTGGTGTGCCACAGAGGTCAGTGATGGGGCCACAGTTATTTCCATTATATATTTATAATGGAATATCTTTGATGGCAAAGTGAATGTAATTGTGCCAAGTTTGTGGAAGATACAAAAATAGGTGGGAAGACAAGTGATGGAGAAGGCAGGAAGAGTCTACAGAGGAATGTAGACAGGTCAAGTGGAAGTGATTTCTGAAGAAGGGTCCCGACCCGAAACATCAGTTTTCCTGCTCCTCTAATGCTGCCTGGCCTGCTGTGTTCCTCCAGCTCCACACTGTGTTATCAAGTGAAACGGATACAGATAAAAATGTAAGAGACAGAATATAACATCAGAAAATGTGAGTTTATGCACTTTGGTGGGAAGGATAGAGAAGCTGAATATTATTTAAATGGGGAAAGATTGCAGAAAGCTGCAGTACGTGAGATTTGGGGATTCTTGTGCATGAATCACAAGGGTTAGCATTCAAGTTCATTGGGTAATGGGGAAGGTAAGTGCAATATTAGCCTTTATTTCAAAGGGATTGGAGTATAAAAATAATGAGGTCTTGCTAAACTGTACAAAGCACCAGTTGTTAGACTTCAACTGTGATACTGTGAACAGTTTTGGGCCCCTTGCTTGAGGAAAGATATACACTAGGCCGTCCAGAAAAGTGTCATTAGGCTGAAACTGGGTATGGAGAGATTTTTTTATTAGAACAAGTTCAGCAGCTTAGGCCTGTACTCATCAGGGTTTAGAAGAATGACAGGGAACCTTATTGAAACATTTGAGATTCTAATGGGGCTTGACAAAGTTGATACTGAGAAGTTGTTTCCTCTAGAACCAGAGAGCATCATCTCAGAGTAAGGGGTCACTCTTTTTAAAACAGAAATGAGAAGGATTTATTTTTCTCTCAGAGGGTTGTGAATCTGTAGATTTTTTTACACGAAAGACTTTGAGGCTGGTTTTAAGTATATTCAAGACCTAGACAGATTTGTAATCAGTAAGGGAATCAAGGGTAATGAGAAAAAGGCAGGAAAATGGAGTTGAGGATTATCAAATAAGCCATGATCTCACTGAATGACAAAGCAGACACGATAGGCTGAAAGGTCTATTTCTGCTTCTATGTTCTATGGTATTACAAACTTCTTTGGTATTATAGTTTTTCTTGCCAGGTGAGAGTGACATAGTGACTACAGTTGACATTGATGCTGCATTTGACTAAGTGTGGCATCAAGGAGACATGAAGAAACCTTGGCAAAACTAGAAACAATAGGAATCAAGGCAGAAACCCTTCACTGATTGGAGTCATACCTGGCACAGAAGTTGCGGTTGTTGGAGGTTAGACATCTCAGTCTGCAGGAGTTTTGGGATTAGGGTCCTAGACCCAACCATCTTTAGCTTTTTTTTATTTATGCACTCATGAGAAGTGAACATCACTGGCTGATTCAGCATTTATTGCTCATCCTTAGTTGCCCTTGAGAAGATGGTAATGAGCTGTCTTCTTGAAATGCTGCAGTCCATTTGGTGTAAGTTCACCCACAGTGTCATTAAGTTGGAAGTTCCAGGATTTTGACCCAACAACATGTGGTGTTCCCATGTATCTGCTACCTTTGTCTTTCTAGATAGACATGGTCATGTGTTTGGAAGGTGCTATTTAAAGATCTTTGACCCATTTCTGCTGTGCATCTTGTAGATAGTACACACTGACGCTGCTGAGTGTCGGCGTTGGAGGGAGTAAATGTTTGTGGATGTGGTGCAAGTCAAGCAGGCTGCTTTTTTCTGGATGGTGTCGAGCTTCTTGAGAATTACCTTTTGAAATTCAGCAGTATCATTGAATCCCCCAAGATCAATATCCTGGGGGTTACCATTGACCAGAAACTGCACTGGACTAGTCATGTTAGTACTGTGGCTTAATGAGCAGGTCAGAGGCTGGGAATCTTGCAATGAGTAACTTACATTCTGATTCCCCAAACTCCATCCGCCATTCATAAAAGGCAAATTGTGAGTGTGTTGGAGTATTCTCCACTTGCTTGGAATGGATGCGGCTCCAACAACACTCAAGATGCTTGATACCATCCGGGGCAAAGCAGTCTATTTGCTTAACGTCACATTCATAAAAATACACCATCAAGACATAGTGTCAGCGGTGTGTAACATCGACAAGATGCAATACGGAAATCCACCATTGTTTCCTGAAACAGCACCTTCAAAACCCACATGATGTAGCATTAGAATTGGGTTCATCAGCCAGACCGTAGAACCAATGACCAGTGCCATGAGATTTTCTTGGTGGATAATCATACTCGTTAGCAAGTGATTGTTGATGATGAATTTCAGAGTCCCTCCTGCTGTGCTGGTGTAATTTCAGTGGAGGTACTGTGAGGCCCCATTTCCCACATAAGCAGGGATACCTCTAGAGTTACAAAGGCCAAGTGGGAGACAATCTGGGGGAATTCCTTCACCAAAGAGGTAACTCTGCACAATTCGGTGGTTTCTTCTGTTCAGGAAATCATGATCCAATCAGGTCAGACCTTTTCATATTTGCTAAACTGAAGGAAAATGATCAGGAAAAAGAATGGTACCTTTTCAAAGGCACAGGTTAGCTCCAGGATTGGGTACAGCTTCAAGGAGGCTAGAATGAAGACAGCATACACAAGTTAAACTGATGTTCATTCTTTTGCGTTATTATGAACAGCAGTTATGGTGAAACACAAATAGACAGCCAGCTACAGACCACCCAGCAGCAGGTAGGGGTCGCAGACGGATCAGGACAGATGACTGCCAGATCTGTGGCATGAAATATCCCCATAAAATGGAAACAGATCCTCACACCAGTCTGTCTATGTACACATTGTTTAAAAGGTTGGCTCCCCTTTGTTTCTTAATTAGCCTGAGAAGTGATAACATTAAAAAAGAGAAAGGAAGGAACAGGAAAGAGGCGATGCAAAAGGATAGAGGAGGCCTGTGAGCACAGGAAAGGGGGGTTCTGAGTGTCAGAGACTGACAGGTCCCAAAGTCGCCGACACCGACCCTACAAACACACGACTATAAGCAGCCTGCAGTCCATTTTTAGGAGGTGCGAGGGAGTTATATCTGTACAAGGGGAAAAAGTCAGTGATTTAATGGGTTTCCAGACAATTTATAAAGATCCTTGCTTGCCTTGTGAAAGGGCCGATATTTCTCAAAAATGTGGTAATTTGCTTAATGAGCCATTTTGAACACCCCAAATCCAACGCCAACTTAGACTGACCTAATGAGCTAGATACCCATTTTTAACAATCCCTTTGATGACCTTTCCCTTGCTTGCTGAGGTCTAACGTGGCTGACCCTACTGTAGCTTCCCTATTGTCCAGGAAGGGTGAAGCATTTCCAGGCAGCTTTCCTCCAGGCCTCAAAGGTAGGCTGGGTGGAAGGTTGCTATGGGGTGTAACACTGGGGGCAGAATCTTACTGGCCTTGACACTAGACCAAAGCTGCAGCTGTGTCACTGGTGACGCTGGGCCACTTGCCTGTACTATCTTACCAGAGACAGCGAGTTAAGAAGTCACCTTCAGGAGCACTGTTGAATTAGGGACAGTGGGCAGGCCAGGGAGCCACTGGCTGAATGAACGCCCCAGGTTAGTGTCCTGTTGGGAAAGGCGAATGCAGCTGCAGCAGAATGGAGTGCGAGGATGCCTCAAGATTGAGGCACCCTCAGAAGATGTACGAAGGTTAAAATTAGTTTTGCCTACAGCCGCCTCATCTTCATTGTGAGGGGGCACCCCTTCCCTCTGATGGCTTGGAGCCGCAGCTGCAGCCCTGTTACAGAGTGGCTCCGGGGGAGTGCGTGCAGGTAAATAAGGAAGCCTTCACTGCCCAACCCCATCCTGTCTGGTCCCTGCCACTGACAATGGAGCACCTGCCCTGCCATCTTCCATCTCCAGAGGGGGCACAATGGATTCTCCAGGGGCCAGACCCTCTATCTTTGACCACTTGGAAGCAGTGCAGGAGTAATAGAGAGCCTGACAAACTCCACATTTGTCCCTCTGAGTTAGACAAAGGTGTTCCTATCTGCATTTAAACATGAAGCAGTGCCTGCAGACACTGTATTTTATATTAAAAGTTGTCACATTGTTACACTGCAGCCTACCACCCACAGTGCATACACTCTGATGGTGGTTGTTAAGGTCACTACCACTCTTATTCATTACAGGCTGTCACTAAGAATATCGGCAACACAGACCAAACCAACAACACACACATACATCAGGGATGCAATTGTTCTGCAGTGATAACCATTTCATCAATTTCCTCCTGCACAAATGGCATGAACATCGCAGAGCATAGAACATAGAACATAGAACATTACAGCGCAGTACAGGTCCTTCGGCCCTCGATGTTGCGCCGACCTGTGAAACCAATCTGAAGCCCATCTAACCTAAACTATTCCATTATCATCCATATGTTTATCCAATGACTATTTAAATGCCCTTAAAGTTGGCGAGTCTATTACTTTTGCAGGCAGGGCATTCCACGCCCTTACTACTCTCTGAGTAAAGAACCTACCTCTGACATCTGTCCTATATTTATCACCCCTCAATTTAAAGCCATGTCCCCTCGTGCTAGCCATCACCATCCGAGGAAAAAGGCTCCCACTGTCCACCCTATCTAATCCTCTGATCATCTTGTATGTCTCTATTAAGTCACCTCTTAACCTTCTTCTCTCTAATGAAAACAGCCTCAAGTCCCTCAGCCTTTCCTCATAAGACCTTCCCTCCATACCAGGCAACATCCTGGTAAATCTCCTCTGCACCCTTTCCAATGCTTCCACATCCTTCCTATAATGCGGTGACCAGAACTGTACGCAATACTCCAAGTGCGGCCGCACCAGAGTTTTGTACAGCTGCAACATGACCTCATGGCTCCGAAACTCAATCCCTCTACCAATAAAACCTAACAAACCGTACGCCTTCTTAACAACGCTATCAACCTGGGTGGCAACTTTCAGTGATCTATGCACATGGACACCGAGATCTCTCTGCTCATCCACACTACCAAGAATCTTACCATTAGCCCAGTACTCTGTATTCCTGTTACTTCTTCCAAAGTGAATCACCTCACAGCATTGCAACTTTATAATGTGGCAAGACTCCTTCCGGCCCAGGAGCTATACATGGTAACAATATGACCAGACACGCTCCTAACAAAAACAAGTAGGCATAGGTCAAACAAAACTGGCCTGGCCAAGAGATTTACCCTCAGCTTTCTCAGTTGGTGGAACTCATTGCCATCCATTTTTGTGTACATTACTCCCTCACATGTTGTATTTCTACCACCACAAGAATTCACCATTGGAGATTTGACTCCAATGTCTCTCGTGATTGAGATTACCAACAGACTTGTATTGAAAAGTCCATGGAATAAATCTCTCCTACAAGAGAGAACTGGCACCCATTTCACACACTCAGTATATTCATTTTGCTCAGCATGGGATTCTTTTGAAAAATAGTCAGTCTTCTTCTGCAATCCAAGTATCTGCCGCAGTTTGTGATCTAGATTTACTCATGAAGTACGAGCCATGGCTCTGAGCCCAGCCTTAGACAGGGCTCTCAAGGAAAGGAAGCTGAGAATGCAAAAAGAATTAAAACAGAATTTGTGTATTTTCCCTGCTGCTAAGATTTAAAGTTATTACTCTCTCAAAATATTGTAAAAGTTTTGGACTGAAGCTGGAATCATAGAGCTTGTTACATCAAGATATCTTTCATTGATAGTGAATGTGCAATGTCCAGCTAATCAGATTACTGTACGTATTAATTATGTCGTTTGCAGTATTATTTGCAAAAAAAATCTATTTTGACTTGCTGGCCTATGGATTACTCTCAGTAGCAGGTTGACTACTTACATTACTCCATCTGAGTCATTATACATCTGTTCTGTTGAAAATTGGGGTCCTGTTTAAAACCATATTTTCCAATATTCTATGTTTAGTTTCTTCTGTGTAGCATTAACAATTAGCCTTTATGGTCACATATACTCAATGTGTATAGTGAAAAGTTTATATGTTGCCAATTACAGCGGTGACTTAGATACAAAACATACCTAGGCACAGCTTCTTTAGATACGTTATCTTAGATAATAGAGAAATAAAATGTCCAGCATTACAGAAATAGAAGTTCAGTACGACACACCATGCTGGCAGCTAACTTCCAGTCCACACAGGGCCCTGTCTCCACACCGCGCTGGTGACACACCACACTGCTGTGGGAGGTCAGGAAGTTGCCATGCCAACGCCAGGTCAGAAAGTCGCCATGTCAACGCCAGGTCGGGAAGTCACCATGCTAACGCTGGGTCAGGAAGTCACCATGCCAATGCCAGGTCAGGAAGTTGCATGTCAACGCCAGGTCGGGAAGTCGCCATGCTAAAGCCAGGTCAGGAAGTCGCCATGCCAACGCTGGGTCAGGAAGTCGCCATGCCAATGCTGGGTCAGGAAGTCGCCATGCCAACACCAGGTCAGGAAGTCGCCATGCCAATGCTGGGTCAGGAAGTCGCCATGCCTACACCAGGTCAGGAAGTCGCCATGCTTATGCTGGGTCAGGAAGTCGCCATGCCAATGCCAGGTCAGGAAGTCGCCATGCCAACGCTGGGTCAGGAAGTCGCCATGCCAACGCCAGGTCAGGAAGTTACCATGCCAATGCCAGGAAGTCTCATTTCATATGGTTAGGCTGTAAAATTAGACATTCAGAATATGAATCCATTGCAATATTAATGTTTGAAGGACCCTGTAGGAAATTCATAAAGGCAGGAAACAACAAGCCAGAAAACTCTTTCAAAGATTTTCACAGAGAAGGGATAAAATGAAACTTTATTTAAGCGAAGCTATATTTATGCAGTAGGATGTCATTGGCGTTTAAAGCACAAAAGCATACGTCTCCCCCTATTGGCTAAACTGGAAGCCACAACCCTGGTGTATCAGCCTCAGGGCACCATATTAATCATATTCATTGCCAGCATACCCAAGGGTCTGACTCAGTGTTTTATTACATGCTGGTAAAAGGAGTTTCTGTAAATTAAAAATCCAGTTCTCACTCATGTTAGTATTGTTTTCTGCTTGATAAAATGAGGGATTCTGATAAATAATGAAAATGTGTTAGATTTCATTCCATTTTATCCCAGGTATCAATTATAATCTGTACAATCAAATGATTCAATGCATCAAACATTTCAAAGTGCCAGTACAAGCATTTGGCCAGCTTATGCCTTATCTGAAATGAATGTTTGGTAACCCATCATTTTAGGTACAATTTATTGAGATGTTACTGCTTACACAAAGCAGTAATGAAAGAAATTGCTGCAACATAAAATAAAGAACCACAACCACAACCACAATTCATTCTTTCATCCAACGAGTCAGACAAAGGGTTTAAAGTTGAGGAAGTACCAGTTTGCTGTTCTCCATCATTAACTCTGGGTGTGCTCACTGCAAGTCGGCAAAAACCTCATAATTATGCTGAAGTCAGGCCCTTCAATGTCATTAGGAATGGAATTTTAATGCAGGACCGTACAAGTCATAGTGAGTGGAAGCAGTGAAACCTGGCGACAGAGAGAAGTTAAAAAATTTTTAAAAATTGATGTAATCAGTTTACTTTTGGTTTCCATGAGCTTCATGAAGAAACATTAAGACTTCAATAACCCAGGATCCCCTACCTCCTCCACTTCCACTCCCCCCTCCCAAATAACCCTGAAAGCTACTCTTTTGTATTTGGTATTTTGTGACCCATTTCAGTACTTTCTTACCTACCACATGGCCTCCTTTCACTTTGAAGTGCTGCTCCTTCCTCTTATCTGATTAGATTTTTACCAATGTTACCATTATTTAAAAATTTCAATGTTTTGCCCACCAACTGATGTTAATGATGTAGAATTGGCTCCTTCTAAAAAGTGGTCTGGGGATGGCTAGTTTTATCTCCCCACCTCCAACTGAGGCCTTGCCAATTAAGAGACACACCACAGTTCCCACTTCTGAACTCCTCTTCACCCCCCCCAACTCATGTAACTCCTTGTGACCCCCAAACTCAGGAAACCCCACTCAAGAGAAATTCTTCACCCACAGAGTGGTGAGCCTGTGGATTCTCTGTCACAGGAAGTGGCTGAGGCCAAAACATTGAAAAGTTCCAAGAAGACGTTAGATGTTATTCTTAGGCCTAAAAGGATTAGAGGATATGGGGAGAAAGCAGGAAAAGGGTACTAAGGTGATCAGTCATGACCATATTGAACAGTGGAGCAGACTCAGTGGGCTGAATAGCCTATTCCTGCTCCTACTTTCTATGTTTCAGTACAAACAATACTTTCCTGTCCCAACAGTAATCCTCCATCCAGGAGTTGGGGCATGTTGCCCTAGTAACAACCTGCAGCATGTGCTATTGCGTTCTGGAGCTACCTGCTTCTGTTTTCTTAGCAGCCTGGGGTTTCGTGCTCTGGAATCCTAATTCTGGCAAGCCATCATCCAATCAGCTGCCAGATGGTTGGAAAATCAAGCAGGCTTTTTGATTGCTGAGGGCCCGGCTTTCCCTTCCAGAAAATCAGGAAAATCCAGGCCCACATCCTAGTATGCTAATAATAACTATTAGCCAACATCTCAAACACCTCCTTTACCTTCCCTGTGTACATTAATGAATTATAACCAACTGAGAAAGGGTTTATAAATTCAATTTATTTCACAAACTGTGAAGACGGGAGGTCAACACTTTTTCTAGTTTATGGTCACTTAAAAAAAAAACCACATGACCTAGAAATGGGCATTGTGTCATTCGATGGATGTGTTGGCAGATGCCCAGACTCTGCCTCATATTTGGATTATTTTGTTTCTGAGCTTCTCTGTCAAATGAAATGGAATTACGAAACTTCCAGCACAAGGCTGGGCCAATATAGTAGCATCTTCAATGTCATTGAATGCCAGCATTCCTGGCTCAGAGTCCAATATAAGTTTAACCAGCACTCCAGGGACGTGACTGAAAATGTTGGCGAGAGCACAGATAAAATGTAAGAAGTAGGAGTCGGAGACATCATCTTTCGGTCTTGCTCTGCTGTTCAAAAAGATTATTTTTGATCTTAAATCCACGTTACTGCCATATCCCTTGATACACCTGGTGTCCACGAACGTTGACCTTGCAATTTGATTACATTATATCGGTTGTCAAATCACTTGGGGCATCCTAAGATCAGAAAAGGCTCAAATCCAGTGCAATCTCTTTTATGTGAAATATGGTTTAATCAAAAACAAATTTTGGATCTAAGTTATTCAACGGGACAATACAGATCCTACTTCTATAGGCTCCCACTACAAATTCAGTATGGTCAGCGGTGCAATAGTGTGTCTGCCCTGCAAGAGGGAAAGAGTTTTAGAATTTTTTTGAAATATTCCTGGAAACTTTAAAAATGTAACAAATTCCAAGCTTTGTCATTACCAACTTTAACATTCACATCTGCTGAAATGTTTCCATTTTAAAATGTATTAAAGCTTTGTCTGCGGGGTTTCAGCTCGACTGTGATGCAGCGTTGCCATCTTGTGGAAATACAATAAATTACCTTGTATTGCTGTACTCGGTCAAAGAGCCAAAAAATTGGTTTACCAACCTAATGCTTCTTCAAAGTTCTTGAAAAGAGTATTGACTTCAGCAGTACATGGGATTAGTTCACTTTAGTTGCAAAGTTATTTTTGTTGCTGTTCAAGAGTATATATTCTTGAAAAATCCTCCATCCAATGCCATTGCAACTTTTGGAAGGCTGATGGGTGGACTGGGTTAGCACCTGCATGCCCCATTTTGGTTTTCAGTTACATTCCTAAAAGCAGCTCGCTTAATTGACAGCACATCCACAAACAACCACTCCCTCCATCATTGACACTCTGTGGCAACATTGTGTACCTTCTGCAAAATGTACTTCAGGAATTCACCAAATCTCCTTAGACAGCATCTTCCAAACCCACAACCACTTCTTTTGAGAAAGACGAGGACAGCAGATACATGGGAACGTCACCACCATCTGCCATTTCCCCTCCAAGCCACTCAACGTCCAGACTTAGATATAGATTGCCGTACCTTCACTGTTGGGTCAAGATCCTGGAACTCCATTCCCTAACAGCATTATGGGTGCACCTACAGTACATGGACTGCAGTGTTATGTGAAAAAAAAATTCACCACCATTTCCACCAGGACATCTAGGGATGGACAATAAATGCACGCTTATCCCGCAATGCCTACATCCCATGAATGAGGATGTAGGCATCAGGAGATGCCAGCCTTTAGAACTGTGCAGATGCGAGGAGTCTTCCTGCTTTTCCTGGCTCTATGGAAAGTTGATGATTATGGTAATACTTACATAGTAAGTTCTCCTTTTTATTATTTCACAGATTTGAGCGCTGCAGGCAAGGTCAGCATTTTGGTGCTTATCCCTAACTAACCTTGAATTGGAAGGCTTGCTAGACCACTTAGAAGGGCAACTAAGACTCTAACACATTGCTGCAGGTCTGAAGTCACTGGCAGACCAGACCAGGTTAGGATGGCAGATTTCCTTCATTAAGGGGAAGTTTGCCTTATGTGCTCATTGTCTCCAACTAAGAATGTGGCCCAGGGACTCAGTTCCTGACATTGTAAGCTCTGAATAGCAATATCCAATGCCTACAGTACCCCACACTACCCTGGCAATA
>NC_063336.1:36819376-36835704 GCF_021869965.1 Rhincodon typus
GCAATAGCAATATCCAATGCCTACAGTACCCCACACTACCCTGGCAAGTATCATCAGGTGTCTACTGCCATTGAATCAGCTAAAGTTAGACAGCTTACTGGCACAGGGCATTTATAAGATGCCCACTGTTTGTCCAGCTGGTACCACTTATTTAGAGTTATCACAGGTTCAGCCTCAGAGTTCCATTATTGAGCCCATGTTTTAGAGAGCTCCCAACCAATGATGTAGAGTTATCAGGTCTATTTCTCACACATTGCATGGAGAATGCAAGAGAAAAGCAGAAAAAATAACTGCCAATTCCTTAGAACTGCTTGAATGTTCAAGATAACCAAGTTGCAGCGCTGGTGATTTATTGACTATAGCCACCAGTCGCCTCTCCATTGGAGATGGCAAATTTGGAAGATGGACCATGGAACACTCCTGGTGACACCTGACTGTGAGGACTTAAACTTTAACTGACAATGAATTGGCTTTGCACTGTAACATCACCTATTACTCCCATCCTCTCACCATTAGATCCCACTGTTGTTCCTTCTACCCCTTATAAAGGAGGAAAATCTATGCTCTTCTTTAGATACCACTCCTTGAGATATAAGGGAAAGATAGAGAAACATGAGGGAAAAAAGAAACAAAAGTTATATCGACAGAGTTAGTGACCCCACCCTGGACTGGAAGACCTGGAGCCTTCCCTCCAGAGGTGTGTAATAATACCTCTGAACAGGTTGATTAGAAAAATAGATTAAATAAAAATTAAACAGCTATGGAAGGGCAAATCGAAGCATCTCTGCATCCTCCTCACAGATTACCCTCTCATCTAGCTTTGTGTCATCTGCAAACTTGGAGATATTACATTTTGTTCCCTAAGCTAAACTATGTAGGTTCTGAAGAGCTGGGGTCCTAGCACTGATCCCTATGGTACCCCACTATTCACTGCCTGCCACTTGAAAAATGATCTATTATTCCTACGCTTTGCTTCCTGTTGCCAACCAGTTATCTGTCCAAACTACAACCAATCCCAAGTACTTTAATTGTGCATGCTAATTTCTTAAGTGGGACCTTATTGAAAGCCCATTGATCACATCCACTGGCTCCCCTTAACAACTCTATTACTTACATCTGCAAAAAAGGCCTCTGGAATTGCCAAGCATGGTTTCCTTTATGTAAATCCATGCTGACTGTCTGATTCTGCCACCGTTTTCCAAGTATTCAGCTATTAAATCTGTTATAATGGACTGCAAAATTTTCATGCTGTTCAATTCACTGAACTATTCCAGAATCTATACAATCTGAAAGATGTCCACCGATGCATGTTGGGCCGAAGGGCCTGTTTTCACACTGTAGGGATTCTATGAAAATTTGAAATTCTATGAAATTTCCAGGGTGACGTTTTTAAATACTCTGGGAGGTAGATTAAAAGGCCCTGAGCATTTATTGACCTTTAAAGTTCCCCAACACCATTTCCCTACTAATATTGATTTCATTCAATTCTTCCCTCTTACTAGAACCTGTGTTTCCCAATATTTTTGAGACATCATTTGTGTCCTCCTTTGTGAAGATAAGCAAAGTATGTATTTAATTGGTTGACCATCTCTTTGGTCCCAAATTATAATGACTACAGGTTCTGATTGGAAGGAACTACGTTTGTCTTCACTAATCTTTTTCCCTTCAGATACCTATAGATTCTTTAATTTGTGTTTTGATTCTGTACATGTTTACCTAAATCTGATGTCATATTTAAGATTAACGTTATGAAATTGCAATACAGACATTTTGGAAAATAAAATAATGAATATGAAACTCTTTCGGTTTGTTCCCAATCATTGCTTTCTATTTACCTCCTAGTGTTTGATGAGGTATTTACCAAAACTTGATATCATGGTCACATCTTCTTTCTAACATGATTTAAAAATAATTATTATAGTTGTGTTCCGGCCATTAAGGAATTGTACTGAGCCTTATGAGTATTACATATCAAATAAATGAGCAACCTCAGTTATTAATTTTTACAGCACACTAGAGGGCACCATAGCACAACAAAGTGTAATAACCTCAAAAATCTGATCAATGTTGACCAACTTGCAACAAAAGTAGCATTGCTCAGTGAGGCTCCCTGAGGGAAACAGAACCTTGGGTTATGCTACTCCTTACAAAGACAATGGAATACGGAGCTCGAGAATCATAGAATGGTTATAGCACAGAACAAGGCCACTTGGCCTAACCTGTTTATGTCACTGTCTGAATGCATAACTCATCTAGCCCCATTCATCTCCTATCCTCCTCAGTCTTGCAAAGTTTTCTACCTCAGTGAATAATCCAACCCCTTTCAGAAGTCATAATTGAATGGCCTCCACCACATGGTTAGGATGTGTATTCCAGATCCTGACTACTTGCTGAGGAAACAAATCTTTTATTTTGTTATTCACCTTGAATTGGTGATTCTCCTTTAACTAATCATTATAGTTTTTTCCCCCTATTTACTCTGTCCTGGTTCCTCGCAATTTTAAATGCCTCTATCAAACCTCCTGTCAGCCATCTCTTCCTCCAAGAAGAACAGCCCCAGCTTCACAAGTCCAGCTTCATAATGGAAATCCTACATTCCTGGAGCCATTCTTGGAAACCTATTCTACATCCTGTCAAATGCATTCTTCCTGAAGTACAGTGCCCAGAATTGGATACAATAGTTCAGTTGAGGTTGAATCAGCGCTTTATAAAAGTTCACAGAAATCTCTTTCCTTTTTACACATTTCTTCCTAACCATTTTCTCAACCTGTCCTAATATGTGCGCATATGCCTTCAGGTCCCTTCCTCTTGCATCTCTTTTAGAATTGAATCTTTTATTATATATCATTTCTCCTCCATCTTCCTCCCAAAGTTTCACAACGTCACACTTAGCCGGGTTAAATTTCACCTGCCACATGTCTCTCCATTCTATTGTTCCTGTGAATGCACAAGGTTACGATTCTTGTCATAGTTCACAACACATTCAAGTTTTTGTCACTGCAAATTTGCAAATTGTGCCCTTCACACCAAAATCCACATGGTTAAAATAGATCAGGTAAAGCTGCAGTCCTGTTACTGATCCTAGGGAACCCCACTATCTACCAGCTCCTGCAGTCTGACAGAAAAATAACTGTTCACTATTCTCTTGTATCCATGCTACCACAGTTCCTTTTATTTCAGGGCTTCAACTTTGCTGACAAACCTGTTAAATGGCACTTCATCAAATGCCTTTTGGAGGTCCATGTGCATATCAAAAACATTACCCCATCATGTGATTATCAACCTTTTGCCTAATGGAATATTCCTTAGCTGTGTTCTGTTGTGGTGGTAGGGATGGATGGAGACTGTGAAACTTGGACATTGTCTGAGCAGTCTGGCCTCCAATTTGTTTCTGTCAAATATCAGAAATACAGTAGGAGAATTTATTTTGCATTCCCTTAAATGGGAAATGAGGCAAATAACAGCCATGCAGCAAATGGCACATATAGCGCAGCAAAAAATTAAACCAAAGACATTAACAAATAAGGAATATACATATCCTTCAAAGATGTCCATTCAGCTCTTTAAATATCCATCTACATTTTCGGCAATTCGCAGCAACCCTGAATGGCCATTTTACAAGAACATTGTCTGTTGCCATCTTTCACGGGCACTATATATATATTTAATATAGAGTTTCACCACTTTATTATTACATCAGTTGCAGTGAAAAGGGCATTTCTCCCACATGGTAGAAATGATTGTGGTATTTTGGCTTTAGAAAAAAAATGTCTACTTCTTGTTCAGAATGATGATAACCATTATGTAAGGGCATCTAGTGGATTTGTTAAGCTGTCAGTGGATTTCTTTCCCGAAGAAAGCAGAAACCAGCTGAAGTTTATGCAAAAGTCAACATTGTTAATGCTGCTGTTTCTCCTCGTGGAAATGACCACGTTTGTGCTGCAGGCAAGCAAACTGTGCTGAAGTTCTCCTAACTCCAAGTAATGAACTATTGATTGATAGTGTGTACGTTTGCTGTGGTCAGGCGGACGGTGGCAATGTGCTCTTTTGTTTTATGGTGAGTTATGCACTGCACATAAGGAACTCGTGTTATGTGGCAAGCTCCCAAATTCAAACTTGTCACAACCCAAAAGGAGGAAGTGAGGTTCCCTTGGGGTCAAGATGACATACCAAATGAAAGAATTTCAGAATCATGTCAACCCTCAGTGGTGTTTTTGGTAATTGGATAGTTAAGCCTGGAAGTTTTACAGCTCTTTGATGATTGACAGCTAGCCTGAGCCTATATGGGTAGCTGAGGCCTGAAAACCTTCCCATTTGTTTGTAAATAGTAGTGCAAGTGAACACCCTAAAAGAATGCTCCTATCTTGGTAAGCGAAAACAAACTTTTTGAAGCTGTGTGGTAATTTGCACAATTCAAACAGTTTTTACTACCCAACCTTACTTCTGCTTAAACATGGGTGTCCTGAGCTCAGTGTGTCCTAACCTACACCAATTGGGAAAAGAATTCTTACTCATGAGTCAGCAAGCAGATATTCCAGCAGACCTGCTGAGCTTTTCCAGCAACTTTGTTTTTGTTCCTGATTTACAGCATCCGCAGTTCTTTTGGGTTTTTTTTTAAGCAGATATTCCACCTGTGTGGACTCCTCAGCAACTTGGTTTTGCGATTGTTGAAACATGGGGAAATGTAACTAATCCTAAAGAATATCAGCCTGACCAAAATAATGTCACTACTCACTATCCCTGAAATCATCACAAAAGTTAACGTTTTTAAAGAAATACCCAAAATCATAAAAGTACCTGATTTTCTGACCCAGGTAGATAGAAAGCATAGGCCAGGTTTCTGTACTTAACAGAAATCGCTGTTTATTACAGTTCATTAGGTTCTAGCTACAAGTAAATAATTAAACTAAGTTAACTCTGCATATCAAAACTCTAAATTCTTTATAAACTCTCCCTTTCCCACCAACAGACAGACAGAAACAGGGGAATAAAACACACGGCAGACAGAAAACTGGGAAAAGAGTTCCGTTGTCCTTGTTCATGCGATCAGTTGGGTTAGTTCTTGTTGATCTAACCTCTATCACCTTCCTCTTCCCAAATTCTTCCACTGGTTTGCAAGGGATACAGGTGGCTGTTTCACTTAGGAAAGGTTTCTGACTTATCCAATTCAAAGTCACTACTTGCAGTATTTGCTGATGGAAAAAGAGAGAGAGTTTTGGCTGCTGAAGACCTGTTGGTAGCTCTTTGGGTCTGACTAGGTTCCCTCTGTCTTGTTCGCAGTCCAAGCTATTCAGATACCAATACTGTTAGCAGGCAGAAGGCCTTTGTAATTGATAAGTGGCCACAATCCACAAATCAATCAGCTTCAGTTGTAAACAACCTAACACCTCCAGTCGTATTGACAATTTTGATGATTCTTGGTTTTGTGTGCTAATGGATGTTTCTTAGTCCTGATTCCTTCCTTAAAACTGGTTTCCAGCCCTTCCTGAGATAGAGGGTCTTCCCTTTCCTAGAATGCAAGATTAACTGGGATAATTCTTCTACTTTGACGTGCACAGCACCCTAATCCTCAATAAAAACTGAAATCCTCAATCGAATCCAGTTCTGAGGAAGGGTCACCAGGCTGAAATGTTAACCCTGAATTCTCTTCATCAATGCTGCCAGGCCTGCTGAGTTTTTCCAGCAATCTCTATTTTTGATGCTAATTCTCAAACCCAGGATGGTACACATGAGAGTGTTCAGTACCGCTAGTGCACTTCTGTAGAGTTGAAACTGGCTTTTAACTCAAGTTGTTATATATTCCTGGAGAATAAAACAGAAATATGGAGGTGGCTCTCCACTGTGAGGGGAGAGGTATTCACAGCCCCACCACCCTGACACCACCCGACACCCCTCAATAATCTCTTGTTTAGTCTCTGCCTGTTTTGAAGTTTTCCTAATAATTTGTACATGTTACATTCTATGGACCTTATCAGGCAGTCACTAAATTTAGATCTACAACTTTTCTGTCATCCTTTTAAAACAACACATTCTGGAGTTAAAAGTAAAAATTGCTTGTAATATTTGGGAGTTCTGATCCATTGTCATAATACTGCTTACACTGGAAGATTCACTTT
This sequence comes from Rhincodon typus, assembly GCF_021869965.1. Lineage (NCBI taxonomy): Eukaryota > Metazoa > Chordata > Chondrichthyes > Orectolobiformes > Rhincodontidae > Rhincodon > Rhincodon typus. The sequence continues at coordinate 36,825,493 of NC_063336.1, forward strand.
ACGGACTGCCAAGATCACTTTCATAGTCTCTGTGAAGTATTGTGGATGAAAAGGTGACATAACAGGTATGTCAACATTGACTGCTGCCTTTCTTAGCAGTATATAGGCAACACTCGATGAAGATAGAGAATTTCCTAGTCTCTCATACAAAAGTGGAACATGCTTCTCATGCTTCAGCACTATTGAAGAGTTTTGCTGCACTATGTGCAGAATCTATGGTTTTTGTCTCATCAAACTCCTTCCATTTAATGTCAATTGAAAGATTATTATGAGCCTCTTGTAAAGCTGATAGCATGGGAACTTCCACTACGTCTTCAGTCGCCTCATATTGGATTTTTTTGTGAACATTGTTGGTCACATAAACTGGTATCACTATTGGAAAGGGTGAAGAGTCCTGCTCAGTCTGTACTGAAAGATTACCAAGAGGATCTTGATAAGGTGCCACTTGATTTCCTTGCTGAAATGATAAAATTGAACCTGATAGTACCAGGTTGTCCTGCTTACCGTCGGGTGTGTCTCCTGGGTTAGGAACCTCCTCTTCCAACATGACTAGGGGAATATTGTAAACTGATGAAACTCTTAGAAAGACTTAAAATCTCTCCACAGAAGTGCCATCCAATCTTCTTTCTATGAAACTTCAGGAAGCTGGAAAACCCAGATGAAATCTTCACAAAATGTTTCCAATCTTCTTTACAGAAAAGGTAATGTTTCTGGAAGGTCTAAGGAGTTCCTCACAAAAGGCAATGGAGTCATCAACTTGGGATAGAGTTTCTTTAATCTTAGCTTAAATGTTTGGTCACCACTATAGAAGTCTTATTTGGACACAAACTTGCGTTCAAAGTACTTTTAACTGAAAGGATGTAGTCTCCCAGACTTTGGATCTTGACTTTTGATGATTTCTTGTGAATGGTAACCCCAAGGATGTTGATAGCGAGGGAGATTCAATGATGATAATGCCATTGAATGTCAAGGGATAATGGTTAGATTCTCTCTTGTCGGAGATAGTCGTTACCTGGTATTACGTAGTGCAAATGTTACTTGCCATTTTATAGCCCAAACTCAGTCTGAGCCTCAGAGTTGTGCTGAAACACCCTCAATTTTTGCAGCTTGCACCTGGCTTACCTGATACATTGGACCTCATGTTCCAATGTCAAACCATGTTCAGACTGCAACAAATCGGGGTGCATGCTGTCAAGATTTCAAACTAACTTAATCCTCTGTGCCACATCACTGATTAGCTGCTTTATTATAAATGTGGGTTGCTGGGGCATTTGGTTGGATGAGGTACATTCAGTCATGAGGTCTTAAGATCTTAAATGAGCATTGAACACTGTTAGGAAATATTGTAAATCTGCTGAAGTGTCATCAACGCCTTCCCTGATCAGAACCTCCTCAGTAATGGGACCCATTGCATGTAAGAATGGACTGATCTGGAGAGGTTGCATGTGCAAACAGAGACCTAAGCCTGTAGAAATGTGTCTTCAATAACTACTATCAAAGAGCTTCTAGCAGTACAGGGGACAAAAATGAATATCCTCTTGCATGCCATTATTGTCTGGTGGTGTGTGGGGTTTTGAAGGCTACTAAATCCATGCCCAGTTTGAGAAGTCATGGGAAAAATGGATAGTCTGCTGAGGAGTCAGTAGCGTTCTAAAACATAAGTGTGAAATTTTTCGCAGCTTCAAATGTGTATGTTTTTATCGCATTGATTCATCAGAGAAATCTGTCAAATGTAATTTGATAATTTTATTGCCTATCATTACGTAATTGTTCACATGCATTACAGTGCTCTTCTGATGAAGAAAGTATCATCGTGTATTGAAAAATGTTTTAAACAATGTCCTTGACTGTCACATTTTTGTATTTTGCATTAATCAGACTGGCACGTTGTGCTGCTTTATAGAAAACTCTACGTCTGGTGGTAGAGTAAATGGTCTAAATCTACTACCCATCTGTTGATTAATAGGTACTTTGCTTTGAAATGTAAATGGCTATCTGTTCTGTAGGTGGACCTGGAAAATTTATAATGAAAGTTGTTCCATTATCAGTGCTGAGCTGGGTTCCAACATTTTTAGCTCAGAGCGGTTTGCTGCATATTAGTGACATCCCTTAATGTCAAGGTTTATGTACTGCTCATCCTATTTTGGGGGCAAGGTATATTTGTATCCATTGTGTAATCATCTATAATTAAGGCATAAATGGGCTAGTCTGATTGCCATTATTGATGTTCTTGATGACTACTGAGATTTCCACTCTATCCATGGGAGAAAATGTCCTCACCATGTCCTGTGACACCAACCCATGCGTTGGTCTATTTCATTCTCCCCACAACCATGGACAGTGTTCTTGTTCTCTGGTCCCAATTGCAGTCCAAGTATCAGAGTTATTTCATTGCAAATGTGAGTCCTATTTAGCAAGAGGTGGATAATTTTCATTGAGCAAGTGGTTGAAAGGGTATCTGAGGTAGGAGGGAATGCAGATTTGAAGTTATAATCAAATCAGCCATGGTATTACTGAATGGTGAAGCAGGCCTGGAGGTCTGAATGATCTACTCCTCCTCTTAACTCGTAAGTTCCTATGTAATAACTCTTGTGCACCCATGACACCCACCTCTTGAACCAGGCCCCAACCAGCAACTCTTGCCAGGTAGCTTTCTGAACATATTTTAATGAAGTCAGCATTAGTCATTGCGGGTGCCACAGCAATGCAACCACAGTGTCTAAAGTCCTCCTCATGTACTTCCCAAGGAGACTGAAAAAGTTAGGACCGAATTCCTTGGAAAGGAGAGTCCAAGACAAGATTTCATTGTTTTCAAAACCTCAAGGGGTCTGGACAGAGTGGGGAGGCAGAAACTGTTCCCACTCGTCAAAAGTTTGTGAGTGAGGCAGTACTGATGCAAAGTAATTTGTGAACGAAGCAAACGTAAGGTAAGAAAATCTTTTTTCACTGTGTGTAGGTTGCATCCAGAATGTGCTGTCAGGAAGTGTGTTAAAGGCAGGTTCAACTGAAGTATTCAAGAGGGCATTATTGATTATTTGAAGAGAAACAAAACAGCACAGGGTTATGGGAGAAAAGGTAGGAGAATGGTACTTAATCATAACCTGTGCAGATACCATTGGCCAAATGGCCTCCATCTCCACCAGAGTAATTTGGTGATCCTGTGAAAAACAAAGGTAGTGTTACTTTGTTTGAAGAGAAATTCGTCCATAAATTCCCAGTTGTCGTCATTTCTTTATGTAGAAATCAGTTCAGTCCAGCAAAAAAAGTCCAAATCTAAAATCTTTTCATTCTTTGTTGGCAGCTCTTGTGGCTATCTTTAATAGGAGGGTTTTGTGCTGCCATCCTTCAGCTCTTTATCCATGGGCTTGACTAATCATCTCCAGTATGCTATGATCTAATGACTGTGGGTCTGCCTTATTTCCTGCCAGCCTAATTAGTGGATATCCAAACTCTGGCTAGCTTATGATTAATGTCTACTTGACTTTTCATATTTGACAGTCTGCATTTGATTTACTTGCCAGTCTTAATAAAATTTTCATCATTGTTTTACCAGCACACTTTTTAGATCTAAAAACTGTGGGTATTAGGTAATTGCACTATACTATGCCATTGAAAATCTTATCTAAAGTTAAAATTGATCTTGAAGCACATCCTCCTTAATAGGTTTGTCCTTGTGAGAGTACAGAATTTGTTTTTAAATAATCATAATGCAACATTTTGTCAAGTATGTGGCATGATTGAGGTGGTCTTTGTATAGTCCCTGGCCTTTTCATTCTGAGAAAGAGGGCAGTAGTAAAGTAAATATCCCACTCACTGGCCCTACAGGGCACACTGGAGGCCTCCCCCAGCATATTACTAACATTAGCCATTACTTTTATTTCTTTATCTCTATATTCACTCAATCATTCAATTTGCACACACAGACAAACATGGCAGTGCTGTAGTATCACATATAAGAATGTTAAGCCTTCTAAGCTCTGTTTCAAGAGTTGTCTTAATAGAGTAATGAAAACTAAAAACCAGGCAAGCAATGCTTGTGCTTTCTGAGTGATGAGGCTACCAATTGCTTCAGATGGCCATGTGTTTCGATCAGTAGACTCATTGCTGCAGAGCTGCAGGATTTGTCTTTGGCTGTAGTTTGAATGATTGAGAGAATTCAAATATAAATAGTAAAAACCAAAGGATGACAGCAGCTACAAACTGTGAAGAGACATCCAAATTCTTCTTTCCTCATTCCTTGCACTACTTTCAGGTCCAGTGTTTCTAATGTCCTCTCATCAGAAAATAAAAGTTTTAGATTATAAGTCATTCTCTCTGCATGTAGTCAGAAAATGAACCCCTTTGCTTCATGCAAATCAAACTTGTAAGAATCTACGTAATTCTTTTAAAAATGTTTGTTTCACAGGCATTGTATTAATTCATTTAATATTACAAATAGAAAGTGCTAGAGAAACTCAGCTGGTTTGGCAGCTTGAGTAGAGAAACTAAGTTAATATTTCAAGCCCATTGGAATTGCTATTTTATACTCCTTTCCATGTAATACTTTTAAAACTGTAAGTTTTATAGTGCCATTTCAAAGAATATCAAAAACAATTCGAAAAGTTTTTCTTCAATTTCTCTGTACAAATTACTGTGCTAGAAATCCAAAGCCATAAATGACTACATTTTATCAGTATGTGCGAAAATGACATATGCATGTTTCAACTTATCATGAACTCTATGGGAAACAAATGAAAAGTACATGAAAATATAATAATAGAGTGGTATCTGATTGTTAATCATTTTTACAGGGAGTGTTTTATGAGGTTCAATTCTGTTTCTGCATTGTGGTACAGGTTGATGTACAATATTTTGTGCTTTCTTGTTCTCTCTGCAATAATTCTTTATCTAAATACATCTGTAATACTGGGAACACTGAGTTCCACTCATGCATCTATGTTTTGGAACTTTCATAACAATAAGTTTTTCATCACTATGATTCAAGTAATGTGTGGCCAAAATCTGTAGAGGTCATAATCTTGTTTCTTGAATTGATGGTGCCCAATATAGCCTACGAGCACTGACCCTGCCAGAGTTTACAAAATCAGTGGGAGCCAAAGCTCCAAATAACCAGCAAACAGCCAGATATGAGTTTCATATTGGGTGCCACTCTGGAGTATGGTGCACAGCATTATTTAAAGAAGAAAATAAATGTCTTACTGCTTTTAACACAGTGGTTAAAGGGGGAGTAGGGCGGATCAGAGACGAGGAAGGGATTTACACATGGAGGCAGGAGGCGTGGCTGAGGTGTCAAATGAATACTTTACATCTGTCATTACAAACGAAGAGGATGCTGCCCAGGCCATGGTGAAAGAGGAGGAAACTCTGTCACTACAAGGGTTGAAGATTAATAAAGTCTTGGATAGGTGGTAAGTAAAGCTGAAATGACACAGACACAAGATGAGATGCAACCAAGGATCTTGAAGGAAGCAAGGGCAGAAATTATGGGTGCACTGGTATAATCTTCCAGATTTCTCTGGACGTGGGGGTGTTGCCAGAAGACTGGAAAATTACAAACATTACAGCTTTGTTTACAAACCAGTTTATCTAACTGGCCGAAAAAATGTCTAAAAAGAATTGTTCGGGTTAGAATGAATAACCACATTGAAATGATGAGTTGGTTAGGAAGATCTAGCATGACTTTTTAAAGGGGAATTGTGTTTCACTAACTTCCTGGAGTGTTTTGAAGAGGTAACAGAAGGAGTCAATGAGGATAATGCTGTTGATGTGGTAAATATAGATTTCCAGAAGATGTTTGATATAATGCTCCACAAAAGATTTGTGAGAAAAATTATAGGTCATGCTATAAAAGAGACAGTATCAACATGAATACAGCATTGACTGAGTGATAAGAAAAAGCAAGTTATTGTCAACAGATTTTTTTTGAGCTGGAGGAAGGTTTGTAGTGGAGTTCCCCAGGGTCAGTGTTGAGACCCCTGCTTTTCCTGATCTATATTAATGATGTGGATCTTGGTGTGCAGAGGACAGCTTCAAAGTTCAAAGTTGGCCGTAAGCTGGAAGAATTGTAAACTGTGACGAGGACATTGTGGAACTCTGAAAGGACATTGACAGGTTGGTGGAATGGGCAGATATGTAGAGAAGTCTGCGATGCAGAGACATTTAACGTGATGCACTTTTGTTGGAAGAGCATTGGAAGACAATATAAAATAAGGAGTGCAGGTCTAAAGGGGGTGCAGGAGCAGACGGAGCTGGATATATAAATGCATAGAACTTTGAAGATGATGAAACAGGTGGAGAAAGCATTTAATAAAGCAAACAGCATTCTCAGTTTTATTAATGGGGCATAGAGTACAAGAGCAGGCAGTTGATGTCGACCTTATACAAGACACTTATTAGACCTCAACTGGAGTATTATATACAATTGTGGGCATCACATTATGGGAAAGATGAGGATGCACTGGGGAGTGTGCAGAAACAATTTATAAGAATGCTTCCAGGAATGATGAACTTCAAATATGAGGATAGATTGAGGGAGTTTTTACTGTTCTCCTTAGAGAGAAGAAGGCTGAGTGGAGATTTGATGGAGGTTTTCAGAGTTGTGGTTGGGCTTGTCAAAGTAGACAGGGAGAAGCTATTCTTGCTAGTAAAAGAGAAAAAAAAAGTGGGCATAGATTTGAAGTGAGGTGTAAAAGAAATGATGTGAGAAAAAAAAATGTACTCACACATCGAGATAGTAAGAACTGCTGGAGTCAGAGATAACACAGTGTAGAGCTAAAGGAGCACAGCAGGCCAGGCAGCATCAGAAAGTCCTGCTCCTCTGATGCTGCCTGGCCTGCTGTGTTCCTCCAGCTCCACACTTCTCACACATCGAGTAGTTAGGGTATGGAATGCTTTGCCTGGAAATGTGGTGGATGTAGGTTCAACTCAAGCATTCAAGAGGGCAATGGATGGTGATTTAGATAGAAATGCTGTGCAGGGATATGGCGGAAAGCAGGAGATTAACACTAGTTAATAGAACCAGTTCAGGTACAATGGACTGAATGGCCTCCTTTTGAGCCTTAAATGTTCTATAATTCTTTGATAGAGCTCAGAGAAGATTTACTAGAACAATGTGTGAAATCAGCAAGCTGACTATGAGGAAAGGTTGGACAACCTAGATTTTATCCATTGGAGTTTAGCTGAGTAAGTAGCAATTAATTAACACATCCATAATCTTGACAGGATGGAGGTGGAAAAGGTGTTTTGTTAGGGGATCTAGAACTAGGCGTCAATGTTTATAAAGTTGCCCATTTAAGATAGGGATGAGGTAAATCATTTTCTTTCTGAGGGGTGGGGAGTCATTAGAAATCTCCTGAAAATTTGGTAAAAGAAGTGTTGAATATTTTTGAGGCAGAGATGATAAACAAGTGGGAGGTTTGGGAAGGTGCAAAAGACTGTGAGATAAAAAGCAATGCAGATTTGAGGTTACAATCCTATCAGCGACGACCTTATTGAATAGCAAACAAGCTCAAAGTGTTGAATGGCCATTACAGGCTCATGTTTGTATGTTTGTATCACTAAAATGGTTTTATAAAGGAAGAAACACAGATCTTAAATAGCTGGAGCAATAACTAGGCCACAGACTAGAAGAAGGGTCTAGGCCCGAAACGTCAGCTTTCCTACTCCTCTGATGCTGCTTGGCCTGCTGTGTTCATCCAGCTGTACACCTTGTTATCACAGACTAGAAAAGTTCATAAAACCAATATGGAACCGACAAAACTTGCTGAAGTGAAATCACCTAAAGATATTGAAAACATCATATTGAGTTGGGGTCAAGAAACTCAGATTTCCTGTTTCAATTTACATTTGTCTGAGATAATGTAATCTTGGATAAGAAAAGATTGCCTGCAAATATCCAGTTTGAAAAGACAATAGAGTTAGACTTGAGAATATACAAATGAACATATTTCAATAGTTGGTTGGCAGAGTAACAGACAGAGGTAAAAGAGGATACATTAACAACAGCACAGACCAGGCAATTTCCTCTCTCAGTATTTCCTTGCGATTATCTTGAAAGTCAGTTCCCATGATGAAACAAATCAGAGAAACATCAGTTTGTCAAAAACTCAAGGGTTCTACAATCTCACTACTGTGAAAATTCAAGACATTAACTCAACAGACATGGTCTCGGATTCAACTACAGTAGCTCAGAGGTAAAATCTTATAGGGATGTGGGCAATGTTGGCCATACCAAGATGTGCAGCAGAATTGGACAAGAAATCTAGTAAGGCCTGGCTTGATGTCGGGAGCAATTTGCTTCAATTTTATATTTTTCATAAGCAGTGGTTTGATTTTCTTGCTACACAGCAGCAAGTTACCAATTAAGAGGGACAATTCATTCTATACCATCATGTTGATGACCTAATCACCTTGCTTACATTTAGCTTTCTATCTTACCAAGCTCAAATTCAGCTTTAACTTCATTTACAAATTTGCTGATGACAATGCCATAGTGAGTCAGATCTCAAACAATGACGAGACAGAGTATAGGAAAGAGGTAGAGAGTTGAGTAGCATGGTGTAAAGACAACAATCTTTCCCTCACTATCAGCAAAATAGAGGAGCTGGTCATTGACTTCAGGAAGCAGAGAGGAGGGCATGCCTTTGTCTGTATCGGTGGTGGAGGTGGTCAAGAGCTTCAAGTTCCTATGAGTAAATATCACCAACAATCCATCCTGGTCCATCCGTATTGACATTACAGTGAAGAAAGCCCACCAATGCCTTTACTCCCTCAGAAGACTAAGGAAATTCAGCATGTCCACAATGACTCTTACCAATTTTTATAGATGCACTATAAAAAGCCTCCTATCTGAATACATCACAGCTTGGCATGGCAACTGCTCTGCTCAAGACTGCAAGTTGTGAATGCAGCCCAGTCCATCTCAAAAACCAGCCATCCTTCCATTGGCTCCATCTATACTTCCCACTGCCTTGGGAAAGCAGCCAACATTATCAAAGACCCTCCCACCTGGTTATACTCTCTTCCGAGCTCTTCCACCAGGCAGAAGATATAAAAATTTGTAAACATGTACCAAAAAAATTAAGAACAGCTTCTTCCCCGTTGTTATCAGACTTATGATTGGACCTCTCATACATAACAGTTGATCTTTCTCTGCACTTTCTCTGTAACTATAACACTATATTCTGCATTCTGTCCTATTACCCTGATGTACTTACGTATGGTATGATTTGTCCGGTTAGCATACAAAACGATACTTTCTACTGTATCTCAGTACATATGACAATAACAGGTGCTGTTCATAGAATCACCACATTGTATAAGTAGGCCATTCAGCTCATCAGGTTTTCTAAGAGCAACACACCCAGACCCAGCTGCGTTACCCATGGCTAACCTACATAGCCTGCACATCTCTGTACACTACGGGCAATTTAGCATGGCCAATCCACCTAACCTACGCATCTTTGGACTGTGGGAGGAAACCAGAGCACCCAAGGAAACCTATGCAGACACAGGGAGAATGTGCAAACTCCACACAGACAGTCATCTGAAGCTGGAATTGAACCCAGGTCCATGGTGCTGTGAGGCAGCAGTGCTAACCACTGAGGCCTGTGCCGCTAATAATAAGCTAAATCAAATCATCAAACAAGCTTGATGTCAACAAAACTCAACATGGAAATGGGCAGGTACCTGGTTGATTCAGCTCACTGCTTGCTCTGAAGGACCTCCATGTTGCATTCAACCAAACTGATGATCCATGAGCACTAGCCATGCACACTCATCATTCACGGACATTGGCATCTGGCACCTGTAAACCCATCATGGCATCTCTCCAAAACACTGGTAGCACACTCAGGAAGCACAGACTTGTTTTTTGGGAGCATCAGCAATTAACATTGAAAGGCTACAGTGGAGGCATTTTGTGAGGACAGACAGGCAGCCAGCTCATGGATTGCACCAGGCTACTTCTCAGGAGGGTCACCGGACTCGAAACGCTAACTCTGTTTTCTCCTTCACAGATGTTGCCAGACCTGCTGAGGTAGTAGGAACTGCAGATGCTGGAGAATCCGAGACAACAAGGTGCAGGGCTGGATGAACACAGCAGGCCAAGCAGCATCATAGGAGCAGAGAGGCTGACGTTTCGGGCCTAGACCCTTCATCAGAAAAGGGGGAGGGGAAGGGGGTTTTGAAATAAATAGGGAGAGAGTGGGAGGC
>NC_063336.1:36836104-36917533 GCF_021869965.1 Rhincodon typus
GGACAACTGAGATGTACGGGAGTGGAATGCCTCATCCTGGGAGCAGAGACCTGCTGAGGTCTTTGTTTTTGTTACTTCTCAGGAGTGTTTGTTTACTCTCCTAGAACTCACTTAGCATCTACCTGAATGCACACAGAATCCATGCCTTGCCAGTTGGATCAGATGCACACCTAGGCAGCTTGACTTCCTTGTCAACAATCCTCAGACAAAAGGGGTGAACATCTTGCTGTACAGCTATGTGCTATGTCAATCCCACACCCGTTCCATATGCCAACAGTTTACATGACAAATATACTGCATTTGCGGCAAACAACAAACACGTCTCAAAGTCTTGGGGGGGTATTTTTCACTGAAACCCAGGGAGGCACTTATCAGTCAGGAGGTCCTGGCACTCTACATCAAGGGTAGCCTCCTAAAACTGTCACAATCAGGTGTCCAGTCGAAGTGTTCTCTGGCGAGGGGGCCAGGTCGCTGCGAGCCATGGAGTGGGTCACAGTCAGTCATGTGGCTCTATTGTGGCCAGGCTGGGGGGGAATGGGCTAACATAGTCAGGGCAAATAAACAGCCACCAGTCAGGATCTAAGCGCTTCTCATCCAAGTCTGTCCAGTAAGGTCGCTCAAGGGTGTGGGTTACGATCTATCCTTAGTTTCCATTCACAGAAATTAAGGGGAAAGGGAATTGTTGTGGTAATGTTGGTGGTGGAAGTAGTTGGGGAGTTGGGGTAGATGGACAGGTTCAAGCTCATGTAAACAGTTTGGGTGGGGCCTGGGGCATTGTGAAGGCTATGGGGATGACTGAATGTTCTGCGGTTCACCGATATACAGAGGCTGAGGCTACAAACCAGTAAATGAGGAGTGCTCCATGTTGCCTTTCATCATGCTGGAAATTATAAGGGTACAATGCTGAAGAAAAAGACTGCACCCACACTTAAGGTAGGAAGGGTAAGTGACTCGTAGAAAACTTAGAAAATAGGAGCAGCAGTAGGCCAATCAGCCCCTCAAACCTGCTCCACTATTCAATATGATCATGACCGATCATCCAAATTAGTACCATGTTTCTGTTTTCTACCTATACCGTTTGATTCCTTTTAGCCCGAAGAACTGTATCTAGATGGCTCTTAAAAATATTCAACCGCTTTCTGTGTTAGAGAATCCCATAAATTCAGCATTGTCTGGGTGAAGAATTTGCACCTCATCTCAGTCTTAAATGGCCTACTCTGTATCTTTAAACTGAGTCCAATTCTGGACTCTCTAGCCATTGGGAACATTTTTCCTGTGGTTACCATGTCTGGTCCCGTTAGAATTTTATAGGCTCCTGAGATTCCCCCTATTCTTCTAAATACCAGGGAATATAATCCCAAGTGGAGAATATTGTCCTAAGGAGACCAAAACTGCTCTCAATTCTCTAGGTTTGCTCTCCCTGTACAATTGGAGCAAGGCATACCTACACCTGTTCTCAAATTGTCTTGCTAGGAAGGCCAACACACCATTTACCTTCTTTACCATCTGCTGCACATGCAGATTACTTGTGAGTGACTTAACCTGTGAGAGACGGGCTGCAAGGCCCACTGATGTTCGAGCTTTTAAAGGGAAAGAATATTGCGCACAGACCCATATGACTGTACAGAGCATAGACCTGTGGAGTCCCTATACCCTGGCCATTCTAAAGCACTGCCCATTTCTGTATGTTGCACATCCTGCTGCAGACACTGTTGGACAAATAAATGGAAGCTACAGTTTCGGTCACAGAGGCTGTGAGGAAGGTCAAAGGTGTCAGCTTGATACAACGCCACGTATAAATGATGTAGTCAGCTCTCAGCGCTTACCTCCATCCATGGAATCTCACCTAAGTGATGTTGGATGGTGTAGCAATGCTTTTCAGCCCAACACAGAGAGACTAGCAACCAGTTCTATGATTAAAACACATACATTTACACTAAAGTTCACAATCATTTACAATTAACTACGCCATTATGACCCACACCCCATTTAGTTTTCTTCTTTTTCTCCCTCCCACTGTATCTTAGTGTACTCCCTGGTTCCCTAGCTGGGGTCGATGGATCCTGCTCAGCAGTGGAGACCTTTGGACCTGAAGGTCTACCTAGTGGTCTTCTTGCCGGCGGTAAGCTGACCCTCCTTGGCATGAACTTCCAAGGTTCAGAGAGGGGCAGGTGACGTTGAGGGGGAGTATTCTCACTGGAGACTTCTGAGGGGGCTGTGCGTGGTATCTCCTCTAGCTGGGGTGCATCCTGGCACCACCCTTTCTCCTTGTGTGGAAGGGGCACCTGTCATGTGAGCTTGGTACCCCGTCCCCTTATCATCATTCCTTCAACACCACGCAAAGGCCTAGTGGCATTATCACTGGACTGTTAATCCAGAGACCCAGATAACATCCTGGGGACCTGGGTTCAAATCCTGCCACAGCAGATCATGGAATTTGAATTCAATAAACTATCTGGAATTAAGAATCTAATGATGACCATGAACCCATTGTTGATTGTTGGAAAAATCCATCTGATTCACTAATGTCCTTCAGGGAAGGAAACTTCCTTCCTTACCTGGTCTGGTCTACTTGTGATTCCAGACCCACAGCAATGTGGTTGACTCTGAACCGCCCTCTGCGCAATTAGGGATGGGCAATAAATACTATTTGGTCAGTGATGTCCTAATCCCATGAATGAATGAAGGATTCCTTTGGTCCTGTGGATCCATAGCTTGGGCAATTGAGTGTCATACTGAGAGGGTCATACAGGTCTACAGTGTTGAAAAAAGCCCTTTGGCCCATTGATTCTGTGCCAGTCAAAAACAACTCCTGAACTGTTCGAATCCCACTTTTCCGGCACTTGACCCATAGCTGTGCACAATGTGCTGGTATGTGCAGCTCTCCTGCAGACCCTGAGGGTGCTGGGCCTGGTTCTCTGTGGCAGCCACCACCCTGTGCATGGAGGCAGCCAGACAGATGCATGATTCATTGCACTGCTGCAGCATCTGGGCAATAAAGGCCGTCGTGTCCCTCATCCGTATCTGTCGCTTCTTTCTTCCCTGCGCATGTAGGCAAAGACCCCGTGTGTTGATTGTCAGTGAGGGTGTGAGGGGGAGGGGCTTTCCTCCTCGACCAGCAGCAGAGCTGTCACATTAAGATGTCACGCACAATGTAGAAACCTCAGGTGTCTATCAAGTTGCCAGTAACTGGGTTGGTGGTGGGAGGTGTTGCAGGAGGCAGACTTGCCGATGCTTCCTCTGTAGCCCTTGCACATTCATCTTCAAAGGTTGAGGAGGTGTCTCCTTGTGAACGTGGTAGAGATACTGACTACCTGGTGACAGAGGGAGAACTGTGGCTGCTGGTTAGAATTGGCATCATTCATGCAACGACAGAAGAGTTAATATGAGAGATGCAGTGAAATGAAGAGTGGTACTTCCTCAGTTATCAGGACATAGATATATCCCTGCAGAATGGCCGCGGCTTTCTTCAGCGAGGACCAGAATTCCATCCTCCTCGGGGTGGGGGTAAAGTTGAGTGAGATGAAAGTGGGTGGCAAGATTGTTAGTGCTGTAATAGCTGGTGGAGTTCTGAGGCAGTGGGGAGGCACTACAGAGGCCATGCAGGGTAAGTGGTGTGTGAGACAAACAGGAGGCTGGAAGAATACAGCAAGTCAGGCAGCATTTGGAGAAAAGGAGCAGCCAACGTTTTGAGTATTACCCTTCTTCAGGACTTGTTTCCTGGTGTGGTCGAATAGCTGAAGGGCTGAAGAGGTCACAGCAGTGTCACAGTGAGAAGGGTCTCACTGAATTCATGTCTGAGGGAGGCAGGGAACTTCTTCGAAGTGGATATCCTTTGAAGAGAGTTTGCAGTGGTATAAACTTTGTTAGAGACAAAAAAACTGCAGATGCTGCATGGTTTGCTGTGTCCTTCCAGCTTCCTGTTTGTCTTCCTGGATTCCAGCATCTGCAGTATTTTTGTCTATAACCAAGTTTATACCACTGCACAGTCTTTTCAAATGAAGCCCACTTTGAAGATGTTCCCTGCCTCCCTCAGACGTGAACTCAATGAGTGCCTTTCTCACTGCCACACTGCTGTGACCTCTTCAGCCCTTCAGCTAGTGGTGTAAGATGTTGGGGGACGAGGAGGTGAGAGTAAGTGAGGGATAATGTTGCAAGCAATAGTGAGAGTGGCAGCATATAAACCTTACTGGGAGGCTGGTGGACTAATAGAGGTAGACTGAGTGCAAGGTAGCTGAGGGAAGAGTGTGGCTCTCACCCCGACACAGCAGAGAAATTCATTCACCTTCTTTCGATGCTGTTGGCCATTCCTCTTCACCCTCAAGATAGCACTGAAAACCTCACTGTCTGGTGGTGTAGCCTCCTCTGCCAGTCTTCATGGATGAGGACTCCTCTCCTTTGCACCACCCTGTGCATTCAGACCTCCAGATCCCTGTCAGAGATATTCAATGTGCTCAGACACTGTGGGCAGGGCAACTTCGGAACACCAGTGCTCAATCCAGGTGCCCAGCAGCAATGTTGAGATGGCAGGGACACCAAAGATGTCATTATTTCCACGATATCCACTGAGCAGTGAGTTATTTGAGGAATAGAGCATGATAGGATGGAGCCAGAATTAAATATAAAGGACACTGCAGGAGTAGAGTGGGTAATTAGTGCAACAAATATGGTACTATATAATGAGAAAACTTGCTAGGCCTTGTGATAAAAAGACATCCAATAAACCTGACACAGCATTGTTAAAGCCAAATCAAAACATAAGATTCAGTCCAAAGACTCTAAGAACATCTAAATTGCCTATTCTTATTTTAGCCAGGACTTTTTGTACTAGCTAGTCTGGTCTTCTAAAGCTTTTTACTTGTTTGTCAGTATGTTTGACATTGTGTTTTATTATTTTTCTCATGGTTAGTAGATAATAAAATTTCTCTTTCTTTCACTCAATCAAACTTTCCAATTGGCTCCTTATTTCTGATCTAGTAACTTTGTTTTAATTGAAAGGTGAGACAGCCGCATGCTAAAACCAAAGAAAATAGTTACTGTGATGAACAGAGGAGGTTAAAAAAAAGCAGAACTGATTCATCCCTCTTCACCCGGTCATGAGAATGGTATGATACACTCATTGTGAGGCATTCAATTGTCCTCGAATGTCTGAAGAAAAAAAACCATTGATATGTTGACATGCCATGCATTAATGTCACACTGCCGATGCAGACCAATTTAACTTATTCTATTTATACAGGGTAGCCCCAATGGAGTAAAGAGTTAACTGTACCAATTTTCTAACAAATAAACTAGTGTATGTGTGTAAGAAGCTTTGTCATCATGTAACTACATCATATGGGATTGAAAGCTGATAGTAGAAGACAATAGGGATTGTTCTCCCCTACCAGGCTTATGGATATAGTTTATACACAATTAATGTTAACATAGCACCAGCTTTAGGTTCAGCTCATGCTAATGATGTTTCAATGGTCAATTCATTAATTTTATCATGGAAATAGGACATCACAGTACAGAGTTTTCATGGAGTGACAAGATTCTCTCAGCTATAAGGAGACCCACATGGGGCTATGTGAGTTCTATCATCTTTGCTAAGTGATTATTTAAAAAATGTATTGCATCTTGTATAGAAATATAATCTGGTTGTCAGTCACTGCTATCCAGGAACTGACAGCTAAGTCATCATTAACTAATACTGAGATCTTCTAGCACAGAAGCAGGCCAAATTTGACACTTGCTAGGTGAGAGCACTCTAACCACACTTTAGCAAGACTTATCTGTCGCTGTAAACTATTCAAATTAGGAAGTAGGCCTCTAATTAAAAAAAGAAATGTATTATGGATGCAGACACACATGTGTGTAATTCTGATTTTGTTCTGGTGAATAATAAAGTTCCCCAGTACAACTGTGATTTCCTGTGAAACTGTGGGAAGAAACACACCTTTTGAAAATGTAGCCCAAAGACTAGAATAAAACAAACTAAACTTTTTAATCTTTTAATAAAGCAGAATGAATGCATCTTTCCAGCAGTCCATTGAAAGTTCCCAACAAATGTAAATTAATGTTAAGCAACCATTGATTAATTCTATTCAGCATGTTTATTAACAGAATGAATGAGATTATGTTTGATTATGAGAGGGAATTTTTTTGGCACTGAGATTTTAGGGCTGCATGGGAACGAGAGAAACTTTCAAGAGAACCATATGATTTACAAACTATCTTCCGTTCATGTTGACCTTTTGCCACAGTAACATAGAACTCCCATGTTCAAAGCAGAGATCAAGCTTAGCAGGCAAACATGAATGAGGAAATTGGCTTCTCTTGAACTGAAGGGGGGACTCACCACTGGACGCACATAAAGCAAGACTTTTTAGTTTTACAGGGCCTGTCATGTCTTCAGAATGTCCAAACATGCTTCCCAACTGATGAAGTGTCAGTCACTCTTGCCTGATAGCCATTGGCTGAAGCCAGTTTGCACACAGCAAGGTTGCACACATTTTCAAGATAAATGACAAATAATCTGCTTCTTCTTGAGGCATAAATTTTGGTCATGCAACTAATAGATAGCAGTAGGCGTTCATCAAGACACATGGAGGAAGAGCGCGAATGTACTGGTGCCAAATTTGTAGATGACACAAAAATAGGTGGAAAGACAGGTTACAAGAGAGATACAAACTGTTTAGAGAGAGATAGGTTATGTAAGTGAGCAGATAGTTGTCACGTGGATTATAATGTGAGAAAATGTGAAGCTGCTAATTTTGAAAGGAAGAACAAAGAACAGTGTATTGTTTAAAAGGAGAAAACTGCAGAAAGCTGCAACACAGAACAATTTCGAATTATTGGTGCATAAACACAGAAAGCTAGCACACAGGTGCAGCAGGTATTTAGGAAAGCTAATAGAATGTTGGCCCTTATTTTGAGTGGGTTGGAGTATAAGAGTAGGGAAATCTTATTGCAATTGCACAAAGTGCTGGTGAGACCACTTCTGAAGTACTATGAACAGTTCTGATCCCCTTATTTAAGGAAAGATATCATTTCATTGGAGACAGATCAGAGAAGGTTCATGAGAATGATCCCCAATATGGAGGGATTGTCTTATGTACAAAGACTAAACAGACTGGGATCCAACTCACTGATGTTTAGAAGAATGAGAGGTGATCTCATTGAAACATATAGGAATCTTAAGGGACTTGACAGGTTAAATACTGAAATAATATTTTCTCTCATGGAAGAGTTTAGGACGAGAAGGCAGAGTATTAGAATAAAGGGGCATCAATTTAAGACTGAGATAAGGAGGAATTTCTTCTCTCAGAGGATTACTGAAACTCTTTGCCACAGAGAGCTGCAGGGCATAGTCCTTGTGTATATTTAAGCCTGAGACAGATTCTAGATCAGTGGGGGAAAGAGCAGGAGAATGAATATGAGGAATGTTGGATTAGACATGATCCTATTTAAAAGCAAAGTATGTACAAAGAGCCTAATCCTGTTCCTATTCCTTATGGTCCAACACCTTGGCTCTTATTCAAGCAGTGATTAAATTTAGGATTATACATACTTATTTTATATATTTGTTCATTGGCTGCAAGCATTTATCACCCAGACCTTGTTGCCCAGACATCAGTTAAGAGTCAATCACACTGCTGTGGGTCTGGACTCACATATAAGTCAGACTAGGTAGGGAAAACAGATTTGCTTCCTAAAGAATACATGGATTTTTACAACAATCAGCAATCACCATTAAGCTAAATTTTATTTTCATGTATTCATTGGAGTCAAATTTCACCTCTTACTGTATTGGGTTTGAACCCAAGTCCTCAGAACAAAGCTTGGGGTTCTGGATTACTGTCTTAGGGACGGTACCAATACACTACTAGTTCCCGGATGTAAGGGTCTTGTGAGAGAGAAAGAGTTAGAAAATAGAAACAGACGTAGGCCATTTGGTTCTTGAAGCCATTTAGTATGATCATGTCTGATTAACCAACACAGTACCCTGTTCCCATTTTCGCCCTAAGAGCTACATCCATCTCCTTTTCGAGAGTATTCAATGTTTGGCCTCAACTGCATTCTGTGGCAAAGAATTCGACAGACTCACCATTCTCTAGGTAAAGAAATTTCTCCTCATCTCAGTCCTAAATGGCCTACACATGCCCTTAAGCTGTGATCTCTGGTTCTAGACTCCCCGGTCATCGGTATCAATTTTCCTACATTTAGTCTTTCTAGTTCTGTGAGAAGTGTATAGCTTCCCATGAGATCCCTCCTCATTTTTCTAAACTCCAATGAATATAGTCCTAACCAATCCAGCTTCTCTTTATATGTCAGTCCTGTCATCCCAGTCAAAGAGGATCCTTCAGAAAACCTGCAGATGGTGGTCCACTGTCATCTTCAAAGCTGATTTTAACTTTGACCCGAGTGTCTTTCAGAATTTGATGGCTCTGTTTTTCTGCAGAGAGAGAATGACCATGGTTTGAGTCAAAAATCACATAGAGTGACCACCCTAGCTAATGACGTTGAGGTCCTGATGACCTGAACATTTTTTCTTGTGTTTCCCACCAAGCAGCCAGCCAAATGGACAGTCTGTGATTCGAGCAACAGAAGGTCATAGCTGCAGTCCCTTGGGAACCAACCCTGGTAATCAACATTTTGTGAAAGACTCATGATAGCCAGGGGCTGAGGCGCAGGGCTGAGCTGGGAGTAGGCTGGTGTTGGGAGGGGCCTCAGATGGACAGGTCTAAGGGGGAGAGGCTGGAGAACAAGAAGGCTGGAAAAAAGACAGGACATGGGCAGGGGTTGGGACTGTTGGCAAATTGGGATACAGGGGGACCAAAGTCTGTCTTGGGTGCTCTGAACCATGCTCATTGAAGTCTTTAGTACAGCCTTATATGATTCTTTTTATGATGATTGAATAGCAGCGAGACATTCATGGCATGGTAGCATTTTTTATTGAGGAGTTCTGATGACAGCATCAGGAACAGCACAGTTAAACTCACCCTGGCCACAAAGGACTCCAGCCACTGCTGAAAATCAGTATGCCCTCATGTATTGACTATTGGGATCAGTATGGATTATTGAGATTAGTGGTGATCTTGAATTAACAGGGCTAAACTGCTTAATAAATTATACAATAGACTGAAAGACATGCCTTGCCCTGTCTCGGAGTCTGAAAAAAGTCAATGGCAAAGGAATAAAGGATTTCAAATAACAATAGAAGCTGCTTGGAAAATACTCAGGCAATATGGCAGCATCTGTGGAGGCAGAAACAAGATTTAATGTATCAAGTCCAATTTGACTCTTATTTAGAATTCAGAACGAAAGGTTTTGCTGACTTTGGCAGTCAGCGCAGAGTCTCTCACAACTGCTTTCATTTTCACCCACCCTACTTTTCAAGCACATCCCAAACTCAGAGCAAATCAGTATGTCATCCATTTGGAACTAGAGGAGGAACAGCAATGCATGGAGATGCAGAGATGAAGGTAATATTGAAGAAGAAGTAAACAGTGAGATGCATCTCTATTTAGATGGCGTGGTTGACAGCTTCTGTCTTGTATGACATGGAGTCCATCTAATTTTCCTTCCAGCTTAATAAACAGCTTAATAGAGGCTAAGTGCTGAAGAGAGCAAGGAAACTTAGCTTTCAGGAGACTGGGATTGTCACCGTTGGAAAAAAGTTGGCTAAGAATAGTTTTATTTTAATAATAATAAAGTGTTTTAAAGAAGTAAATGAGGGTAGATGATTTCCTCTGCCTGGGAAATTATGAGATGTCATCAATTTAAAATTATATCGCAGCATTTAAGGACAGAAAATTGAATAATTTCTTTTTAGAGAGATGATGGAATTCATTGCCATAGGGATTGGTTGGAGTCCAGCTGATTGCATCTTTTACTGGAAAAGTGGGTAAATATTTGAAGCATAGGAAGCTACAAGGCTGTGGGAACAGAGTGGAGCTGGGAGGAATTATTTTTGAACTGCCCTTGCAAAAAGATGGCAGAGACACAACAAATTGAATGGCCTCCTGCTGTGTTGTATACTTTTATTGTATGTTAGTTATAAAATTTTGCAGTTGTGTAAATAAAGGGAGAAAAAATGTAATTAATAAAATGTCATCTTGTCACCATAACCGCAATGAAAATGAATCATTATTATGTTATACTGATTTATTAATGCTGGCTGCTGTCTTGTTAGTACAGAATTTGTAAGTATTGAAATGTACTTATCCAAATTAGGATATCAAAACTTATAAACTGCTTCAAAGTTTCAAAAACATTTTTCTTCTTGGATCTGTTCTCCGACCAGTTTTGACAAACCATTTTATCAAAGAATCGGACAACATTAGTGCCAGCATTAAAAAAAGAAATATTTGACTATTCAATTGCCTCTTGCACTTGACAACTTAATTATTTGACCTCTTAATGCTTTCAAAGGGATTTTTAATTAATTAATAACACTTTAGAGTTCATTTATAAATTCTAACTGTATAATTACACATGCAATCAGTGTACACCGATGTACACAAATCAAAGTATAAGCATTTAAATACTATGCACATAGATATTTTCACAATTATTTATTCATTCACAGGAATGCTGGCTAGGTCAGCATTTATAATGCATCCTAATTGCCCAGAGGGCAGTTGAGAGTCAACCACATTGCTCTGAGTCTGGGTGTAGCGTTACATTTAGGCCAGTTCAGGTAAGGAAGACCAGGTAAGGACGAATATTTGATTGGAAGTAGTTAAAAAAAATTCTCCATTTTCTTGGCCAGTTAATGAATGTGTATCTTTTACTGAAGAATGTTTCTCCTCATTGATGATTTTGCATTGACTGATTCTCTGATTTGCTCACAGCTTCTTGGCCTTCACTTGCAATACTTGATCAGGGAGCCAGTCTTTTAATGATGCAACTGAAATAGCTTTCAACAATTCTCCATTTCCTGTTCAAGAAACTAATCTTCATATTGGCATCTGTGACACCAATTCAGCAATTTCATTTAAACTTCAGCTGAGAAAGAAAATATGGGCCAGAAATTAATCTGGCAATGCTTTCCCAGCATTGCAGAACCTGAAGGCAGAAGCCAAAGGATTAAAAGAAATTGCTTCTCAGGCATTCTCTCCATATTCAAGCTGGTCATATCTCCACCAGTAACTCACCACCAAGGTCAGATCAATTTCATACTGCCTGCCGCACCGCCTCTGCACCTCTGCTAAATCCTGTAAAGGGGAAACAAGGCAGTGTGGACCATAGTGGGGAGAGGCTGATCAAAACTCCTGTAGAGTCACGGTAGCAATCTCCCCTCCAGTCTAAGAGCTATAATATATTTTTGGTGCTTAAAAATGGGCCACACACCAATGGTTGCAATGGTTGAGTATATTCCTATTTTATGCCTGGTCTAAGTGGATATACACCTGATTTTCATATGATGTGCAAATTTATTTTATTTAAATGGAGCAAGGAATCTTCTGCCTGAAACAGACATGTCGATACACCAAGCAATTTAACCAACTTTATAAAATTAATGAGTGGGATTGTTAGGGACTGAGTTCATATGAGTTCTTAGGGCAATATCTTGACCAATCAGAGTCAACCTGCCTGGTTGAAAGTATAAGAAAAATCTGTTAGTTAACTGTCAGTCATCATTAACTGATGCATTATCCACGACAATGCCTATATTAACCAGAGCCCACTTGCAGACCAATTAGCGCTCCTTTCTCATATAGTATAAATATTGTTTCCATTTAAATTTGTATTCTTGTATGTAGTCTTTAAATTCACTCGTGGGATCTGGGTGTTGCCGACTGTGCAAGCACTTATTGCCCGTCCATAGTTGCACTTGAGAAGGTGGTGATGAGCTGCCTTCTTGAACAGTTGCAGTCCAATGATGAGTGCAAATGGTGTCATTTTCAATAATAATCAATATCATGGATTATTGTTGTGCATTGTTTAATATGCAACTTTGCTTTACAAAAACACAGAGCTAAAAGTGTCAGATGAACTGAATGATTCTCTAAGAATAAAAATTGTATATAGAACCTTTCACAAACACAAGCCCTAAATGCTTCTTTACCAATGAAGTACACTTGAGAATCATCACTTTTGCAACTAGGGAACAAAATACAGTAGGAAAGGGAATTTAGTGAGATGTTAATTTGTGCAATGAATGGAGTTGATTAGTAATTTAAAATAAAGGACAGAAGTAAATACGTGAATAATCATACCAGATGTAATTGACAGAGTGACATTGTATTCAACACAGAGAGGAGCAGCTGTATCTGAAAAAATGAAGAGAAGTATGTAGATTCACATCTTAAAAAGAGTTTCAATGTTTAGTTAGCTAAAAGTTTATTTGTACAATACTGCTTCAAATTTCTACTTTTGTACCTTTCATGGTTAGTGTAGAGTAAGAATTGGTAAGGAATAAGTATCATTGCAAGTAACTGCACTTCTAAGGAAAATAGATTTGCAGATGCAATTACCTGCTGAAATGCAAAGTAATAAATCACATGAATTAATAAGTTAACATTAATAAGTCTGTGGTAGTTGACATAATTTTCATTTACTGACGGCAGCAATTCTTGATCTGCAGGCAATTTACAACTCTTAGTTTGGAAGGGTTCTGGGAGACCTAAATCTGTCCCAAATTTGTTCGTTCCTTTACAGGTCATTGTGCACCCATTGTCTCTGTCCACAGCTTTCTCCATTCACACATTCGATGACAAACAGAGAGAACAATCTTTTCAGAAAACCTTTAAAGCATTTCCAAAGTGCACTTCGGACTCACATAATGGGGCACAGTTACTCATAAAGCAGGTGCGTAACCAGTGATGGCTGCAACTGTCAATTTTATACCATGACCTGTAACTTTCCTCACAAGTCTGCTGTGTGGCACTGCATCAAACATCTTCTGAAAGTCTACCTGTCCCACATCAAAAGCATTACCCTCATAGATACTTCCTGTTATTTCTTCAAAAAACTCCCAAGTTAGTTAATCACAATTTCCCCAATATAAATCTATGCTGACTAATTCAAAGAAAGAGTTTACAATAGGCTGCATTATGTACTTCTTGTGTGCAAGAAGGAAGCAACCATTGATAACAGAGGCTCCAGGATAAGCCCTTCTATGGTTTTGGTATATGTACGTAGTTGTCACAGGTTGAAAACACTGCCATCTATTTTAAAAACAGTAGTATGCATCCTCTGAGATAACAAGGTGTAGAGCTGGATGAACACACCAGGCCAAGCAGCATCAGAGGAGCAGGAAGAATGATGCATCCTCTGTCAGGCCTATCTTTGATTTTGTCCACCCACCAGTGATATAATTAATAAAGGGTTGGCAGTGAAGACAGTAGGTCAGTATTGTAATCGAGGACAGCTTGTGGATAATGGGACTGTCATATCTGCAAGAATCTCTCTGACTTGACACACTTCAGCTTTTAGTCTTTGAGCTGAATTCCAAGCTAGAATCATTCTACTAAATAAAGAGTGACTGGACAAAGTATTTCAGAGTACGTGTGTACACCAGATGTATGCATAGGTGTGGGAAGCTGAGAATGTGACTGTCAGGTAAGGAGAAAAACAAAGAGATGCAGCAGACACTGCTCCAGTTCAACCATTACAAAGTAATTTATAGCTGTAAGGATAAGAAGATTGTGGGAAGAATAGCCAGAATGTTGATCAAGGTACATAAAACAGAGGGCTTTGCATGTGTAAGGAATAGAAAAATGTAGTTGTAGGCAATTCAATTAGAAGGATTGATAATACAGTATACAACATCCTTTTATTTTCACGTGTGCCACATTGTAGGAATACAGTGAAAAACTTTTACAATGTCTGCCTTCTAATGGCAATACCTTAGGTTCAAGTACCTAGGTACAATTCTTGGATACAGCAGAGGGATAAAAGTAGTTGCTTAATTACATAGTTGAAAATAAGTTAAAAATAGGAATATTTAGGTATATTAAGGGGTTAACATTACAGTGCTCTAAGGTAAGGATTGTCCCCTTACACTGGTCTCTGTCTAGGACTTGCTGCCTGCACACTGCTCTCGGAGCTGCTTCCCATGTGCTTCTGCAGGGCTTCTTCCCCGTGCTGCTCCAGGCTCACAGCCCACATGCTGCTCCAGGGCTCACTGCTCACGGTGTTCTGGGGCTCCCGGGGCGTGCCTGCAGAGCCCTGAGTGCAAGGCCACGTTGCTCTATCCGGGCCTGCTACAGGTCTCGACCCACTCACTCCAGTCCTCCACAACTCCACACTCTGCAGAGGGTGGGGTGGAGAAAGGGTAAAAGAGGGAATAAAAAGAGTGAAAAGGGGTGAAGTACCTGGCGAGCAGAGGAGCTCCGACCACAACGTCCTACTCTGCTGCCATCTTGGACTTAGTATTCTTTGGCTTTAGTATTCTTTTCAGTCAGGAGTTAGAATCCTAAAGTGTGCATTGCCTACCTGATGTCAGCCTAAGGAACACCTCATAATGGTTCAAAGTTGAAAGATCAGAGGATCTGTTAAGCACCAGAGGTTAACTGTTGTTAGACAAAGTCCAGGCATATGTGCTTTACTTGTGAGAGTTTTATACTAATTCTCACACTAACAATTCCAGCACCACTGATTACTGTACGCATCCAGACAAATTCTCACATTATTACCCTCCATTAACATCTAACCATCAACTGTTCCCCAGTGCTGTGTGGACCACGGACATCCCCGCTAAATCTACTGGATAATATCAAGAATGATACAGGCAAAATACTGCAGATATTGAAAATCTGAAACAAATTCAGAAAGCTGGAGAAACTCAGCAGGTCCGGCAGCATCTGTACAGAGAGAAAAAGAGTTTCTGGACCAGTCTGGTTTGATTCGTCTTCAAAACTGGATGGTGTTGGGGAATTGCTTTTTGAAAATAATTTTTGACTTCCTTTCCAACACCTTTTAGTTCTGAGCCATAGCTGACTCCTGCTGGTTGAAAAAGTTAGAACGTCTGTTAACTGAAAGAATCTACATAGAAACAGGGAAGATAGGGGGAGGAGTAAGCCACCTGAACCCTTGAGATTCTCTGCCATTCAATATGACTGATCTTTGGGCTTATTACCCTGATCACACTCTCCCTCCATATCCCTTGATCCCCTTAGCCACAAGAGCGATACCTACTTCCTTCCTGAAAATACACAATGTTTTAGCCTTGACTGCTTTTTGTGATAATAAATTCCATAGGGCCACCACTCACTGGAAGAAGAAATTTCTCCTCATCTCAGTCCTGAAAGGTTTACTCCTGAACCTTAAACTGTGACCCCCTGGTTCTGGATTCCCCCAGCCATCGGGAATATGTTTCCCTCATCTACCCTATTTAGTACTGTTAGAATTTTATAGGTTTCTATGATGACCTCCCTCAGTCTTCTAAACTCCAGCGAATATAATCCTAACTGACTCAATTTTTCCTCATATGCCAGTCCTACCATTCCAGGAATCAATCTGGTAAACCTTTGCTGCACTTCTGCTATGGCATGAACATTCTTCCTCAGATAAGAAGACCAGTACTGCATTTCTGAAATAGTCAAACTGAATGGAGAAAGTTTTGGATACCAATACAATAGTTACTGAGGATTAGAAGGAAGCAAGTTCTAACCCAAAATGGCCACCTACCTCGAATAGGGAGCTCGCAACCTGAAGATGGTAGGTGACAATTTGAAGAGCTCAACTTAGTGGAAATAAACACTGTTAATATAACAAGTAATTAAGGTTAGAAGGGGAACAAGTGATGGTTGTTAAAAAATAGAAATTGCTGGAAAAACTCAGCAGGTCTGGCAGCATTTATGGAGAGAAAGCGGAGTTAACATTTTGGATTCAGGTACCCTTCTTCAGAAGTGCTGGCTTTTAATTGATTAATTGATATCTAGACATATAAAAGGGCAACAGGTTGTTTTTGTGGTATGGTGGTAGTGTCCCTACTTCTGAACCAGGGGGCCTGGGCTCAAGTGCCACCTTCTCTAGAGATGTTTAAGAACTTTGCTGAAACAGGTTGATTAGAAAATATTGAAAAAAAAGGGGAACAGAAGCAACTGGAAAAGAGAACAGTTGGTTTGTATAGTCAATAAACTCTCTGCATAAAGAAAATCTTTGTCTGTTAGTCTAAATCTATTGGCAAACAGAAGACCCAAGAAATCTTGGCCTGTTTACAAATAGTGTCACAGTATAGATTAAGCAATTAATCTTTCAAGTTTTGCTAACTATCTAACTTGACAGTTGTAGGGTTCAAATCTAGTGGAAAGTAGAGTGAAAATGTTCAATTTAGAATCTAACTATTTGAATTAATTGTATTTTTAAAAGTATCCTTAACATAACTCCCTATTTATAATAGAGTGTACAGCTTGTGTTTGCTACTCTTTGTAACTTTTTTGATATTTTGGTTTATAAACTTTAATTCTGATTTTTTTTTGGATTATAATCAAAAACTAAAAATCTTACTAGTCTCTACTATGACAATGACATGGGGGAACAATGAGACTGGAATCACATCTATGTCAACATCCTACTCTGGTATCCAAGGGAATGCTATTATGCACCAAGAAGGAGAAGCAACTGCAGGCTGTCACTGTTGAGGGTTTTTCTCATGGCAATCCAAGATTGGACAGATGCCTCCCTTTCCCCCTCTGTTAGTGACACAAGCACTTCCAATAGAAAAGGCCACAGTGGAGACCTCTGTTCAGATTAAAGACTCTCTCAGTGTGCCATTTGTTTCAAAGGCTGAAACACCCAGACAATAGCCGTCAAGGTTATCTCATGAAATAGGGTGACACACCCAGGATCCTCCCTCCAGCTCAGCTGTAGATGAAGTGGCTATAGTTTGTTGGAACAAACATTAGCATTTTCATGGGATGATTTAGTTGCATTACTGTGGTAGATATGTATATGCCTTTAGCTATCTTGTAGTCTCTGTGCATGACTTAATCATGCTTGAAGTGCCTACATTGTATGATGAGTGGTGAAAATGTTGCAGATGTGGAGTAGATGTCCACAGTGGTAATTGAGTATTTGAGCTTCCAATAAGCTCATGGACTGAGGAATTGACTCTAAATGAGATTTTCTCAAACCTCCTTAAGCGTGCTTCACCAGTACTCTGACTTCAGGTTTAGACATTATACTGCTTTCTCAGCCTCCTCTTCCAAAAACAATGTCCTGCATTTTTGTCAGGATTCAAGGTACCCATCACCACCCCTGAATCTTTGTTGTGCAAAATTACGAAGACTGCAGCACACTACAATGATTGTGAAGCCCCTTACTGGATTGAAGAACAGCCCATGAATGGTGTAGACACTGGAATCTCACCTCCATAAAGGTAATTCTCTGCTTTGTCATGGCCTGGCAGAAATAATATGAGGTGATGCATTAAACCTCTAACTCAGTATTAGGATTTCTCACGGTGTTAAAAGCTATGTTTTGTGATGCTACAAAAGTGTTATGAAGGATCCTCTATTGAGCTGTGTGACAGTTTCAAACAGATGCGGTATTGTGACCATCACTGAATAAATGAATCACGAGTGCTTCCCAGAAAATGGGTCCAGACTTGGAGGATGCGTTTCTCATAGTCACATACTAACAACATGTTAACAGAATAGAACATCTGCTTATTGATGAAGACATGACAGCAGGCTTGGCCGGTGTAGCATTCATAGCCATGAATATGCATATTCTGTAACTCCTTGCACAATTGAGAAGACTGAAGTGACCCCAAAGTCTATGAGAATATAGCCAGGCTTTCCAGGACTCTACATAATCATACAAACTCTCCTGGTATTTTAAATTGAACCTTCATGAATCTCTGAGGCAATAATATTCGACCACCTGTCATAGCCCACACATCTCCAATAGGTTCTTGAAAAGGTACATTTGTATAAAAGTTTAACTCGACACCATCACTGACATCATCCAACACCACTGGATGCTGGTTGTCTCACAGCATTGTGCAGAGGTCAATGATTGACTGCCTGGAATGGCATAATCGTCTCTGGTATTTTCAGTTAGATAACTACAGGTAGTCAGTTCAAGCTCTGATTACTCTAAAATAAGGGGTGTTCCCATCTTTTACCTGTTTCCTGGATCAGCTCCTGATGGTATCCTGGTGGATTCTGGATGGCCGCAGAATGCAGCTCTTCATTCTCCTGTTGCCATAGATGTGCAGCTTCAGGTCCCTGGATTTCCCTTTCCCCTGTCCCTTCCTTCCATCATTCATAAGTCCCGAAACATTGAATGTATGTCTCTGAAGACACCCCTTCAGCTAACAAATTCTAGCAGATGAAGTGTCTGACTCTGGAACCTTCATCTTTCTGTTTAGTCCATCTCTACAATGTTTCTTGCATCTTGTCTCTTCTTGCCAGCAAATCACAGAGATGTGTATCTACCAAAAAGCTGAACTACCAGTCAAGAATTCTGAACGTGCATGAAAAATTACTAGCTTTAATTGGCTGGGTAACAGAAGGCTTGGGATCCCTATTTGCCATGCATGAAGTTTGGAAGGCATTATATGTCATTGTCAAGGATATGCTAATGACTAATAAGTGCCTTTTGGTTGCTTTTGTTTTTCATCACATGCATTAGGTTTTGCTGGCTCACTGCCTTAAACCGTAAGATTTAAGTTTGGGAATCACAGATTACCCAAAAAGTGGATCCAGCTCCTATGCATTTTTAGGATAGTTTATTAAGAAGCAACAGTTAAATATGATGCAAATGCTAACTTGATCAGAAAAGCAAGCAACACCTAAAGCTGAAATCCAAACGACTGATGAGATGGATAAAGGCAATTTTTGCTGCTGGGCATTGCAGCCTCTTGCTTGTTATTATTGCACTCTTCTTGCTTGGTCTTTTTCTTCTCACTTTCAGCAGAGAAATGCTGAAAGTAGCTTCTAGATTTCTAAGTTTAACTGCACATGTACAGATACTAGAAACTGCTAAAAGTTTCAGAGGAGTAACAACAATGAATGCTAACAAGCTCAACTTCCTTTCAACCACAAAGCCCTAGCCATTCCTTTAGATTACAGCCTGCATGATAAGGTTAATTAATACACTTAAACAGAAGCGGTTCTCTCCTTTCTTTCAATCTCTAGCTATTGCAGGTTATAAAGAGATTCAGAGTAAAGGTGTAATGAGAGATAAGACCATGGATGTAGGAGCAGAAGTAGATGAGTCAGTATACATTGAGTTTGCTCTGTCATTCTATCCGTTCGTGGCTGATCTCATAATCGTCAACTCCAATTTCCTGCTTTTTCCCCATAACCCTTGATTCCCCTACTGATTAAAATTTGTCCATCTCAGTGTTTAATGTATTTAAATGAATCAGCCTCTCCAGTAAAGAATTCCACAGGTTCACTATTCTCAGAGAGAAGCAATTCCTCCTCATCTCTGTCTTAAAAGTGGGACCACTTACTCTTTGATGATGCCCTCTGGTTGTAGACTCTCCCACAAGGGGAAACAATTTTTCACAATTTACCTTGTCAAGTACCCCAAGAATCTTGCATGAATCAATAATGTTGCCTTACATTCTTCTATATTCCAGTGAGCAAAGGCACAATATAGTCTAACTCTCCTCATCAGCCTCATGGACCTTCTCTGCACTGTCTCCTATGTAATGACACCAAGGAAGTGAGGCAGAGATTCCATAATGTATTATCAATAACTCAAGGTGTTCAAGTTGCCTCACATATGCAAATTCAAACCTACTGATGCAGTACAATACAACTTTGTTTTTGCAATATGATTTGCTTGCCTGGCTACATTGAATTATAGCTTGGCCTTCTTTATCTCATTAAACTGTACTTTTTTCAATCTTAGAGCATCCAGTCATCCACCTGAAATCAGATTCATGGAGTTGAACAAATGATTGATTAATTTTCTGTTTGATGATGTCCGTGCAGCATTAAGACAGTAAAGTTACAGTACATAGCCAAGAAGCCTCAACAATCTATATGGCTGTTCTCAAACATGAAAATTGGCATGATGTGAAAATAACAAGAATCAAAAATATATGGACAAGTAAATTCTTTGTGGGTGAATGATGAAATTCCATCTACACTACGTTCCATGTTAGGCCTGTTCATCATTAGATAGACAATTGGTTAACTTGAAATTGTTGGGAGTCAGTAAATTTAGAATTGAGCACCATTTATGTCACTTTGATCAGCTTTAAACAAAATCTGTTAGATAATTTAAAAATCACTTCATTAGCTATTTGTATCTTTAACAACTGAAGTATTATGAAGTATTTTTCCATTCCAAGCAATTTCAATAGTATGGCATATTCTCAAACACATAAGTAACAATAACACAATCCTGATGGAAACATTCGTTACGTGTTTTTTCATTGTTTTGCTTACACAATTCCCTACTCAGGCACTTTTTCACAACTAAGAAAATAGATAAATGTCCTGCTACCAGGTCTCCACCTGCAAACAGATTCTCTGTCAGTACTGAGTGACACAAGAAATACTGCATTTCTCTCTCCATCCTGTGGGGTGCGCCAGTGCTTCCAGTCGATATTTTAGTCAGTCAGCCAAGGTTAGGAATTGATCATATTAAAATTCCATAAGAGAATCCTGGTTTTACCCGCCTAATAGATTTTCAAACATCAATACGTCTATGCTGCTGGGCCACTGCTTATTTGACAATGCCGTCTTTTCCCCTTGCCTTATCTATTGGGTGAGTTAAAAAAAACATACAATCTGCTCTGTTTGGAATGGGCTTTATCCTTCTGACTATGAACCTTTATATGTTCAATAAGAGTTTAATGGCACTGGACTAATGTTAAAATATTTCAATATGTTTTTGGCATCGCAGTGAGTTTTAATGGCATAAATTAAAATTTAAGATAAATGTTGCATCCGGACAACCCGGTGAAATTCCAGGCACAAGTCCAGCTGTAGAATTAGCTTGATCCCAAAATCCATGGGAACTTCTTTTCCATCTCCTTAATGACCATCCTCCTACAATGCAATGTTCTGCAGATCTGGAGCAGCCATGCAGCTGTGCTGGGAGAATGCTTCCAAGTTTATTTTCTCAGTGGTGGTCTGGCCAGGATGATGTAGATGCTTGCCACATCTCTGGATGATATATTGTGTGTGGCTCTTGCAAAGGAAGTAAGTGGAGCTGAAGAATGCCTTGTAAGCTTGACTTTTACTGTACATAAACTCTCATTTCACTGAAATGTATGATCTGCTTTCCCTATGAAATGCCAGGACATTGCAGATGAGCTAAGCTATTTTTCTAAACAGATTTTACTTTAAACTTGGAAGTGTTTAAAGTAACACTAAGTGTTACCTACGTAATTGGACATAGTGAGCTCAGAAACCATTTAGTAGGAAAGTCATAACAAAGGTGAGGGATACAAACTTCTCACTTCCCAATCTACCCCTTTCCTAATTTGCATCCAAAATGTGACAGGTTGTCAAAGAATACCCAGGTATGTTAGAATAAATATGGTGAATGCTGGCATGTGACAAGAACACTTGAACTTAATCTGTCAGAATGTGATGACCGTATCAAAACAAAATGCAAAAATTACAATTGCCAATTAAACCTAGCTGAAAGGCTGTTGTCACACATACAAATGCCATTTGAAATTGTTATCCTTTGTAATTTGACTTGTACGTGATACTTCAGAAATTTTCATTATTACAGGAATAGTTCATCACCAACGGATTGAAACCAGGACCAATAAAAACATATCTGACAATCAGTTCTATTCACATCACCCATTGTCTGATTTCAGTCTGTTGATATCTTACATAACATCCAAGGCTATGCGAAACTTTCAAAAGTGAATGCAAAATAAATCTACAGAAGTCATCCAATAGTTTTAAGTTCATCCGGTAAATATTTAATGTAATCTAATATTGGATTTTGTCAATAACTTGTGAAGCAAGTCTCTAACTCAAATCCTTGAAATCTACACTGAAAATTATTTGCTATGATTCTGAAAAATGCAGCTAAGCAACATTATTGCAACAGCATATTTCTTCAGAATGGTACAGAATTTATAAAGTAAGGCGTTTCAAGCCAGAAGTTTGTTTTACTGAAAAAAACTAATTTCACAGAATAGGCTTAATGGACATGGTTGAAAATGGACTTTGT
Organism: Rhincodon typus; assembly: GCF_021869965.1. Lineage (NCBI taxonomy): Eukaryota > Metazoa > Chordata > Chondrichthyes > Orectolobiformes > Rhincodontidae > Rhincodon > Rhincodon typus. The sequence goes on from NC_063336.1 coordinate 36,858,206, forward strand.
ATTGTTATGGTTTCTCTTGATAGTAAAGAAACAAAATGTTATTTATAGAATAAATGTTTATTTTTTAAATATTTGTGGTCATTTTAATATTTTTTAAAAATATTTTTTGTTTTGTTTCAAGCAAACTCTAGCCTGTTTCAAAAATATTAAGTTTCAGTAGTTGACTTATAGACTCAGTTTAAATTTTGGTATTGCTGTATTAAGAAACATATTTTAATATGTTTCAGTTATACATTTCTAGTTTTGTTTATGCTATAATCTATTTTGGATAGGATGGCATCAGTGTGCTTAACTTGTAATCTATAACAGTGTTTATACAAATATTCGCAAGATTTATGGCTTTTAAATAAAAACATGTTTGTTACTTTTGTATGTGCCAAAATGTCATTCCCATATATCTTTCATTTTCAAGACAGTGGGTCACATATTCATCCATGGCATAAACTTCAATACAGATTCATAGCCAGCCAACAGAAGACTAATTTGTGGTAGAGTGAGCAGGAATTTGTCTCCTTTGCCCACCCTTGCCTCCCTCTAGCCCCAGTGAAAAACAATGTTGCACTTTGACACTCTCATTAAGCCACTCATCTGACAACAAACAAATGAGAGCATGGATTAACAGAGTGGCAGTTGTCTCAGACATAATTCCATGCTGATACTACAATATAACTGGGAACTAAGGCGTGATTTTTCTTGCACAATTACGTCCACTTTAGGTAGGCATTTTCATATTTTTATAAAGACAGATTATTGATAAAATAATTTGATAATTTCATACTAAATAATTAAAATCAAAATTTTCTCATTACAACCATATGACAATCATGATTGGCGCACAAAGTATACATTAATAATAAAAGGGAAAATAAAACATGGTGAGTTAGTGTGTAATTTCCCTGCTCTCAATCCACTGAAAATATAAACAATCATAAGGGAATATAGTGCTGAGAATTAGTGAATTAATTTAAGATTTAAATTCCTTTTACACTTAAATCCCAATCTGTAGACATGTCAAGTAGTGAGATACTGAGCAGAAGCAGAGCAAGATGTTTGAAGAGCAATACTAGCATGGGAAGCTCTTGATGCATTTTGCCAAATGATAGTAGGGGCCTAAGAGTGTAATCTGGGCACTGATCAAAAACTACCTTACTGACTTCAACAAATCCAAGTCAAGCGAGCAAAGCAGATTCATAAATTAATAGGAAAAGGGGGAAAAAAAACTCACTCAGATCTAAAAGGTAAAGTAGAAAAAAGAACAGAAAATGAATATTCTGTTAAATGAATGTTACTTGCTTGAGGCCTAAACAGTTAAAGAGGTTTTATAAACAGACCAGGCCATAACCCCAAACTATTAGACACTTGTGAAGGATCAGGCGGGTTGAATGTCACACTGAGTTATCATTGCCATATTAGCAGTGTTGAGACAGTCAGCCTTTAAAAAGTAAACTTTAAGAAACCACAGCTCTAAATTGCACTTTCAGAGTCAGATCAATGTTATGATTGTTTCACATAGATCAAGCCATTATTAAGTTTTTGTGAGTAAATAATAATGAAAATGGGACACATGCCATGTTTTAACTTACATTTTTACATTTACATAAATAAGAGAGACTTCTTACCAGTTTGTTATAACACAGAATGCAAAACTGCTTATAATAAATATACTAAATCTCAATATTTTACAGAAAATGTTTCAAATACTAATTAATTTTTAACTATCTAACTGAAAAATATCATACTAAAGTCTTCAAGGGCATGTTAAATTTTGTTACGTTGGACAGGTCTGGAGGAAAGACCTTGTAAGCCTTTTCCAAAAGTGCTAATGATACAATGAATCTCAATTCTGCTTATTTCTTTTGATGCCATATTTACTCTTGGTCACATTAGAAGTTTCATCATCTGAGGAAATCTAAATATTGTAAAAGACATTTTGATGGAATGATTGTATCCATCTTCATTTCAACATAGACAAAATTTGACAATTAGATTATAGAGATTAAAAAAGACTTGCATTCACATAATACTCTTTATTAAGCTATTGACAAACATCTCAAAGTACTTCACATCCAATTAATCATATTGGCATGCAATGACTGTCGTATGTAGGTAAATGAGGCAGCCGTTTTGCAAACATAAATGGTTATAATTGATAAGAATGATTCTAGTACTGAAAACTCCAAAAGTACAAGAGACTCTGTCGTATCTGAGATCAGTAGGTTCACAGTTTGATTTGCGATACCATGTCTTAATGAATTTGCTTGGCTGCCAACTATAATCTTTCCACTTAAATATGTTTATAATATCTTTGGAGCATTTGCGGAAGTGTCTTTTTTTAACAAACTAATTATTAGAAAAGATTCTGCCTAAGTTTACAAAGTGTCCAGGAGATTGAATGTATCGCCAAGCACTTTTTAAATGCAACTGGGCACGCCATTGGAGCTAAGCTACACAGATATTGAATTCACAATGTGTATGAGGACCTATGAGTTGCATACTGTAGGTCTTTGGATCTTAAAGTCTCTCTGGCATTGCTGCAAAGTAGCAGGTGATTTGCAGCAAAACAGAAGTATCAATATAGCTATATTTTATGTTACAGAGTGCATCTGATTTTTCTATGTAAGGAAGAAGATCAAAAGGGCACATGAAATAGGTCATTAATATGTTGAAAGCAATAAATAATGGAGATGTGATTAGGTGATTTGTGGAACTGAATGAGCACAACATTAACAAGCTTGAAAGGAGCACTGAAATAGATGTACAAAACAGGCTCACAGAAAACAAAACTGTTACTGTTGCACATGTTTAAAAAGAATCAGATAAGTTGTTGATTCAGAACAGTGTAAGTGGCTTTATGGACATAGAAGCATACAGTACTTCTTAATCCTTCAATTTTAATCAAAACATCCCTGTGAGAAACAGATGTAGTACAAACTCCCAAATGATTAAAATCAGCTTATTTGCTACTTTTGTTTTAAAAAAATCACACACCCACACCAAGTAGCAACGCATCCCTTTACAGATTGAGAGGTAGTTTGATTTGATTTGATTTGATTTATTGTTGTCTCATGTACTGAGATATAGTGAAAAGTGTTGTTTTGTGTGCTCTAGAAACAGATTGTATGGTTGGGATAACTGAAATGACAGGAATATGGTATGTGGAATATGACAGGTCAAGGTTGTTCCAAACATTTTTCTGTTCTTACAAACATGGATGAGACTTGGGAGAAGACCATATAGTGAGAACCAAAGGTCCATATTAACTTCAGGAATAGTTCAAATAAAAACATGCTATTGGAATGTTAGTGATGTGACAGATTATTTTCGTGTACGGTCTCTGCTAGACTGCTGATTGGTTATTCTATTTGCAATTTTGTACTTAAAACAGGAAACCAACAAAACTGTTAAATTTTGATCTACAAATGCCATTGAGATAATAGAGTTAACAGTCCATGTTTAGTCTCTTGGCTGAGTGGAAAACCAATCTTTGATAATGGGTTGAAACCAACCAGAAACAAATTTAAGAGGTGTGCAGCCCAATTTAATAATGGAGTGTAGGCTGCTCTAGGCACAGGAGAAGAAATGCATTGAGATGTTAAGCTTAAAATAAAGTAAAACTATTGTATAAGTAAGTCAGATTTTAAAACTGAAATTAAAATAGTGAATATTTTAGAACAAACCAAAAAGAGACTAATAAAATTGAAAAATCTCCCCCAATATATGAATTATAGATAACAAGGTGTAGAGCTGGATGAACACAGCAGGCCAAGCAGCATCAGAGGAGCAGGAAGGCTGACGTTTCCGGCCTAGACCCTTCTTCAAATGGAAAAAAATACCAAGGACAGGCTTGGAATAATCAACAGTTTAAGGGTTAAATACCTGTTTGTTACTGCCTTTCTGTAACCAAGAGATCGCTTTTCCATTCCACTTTCAAAATAAAAAAAAGTATAAAATCAAAACCCAAGTACTTTAAATCAACAGCTATTAAATGGGTGCCATGTTAATAAGAAATGCCTGTTTGAAAGGCCAGATATTAGCTCACAATCTCAGACTAAATGATGATTAATATGGTTCGATCATGTTGTAGTTGCAGCGTTAACATGCCAAATAGACACATTTTTCATGGAGCTGTATATGGGGGAACTTTACACCCACTTCCACTGAAGTTGTACAGTGCTTCTTGCTGGCACACAGCAGCAGGTTTTTGACTGCCCCCAAAGAAGAGGACTGTAAAGGTTATTGGCTGTAGTACTGGAGGCCTTATGGAAGAGATCCTGATGGACCTCAGTTCACCTCAGCCTCCTCTGCTGCAGCAGTCGGCGCTGTTCGGTTTGGTCTTTTTTTTCTCCTGCCGGCTCCTACAAAGTTGAGGAGCACGGAACTCACTATTAGGAAGTACTCAAATAATTTCCAGAATTGGGGTGTCCGCGAAGCCCGTGAGAAAGTGTCTCAGAAAGCCTCCAGATGTGTTTCAGATCTTCTCTTTGTAGCTCCAGCTGTGATGGTGAAATGGTGAATTTAAATGGTGATATCCGTTTAAGTAGCACTTGAACTCACCGTCAACTGTTGGGTGAGGGCTTTAGCTAAAGCGCTATAGACACCGCAGAGCCTTGCGGCATCTTCAATGAATGCTGGCAGGCAATTTCAATGACAATCTCTCCAGGCAGCCACACCTTGAGTGCGCTACAACGCCACGACCAAAACGGCCTCTTGCTTAGACGTGGGTTTAACACGTGTTTCCGCTTAAGATCATATTTTAGTGCTTGAAGTTTTAACGAATGAACTATACAATGAAAGCTAATCTAGTCGGTGACTCACTGGTGTGAAATTCCACGGACAATGGATACTTGTCATCGCTGATACCTCTGTCTAAATAGCCATCGGATGCGAATGAGATGTGGGGTGGGGGGTTGCGGTGTTGTGGGGTTGAGGATTGTCCCGAATGTCTGCACTAACAATGCATAATTGAATAATGGTCTGAACTTTGTACTCTGCCCAGCCGGCCAAAGGTACTGACCTCTGCCAACCTGCTTGGGGTCAGCTACAAGCCCAGGTGGCAATGGCCTTAGGAGACCTCTGCCAATACATGTGGTTTAGTTAGTAACAGGACAGGGGGAAATCTAATGAAGCGATTCTGTTTCTGGTTGGTACCTGTTTCTGTTAGAATCTGAAATTCCTTAAAACGTCACCTCGTCTAGAAACCTGTAGAACCTCACTGCAACTTGGCAGACCAGACTTTGCAGAACTTAACTGCGTTACCGTTAGGATCACCTTGAACTTAAAGCCTACAGCTGCCCTGCCTCTTTGTTAACGAGGCGATATTATGCTTAAAAGGTTTTTATTGCTCGTTTTTAAGATCAGAACTTCTTTTTCCGCAGGGTCAGCGGCCGTGCCTGAGCTCCAAGGATGCAAAGCTGGTGCAGATGTTTGTTTTCTTTGAGTCCTGACTCAATAACAAGAGATATCTCCTGCTTATCCTTTTAGTGGGGGAAATAAACAAATCATTACTGTTGTCACTTGGTTGCGTCTATTGTGGAGGTTGGGATCTGTTAGAAACAGCCTGTTTTCGACAATCAATCAGCACAAACATGCGGGTAGACATACAAATATGACTGGCCTAAGGTGAGAAAGAATGTAAGATGTACCCACACGGCTACAGACTTTTAAATATAAAGCAAACTTTTATTTACATGATTTGAAAAGACCTGTGGTTAAAGAAAATATATATCTTTTATATGATGTTTCCTTACACAGCAATTGACTATCAAAGCCATTGCTGAAATTCAACATACCTACATTATCTTGCACAACATTAAAGTCTGTCACTATTACAAATGAAGGTGTATAAACCCCTTTTGGCACTTTGACCAGCAAAGTACTGGAACAATATCGACATGATAGGAGTGTAAGAACATTCTCCCGTGATATAGCCCAGGCTGAGATGATTATAGGGCCCCGGCGGCTTTTAGCTCATCGTTTGTCCATTTATCGGCTTCTCGTTTAATCCTCCGGCTTCGTTTGAGCGGGATTTTTCTTTTTGTCACGACGCCGTAGTCCCACACAAACGAGCCGTGTTCACGACCTCTTTTAGCTCGTTCTCTGGTTTCCCGGCCACCATGAAGGGCCACGTCTGGAACAGAAAGGAAAGAAATGTTTGGTGGCATTTGCTCATTAAAACAAGAAATTAGAGATTCCTTAGCTGGTGCCGTATCGTTTCTTTTTGTTTTACATCACCCTTGATCTAGAGAGTGCTGGCGGTGTACATAAAATGAAGCAACAAACGACGTAGCTTGCAACTAGAGATGAAATACCTCCACCTAAATCTAAACCCAAAGTGTCCAAAGTTTATATATTATTCTCAGAACATCGATGTGGAATCTTTACAAATGGAAGCCAGTTTTATTTAGTGTGAGCATTCGAAGAAAAAATGAAGTAACGGGAACGAAACAAGAAGAGAACGTGAGTTGTGATTATTGTCGCATTACATGATAAACGAAGACAGCAATAATACAAGTGCTGGACAAACGGGCATCCCAAACACTCCCATAGTTTAGGACAACGGAACTTTGCAGCTTCAAATTTGGTTGCTTTCATGACAACTTCTATTTAGTTTAAATTGCTACAAATTTAAATTGATTTCTCGAGAGTAATACATTACAAATAATTTAGTAGACAACAAATTCACTCCAGGTATCAAAACAGTTGGGGTTTAGATTGAGTGGTACTGACGGGTTGCTGTACTCGCGCAATTCAAAATTCGAAAGAACCGGTTTAATTGATATAGTTCATTATTGAAACTAGTCTGATCTTGGATTTTGAGAATAGGAGGCAGGGTGTAATCGCAGTTTCAATCCTCCGTCGTGTTCTTAAGTACTGAGTAAGTGAAACAAATGATTGATCCACAAAATTCACTAAGATATTACAGGTGAAATATTCGTTTAAATGTATCGATTTAAACGCTACAAAGGAATAACTGCTATTTTAGAATAAAATTATGTTGATTACGAACCATTACAGTTGTAGTGCTTAAAATTGAAAGTAAATTACCTAAGAGATCAGCAATAAAAAAAATTGCTACTTTGTTCATATTTTCCTTAAATGGACAGGGACAAGATTTGGTGGGAAAACACTATTTTCGTACGTTTTACTGACTTCCTCGGTGTTATGAACTTCTCACCCTCCTTTGTTTCAATTAACGAGATTATGCTCAACTGATTTTTCATGAGATTTGAGTTTGAAAGATGGCTTGAAATTTGCTATTTCAACGAGAAACTGCAAATCCGCATTTTCCATTAAGCACGGGCGAAACTGTTAAATTCATCACCTTTCCCACTTTCTAGAACAACCTCCGAAGAAATCAATTTGTTCTCCATCACAATGAGCTAATCTGATTTCCCAAAATGATTCCAGTGGGGAAGATAATAATCACTGCTAAATATCAAACAGATATTGTAAATGCCCCACTACTTCGCCACATCTGCGCACAATGCATTTCACCAATTTCCTCTTGGTTTTGTTTCAATTCAGCAGTAAACCTGCAGAGGTTAGTTCCACTGTGCGGAGGGGACAGAAAACACGAAATAAGATTACCGTTTAAATAGGACGCGAGATAAGCAATTCAGCCCCATGCTAACGGGATATTAAAATATTTAAATTGTATTCCCACCCTTTAAAATGTTACATCAACTAGCTACATTAGTTATTGTTCAGTTGAAGTGTTGTGTAACTAGCTGTTGAAAATTTAATGCAGTTTTTTATTGGGTGAAATTTGTGTACCGTGTACATCTCTCCGGTTATATTGTGAATCAGACTGACTCACCATATATTTTATGTCAAAATTGTTTGCACTTATTTGGAATTTACGTACAGTATTTCTCCAGTAAATCTACACAGGATTAGATTAATTTTCTATCGCTGTTTTTCAATTTAACCCAAGTTTACACGCGTTTTCACCTTGGGAGCACAGTTTATGTTTCATGTGGGTGTTTAAAGGTTCATTGGCTAAATTACCACGATCATCCTCTGCAATTTGCTAATCAGCTTCTCTTCTACCTCTACGGAGCACACTAAAGCTCTCACTTCCGGCAGTTGTGCTCAGATCAATTCTAGTTTCTGACCACAAAGAACTGCAATAATCTCCGTGCTTTTAAATGGAAACGAGCTTTTCGGGTCGGAGAAGCAGCAAGTGTTCGCTGTCTCCGAGATGTCGAGGAGAAGCCCTGGTCTGTTTATCAGTTTGCTGTCTGGCCGCTTTCATTAACACAAAACTGCCGAGTAGTCTGAATATACAACTGATCTGTGAATATCCCACTCTGTACAATGATGCAGATGGATTCGCATCGTCTCTCTTTCTCATACGGACGCACGCAAATATAATCACGGAGACCCGCATCCACATAATCACACAGATGCACACACGAATAGATGCAAACTTCTTCATTTACCCGCATGCATATATTTTTACTTATATGGGTCAATGTAGACTCACATAGGAATGCACAGAAACAACCAGATTATGTACTCCCGAATATACATATATATATATTTATAAGCACACACACACTAGAACTACATCACCCGGGCGCGCACACACACACACACACACACACAGACACACACGAGCAAACCTCTTTTTTTCTAGAAGGTGGGGTCCTACCAGGTTTACTGGGTGAATGTAGCCATTCTCATACTTGTCGTTGGCTAATATCTGTCTCAGGTGGGCGATGTAGCTGGATGCCAGCCGGAGGGTGTCGAGTTTGGAGAGTTTAGTGTCTGGTGGCACCCAGGGTAAGGTGGTTTTGAGCCTGGAGAAGGCTTTACTGAGCACCCTCATCCTGGCCCTCTCCCTGGCATTTGCAGCATTACGCTGGATCTGTTTCCCTTCCTGGGTCACCCCATTCAGAGAGGATTTCTTGGAGGCCGTCTTGCGGCCCTTTCCCGAAGCACCCCTGCCTTTCTTTGGGGACTCGTGCTCATAGTTGGAGCTGTCTTCGTTGCTGTCGTTGGAGGTGCAGAAATCCTTGTTCGATTTCCTCTTGAGCCCGTCGCATTCGCCCTCTGCTCCCAGCACTTCCATTTCCTGAAGGTCTTCTGCATCGCTAACGGACCCAGTGGACATGGTAGCGCCAGGATCTCCTGCAAAGCTGGCGTTTAGAGATAGAAAAGAGACCGAGAGGATTAGCAGCGTGCAGCTTTTCAGTTGCAGTGGATTCCCCACGACTCTGTTTGATTGAAGACCCCGCGAACTGGATGCGACACCCGGAATTTATCTCGGCTCGCTTGGAGGCGGGATCTCGCAGCTTGAAAGGAGGGACAAGTCGATGTTGACAAGCGCTCGACCCGCGCCAAGTCCAGGAAGAAAGATTAAAGAAATTTAGCTCTCTCTCTGGCTAGCCTGGAGCACCAACCCTCAACCACGTTTATATATCGTGACATTCACATGCCCTGAGTTATTCTGTCAAGTTCAAAAGAAAATTATATTGAAATGTATGGAAAAGAAGTAATAGTTTAGTTCCTGTATTTGACTGCACCGAAATATCGCATATTTTATGTTCTCGTTTCCTGCAAACTTTCTTTTAAAGTTCTGTTGAATTGATGCTGAAGTAATTCGGCTGTCCAGGGAGATGCTCGAGCTGTTATGTAGGTGACATGCTGCGGTGAGAGTGCCATTTCCAACCCCTTCCAAGTGATAGAAAAGACAGGGCTGTGAGCCGGGTCTCGGTGACCGGGGGCCCGAGCCGAGTCGGCTCTACTGCATCCACATGTATTCATTCACCTTGTTTACTCGACAGCAAGCATTTTATTTTTCAAGAAAGCAAGGCCCTGACAGATCGAGATAGGAGTGCGTTTTCAAAACAACCGTCAGTTTCTATAAAGTAAACCCAGCAGTTTTATTTGACTAAACCAGAGATGACCTGGTCATTTATCTCGGTGCTGCTTGTGGAATCTCACTGTGCACCGCATTTCCTTTCGGCGCGCAATTGGAAAGGACCTTACTGCTCTGGGATGGCATGAGAGCGCAGCTGGCTCTATATGAGTGCAAATCCATTTGGAGTTATGGCAGGTGGGATCCGACATGCTTTTAGAAAAAAAATGTTCAATTAAGGATGATGTTTCAAAACTGCGCCGCTTTGGGTAAAGTTCGCGGACAGGCCTGGGATAACATGATGTGCCCATGGTATATTGAGCCGGAACAAAAACAAAGTTGCTAGAAAAGCTCAGCAGGTCTGGCAGCATCTGTGAAGAAAATAAAGAGTTAACGTTTCAGGTCCGGTGACCCTTCCTCAGAACCTGTATTGAGGAGCGTTGTCTTTATGTATTTGTTATTTGATCGTCCAGGGTCTTCCAGGACAAGAGCCAGAACAAATTCAGGAGTGTGTTTGTGTTTGTGTGTATGTGTCTGTGTGTGCTTGTACACACAGTGCGGCCTCATAACACTGTTTCATGTGCTAAAAATGCAACAGGATGACCGATCAAGAATGCTCAACAGATCTTTACAGGAAACCCTCTGATGTAGCCAGCTTCACAAAACAACAACAAGACAATGCATTCGAGTGAATTGGTCCGAAGATGCCTTTTTGCTTTCTCGCTATACTTAAACTTTAGCTGCGAGATCGCTTTTTAATTTCCGAGGAAAACCTAACTGGCTGCTGAACTGTTACAGAGAGAAGCATGGCAGGGATTAATCCACCTTGTGCCGTGTCTTCGCATCAATGTCTCTGCTGGCTGACAAGAATACATCTCTAGAAAGCTGGGAACACGCCGCAAGCTGCGGGAAACACAGGCTTCACATTTCACCGCTAATTGTTTCCTGATTTCCACATATTTCCCTTCCTGCCTGGCATTGTCGATTGAATTTGGACTGTCCTCACACACCTTGCTGCTGCCTGGGTTGCTCCCTGTGACACGCTGCAGCTGAGCGCTGTGGGAATATATCCGCAAACTCAGTGTTTTATGGAATGTAAAACGACGGGGCAGTAAATTAAGGACGTGGAAAGGCAGCGGTGCGAGATTTATGAAGCCTGGTTTTCTCTGTTCTTGGACTTGTTTGTGCAGGTGGAGATGGAGATGACTGCCCGCGGACAAGATTTATGGTAGAAGTGATTGATTCTGTAAACGAAAAGAAGTTCCCTGGCTGTGGAGATTAATAGCTCATCATCAGATTCGCTCTCGGCCCGGCGCTCCGAACCTGGAAGGATGGAAGTGACATGGGGCTGTTTTTATTCCTGAACTGGGATTTTCACTTTTCCCGATCTGATCAAGTCTGTTCAATCCCTGTTGTTTCAAATTCAGCCCACTGTGAAATGGAAGTCAATGCTTTAGGAAGGGCTCATTTAACGGGTAGGGGCAGCCAATGTTGCCCACTGGATAACTATTTAACCTGAAAAAGACGGCCCGTTTATGTGGTAACAATGAAACCCAAGAACTATCAGGCAAGGAGAAGTGTTTTAATCGAAGGTAGAGATGCACCTACACCACAAATGTAACCAATGTGTTTATATATTTAATAAGCTATATATCTATATGAAATAATGACATTTAAAATCTACTCCAGGCGATTATCCGATGTTCCTTGGTAATAACTCTAGGCAATGAGCGCGGTGGGAAATCACTAAACTGGGCCAGTTTGTAAATTTCCAAGTCAGTTCTTCGGAATCCCGTGGCCTGAAAGTGACAAATGATTCGCCGTTATTTGAGAATCATGCAAAGTTGAACAGCTCCGGCTTGTTTTGTTCGTTTTTGTTTAGGTTTTGAGGCCTGAAGTATTTCTGTTGGACGAATCGGCTGCTGGTTTTAGGAGTTTGGAGAAGCGAATTGGTGAAATCTGACCAACTTTAAGTTGTGCACAGAGACCTTACTCCATTTTAGGAGACTGAGAGCGATTGACACTGCTCACGTTTCGTTCGCAACTGTCAGTGATTTCCTTTAAAAAAAAATGCAATTAATATCGTATAATTTGTCCCTGATAAATCTGTATTCCACTTCCTTTCTTAATGAACACCAGCCTAAATGTTCACTGATGTTATATCTTATGATTTTTAGCGGTGTCACTAGCAAAGTGGTATGAGGTGGTTTCTAATTCCCTGTTCAGTCCGCCATTTTTGTGTTCTGCACCATATTTCTTCATCTTGTCATAGTGCAAACCCATCTTTGATTATTTTCTTGTTTCTGTGATGCATTTATGGAAAACTTTCCACCGCCGTCAAATTTTGCCATTTGGAAGAGAACAGGTCATGTTACACTCCAATTGGCCTTAGCTTGAACCTCCGATTGTACACAGTAACAGCAATTTGTATTGGTGCTAATATCTGGAATTGCTCACTGCATGATGAACATATCACATCATCTTACTTTTGTGATTTTGAATTGTAATCTAACCCTGAGATGCACAGCACTCGACAAATTCTGCCTCCCATGGTTTGGCATCAAATGAACTGTTAGTGCTTCATCCAAGGTATCCTAATTCAATTTCTACCTCTACTGACCCAACCACTGGGGCTTATGAACAGTAGACCCTGAAAACACACTAATTTCAAGTCTCACAGTTGAAATAAAACTCTTCATATTTCAGAACCTGGTCCCTCTCCTTCAATTCTATCATTCAATCCATTATGCCACTCCCTATAATTTCAATAGCATGACCAGAGTACAAATTGTTAGTTGTTCATCTTCAAATGCTTAACCATTAGATCACATGAATGGCCCAAAGTCCTGATGTGGTCCTCTTTTATTTTGAGTTTGGTGCTAGTTTCTGTCATGTGTCTCCTGCCAGCTTTTGATCATCTGACCAGACTCCTCCTCAGTCCCATTCTTTGTATTTGAGTGTTCCTGTGAAATGCCTTTGGATGTTTTGTAACACTAAAGGTGTTAGATAAATTTTAAAAATGTAATTGTGAGAACAATTGATTTTGGGGTGCATGCGTTGAGTTTTTCTTTATTCATTCACAGGATGAGGATGTCACTGACCAGGCAGCAATTATTGACTGTCCCTAATTGCCCAGAGGGCAGTTTAGAGTCAACCACATTGCTGTGGGTCTGGAGTCACATGTAGGCCAGACCTGGTAAGAATGCAGTTTCCTTCCCTAAAGGACATTAGTAAACCAGATGGGTTTTTCCAACAATCGACAATGGGTTCATGGTCATCATTAGATTCTTAATTCTAGATACTTTCATTGAATTCAAATTCCACCAGCTGCAGTGGCAGGATTCAAACATTACCAGAACATTACCTGGGTCTCGGGATTAACAGCCCAGCGATAATACCACTAGGCCATTGCCTCCCCACCAAATGTTCAAGGCTGGAATAAATATAGCCCATTTAGAACAAATAGATTACAGTTTACAGAAGTTCTTTCCAAGCAACAGATTCTTAATAGATATCAATCTCAGAAAGTTGGGAGTTGTTATTGACCTTTTGTTAGCAGTCAATGAAGAGTCTTACATGTAACAATCCTAACTCCTACTCTGATCATTCCTATCTAATTCCTGCAAGAGGCCCATAAAGCAGGCACTAAGATCTTCCCTTACATACAAAATAAACCTCAGGCCCAATCTACATAAATACTGAAAAATTGCCTGATCTAAAATTGGCTGGGATGCCTCTTTGCTGCCAGTAGAACACAGAATACTAGTCTCTGAAATTTGCTTTGCTATACCTGTTTTATATTCATAAAATGGGTGCAGCAAGGTCACATTTTTACCCCAGATTCTATGTAAATCCTGATCCATAATTTTCTGGAATTACAATATCTGTTCTTTGATGCCCCTGGCTAGGAATGCCGAGCATTTGCTCAAAGTCATCAGAAAGCCACACCTTGAATAGTGCTACTTAAGAAAAAATACAACTGTCATTTATTAACTTCATTTTCCGTTATGATTTCTGAGACTGATATGTGTCAATAATCTATTGCTTGGAAAGAACTTCTGTAAACGTAATCTATTTGATCTAAATAGGCTATATTTATTCCAACGTTGAACATTTGGTTTCAAGGAAGGATCTATTCTTTGAAAGATGTAAACTTCAAGCAGTGCTTTGCTGAAACCTAAATTTAAATGTTGCAAGTTAGCATATAAGTAGAAGAGATGGGATTCCTTCCCTATATTAACATACCATTTAACACTTGGCACTAGTAATTAACTCCAGTAATAGCTGGGAGTAACTTTAGTTTAATGCTGGGCATGGACGTGAAGGCAGGATGGACTCTAAGTCTACATCTTATGTTAAGATCAGTATAAGATCAGGTATAAATTGGATCCACCTGTACCTCAAAGAAGAGAAAAAATGGTTTTCGGGAGTCTAAACCTCCCTTTCCAGGCACAGGATTGATGACATTTTCTGAACAAATTATGAATCAGAAATTTAGGAGACATCTTTGTGGTAATATGCTATAGTGCTATAATCATTGAAAATTATTATTATATTATTATATTGATAGCTAACTGATTACTTTAACATCTCCTTTGATCCCTTTTCTGTAGCTGATAAATCATTGTCACTGTATATGAGTAATGGAATAGCATTGACAAATTTGACAACCTTGAATGCCCCTCAATCACAACTAAAGATGAGAGTTGGGACTCCAGGAACAATGTGAAGGAAAGAAGAGTTGTGACAACATTTAGGCATACATATCTAAAATCATTTCCTGGGTAGTGTTATAGGCATGTTATAATTCTGCTATGATCTATATTTTTTTACAAAATTACTGATCTCAAAAATCAGTAATTGGATATATGTTGGCGTACTCAACAGGTATGACCCCATAAACATAGTGGCTACAAGAGAAGGTCAGAGGCTAGGAATACTGCAGCGAGTAACTCACTTCCTAACTCGCCGAAGCTTGTCTACCATCTACAAGGCACAAGTCAGGAGTGCGATGGAATACTCCCCGCTTGACTGGAGGGGTGCAGCTCCAACAACACTCAACAAGCTTGACACCATCCAGGACAAAGCAGCACACTGGATTGGCACCAAATCCATAACCATCCATTTCCTCCACCACTGATGCTCAGTAGCCGCATTGTGTACAACCTACAAGATGTACTTCAGAAATTCAACAAAGATCCTCAGACAGCACTTTCCAAACCCATGACCACTTCCATCTAGAAGGACAGGGGCAGCAGATACATGAGAACACGACCATCTTCAAGTTCACCGCCAAGCCACTCACCATCCTGACTTGGAAATATATCACTGTTCCTTCACTGTTGCTGGGTTAAAATCCTGGAATTCCTTCCCTAATGGCATTGTGGGTCAACCCACAGCAGGTGGACTGCAGCGGTTCAAGAAGGCAACTCACCACCACCTTTTCATGGCTGACAAGGAATAGGCAATAAAAACTGGCCAGTCAATGACGTCCACATCCCACAAATGAATAGAAAAAGGACACAAATACAACCAGTTGCAAATCCCACTGCTGATGTTGAAAGGTGTTCCACAGTCATTGAGAATTTTCTTAATTTGCTTTGCTCTCATACTTTGCTTTGCACCCAGCAAGGGGATCTCCAGTGTCAAAGAGGCTGGAAAATCCATTACAGAAGTGTTCAGTTACAGAGTGGAGTGCTCGGTCCCATCACAACGAAGCATTTATTTCCTTTTTGTTCATTCTTGTACACAGGACATTTTTAAAATTTAATAAAAACTGTCTCCTTTTTTTAATGGTCCAGGTTACACTTTTGACCCAAACCCACAGGTGATAGCACAGTTAGTTTTGGCAAAATACATGCAAAATACCACAGAAAGTATGTCTAATACAGGGAGTCTCCAATTTGGGCCCATCCACTGATAACCAATAGTGGGTCCGAATTCTGATCCCAATAGGCTACCCCCTGCAGATTGAATGTCAGAGCTTGACTTAGTATATGCAAGAACCAGCCCAGTTTCTGGATTTAGTGGCAGTCTTTCGTCTATTAGGATGAGCTTTGCACTGGGTTGGTCAATTATAATAAGTATTGCTTGGCGTCACTCAGTAGCCCAGTTCTAGTATGGCAGACTCTGCTGCATCTTCTGCAGATGAAGACAGTGACCTGTGAAGGTGTACCATTTGCTGGTCTTTGCGTCCCCTAACTCTATTCTTGGACAGCTGATCTTGTCATTTCTGCTTGCCCCTTCAAATGCCTTTCCAAAGGTCACAGACAACAATTGTTAATGACAATGTCTGCTATCTTCATATCTCTCTTGCAGGTGTTCTTGTCATGGAGCTATGGACATCCAGGATGACACCTAGCTCACTACTCACAACATGTTTAGGTTTCCAGCAATCATCCAACATGATTAAGGCAGTGCAGACATTACTCATTTAACTATGAGTCTTTGTTAGGAAGCTGTGTACAGCAAACAGAGAGGGACAGTAGCATCAACTGTACAAATCTGCAAATTCTACTACTTAGAAGGACAAGAGCGGCGATATGTAGGAGCAGCACTACCTGTAAACGACATGCCATCCTGGCTTCAAACTATATCAACATTACTTTAGCATTGTTCGGATAAAATCCTGGAACCCTCTTCCTAAAAGCACTATATGTATTATACCTACCCTCTAAAGATTGCAGTGACAAGCTCAGCCTAGTTTACAATGTTCATTGCCCCTTGGGAAAAAAAAATTGCCACAACTTTGTTAATTAATTACCAATTGCTTAATGACTGTTAAGGAAAATTTCACTTCATGCACTATGGAGTGACCTTTAGCAATGGAATTCAGGCAGATTGTTAACACTGATTTCAGGCAACTTGGAGCTGCATCTAATTGTTTTCTACCTGGCCTTGAAGTGACTAATGCTGCCTAAAATGGAAATTGTTTTGTTTCCCAGTTCTACTATCCATCATCTTGAAAAGCAAAAATTTAAAGAGAAGTGCATTCCCCCACATAACTCAAGAGTTTTTGATCTCACTCCACTCAAAATGACATTTGATCTTTGCACATTTCAAAACTTGCCAAGTCAATTAGAAATGAGATACAGTAATAATTTGAACTTTCACTGAATATTTCATTTGTTTCAAGTTTCTTTTTGTGACATTATATCATTATTTTAATGTTAGAAGGGATTGTTATGGATATGAGTATGCTTTAATTGAGTATTAGAGACAGATTTATTGATGACAAGTGAATAAACAGAGCTTATGCTATAATTCTTTGCAGAACGGAACTGCTACAGCATTAATCTTCAACTTGTCCTATATTAACATGTTTAGCAATTCTGGGACAAAAACATCCAGATTTCTGGGTTTACATTTAACACTGGCTGCCTTAAAGCTGTGCACTTTGACTTAAGCGCACCTGCCACATAACTAGCTCCTCAGACACCAGAATTTGTATCTAGACCAACTTAAGTAAGGCTGCCAAATTCTTTTTCTGCTCTACAGTTAATTACCTGTTTCTTCTTGATGATAAACCATTTCCACTTTACCTTTTGCTCCCACATCCTCACTTTCAACAATGTGAGAGATCGATAGATGCTTTCTTCCTTTCAAAAATTGAATCTGTTCACTCTGGTGGATCCTCCCGTGAATCAGCCACCTTAGCTCCTACACTGATCTTCCGATAGAATATGAGGAATAGAACCATTAGTGTGTTATTCTACCCTTTGAACCTGTTCTGTTATTCAATACAGCAAGGCTAAACTTCTACATCAACTCCATTTTCTTGATTTCTCTACAAATTTATTGATTCTTTTGTGCCAAAAAATGTTTGAATATACTGTTCCTCCTGCCAATTCCCATTCATTCTGCAAACCCTGACCTTAACCTTCTTTGTACAGCTTTTTTCCCCTTTTCTCCCCTATACTCACCAAACACACCTACTACTCCAGATTATCATCCCTCCTGCTCCTTCAATTTGCTTTAAACCTAAGTAAACACACAACTAACTTTTCTTAACCTATTGTTTGTTAATGTGAACAGCTTTAGTCCTACTTATCCCAATTCTGTCAGCAAAATGTCTTCTGTATTGTCTCCTCCTGACTTGAATGAGGTTTCTTCCTTCTCTTAATAAAAACCAAAAGAACTGTGGATGCAGTAAATCAGAAAAAAACAACAGAAATTGCTGGAAAAGCTCAGCAGGTCCAGCAGCATCTGTTTCAGTTCTGAGGAAGGGACACTTGACCCAAAACGTTAACCCTGCTTTCTCTCCACAGATGCTACCAGAGCCACTGCGCTTTTCCAGCAATTTCTGGTTTTGTTTCATTCTCCTCTTAATTGTCTAGAAATTGCACCTCAGCTGTAATATTCATAGATATGGAGATGGCTCTATGATATATATTTAACCCCATAATCACTGGGATTCAGATAGTTACTCCTTATTTGATGTCCATTTGTGAGTGTGTAAGGAAATTATTCCACTAACATCATTAAGACTGAAGCTTGGCATTCATTGTTGCTCTATAACTTTATCCCACAGTTTCCACTTTCTCCCAGGATGGAACATGACAGTGGGTAACTTCCACATCTTGACTTGATTTGACTTGAAAATTCCATATCATAGACAGTTCCACTTCATTGCTCACCTATGCCATTATTTCACTATCACTGCAATGGGAACATTCATCCACCCCTTTCTCACCACTTTGGCAGCCTCCTGAACTGCAGCACATCCAAAATCCTGCGGCTTACACCCTAGTATCAGACATATTTCTGATGAAACCACCCCAGAAGTCCTGAACCCTTTTCTATCTCTTACTGTTCAACAAACATAAACACATTGGCAGCATGATGGCTCAGTGGTTAGCACTGCTGTTTCATAGTGCAAGGGACCAGGGTTTGATTCCACCATTGGGTGACTGTATGGAGTTTGCACATTCTCCCTGTGTCTGCGTGGGTTTCCTCTGGGTGGTCCTGTTTCCTCCCACAGTCCAAAGATGTGCAGGCTAGTTGGATTGGCCATGTTAAATTGCCCGTAGTGTTCAGGGATGTGTAGGTTAGGTGGGTTATAGGGAGATGGGTTTGGCTGGGATGCTCTGAGGGTCGGTGTGGACTTGTTGGGCTGTAGGGCCTGTTTCCCACTGTAGGGATTCTATGAAATTTGACATTTTCATAGTTCATTGACAATAGCTTACTGATCCAAAAGTAACAAATGCATTTAATTTACATGACATGTTATTCGATTGTAATCCTACACAATTCAGTAATTGTAAATCTGTCAAAAAGCATATTTCTTGTGTGGAAAATAAAACAATGTAAAAGAGGAAATGCAAATCATTGTTCAATGCTATTGAGGTTCACATGAACAACCAAGGCACATAAGGAATTGGTGAACAAGACCCTCAAGGCAGCTCATACATCATTGGTCCCTGGTGAATGATTTTCTATATACCACTGTTCTCGGTGTCTATTTTGCATGAAATGCCATAAATCTAACTATCTTTAGACACCTTGGAAATTCCAGATATCTTTCCAGCTCTACAGGGGTTATATTCTGCATCCAGATGAGAGCTCCAACGGAGCACAGAAATATTCTTTAAAGATGAAAGAAAGCATGGCAACTATATCTACCACAGCAGCCATCTTGGAGAGAAAACAGGAGCATAAAAGTATATGGTATAATCTTCCCGGGCACTGAATGATATGGGCTTTGGAGAGAAATTGTGTGAAAGCAGTAGTGAGGAGCTTCTCAACATCAAAAGCGAAACATCTCATTTTCCAACCAAGTGTTGAACACCAACGTGAATTTCTTGCTAGTGAGTGGTGAGAGGCCTATCTGCGTAAATTAACACCTTATTATTAACTAATCTTGCCTCATTTTATGGAGTGTCCCATTCTCCCATCTGCCAGATTGAAATTGGACGGTGACAATTCCAGCCATGAAATCTAAGAAGACACTCCACCTCACCACTTTCTCCCAAGCCCTTCACCTTGGACATCAATCACCAACATCTCCGAGCATGCTCTGTGTCTAGTGACCACACACACCCCAAATCTACAGATCCTATTATTGGACATGTACCAACCTCTCCATGCCCTCATTACACATCTTTGACGATAGTAAGATGGTTCTGCACTTCTGTGTTGCACGTCAGCACACTGGCACCTTTCATTACATTGCTGCTGCAAGGACATAATGCTCACAAGGACTGGAACCCATTTCATGGGTTGGACCAGGCTGCATCTCGGAGTCTCACTTGCTCTCTTAGGGCTGACTCACTGTACATCTACTTGGATGCTCACAGCATCGCTGGAGTGCCGTGTCTTTTGCACTTATACCCCTCAGCTGCACCTTAAATGATCACAGTATTTCTGTCTTGCCTTAACAGACACAAATCTAGACAGGTTGTCAGGGTTGTCAATAGTTAACAGTCAAGGGTGTGGACATGTTGCTAGAAAGTAACATGCCATCTTCATCTTCCACCTGCACCATGTGCCAGCCATGTACATGGCAAATACACTGCATGTGCATCAATTATCAACCAACAAGCTATGTCTCAAAGTCTAAGGTTACGGCTCACATTACTAAGGACCTTTTCTCTCGCTAATATCCCTCACACACGTTCATTGGAAGTGTGACCAACGTATCCAATCATAGCAATCATTGTGGCTGTCTCAGAAAGATGGAGGAGGAACAGATTCACCAGAAAGCCCAAGGCCAACAGTAACCTCCAGCAGCTGCTGAACAGCCTCCACATGAGGTGATTGCAACCAGAGTTTCCCTCAAGATGCGCAGGAGGTACAGGAGCACCAGATTCTATCATTCTGAATGCTATTTCCTCCAGACAAGTCAGGCACAGTGTTGTTGCAGGCTGATATTGTCCTGGGACACTGTCACAGATCTATACCAACTGTTGGAGTGAGATCTGCAATGTGAAGGAGTGGCGGACCATCTATCCTGCTAGTTGTCAAGGTAACAGCTACACTAAACTTCTACACAATGGCTGCCTCTAAGGATCCACTGGGGACCTGTGTGCATTCTCTGCATCCTCAACAAACAAAGCTCTTTGGGCTGTTACATAGGCAACATATGCTACTAAAACACAAGTTCAGATAAATGCACAAATAAACCTGATCCATCTTAGTTCAAATATATATGGGGCAACATGAACATAAAACTTGTATTTGGCAAAACTGTGACATTGGGTAAAATGCTGGTTTCTAACTAATTTTATTCTTCCACTAAGTCAATAGCATGAACAAGGCGGATGGCAGCTCAGAAGAATGGACTGAATGTAAAAAGATCAATAGGGAGGGAAAATAGAGAAGAAGAACTAGAAATGTCAAAACATGTGTTATGAGCTTGAATAGTTATATTGCAAAGAACAAGGTGAGAGTTGGTCCTATTGGAAGCAAGTCTGGGCAATTAATAAGCGAAAATAAGGAGATATCAGATGAATTGAACAGGTATTTTGCATTAGCTTTCACTGTAGAGGATACAAAAATAATATCCCAGAAAGAGCTATAAATCAGGAAATGGAAGGGAGGGAGGAATCAAACGAAATTAGAACTACCAGGGAAGTGGCAGGAGATACAGGCTGACAAGTTTTAGGGTCATCATGGACTTCATCCCAGGCTCCCCAAAGAAATGACCAGTGAGATAATTGATGTGTTGGTTTTAATTTTCCAAAATTCATTGGAATTTGGGAAATAGCAACTAACTCCTTTATTCAAAAGGGGAGGGAAACAGAAAGCATGACACTCCAGGCCAATTACCTTACCATCAGTCATGAGGAAGATGTTAGACCGTGTGAAGATATAGAATGCAAGCAGAAGTAGACCACTAAGCTTCTTGAACTTGCTCTGCCATTCGATAAGATCATGGCTGATCTGCTGGAATTCTGAATTCCAGATTTCCCCTTTTACCCACAGTAAGGTTTGATCCTGCTGTCTAACAAGAATATATTCTCCAGCCTTATAAAAAAGGATCCTGCCTCCACCAGCTTCTGAGGCAAAGAGTTCAAAATTCACATGATCCTCTGAGAGAAAAAAAATTCCTCATCTCTGCCTTGGCAGCTTGACTAATTTTAAAACAGTTCTAGCTTCCTAGTTCTAGGTGGACCCTCAAGAGGAAACATCCTTTGCCTGCCATCTTACCAGGACCATTCAGAATCATATGCACTTGACTTAGTCACCTATCACTCTTCTAAACTCCAGTGGTAACAAACCTAGTCTGTCCATCCTATCCTCATAATACAACTCATTCAATTCCAGGTATAAACTTATTAAACCTCCTCTGTACCACCACCACTTACAGAATCACAGAATTGTTACAGCACAGGAGGGCATTCAGCCCATAATGCATGCAATGGTTCTTTTACCTATTATAAATTTCCTACCTTTTCTCCACACCCCTGAACATCATTTCCATCAAAACAACCCATCCAATGCTTTCTCAAGTGCCTCAACTGAATCTGCCTCTACAATGTTTCCAGGCAGTGCATTCCATACCCTAACTACTCACTGTGTTCAAAAGTTTTTTGTCACATCACTTTTGCGTCATTAGCACATCACTTTAAACCTATGCTTTCTCATTCTATTTCTCTTTTATAAGCTGAATCAGCTTCTTCCCATCTATTCTGTTCAGCCTGTTCATGATTTTGAAAACCTCTATAAAAGAAAAACCTCCTCTCAGACTCCTTCCTACAAGGGGAATATTCCTAATTTCAATCTGCCCTTATATCCTTCCTTAAACAAGGTGATCAATGCTGCACACAGTATTCAAGATATGGGCTTGCCAATGTCTTGCATAAATGAAGCATAACATCCTTAGTGGAATTCAATTCATCTAGTAATAAAGTATAGCATCCCAAAAGATTTCTTCATGATGTGCTGTACATGTCAACTAACTTTTTATGATTTGTAATGCTTGCAATTCATGCACTATAGGATCTGGGAATAATATTAGATTTAAGCGTTCAAGTACAGTATGTCTACAGGTGCTCCTTTACTCACTCCTTCAAAGAACTCTAATAATAATAATTCCCTTCAATGAACCCATGCTGTTTTTCCCTGATTACTATGAGGCTTTTGAAGTATGCAACTATAATTTCTTTAATGATCAATTCTAATGACTTTCTCACAAGAAACATAAAAACTCCTATTAAATATATTGTAGCAGGGTACTTAGAAAAATCCAAGCATATTACTTAAATGGTGAGAGATTACAGAACCCTGAGATCCATAATGATCTGGGTGGAATACCTGCAATGGGTGATTGTCTTCTGATGAAATTTTGGTCAGGCATGGCTTAGAGAGTTTAGAAAGAGGAAAGATGATTGAAACATAAAATCCTGAGAGGTATTGGCAGAATGAATATGGAAAGGATATTTCCTTTTATAGGAGAATCCAGAAAAAGTGATCACAGTGTAAAAATAAGGGGTTGCCCATTTAAGACAAAACTAAAGAGAACTTTTTCTCAACACAAAGTGGTCAACAAAAGGTGGTGGAAGCAGAGTCCTTGAATATTTTTTAGGCAGATGTAGATAGATTGTTGGTAAGCAAGGGGTGAAGGATTATCAGGAATGGACAGGAATATGTATGAATCAGATCAGCCATGACCTTATTGGATGGTGCAGCAGGCTCGAGGAGTTGAGTGGCATAATTCTGTTCCTAATTTACATGTTTGCCTGTACCTCTGGAACAACGCATTGCAAATGTAAAGTTTGTGATTTGCCACATAATCCATAACCTTGTTAATGAAAGGGGCATTCAGCAAGTGGTTACTGAGAAAGGCCATATGGAAGGAATGACCTCTCCATCTGTTCCACATTTGATGGACTAAACAATTAATGTATTTTAACATTTATTACAACCATGTGAGGAGGGGAGCTGCTTAACCTGTTCAAATTCTCGGCCTGTCTGGTCAGGCCGATGCTTGAAGGTACAACACTTATGCCCATATGCCTCTGGCACTAATGGCTATGCACATAAATTGTCCCCTTTGTTGCCCATAGTCCGTGGTACTCTGCTCAGGTAAGAAGAAGATTTGTGAGATTTTTCCCTCTCAGCTTGTTCCGGAAAAGCAATGTCCGTTACTTTAACTGCTCTGTGAATTATGCAAAAGAAATAAAGGAGGCATCCACCTTTTCCACAGCAGATGTGGGGAATAAGTGAGCAAGTAAGTGAGCAGCATCAGCCCTTACATCTAAGTTAGGTGTGGTTCCTTCACCAGAGCTGCTTTCATTGTCTGTCCTTGGCATGAACTGTTTCAACTGGAAATCTCTTTCTCCTTGCCTTTCTTGTAATTATCTTATTTTCTTTTTCTCTCTCTTTCTTCTTTTCATTCGTGGAATCCTAATTCTAATCTCTGCTACTCCAATTTCAATTTATCTGCTTCATTATCCTTAGTTTCAAGCTCGGGGTAATTTGCCACATGTTTTGAAATTTCTGTTTTGTTGGCTTTTGGTCAGACGTCCACCTCTAAATGTTTAAGTGCCACTTTTGATTCTTCCAAAGATAAGCTTTAATTTTCATGAGTTATTTCTTAAGCTCTGTGAAAGCTTTGACATTAAATGTAGACATCTTAGTATCTTTAAGATTAAAGATTCAAGAAGACATTATTTGCAGTTTTGTTTTTGAGGGAAAAAAGGTATTTCCCACACTCCAATTCTATCATCCACCTATGAGCACATTGGGATTAAGCAACTAAATTTGTTATGATCAGGTGAGGAGAGTATCACATCTCCCTTCTTGTTTTAACCCTTCCCAGTTAGTCACGACAGATTTGTCTTAGTTTTCATTTTTAATAGCTACCACATGTAATTGATTTTAGTGAACCAGATCAATAATGATGGAGAAACAATTCCAAGGTTTTCTTCAGTGAAAGAGAGTGAAGTTTTATTACCCAGTACCCTGAAAATAAAAGTAAAATATGCCATCAAACTCATACACACACACATATATCGGTAATGAACTTAACAACGAAGGCAGCAAATGGAGCCTCTACAGGCAGGAAGGCAAAGGCAAATGTTGTTACTGATTGTAAAAGTTGCTTGGGTTGTAAGAATGCAAAGACCAGAGTCCAGTTGTTTAGCTGTTACCCTGATTATTTAGCAGTGGTGAAGTTTGCAACTCTTTAGTTCTGATTGAATGATAATATTTCCAGGCTGCTTTTGCACCAGTGCCGGTTTCTGCCATTGGTACTGAGACTGATAGACAATGAGAGAGAGAGAGAACATTAAGTGTCCTTTCTCTTGCCAGTCCATGTTGCTTTCTGTATTTTTGCTTTTTGGCAGTTCTTTGCAGATTCTGGTGTTTGTGTCATTAATTTATTTTAAGCTGGCTGGTTGTATGAAACTTTACATATCTCAATATGTGCAATTATCATGCAGTTGTCATTGCAAGTTTGAGTAAAATGAGAGATGCAATTTTCTTGACACCTCAGTGAGTTTCAGTGCTTCTTGCTTAAAATGATGATTCCAAGGGACTGCTAATTTCATATATTCCATATGGGTTGCCTGGGCCTGTCAGGTATTCTCAGCAACCATTTTAGGTCAGCAGTGTATGTTTTAAAACCATTTTTAGTTCATGAAAGATTCTAATATTAAAGTCAAATGTTGAAAGTTGAATATTGATCATCATTTTCACTACAATTATGACACAATATAATTGGATGGAACAAATGCACAACAAAAGTGCAGATTACTTTGCTGTTGATTAGTTAAGGAAGTAATGAAAAAAAAATGATTTGATTACTCATTCTTATTTTTTTTCAACAAACAATGTGACCTGTCATTATCCACTTTATCAATTGAGGGAACATTCCATAAATTCACTCCTGAAGGTAACCAAGTAAAAGTCTAAATTATCTATTTGAACTCAGGATCTACATCATTTATCTTCAGTTACATTCCACAGCATTACATTTCCATGATTCAAGCAGCTCTGGAAACATTGTGTTCCACAGAGTATTTGATCATTTCTAACTGTACATATCATAAAAACTTTTACTTCTGTCCCCAGCCAGATATTTATCCAGCTGTTTTTTTTCAGAGAAGTTAATCAACACAACATTAATCTCTTGATGGAGGTTTGTTCCATTTGCCCATCACTGTATGGTTAAAAACATTATTTTAATCTTATACTTCTAGAATTCTAAGTCCCAGAACTATACTTGTTGCTCTTGCCTTGATCTTCCCAAAGGCATAATTTTTCCTTTGAAAGACAGTGTGCTCAATATTGAACATAGCATTCCAAATATGACCACAACATTGCTTTACAACTTTAACTTATTGCAAATTATAACTCTTTGTTCTTGAAATATGTATTCTTACTGTGTTTATTATATATCTCACTCTGCGTATCTTCCTCTTGAGTTCATATTAGAATGACAGAAATATCACATAGGTCCTTCTCTCTGACTTTTCATACTTCTCAGTAGTGACAATAGAAAGGTGTGATTCCCAAAGTACAGTAGATATTTTAAACTTGTAATTGCAAACACGTTTTTTAAAAGAGGACTGATACAGACAAAAATGGCTGTGGATGGAAATTAAGTGGCTGCCTACAGAAAGATACCCACAGAATTTTACACACAGTCTGTGGAGGGATCTTCAAACAACAGCCCTTCAAAGGGGGACAAGGCAAATCAAAACAAGTTGGATTGTGATTTCTTGTGGTTACAAAGGTACCAATGGGCTGGCGGCCCTTGGTCAACAGCAAGCTCCCTCCTAACTCCTATGGATTATGTTCCAAATTGCAGACACATCTTGTGTTTATCCCTTTGAAGAATACACAGGACAGAAGTTAAAATGCAGTTTCAGCTCTAATGGAGTGGGCTAGTAGAACTGAATATTTAGTGAGTAATAGCCTGGGTTCAAGTGTTAGTGTGCTGTGAATGTTACAGTCAAAGAACAATCTCTTAACCTCCCTATATTGCAGGTAAAGAGGCTTTGGTCCTCTGAGTGCTAGATAGTGGCCAGAAGAAAAGAAATAAAACAACTAAAGGATTCTCTCACCCTGAATGCTGGAATTAAATAGCAACTGAAAAGAATCAAATTTATAGGATCTCGACACATTTGTAAAATTAAGGATCAAGAAGCTGATTATTCAACTACCAACTTTAATGTTGCTGATATCCTCCACTGCAACAGGCACAACAGGCAAGTATCCACTCTTCACGAAAAATTCACAGGCTGAGCAGTATAAATTTTTGTTTTGAAAACGGTTGCCTTTTTAGGTTCAATTCTTATTTCTAATCTTTTGATCAATACTAGATAGTGTTTCTGACCCAAACTGGAAGACCTGGGCCTATACCAATCCCAAAAGAGGACCATCATCAGATCAACAATTACTGACCACTGATACGAAAGGATGCATGAGCTCCTAAATATCGCACAATCAGGTTTCTTCCAACAGCGATGCCCAATGCCATGGAATGAGTTCAAATTGGATCACCTCGCAAGATCATCCACACCTCTTGAATCACAGCATTCTTTTTATTCATTCATGTTCACGAGCTTCACTAGCTGGGCCAACATTATTGGCCATTTCTAGTTGATATTGAGAAAGTGGTGGTGAGCTGCCTTCTTGAACCACTGCAGCCCACTTGGCATAAGTAGACCCACAATCTTGTTAGGTAGGGAGTTCCAGGAGTTTGTTCGATTGACAATGAAGGAACAGTGATATATTTCCAAGTCAAGATGGTGAGTGACTTGAAGAGGAACTTGTACATGGTGGTGTTCCCATGTATCTGCTGCCCTCACTTTTTGAGAAGGTAGTGGTCATGAGTTTGGAAGATGCTGTCTAAGCACATTGTTGAATATCTGCAGTGCATCTTGTAGACAGCACATACTGAGCATCAGTGCTGCAGGAACTAGATGTTTGTGGATGGGCTACCAATCAAATGCTGCTTTGTCCTGGATGGTGTTGTTGGAGTTGCACTCATCCAGACAAGCGAGGAGTATTCTATCACACTCCTGATTTGTGCCTTGTAGACAGTGGATAGGCTTTGATGAGTCAGGAGTTGAGTAACTTGCTGCAGGACTTTGAATCCCTGACCTGCATTTGTAGCCACAGTATTTATATGGCTAATTCAGTTCCGTTTCTGGTCATTGGTAACTCCAGGATGCTAATAGTGGGGTTTCACTGATAGTAATGCCATTGACTTTTAAAGGACAATGATTAGATTCTCTCTTATTGGAGATGGTCCTTATCTGGTAGAGTTAATTGATGTGAAGCTGGAAAAGCACAGCAGGTCAGACAGCATCTGAGGAGCCGGAAAGTCAACATTTCAGGCCGAAACCCTTCATCAGGTTTTTGACTTTTCTGCTCCACGGATGTGGTCTGGCTTGCTGTGCTTTTCCATCTTCACATCTATTGACTCTGTCTTCCAGCATCTGTAGTCCTTACTGTCTCCAAGTCATTATCTGGTACTTGTGTGATGTTAATGTTACTTGCCAATTTTTGGATCAAGCCTGGAGATTATGCGGGTTTTGCTGCATTTGAATATGGATTGCTTCAATATCTGAGGAGTCATGAATGGTGCTGAACATTGTGTAAACATTGGCAGATATCCCCACTCCAACCTGATTGTGGAGAGAAAACCATTGAGATGGTTTGACTGACACACTCTCCTGAGGAACTCGTACAAAACATCCTGGAGCTGAGATGACTGACCTACAACAACCAGAACCATCTTCCTATGTGCTATGTACGACTGTAACCAATGGAGAGTTTTCTCCCAAGTTCTCATTTTTACTAGAGCTCCTTGATGTCATGCTCAGTAATATGCAGTCTTTTTGTAGCATCATAGTCATCAGATCAGAGAAATGTGACTGGTTTGAAGATTGTTGGACTGAAATGAAGCCAATATCTGAAATGAAGAGGACAGGCCTCAGGAACTGTAAGCAAGTTCATAACAAGTAAAATCTTAATGCTCCCTGAGCTGCCAGACTCAGGTCTCAGTAGACTGCCTGCCACTGTCCCTGTCAATGCTCGTTGAAACTCTACAGCAGCCTCTGCTACTGAATCCAATGCTGGATTCAGCAACAATTGAATCCCTTCCCTGAAAGACAGGGATAATCATTACTGAAACTAGAAAGCAGGTGGAGAGATAAATGGAGTATAATCTCAAACTCTATGCAGCAAAGAACACTCAAAATAAAGAAGCCATTTCAGGCTTTCCTATGCTGGAGAAGCTGAAGAGCAAGCCCACCTTACTAGACCTCAACAGGCCACAAAGTGTCTCATTAATGATAAAACTTTGGGAAACAATGCCATTCCACCTGAAATCATCAATTTGAAAAAACTGGATTGCTGCAGCCTTTCCATGAAATTTTATGTCTGTCCTGGCAGGTAAGATGTGTCCAACAAGATATGCATCATACAATAATAATCATGTCTCACAAAAGCAAAGGATAGCACAGTAATTGCAATAATTACTGAGGTGTCTCCTTGTTAAGTGCCATAGGACATATCTTTGTACATGTTTCACTGAGCAGATTGCAGATCCTGATATCACACATTTACCCGAAGGCTCATTGCAGCTTTAAAGCAAGCAGATCAACAATTGACATGATTTTCTCACTTTGGCAGATATAGGAGAAAAGCTGCAAGCAGCACCAACAACTCTACACTTTCTTCACAGGCTGCGCTAAAATCCTTAGCTTCATCAGCAGAGCTAGACTCTTTAAACTGCTGCAAAAAATAAGCTGCCTGTTTGGACTCCTGACATCATTTTTTTTTGACAAGAGTGCTCTCAGTTGCAGTCTTTCAAGATCTTCATCTGACGAAGGAGCAGTACTCTGAAAGCTTTCGATTTCAAATAAACCTGTTGGACTATAACCTGGTGTTGTGTTAATTCTGACTCTTTCAAGATCAACCATAGGGTAAAAGGGCAACAACAGGATAAGGGAGTCCTGTGTCCTGGCACCATCTCTCTTTGGCATATTTTTCCCTATTATGTGACTATTTACTTTCATCAACTCAAATGAGGATGTCTTGTTGCATGGCAGAAATGATGGCAACTCAGAGATAGTAAGAACTGCTGATACTGGAGTCAGAAATAACACAATGTGAAGCTGGAGGAACACAGCAGGCCAGGCAGAATCAGAGGAGCAGGAAAGTTGATGTTTTGGGTTGGGACCCTTCTTCAGAAATGGCTGAAGAAGGGTCTCGACCCGAAACATCAACTTTCCTACTCCTGGAGAAGATGGCAAGCTAGTCAACTTGAGACAATTATGTACCAAGACTCAACCATGTAATGTCTTACTCCATGCATTACTGCTTTTTCATGAAAACCTGTTGGCATCTTATACTGAAGTTCACTTGTAACAGCTTGTAGGTTGGTTGTGCTGGCTGTGAGGGATTGTGGACTGACAATCAGTGTCAGGAAGACCAGTAATATTGCCTAAGGCATAAATAACTCCAACTTCTCACTCTGGAGATCGGCACATGCATTGGGTCAACAGTTACCAGTAATCTGTCCTCAACATCAAAATCAGCACTCAGATTGTCAAGGGCATGGGTGTAAACATTGAAACATTGACTGCGAATTAACAGTGAATATGTTGCAAATATAAAGTTGCACCTTATCCAAGCTTATGTTCTCAATGCACCGTGTTACAGTGCTGAGGCATTGAAAACTAAAGTAAGCCAAGAGAAGTTACAGAACAGCTCTCAGCTCCGATGCCTCAGATAAATTTTGGGCATCTTGTGGCAAGATAGAAAGTGAATATGGAAGCACACCAGCATGCACACTGCTTGTGACAAAGTCAGTGGTGATTCCACTGGCTGAGCGATGTGAGTCAAATCGATGACAGAGTGACAGATGGATCCTCCATGACATGCTCTGTAGTAATCTTGCTATTGGCATGAGACCATCAGATGTCTTCAAGCAACACTTCAAGTTGACTGGGATTGCAGTCGATGAATGGGAAGTCTTTGCTGCTGACTGAAATGCCATGAGACAAGGAGTCAGGAAAGGTGTGGGAAAAGAAAATGAAGTTGCTAAATCATGGGAAAGATAACCTAATGGATGCGAAAAGAAATCAGTCAATGTCAGACCACCACTACTCAATTGTGAAAGCTGCAAAGGGGACTTTTACTCATGTATCAGCCTCTACAACTCAGAAGTGGCATACACCGTGGGCACAGTCTCTTGAATGGATGGATGGTGTCATTTTTCACACTATTTTTGTTGTTCTTTCATTGAACATGGACATCACTGGCAAGGTCAGCATTTCTTGCCCATCTCTAATGGTCTTCAACTGAATGGTTTGCTCAGGCATTTCAGGGGAAAGTTAAGTGTCAATCACATTGCTTTGGGCCTGGAGTCACATGTAGGCTAGACTAGATTAAGGCAACAAACATGAAAGAACACTGCAGAATCAAATGGGTTTTTACAACAACGAATGACAGGATCATGGTCCTCAGTTATCAGTTCCATTTTCAAAAATTATGAATGACATATAAATTTAATCAATTGTCTTTTGAGCCCAGATCTCTAGAGCATTAGTGAGGAATCACTGGATTACTGGCCCAGCTACATTATCACTAATACCATCACCTTCCCACTTGACCTCCTTATTCTTTATATCAAAACACACTGCCTCACACTTAGCAATGCTGAAGTACATTTGCCAATTTTTCAACGTTATTAATTATTTTGTGGTGATTTTCTGATGAAGGGTCTAGGCCCAAAACATCAGCCTTTGTGCTCCTATGATGCTGCTTGGCCTGCTGTGTTCATCCAGCTCTGTACCTTGTTGTCTCTAATTATTTTGTGGCATCCTTCTCTGAACTAACTGCTACTCAATTTAGAGTCACCTGCAAATTTTGAAATTGCCCTTGGGATTCCAGAGTCTAAATCATGCATGTGATGGTGAACATCAGCCATATCAGCACCATTCCTTGTGAAAAGCCACTTCCCGACATTAGAAACATTCCCGCCTCCTTGACCTGCCCGTCTTCCCTCCATCCGCACTGACCAACCCCCATCCCAACTCCTATCTGCTCCTATGATGCTGCTTGGCCTGCTGTGTTCATCCAGCCCTGCACCTTGTTGTCTCGGATTCTCCAGCATCTGCAGTTCCTACTATCTCCCTACCTACACTCACCTGTACTGTCTTCATCCCCGCCTCCTTGATCTGTCCGTCTTCTCTCCACCAATCTGCTCCTCTATTCACCTTCTATCATCGCCTCCCCCCTCTCTATTTATTTCAGAACCCCCTTTCCCCTCCCCCATTTCTGAAGAAGGGTCCAGACCCGAAACGTCAACTTCCCTGCTCCTCTGATGCTGCCTGGCCTGCTGTGTTCATCCAACTCGACATTTTATCTCAGATTCCAGCATCGGCGTTTCCTACTATCTCTCGACATTAGAAACTACTGTTAAACATTGTTAGCTGCTTCAGGGCTTGGTTAGCTTGGTTGGCGATGCAGAGTGAGGCCAACAGCGTGAGTTCAATTTCCACTCAGACTGAGGTTATCATGAAAGACTCTCCTCCTCAATCATTCTCCACACCCCGCAACCCCCAGCCAACCCCGTCCCCCGCCCCTAACCCGCCTGAGGGTGATCACCGTTAGGTTAAGCCCTCTCTCTCGAATGAGAAAGTAGAACTACGGCGATTTTATTTGTTTTGGGGCCTGTATACCATGCAATCTGCAGCAGGTTTCCTGACTGCACACATTCTGACCTGAGTCATTATTAAATATCAGCGACCTCACAACTCTACAACGTTCAAATCAGTCTAAATATACCTGATCAACCTTACATTGTGTGATCGCCATTGTATTGCACATTTGCTGCAGTACAGTACATCACTTCAATTCTGTATTCATTAGTGTGTATTGGAGTAAATAACTCAGCGAGGGGTCGGCAATTAGTACAGTACCAAACTAATTTGCACTCCTGTTACTGGGGTGTGTGTGGAACCTCACAGAAACTTTAGATAACAGGTAGCCTGAGAAGGTCTCCTGATGGAGAGATATCTTGGCTGAAGCCTGCAGGAAGAAAAATAAACTGTTAGCCGTGTTTCCTGTAATCTCTTCTCTCTCTGGTGACAAAGTATTCCCAGTGGGGATCTACAGTTGTTTATGCACTTCCTTGCGCTTGTTTTCAGATGGAATTGTCCTCAGTCTATGATCCTCGTTTATTTAGGATTCCAATATAAACAGTTCATCCGGCTGGCCGTTATTAGTGAACAAGAAGATGAACCCCGCTACCTATTGCAATGGGTGGAAATGAGAAAACACAAACGAACAGTCCAGATGTTTGCTGGAATTAAAGTGGAAAGTGGCCCGTAGACTATACATATCCAGCAGCCTAAAACATGAGGATTTAGTGGCACGCCTACTACCCACTACTGATAAGTCAAAAGAAGGTTTCAGAAGCAGATTAATTGGATCCCAGGAATTCCTCACCCCACCCCCTGCACGGATGGGACCGTTTTCTGGAACTGAACGCCGGCTCCAATGGGGTAAAACTGCTGGAGAATACTACCTTATATCTGACAACCATTAACTCATAACAGTCTCGGCCTGTTCTTCCTCAGGAATGGATGTTACTTTCTGAAAAAAAAATGACATATTCCTGAGGTAAAACTCCCCCGTTGTCAAAAGCAATGATGATGTGCGCATGCACTTTTCAGGTTACATTAACCAACAGGATTTTAACAAACTGAGATAACAAGGTGTAGAGCTGGATGAACACAGCAGGCCAAGCAGCATCAGAGGAGCAGGAAAGCTGACGTTTCGGGCCTAGGCCCTTCTTCACAAATTGATGCAGCTTTCTTATCCTGAGATTAATGCGCTTTCGTGCTCCTTTAATTCCTCATCCGGTTATATTCTTCCCAATGAATTGCTCCTTACGCTGTACTGTGAACTGCTGCACCATCTACTTCGTGTTCTCTTTGAAGAAATCCAATCCACATCAGTGTGATGAGCATTGTCAGGGTACAGTGAGAACTTCACCAGGCGAGACACGTTAGGGTGCTATCACACCGCGTTCAATCATTCTTTGTAAAACACAAGGAGACAGCAAGATAACTGGACTGTCACATGACCAGTGGACATTCTCCCTGTTATTCTAGTGTCACACACCCTCTCTGCTTGGCCTGACGATCTGCCATGTCCAGAGTGATTTAAAACAGGAAAAACACAGTTCACCTTCTCCCATAACCTTGCTGTCTCAGGCGGAGGTTGTAGAAAGGCGCAAAGCAGCACACGTTTTGTGACAGGATTGTGGTAATCCCAGTTCGAATGGGGAGAATGAGAAAGAAATTCACCTTCATCAAATGGTCGTCAACACATTGGGGAAGAATTTGTGACTCACAGACATATTCAATTCGACACCTTGCTGCTGTTTGCACCTCTTCCCCCCCAGCCACTCTATGTATCAGAACATACCATTTACAATATTTTGCCTCTATTTTCACAGTGGAAGACAATAATTTTTTCCCAAGAACTGCAGTTATTACAGAGGAACTTGGTGGAATTACTATAACTAAGATGAAAATATTAATTAAACTGACGGGATTAAAGGCATATAAATCCCAGGGGGGTTGGGCTTGTGTTCGCTGGAGTTGAGAATAATGGGGGTGGGCGGGGTGGGGGGCGGATTTCTGGTTGAGGTACATAAAATGGCAAAGGGAATCGAGAAGGTGGAAGTTGAGCAGATCTTCCCCCTTGGGGACAGTCTGAAACAAGAGGTCATTGATATAGAGTGAGAGGAGGTGGGTTCAAAACCGAGATGAGGAGAAACTTCTTCTCTCCGAGAGTTGTGAGTCTGTGAAACTCACTGCCCCAGAGTACAGTGGGTGGAGGCAGAATCAATCAAGATATCCAAGAAAGAAACAGCTATGTTTCCGATGAAAAGCAGGATGTTAGATGACGGCGCGGGCTGGAAAGGGCTGAACTGCCTACTCCCGCTCTTCATTCCCGAGTTCCTATGTACAAAGTCCCGAGCCCCTCTCTGTAAGTATGTGAGCTCTCCAACCCGCAAGCGCCTTCGAACCGCACAACTTGTGATTTCATGTCAGCGGAGTCTTGTCCTGGCCCCTGGTCCGTCGAATTGTCAGGAACGGCATCAGTCGCCATAAAGTCATTCACACTGATAAACAAAAATACATCGGCGACCACTCTCGACCTCCCCATTGGCAGCGCACTGCAGCAGTGCTAACCTGTGTTGCCCGAGCCGTAAGGTACCAGGAAAGAAAACAGTGAAGAATTGAGTTGGAAATCTCCAGTGCGAATCAAATAGACTCCAATAAATTCCGCACAGGAATTTCTTCATTTCTCAGTTCCGTTCACATCACGATAAATGCTCGATTTGCTTTACCAATGACAACTCCACTGAGAGGTCATCGTACTTTAGTTACTATTCTGCTCAGTTCAGTTTTGTGCAGACCTTACACATTAATGGTGGACCAACAATTAACAGAAGCAACTATTGAAGTTAAAACGTGCTATTTACTGGGCTGGATGTAGATTCCTAAAAGGGGTGCGGCTGATATTGTTTTAACCAGGGCTTTGAAATGGTGAGATAACAAGGTGTAGAGCTGGATGAACACAGCAGGCCAAGCAGCATCATAGGAGCAGGATATGATGCTGCTTGGTCTGCTGTGTTCTTCCAGCTCTACACCTTGTTATCTCAGATTTTCCAGCATCTGCAGTTCCTACTATCTTTGAAATGGTAGCCAGTGTCAGTCTGGTCATTCTTTTGAGAAGTATGTACTTATCTTTCAGTCACACTGTGAATCCAGTGTTTAGCTTTGTAAATGTGAAACGGGCTGAGGTACTAAATTGGATATCGTGGCCATAAACACCATGGGGTATTCTAACTAGTGCGTTTAAGAATCATTTGTGTTGAATGCTGCAGTGTTCATACATCTGGCTGCGTCAAAATGCGAGAGATTCCTCAAACATCTGCACCCGAAGTTCTTGCTTAATTTCTTCATCCAGCCGCTGTTTAACATGCTTCCCAACATTTTCCTATTTCCCACCCTACACGAGCACCGTTTCTAGAGACATCTATTTAATTCTATCGGTTATTTTTGTTTTTTTTAAAGAAAGCTTTCGTTTACATGCTTGAAGTCAAGGTACTCTCTGAAGAAGGAAAGTTGTTTGAAAGTCTCAGTTTGCGGAAATCAAGAGTGCTGCGATGTGGAAATGTGCAAACGGCTCTTGTTTTCTCTTTCTCAGGGAATATTATTTTAATATATTGTTTTCCTGCTGATTATTGCGTTCGGAGAAACCATCCTGTTTGCTTCTCGCCAGGCGTTAAAGGCCTGAACCAGAACAGCAGTAAGTTTGACACCAGCTGTCATGGTGTTGTTGTCACTAGCAGTTGAAATTTACAACCTCACCACACACAGGTTGTTCCTTCTTTAAACGAGAGGGTTTGTTCAACTATTTAGTCTCAGAATCCGAGAACAAGTGTATTGATTGCGTCATGGATACAATGGCAGGCCATAAATTGCTTCACTTAACCGTCAACAGGTACAAGCTCACATTTCCAAACGAATATTTAATTGGCACTAAGCGTCGAGATACATATTTTATTAAAATAATGAGCCAAATGAGGGAACAGCCAGCCTGTTATCAGCCTGGAATGAGGCTCTGGATCCTAAGAATGGCTGAAATTGTAAGGTTGCAGATTTGTCTACCAACTAAAACACAGGCATTAACGCCACTCAGATACATCCAGCTGAAGTGCATCCCAGTTCTGAATGAAAATGCAATTCCTATTGGGGTGTGAGTAACGCTGCAGATATTTTACAATACAGCTGAATCTAACAGAATGACAAAGGGATAAGCAACCAGTTAATCTTTTCCTTCCCCCAACTCCCCTGGGCTGAGGGAGGACTCAAGGCCCCAGACCCAGGGTGAACACGGGCTCGTTACATTTGACCAATGACATCCAGCCGAGCTTCAACTCTCGTTCCAAGCGGCGCCGCATTCACTCAGTGCTGCATCCGATCGCTACCTCAACTTAGGGAATTCGGTTCAAACTCTCAACCTTCTGACTCAGAGGTGAAACTAAGACCATGGAGGTTATTTAGCTTGGCAGCTGCCGATCAGACCTGCTGTCAAGCAGGCGACTGTCTCAGTTGGACATGAGAGTGCACTCAGACCCTATGTGTAGATGGGAATCTCACCAATACTGCAATTTCACAACACAAATGATTAATAGTTTAGGCAAAGCATTCGCCCACTGAGTAAAGACAATGGTATGAGAAAGCATCGATGCTGACACATTTTGCAGGTGGATTTTCAGACTGAATTTGGGCCACCGGCTGTACTTAACGGTGCTCAGTCAGGGAGTAATCGCTCTGATTTCTTTCTTTTTTTTAAGAGCAGGCAGACCTCCCGCCTTGTAGCTCAAAACCCTCTAGTTCACAACTCCCACAATTGCAGACACTCCCTAAGAAGTAAAGCTCTTCACCTGTCATGTTAGAATGCCAGAAGCCGCCAAATAGTTGAAGGATCATCCGTTTGCAGAGGGCTAACACAAAGCGAAAGCGGGTTTATAAAGCTGGAAAACAAATTCACTGCAGAGTGAATATGAACCCCCTGCCCCGACAAAAAACACTCCGAGTCAATCACTGAAGCGATGGAAGATTTAACGAATTGGATAAATTGTCTGTTCCGGTTTTGAAGATCTACGTTTGGATGAATAATTCAATTTTAGCCAATAGATTAGCTTTAGAATAATGCCATTTTTTAAAATTCCCGACACTTATTTGTGCCTGATATAGGTCACGGTTCATGGAAATTTGGGACAGCTAATTTGCAACGTGTGGCTGTGATCTCCAGGGCGCGATGTATTGCTACACTAGCAGGTTTAACAGAGACAGTTTGATACTGTCTTTTAACTGCGTGTAGGCTTACGGCTACTACTGCAGTTTTAAAGCGCAGGTTGACAATTCTTAGATTGCAGGGTGTGGGGTGTGGGGTGGGGTGAGGGCGCGTGGAGGGTTGGGGAACTCCATATGAATCTACCAGTGGTATTTCCGAGTAAACTGAGCTTAAATGCGATTCCCAAACTGTTGTGCAT
The DNA here is from genome assembly GCF_021869965.1 of Rhincodon typus. Lineage (NCBI taxonomy): Eukaryota > Metazoa > Chordata > Chondrichthyes > Orectolobiformes > Rhincodontidae > Rhincodon > Rhincodon typus. The sequence goes on from NC_063336.1 coordinate 36,896,113, forward strand.
CTGGGATCTTGCCCCCAACCTCTTCAAATGCCTTCTGGCGCCAGAGGGAAATTCAGATGTAACGGATATCCATTGGCGAAAACCCAATATTTTGCTTCCAGTGTCATTACCCTTCTGCCCCACCAGCGCGCTTCAGCTCCAAGCCAAAACAATAGGAATTATTGGACACCTAAATGGAAGGCTGAAGAGATTTGGGAGAGGTTTAATCGAGTCGATGATTGCTATCTTTCGCCTTGCGCTCTATGCTCCTGCCCCTTGTGTCCTTCCTGACTAATTCCATTGAAATAAATAACGGGCCGCGAGACCTTGGCCACTGAGTGCTAGACACGCTACCCAGCATCTCATTTTCACCGTTTCGCCTCTCTTTAAAAAAGGCACAGTTTTAGCACCCACATTTCCATGTCACTACTGCTCTTGCAGTGATCCTGCACAACGGCGCACTGGTTATCTGAGAACTTTTGTTGTCGATGGATGTTTAAATGGTTAGGTTCGATTCGAAGAATTTGTGGGATACTGTTACCCAACACCTCATACTTCTAAACGTCAAAAGAGAAACGTGTGAATAAGCAAAATAATAATCATGATATTGTATACGAACATGCATTTTGAAAAGATTTAGGTTTGTTAGCACAGTTCTAGCTGGCAGTCCCTAACAATGACTGTGCAGATCACCGCTATTACAGAATGAATACATCCCGATAAGTTTGATAAAGTTTAACGGTGGAGTGAGTTGGTGATGCAAGCTTTATATCTTAATTTTAATTCCCCGTCACGAACGCATACCCAAATTTGCAACTTTTTAAAACAACAACTTTGCCGGGAACTAAATCTCACTCAGGGACAAATTCCTGAAGTGCAAATGGCGAATTATATTCTCGCTCCCCATCAGCAGAGCATCATTGTCCACTGCTTTTACAGTCATAGAGTCAGAGAGATGTACTTTTTTTTGGATTCGTTATGCCAAGTCGGACAAAGAAAAAAAGACAGTTCACTTTAGAGCTTCTGAGAAGCGACCTTTATTTTTAAAGTTGGTAATGTATACGATAAAACAGTCGGGAAAATGAATTAAACATTTGCTCGCAACAAGAGTGGAGTAGCACAGGCCAGTTGTGGGAGGTGAATCCAGTTATTAGTCCCTTAATCATTTGGAAACATTATACTGCGTCCAAAAATACAATGTAGTGAGCAACAATAACAGACCCCCTCCGCCTCATATCTGTACAACTAATAAATGATTTTAAACTATTGTCAATCCCAAACTATTCTTTGGTTAAACTTTTAATTAAAATACATGAGAATGGTTGAAGTTGTTAAGTTAAACAAAAATAAATTCAGCTTAGTATCATCAATGATGTGTTAGATTATTTTTTTTAAAAAAATGATTACTTTATGTACCAAAATGTTCAGTATTCGAAACGGAGACGTGTCCTTTCGAAATTGCCCGTAATCACTGTTTCCCTGTTTGTAAATTCTCGCATTATTATAACGAACCATTTTCTTTGAAACCCTTTTGTCAAAAAGTCTGCAAGCCTTTATTGAGACCTTCGCCTTGACCTGCCATATTTGAAGGAACAGTGAGGTTGTTTGTTTCACAGGACACAGGGCAGATCCTTCAGTTAGCACTCGACGCGAAATGCAACGCTTATGTTGAATGTGCAAGAAAACGGGGTGCAATTTGGCCTAAATATTAAGGCAGAAGGTAAGAACGCCTAATAAATGCTGAAAACAATATGGAACCGAAATAAAGAAGTAAGGGTATCCTGTGAAGAGATCCAGTCCATGACCAGTCTCTCCTTTCTGGAGTTCTGAGGAAGGGTCACCGGACCCGAAACATTAACTCTGATTTTCCTCCACAGATGCTGCCAGACCTGCTGAGCTTTTCCAGCAACTTCTGTTTTTGTTCTTTTTTCTGGGGACTGTTTCTCTGGAGCAGGCGATAAACATTTGCATACATTCCCTGGTTACAGATTCACATCCTTGCGTGAGTTCGGATTGGGTATGGCACGGCGGCGAAAGGGACTTTACAAGTTTATCACAGGTTCAGAAATGATTTGCTGGTCGAAATGATTCCGCTGTATTGTCGCTACAATATTAATGTGATTATTTAGTTGTACACCTTTTTTTAAAAAATAGTTATATGCATTTCCTGTCTTTAAAAAATGCAGTAATAACTGTAAATTACCAACTCAGAGAGGACATCGAAACATGACTTTCACAACAGACTGGGTTTTTGGTAAAAACTGCCCGAAAGCGGTTGTAATATCTTTGCTGTTTTGCACGTTGGCACCAGAGGAGAGGTAATATCCCGGAGATCTAATATGTATGAAAGCGTGGAGCAGTAGTAATGGTTCCATCCAGACTCAGTGCCAACAGCAATACCAGGTTTCTGTGCTCCTTGTAACTTGATCTCTACTTAATATTGTTAATAGAACAATTAGTTATTTTCTTATTTCTATTTACTATTCTGTTGGCAGATGACTGATTCGAAATTGACAAGGTGTTAATCTAGTTGGATATTTACAGCTGCACTACAGTAGTGTTAAATATACATTATGAAAATAAAAAAGTAACCTGCTTATTTTAACTCAATCACTAAGATTCCGTGATACAAATTAAAGTCTTTCTTAGAATATACAAGATCCAGAGTTTTGTTGGCCAATCAGATGCAATTTGTTGTGCTACTTCAATCTTTTTAAGTTCCTGCAGGCTACAAATCACATTATGTGAAACCATATATTGCACCAGCCGCCAAAGTGAAAGATTCATTCTGTTTGGAGCATTATTATGGTGAAAAATTCAATCTGTTGTTAGTTATCTGCTGTATTTGTTTTCTTGCGTGCAAGTTCTCTCCAGTAATTTCTTTCATCCCAGGGGTCATTGTCTTGGGATAAGAGATTTCCATTTATAACTGAGGCCGGGAGGAATATAATCATTTGGTGGATTGTGAGTCTTTGGAACTTTCAACTGAACAGGACTTTGGATATTCTGGCATTGAGTACATTCAATTGTGGAGTTTTTTTGACACTCAGGAAATCAAAGAATATGGGGATAGGCCAGGAAAGTGGAATTGATGCGGAAGATAAGACATAATTTTGTTTTTGTTCTTAATGCATTCTTATGGTAACAGCCTGTGTGTTTTTAATCATTTGTAATGCTGAAATAACACCATCACTGAGTGAAGCCATCAAAATAATAACAGCTATGCAATTGGTAAGGTCATACATAAGGTAAAGTCACCGTAGTTCCATAGGGCTGCCCCCTCATTAAAGAGAGACAACTGGTGGTGGTTTAACCTGAGGGACACCACGCCTCAGGTGAGGGAAGAGGTTGAGAAGGAACGTTCTTTATGGTAATCTCTGCCAGTGTGGGAATTGAGCCCACACTGTTAGCATTACTCTGCATCACTAATCAGCTGTCCAAGCTAACCAAACCCATATAAAAATATGCATGGAATATATAGTGTGAAAGAAGAATCCAATAACTCACATCTTTAATTCTGCTTCATCTGAAGTCTGGTTTTTAATTACACTGCACAATTATGTGGATTATATAAAAAAAAACTAAACAGGAACCTCTGAATGAACTAAGATGTAATTCTAAAATGGTGTTCATCAAGAATTCTGTAGATGGCAGAGGTGTCAGGAGTGGTGCTAAATGCCTCCTTTCGCAGAAACACCTCTAACCACAGCTTTACATATCAATGATGCACAGAATGGACTCAATGCAAATTAAGACACTTTAATCTGACAATAACAAATGGTTATATTTCTTGGATTTCTGGCTGTTCTATATGCATTCAATTATTGTTTCAAAAGAACTAATTTCTCCATTTATTATTTGATAACAATAATAAATCACCAAATCAAAGTAAGTTGAAATTAAGTTTATCTGATTATACAAGATAAGCTTTTCCAGATTGGTGTGAATGTATATTACAGGGTTAGGTCACTGTTAGAACTATTATTCAATGTTATCCTGAACATAAATCATTTTGATAACAGAGGAGGGCAACTGCCTGCAATCAGATTGAAGCTGACAAGCGTGAAAATGCGAGCCTGCCTCCCTAGAGGTCAGCAGGATGTGACAGATTTGCTACAGTGCAGATTAATTTTCCTCAGGTGTAACTGCAGCCTGCTACAAAGTCGATCTGCATTGCTTAAAAGCAAGTTGGTTCCTCATAAGTAGGCAATTAGATCAAACATAAATTTAAAATACTTAAAACTCAAAATTTACAATCTTCTTGTGGTGTCCTTTGTAACTGCCAGAAATTGTGAAAAGCAAATTGACATTTGAAAGTGTTAACTGAGAAATACAAAAAGTTTCAGATTCTAACCTTCATGGATTGGGAATTTTTGGCCTAGAAACTCAAACTTTGTCCATTTTAAAATAGATGACAAAGAATTCAATATGACACTAGGTATGAATGCTTGCAATGCATGATGGAAATCCCTTTGATTAGGCTGTCCCATGAAAGTATAGGGCAAAACTCAAAAACAGTTAAAGACTGAATAAAGCGCATATGAGGATGCTATACTAGTTGGAGGCACCTTTTTGGTTTCTTCCAGCACTTGACCTGATCTATGATAAATGCACATTTCCAATCATGCTGCTAACAACCAACAAGGATCATGCAGGAGGGTCATGTAAAACTATCTGCTGCTTACAAGTCAGTTGCTGTTTTTTTCACATTAGTGGCTACTTTCTAGAGATTTTTCTTGTGGCACTTTTCACCAATTCATGAGAGAACCTTGATCCCCGAAACAAATTAGTGATGAATGTCGGGCTCTGTCTGAATGAGGACAAATTAGAAGCAGGAGTCACGCGTTGAGTCTCCTCCACCATTGAATAAGGTCATAGTTGATCTGATTGTAACCTCAATTTCCAATGTACCCCTGATAACCTTTCACCCCTTGCTTAACAAGAATAGATCCTGCTCTGCTTCCAAGATCTTTTTTAGGGAGAGATTTCCAAACTCACTCTCTGAGATGAAAGCATTTCACTGCATCTCTGTTTGAAATGGATGATCCTTGACTTTTAAACAGTAACCCCTAGTTCTAGATTTTCTCAAAAGACGAAATATCATCTCCAAATCTACTTTGTCAAGGCTTCCCAGACTCTTCAATGCCAGATCCAATCACCGTTTATTCTTCTGAATTCCAGCAGATACAAGCCTAGACTGTCCAACCTTTCTTTATAAAAGAAGCAGCATCGACTCCTCCAACATTCCAGGGACTAGTCTTGTAAACCTTCTCTGCATTATCTCCAATCTATTTACATGCTTTATTTAGTAAGATGACCAGTACCATACAAATTATTCCAGATGTGAACTCACCGATGCCCTGTGTAACTGAAGAATATTCCCTCATGATAAACAATAACATTCTATTAGCTTTCATAATTATTTACCAAATCAGCACACTAACTTTTTGTGATTCATGCACAATATCCAAATGTCTTAGCATGAAATCTCTTCCTATTTAGATAATACGTTTCTTTTTCATTCTTCCTGCCAAAATAGACAATTCATATTTTTGCGCATTATGTTCCATTTGCCACTTCTTTGCTTACTCACTTTACCTACTTATATCTTTTTAAGGCCTCTTTACATGACTTTTACAACTTACTTTTCAATTGATCTTTGTCATCAAAACATGTAGCAATCATATCTTCTATTGTTTCATGTAAGACATTTATATAAATTGCAAACAATTGAGCTTCCAGCACTAATTGCTGTGGCACACCACATGTCACCTTGTCGATCTGAAAAGGACCTATTTGTGTCTACTGTCTGCTTCCTGTTGGCCAATCAATCTTCTGTTTTTGCTAATGTTATTAGCATAAGCTTTTATTTTTCACAATGATATTGGATGTAACACCTTATTAAATGACTTCTGAAAATTTAAGTGGAGTAAATCCAATGGTTCCTTTTTAGCCATATGTTACCTCCTCAAATAATTCCAAGAGGTTAGTCAAGTACGATTTCTTTTTCACAACACTATGTTGATTCTGTCTGAACATCTTGAACTTATCCAAGTATCATGTAATGATTTCTTTAATAATACCTTTTAAGTTTTCTCTGATGGATGCTGAACTAGCTAGCCTGTAGTTTCTTGTTATTTGTCTCCCTCCCTTTTAGAATATGGGAGTAATATCTGCTATCTTCCACTCAAAAGGGGCCATCCCTAAATCAAAAGAATTTTAGAGAAATAAACTAACACACCGGGGAATCTTGTATACAACATTGGTCCAGTCCATAGTGGGTCGTGAGTCTTTCGTCCGAGTGAGCAGTTGGCGTAGGGTTGATGTGGGTTTGTATGCTACCCTGATGCCCAGTGGTCGTAGGAGTCTTGTGGTCACTTCAGATGTGTTCCTGATGTAAGGTAGAGTGATGAGTGTGTTGAGGCATGAAGTATCTTCCTGGTGTCGTTCGTGTAATAGGCATCTTCTGACCCAGTTTTTCAGGTGTCCGTTGTCCTTGAGTATTTGGAGGAGGTATTCTTCTTCTTTTTGGTGTAGTTCTGTGTTACTGTAGTGTGTTGTTGCTCGTTTAATTAGTATTCTCATGCAACTTTGTTTGTGTGTGTTAAGATAGTTGCTGTTGAAAATCAGTACTTGGTCAGTGTGTGTGGCTTTCCTGTGTACCTTTGTTAGGAATTCCCCATTGGTCCTGCACTCCACCATGACGTCCAGGACTGGGAGCTGTTTGTTCTTTTCCTCTTCCTGGGTGAATCTGATCCCGGTGAGGGTGTTGTTTATTAGTTCATGTTTCTCCTCTAGTTTGGTCCGTTTTATAATTGCAAAGGTGTCGTCCATGTATCTTATCCATAGTTTCGGTTGGATTAGCGGAAGGGCCATGCTATCGAGTCTCTGATCACTGCTTCAGCTATTGGTCTGGAGATAGGTGATCCCATGGGTGTCCCATTGATCTTTTCATATATTTGCCTGTTAAATGTAAAGTGGACCTACCCACTAGCTCACAAACCCATATCAACTCTACGCCAACTGCTAACCCGAACCAAAGACCTGTTACATACTATGGTCAGGACCAACGTAATATACAAGATCCTCCGCAAAGACTGCGACAAACATTACATTGGACAGATTGGAAGAATATTAGCTACAAGAGTACAGGAACATCAACTAACAACAAAAAGACACGGCCAATACTCAGTCATCTCTATCCACATGGATAAGGAAAACCACCAGTTTGATTGGGAAAACACCAGGATCCTGGGACAGGCCAAGCAGAGACAAGCAAGGGAATTCCTAGAGGCCTGGTTCACTACTAAGAGGCCATCAACAAACACATAGAGCTAGACCCTATATATACTCCACAGCGAAGGAAAACCTGAAGTGAGGTAACCCAGCTCAATGGACACCAGAGTTTAAATAACAGACAGGAAAACACAACAGCGCTTCATCGGAGGCTGCACTGATGATGTTACCCAGCAGGGTAATGTACTGCCTGCGGAACAACGAACCAGCTTGGTGAGCCAACCAAAGACAAGATTGATGCTATTTTTAACATTTCTAGTTAATCACGGATGTGAGTTCATTCTTTGGAATTTTTCTTACTCCTGGAATGTGTCTATTCTATATATTCTGAAATATTCTCTTAAATATCTATCACTGCATAACTATTGACCAAGTCTTTAAACTTGTTCGCCAACTTGAACCAGCTTTCATGTTTTCATAACTCCCTTCGTTTAAACTTTTTAAAAAATGATCTCAAACACACTTTTCTCTGCTTCAAACTGTAAGCAACATTCAATCATATTATGGTCACTGCTATCTAGGAACATCATCACTTTGAGATTATTACTTCATCCTATCACATTGCTCAATGTCATGTTTAGTATCACCTGCTCCCTGGTCAGTTAAAACATACTGTTCTAACTAATTATCCTGGGTCAATTCTATCAGCTCTTTGTCAAGGCTAGATTGGTCCATCTAACTTTTCCTGTCAATATGTAGATTAAAATCTCCATGATTATCAGCATTCCCTTCTGACTACTTTGTGCTCCACCCTACTATATGATTACTGTTAGGGCTATTTACACCACTCCCACAGGTGACTTCTTGTCTTTATAATTACTCATTTCTACCCAAACTGTTTCTACATCTTGATTTCCTGAACCAGGTCATCCATCTCTATTGTATTAGCACCATCATTAACAAACAGTCACCTTTCCCTGATTCTTTGCAATTTCTGAATGTCCTGTATTCTTCAAGATTCAGGTTCCAATTCATGTCATCCTGCAGCCATTTCTCTATAATAGTTCCTAGATCGTACTTATTAATTTATACTTATGCTTTTGGCTCATTTCTTTTGTTTCAAATGCTACGTGCTTTCAGATATAGTGCCTTTAGCATTTCTTTCTCTTTATAAATTGTTGTTTAACCTGTTGGTTAACTTTTTGATGCTTATTCTCTATCCTTTCCTCTCACAGTCTGTTTATCATTTCATCTATAAATACTTTTCTCTTTCGCCTTGACTCTACTTTTTCATTAATCACATCTTCCCAAATTTGATCCCTTGTCTGTCTATTTTGTTTAAAATCTTCTTTATTTCCCTAGTTATGTGGTCAACAAGAACACCAGCCCCAGAAAGTACAGGTGGAGACTATCCCATCTCTACAGATCCCATTACTCTCACTACTGGTGCCAGTGCTCCATGAACCTCAACCCACTTCCCCTATATCAGTCACTTATCCACACATTCATCTATCTAATCTGATTTGCCCAATGCCAATTTGCATGTGGCTCAGGTAATAATGTAAAAAACTGACCTTTGAGGTTTTGCTTCATAAATTGATTCCTAGTTCTTCATACAGATTGCCAATCCTACTCCTTTGTGCTGTCTGTATTGTTAGTACCTACATAGACCACCACTCAGCTCATGCACAGTGCCCTTCCCCCCACGCTGGTGCAAGCTCCTCTCCAGCCCAAGGCATATGTCCCAAACCCTGGCACCAGGCAGGCAACACAGCCATCTGAATGCACATTCTTTGCTGCAGAAAACTGCTGCTCCCCCTCTCTATACTATACCATTATGTTTCTTCCTACTCCCACTTCTTAAATGGCTTTCTGTTCAATTGTGCCATGATCAGTTAGCTCATCCACTCTGCAATGCTCACTGCTATCCAGACAAGCTGAAAATATTTCAAACCTGTTGGATAATTGCAACTCTTGAGTTCCTGACCTCTGGGTCCTCTTACCTGCATCATTTGCAGACCCACTATTCTGTCCCGAACATTGACCCAATTCAACAATCCAACCTTAAGAGCTGTGATTGCCTCCTAGCACAAAGAATCCAGATAACCTTCTCTTTCCTTGATGTTTCACAATGTCTGTAGTTCTGCCTCCAGCTCCACCTCGAGCTAAAGCTGCTTGAACTTCAACCACTTGCTGCAGACATGTTTGCTCTGGACCAAACTGGAATCCAGGAATTCTCACATGCTGCAACTGTGACACATCAGCACTCCTGCCATACTTAATATGTATGAATTGTTTATGTATTATATTATTGACTTAATTTTATATATTGCTTTTCTATATTTTGTTAACTTTACCACCAATTAATATATGATGCTAAAACTTATGAACTTAAAAGATCTTAATCACTTTTTTTTCCACCAACTCACCAAACAGTTAGCTACTTTCTTTACAGTACAGCAAGGACCAATTCCAAGCCGCTTCAATGATCTATCTTTATCTATGCCTGAAATCATCTCACAAGTTCATCCCAGTCATTGGTGGGCTGCCTTTGTGGTATTAGGAGAAGCAGTGAAAGAGACTTGAGAGACCAAGAGCAGTTGGAAAGCAGAGAAGAGCAAGGTACTATGCAGGAAACCATTATCTGCTGTAGTTTTTCACGGAGAACCGCTCATATTCCAACTTCACTGAGGAGTAATGTATGAGATGTTTGTGAGGAGGAGAAGCAATGGTCTAGTGGCATTATCACTGGACTATTAATCCAGAGACCCAGATAATATTCTGGGGACCCAGGTTTGAATCTTGCCATGGCAGATGGCGGAATATGAATTCAATAAAATATCTGAAATTAAGAATCTAATGAATCTCAGGAAAACCTATCTGATTCACTAACGTCTTTTCCCCTTTAGGGAAGGAAAATACCTGGTCTGGCCTACACATGACTCCAGACCCAGAGCAATGTGGTTGACCCTGAACTGCCCTATGGGCAATTAGGGATCGGTACTAAACGCTGCCTACCCAGCGATGCCTTCATCCCGTTAATGAATAAAGAATTCACCAACGTGGATAGCATGAGTTCTGTCATCTAATGCAGCCACAATCAAGCTCCATACTCAGGCATGGACAACAAAATGAGGCTAGAATCAGGCAAGAGGGGTTCCATAGGTGTGTGCTAAGTAGTTAATGAGATAGGCTTGGTAAGATACAGCTAGAGGCCACGCTCACGCTTGCAGAGAGAAACCCACCAAGAAACTCTATGAAAATGACACTTACCTAAGAAAATGTAAAATTCAGCCCGACATTTATGAGTGTTGTGACAAAAGGTTACTGGACTCGAAATGTTAACTCTGTCTTTCTTTCTATAGATGCTGCCAGTCCTGCTGAATCTCTTTGGCACAATCTGTAGATTATTATCTTCAAAACATCCAAAAATCTAATTAAAACAGTCAGTGTGTTTTTCCATATTTTTGATCAGAAGGCCCATTTCAATGGCCCTTTTGAATGCAACCTCCTTCATTTCAGGGTTTACTGAGGTATCCTGTAGATCCTCACAGCTGTCCAACCTCAAACTTAAGGGATAGTAGGAACTGCAGATGCTGGAGAATCTGAGATAACAAGGTGTAGAGCTGGATGAACACAGCAGAAATGAAGAAGGGTCTAGGCCCGAAACGTCAGCCTTCCTGCTTCTCTGATGCTGCTTGGCCTGCTGTGTTCATCCAGCTCTACGCCTTGTTATCTCAAACTTAAGGGATAGGTTTTATTGTTAACTCAGTTAAATGCATAATCATTACTGATGGGTAAAACCAATCCCAAACTTTGTGATTTACCACACGCATTAACATGTAAACCGACAGAATAAGTTACATGATGGGGAGGAGGAAGGTTGAATTTAAAATGTAAAATCCATAAGAGGAAACAAAATATATGTTGTGATGTTGATCTTGAAATTCCTGTGTGGTTGCAGCTGAGCTAAGTGTTCATTTGGAGAGTGTCTCTTAAATTGCCATCAGTCATTTTCCCAGAGTGGGGGCTATGGTATTTAAGGTTCTTTTATTTTATATTCTCTCCCTGTGATATATTTCAACTTGCAACTGAGATAGGGTCCAAGCTTTGAAAAATAAAACTGTTGAGAAAGAAATATGTTATTATTCTATTAGTCATCTTGCTTGATGCTACTCCCTTTCTGTATCAAAAAAAGCTTATATTGTTTGATCTTCCAAGGTAGGGTTTCAATCACATGACAACTGGCTATTTACACACAATAGAGGTCATCAAGGATATTTCAAATTCCCATTTTCAAGACGATTAAGATGCCTTCAAAACAGAAGGGGCATCTTTACTCATTTTGCATCATGATTTTGGTGGGTTTCCTTCATCTCTGGCAGTTTCTGTGGATGTGATGTTGTTGCTTATTGTCCTTAGGCTTTTTTCCAGATAGCTCAAACCACAATTTTAAATTCTACAGGAGAACTGCCCAGACATATCTACCATTATTTCTTGTCAGGTACTTTCAAGAATTTGGCTTCACTTATAGGTTGTGACCTTTATAGCTGCTTTAAGACACAGTGGCCTAATCATTTAAAATTGTTTTTTGCAAACAAATTTTCAGATATTAAATCAGCAAATGGAATTAAAGATTAATGGTCCATATTTTAATCGAGATGTCACAATAAAGAGACTTACCACCTTGCACTCAAAAATAGACAAGGTGGAGACATAAAATAACATTTATCTGCTGATTTGAATTAGATAAATAAAAATATTTTTAAAAAGCATTGTCTTAGACACTTATATGTATTTTAAAGTATAACAGTGATGCCTTGTTCTTCCTTTCTCTGCTATTCCAATGTAATGCAACCTGTAGAGCCAAGGGGCAGCTTGTTTGCTTACATCCCTGCTGACTGCTGAAGTACTAATTCGCAATATCCTCTGGACTTTAGAACACATGAATATATTCCCTAGGGCTAAAATGTTCACCCTAACATTCTCTTCTGTCTTCTCTGGCAGGATGGTAATAAACCAATCTATTAGTGAGTGAAATGCACTGTTCATCCAATAGTTGGGCAGCATTGTGTGAAGGTAACTAAAGGGGGAGACATGCCTTTACATAAGGATGAGCAAGTGAGAGTAGTGGGTGGGTACATGGAGATGTGAGGAAGTGTGTGGACAGAGATGGAGAGTATACCTGTAAGGTAGGTGGGGACCTGAGGAGTGATGTGATAAAGGAGGCTTGAGAAGGCAGAATGACTGTGTAGGGTGATGTGTACAACTGAGTGGTGTGCAGCTGTGACTTAGGTGAGTGTGACACTATGTACACCTTTATTGACCGACATAAATCATAAAACCACTTTCTACATTAAATTTCTGGGGCATTAAATCATAGCCCTGTTGCTGACCTTCTCAGCAACTCCAACCTTGATCTCTCTCCCACCTACTGGAATGAACATTCAGTCGAGTAACAGTGAAATGAGCAACACCCTTTTCCTCTCTGGCCTCCCTTCTGACGTTTGCTTTTGTCTTCTTCCCAACTCCAAATATTTGTGTTTTTTTCACTACTCGTTTTACATACTGGAGTTGTGATAGCCTCTTGTCTGGCCACACCATAATCAATGCCATTGGATTGTAAAGTCAGAACTAAAATGATAATGAACAGTAGAAAATTGAGAGGTGACCTGTTAGAAGTTTATAAAATAATGAGAGGTCTAGGTAGAGTAATTGTAGTTGTCTTTTACCTCGGGTGGGTAATTTAAAGACTAGCAGGCACATTTTTAAGGTGAGCAAGATTTAAAAATGACATGAGAGACAAAAGTTTTACATGTGGTTCGCACGTGGAATGAAATTCCTGTGGAAGTGATGTATGTAGGTACAATTATAACATTTAAAAGAATTTGGATAGAGACATGAATAGGAAAGGTTTGGAAGGATATAGGCTAGGAGCAGGCAGATGGGACTAGTTTAGTTTGGGATTATGTTCAGCATGGACTGATTGGACCGAAGAGTCTGTTTCCGTGCGGTACGATCCTATGACTTTTTAACAGGTTAAGTTAACAATTGAGTTAAAAAGCCCTTCACTGAACATAGCCCTGGGTTTCTCATGTACTTATAACTCTATTCCATCTATTTATGCAACTCACTGCCAACTTAAAATTGAAGCCGTGAAGTCTAACCCCAGAAATATAAACCAAATACTTAAAATAAAATGTAAACTTCGGTACAAATTACGTTCTGCGAGGGAAAGATGGAATTTAAAAAGGGTAGCACGATGGCTCAGAGGGCAGCGTGGTGGCTCAGTGGTTAGCTCTGCTGCCTCACAGCGCAAGGGACATAGGTTCGATTCCACCCTCGGGCGACTATCTGTGTGGAGTTTGCATGTTCTTCCTGTGGTTTTTCACTGGGTGCTTCAGATTCCTCCCACAGTCCAAAGGTGTGCAAGTTAGGTGGATTGGCCATACTAAATTGCCCATAGGGGTCAGGGATGTATAGGTAGGTGTGTTAGCCATGGGAAATGCAGGATTACAGAGAAATGAAGGGAGATGGGAATGGGTCTGGGTGGGATGCTCTTCAGAGGGTCAGTGTGGACTTGTTGGGCCAAAGGGCCTATTTTCACACTGTAGGGATTCAATGATTCTATGAAAAGAGGGATACAAGGGATGTTATGAAAAAGTAACAAAAAAATTAACATGCTTAAACTTCCAACAAATGTTACATGTTAAGGGAATAGTGCTCAATAGTTAATTTTTGATGGTAGAGGCAGTGGAAGTCAGGCAGGGGTGAGGTATGACAGCATATCTCAGGTGCTAAAGATCCTCCAAGGTTGTCAATATTGAATCCTGAGCAGAAACAACTTTTTAGTGTGAAATGCCATACTGGTAATGGAACAGAAATTTGTGCTAGGAATGGCTTCCATAAAACTCAGTAAGGCCCTAATTGTCACTTTAATAACTGGTAGCATTCATTACAGAGACTGCAGAGTATTGCACTTCTCCATTGCTGCCCATGCTCATGCTGTCCTGTCCACAAAAAAATGAATAACTTTTTGGAAGTCAGCAAGTAGATGTGAATTCCAAATGCTACTTAAAAGGATAATCACTATTTCACAGTCATAGAGTCATACAGTCCTACAGCATGGAGACAGGCCCTTCGGCCCAAACTGGTTCATGACGACAAAAATGCTCATCCACGCTAACCCCATTTCCCTGCTCTTGGCCCATATCCTTCTAAAACTTTGCTATCCATGTTTTCATCCAAATGCCTTTTAAATGTTGTTAAAGTACCCGCCTCAACCATTTCCACTGGCAGCTCATTCCATGTGCATACCACCCTGTGTGGAAAAAAATTGCCCCATAGGTTCCCATGTATTCTTTTCCCTCTTATCTTAAACTGATGCTCTCTAGTCCTCGATTCCCCAACCCTTTCAATGCCTCTCATGATCTTATACACTTCTACAAGATCCCCCTCCCCCAGTCTCCTACTCTCTAAAGACAAAAGTCCTGGCTTGTCCAACTTCTCCCATTATCTCAGTCCCTTGAGTCCATGCAACATCATTGCAAATCTCCTCTGCAGTCTTTCCAGTTTATTAACATCCTTCCTCTAGCAAGGTGACCAAAACTGAACACAATACTCCAAGTGCAGCCTCACCAACATCCTGCACAACTGCAACATAACTTCCCAACTTCTATACTCAATGCCCTGACTGATGAAGGTCAGTGTGCCAAAAGCCTTCTTCACTGCCCTGTCTAATTGTGACTCCACTTTTAAAGAACCATGCACCTAAACTCCAAGATACCTTTGTTCCACTACACTCTTTAAGGCCCTACCATTCACCAGGACCAAAACTGAACATAATACTCCAAGTGCGGCCTCACCAATGTCCTGTACAACTGCAACATAACTTCCCAACTTCTTTCTGATAACCTTCCTCACTATCCATGATACTGCCTATTTTAGTGTTATCTGCAAACTTACTAATCATACATTTTACATTCTCATCCAAATCATTGATATAGATAACAATCAACAACCAACCACTGCGGCATGCCACTAGTCACAGGCCTCGTCACTTGCTTCTACACTTTGAACAGGATCTCTAAAACAGATCAGGAGACCCTCTGAAACAATTTTTCAAGACTTTACCAACACTCCAGAAACATGTTTTCACTAAATTCTCCAAGAATTTCACCTCTAAAGTGTAAGTGCTTAGACATTCCACCTGGTTGGGCACCTCACTGGATTTACCAGGACAAAGAAAATACTTGATAATGTGCATTCTTCCAAATGGCAATGAATATATGCCCAACTTTTCTTCATAAGGTAAGCCCTCATCCCATTGTTATGACAAAGCAAGAAATGATGAACTGACTCCCCTTTCTATGAATTTCCTAAGTTGGTCATGACAAAAGTTTAAGCTCTTTTTAACACAAGCCTATGATTTTCTCCAATTAACATACGCTAAACTATTTTTCGGTAGGCAAGGAACCATTATAAAGTTTCTTGAGCTTACAAAAAAGGAAACATTTATTTCCTTCTGACCATGAGAAAAATAATAAAGACACACATTGAGCATACAGCTTTCATGTATTCACTTGGTGTCTCAGAGACACACAGACATAGGTACAAAGTTAAAACGAAATAATCTTCAAAACAAAGAAGATAAAATTACGGGGTTGGTAGGAACTGCAGATGCTGGAGAATCTGAGATAACAAGGTGTAGAGAAATGACCCATGAAGAAGGGTCTAGGCCCGAAACGTCAGCCTTCCTGCTCCTCTGATGCTGCTTGGCCTGCTGTGTTCATCCAGCTCTACACCTTGTTATCTCAGATAAAATTATGTACAGTTTTGAGTTCGTTGGGTGCCCTTGAAGCATGAAGTTTTACCTGACACCATGGTTGGTTATTTGATTTCTTGGACCATCAGCAGTAGTGAATATTATAGCTATCTTTTAAGTTTATACTTCTGTATTCTTTTCCTTTCCATTGCTGTTGAACTGGGCACCTTGCTTTTCTTGTGAGAAAGAATGAGAGAAACACTTCTCAGCCTATATTCAATTGTGCATACTTGGTTCCATTTCCCCTATTCAGCCAAGAAGAAGGGCTCCAGAAAATAGCAAGTTGTTTGTATATTTGTCTTGGAGGCAGTAGAGATAAGACTTGTTCCTCAATTCAGAGGGTTGTCCTATGAAGTGAAGTTGAGTAAATTAGATTTACACTCTGGAGTCTGGAAGTGTGAAGCGTGGTCTCATTGAAACATACATGATTTGGAAGGGGATTCACAAGTTTCATACTGAGGTGTTTGTTTCCCCTGGCTGGGGAACCTACAGGGCATAATCTCAGCGTTGGTCATTGAGAACTGAGATCAGGTGAAATATCTTCACTCAAAGGGTTGTGAATCTCAGAAATTCTCCGCTGCAGAGAGTTGTAGATTCTTCATTGTTAAGCTCATTGAAGGCTGGGATGGATAAACTTTGATCTTGAAAGGAAATGATATGAAGAGGGTGCGAGAAAGTGAAGCTGAGGTAGAATATGATCATAATTAATGTCTAAGCAAGCTCAAAGGGTTTCTACTTCTTCTGTTCTCTTGTCCTTGACTGAATTCTGCCCTTTACTGTGTTTATGTGGATTTGAAAGATGCTCTCCAATTTACTCCTTCATAACTGTAATGCCTAATAACCTCACTTTCTCCAGCACAATATATTGGTCAATGCAATTAACACATCAATCAGCAAATGCCAGTTATGAGACGCAATTAGCTACCTCATTATTGTGCCATAAACAGACTTGCATGATATAAACAACAGGGAAGGACTCTTGTGGCACAGTGATAGTGACTCTGCCTCTAGTCTGGAAGGCTTTGGTTTAAGCCTCACCTGCTCCAGATGTGTGTAATAACATCTCTAAGCAGGTTAACTAGTAAATATCTGCAAACAACAGATATAGTTGTAGAGCAGCAAACATGATAAGCTGTCAGCAACTTTTAACATCCTCAGTATTCCCTTTTTGTTTCAAATGTAACATTGCACACACTTCATACACATCGTAATTCAAATGTCCTTGGTTAATCCTTCACACTAATAACCAGCCCTGACTGTGGCCTCAATGTTTATTCTGTATGCCTCAGAGGTTTATTGCCTTGTACTTCTTGGGATTCCTAGGTTTATCACTTAACTGTTACAGACACAATAACAGTCAGTTCAATAGAGGCAGCCATACGGTTTCTGCACATCACGCACTTTTCATGAATCAACTCCAGTTATAACCTACAAAATGGGTCAGTTTCTTATGAAATATAAGTTGAGGCTTAGCAAATTCGTTGAAAGTTTGACTCTGAAAATCTGTGATGCAAACTGCTCTGAGGAAAGTTTTGAATTTATGTAAAATGCCAATGCTATTATTTGTTATGAACAATGCATTTAGGGGTCTGAGTGGTGCAATAGATTAGTGTCTAGCCTTTCATCTTCTGGAGTTGGTTTAAATCCAGTCCAGACAAATGAAAGTTAAAGTTACCTCTGTATGCCTACTATAAGGGCTCAATGTGAAATGAGCTTGGGGAGTCTCAATGCAATTCAGAGTGTTCATTGGCACTATACAAACTGTGCATAATTCAACACTAATTGACAACTAATTGTACAGATCTGTTCTGTATCTGAGCTAGAAGTGCCTGATGCTGGCATGCCTAAAGTGGGAAATGTGCCATTATCCTTGTTCCAAACTAATTAGAAAAATCAAAATACATTACAATGCCAAGTGATTTGTTTTAACTGATGAAAACACCCTTTGCAAAGCAGTTAATTCATCATTTTAAAAGCAAGTTAGGTCAAATCACTATTCCTAGGTATGGACAGGATTATACAATGAGTGGAAAGATGTGTTACCTCAAGCACTGAGAAGGCAAAGTAGACCAGTCTGTTGAGAATGTTGGATCATAATGTTTCTCACTTACTTTCACTGTTTAACTACTCCAAGTTATTTTTCATTATAATCATTCAGCTCGTCTTAGTGTTTGTATCAGAGCTACCGGGATTGGCGGAAATGGATGAGTTGTTGTGGGGATGGTGTTGGTAGTGAAGAGACAGTGAAGATTTCTGGAAAAGTAGATGGAGGATTGAGGATTCTGGGGATCAATCCATGCTATTTATCAAGGTGACATCATGTATGTTATACAAATCCTCTAGCAGTCCAATGTTGAAAATTGCATTTGTTACAGAAAACCCAACTCCATTTGTGTTGGACTACAAGGCAGAGCTTCCACTGATTGTTCTTGGGAATTTAATAATCCAATCAAATTTTTCAAGTCCAATATATTTTCATGACATAAA
The DNA here is from genome assembly GCF_021869965.1 of Rhincodon typus. NCBI lineage: Eukaryota > Metazoa > Chordata > Chondrichthyes > Orectolobiformes > Rhincodontidae > Rhincodon > Rhincodon typus. The sequence continues at coordinate 36,914,639 of NC_063336.1, forward strand.
TGGACACCATCATTAGTTTTGTGCTATTTGGGTGATCACTGCGGAGAAAAGCAGCAGTCTATGCCCACTGCTGGAGCTGAGTACCAGCAGGGCCAGACATTTCAACTGAAGGACAATCCTTTATGCAAGACGTCTGCTTTCTAAATTTGGTAGTCCATTTCAGCCATGATGTGTTACTGGCTAGTAAAGCACATTACTTTATGGAGGTACTCATTTTGAGGGAATGTCAGACGCATATCTGGCAGAAGTTCCATGATGAAAGGAGCACCTTTCAGGAAAGTTATCTTAGTCAAAGCCATTGGAAACCCAATAGGCCTTGTCCTGTAAATCGCCCCTAATTCTGGTCTGAATCTTCCCAAACTACTACACCTTTTCAGAGCTTTGATATTTTAGTCACGAGGAGAATGCTATTGTGTTACACTTTTCAGCAGATAGATGACTTACCTTTAAGGAACATGCTCATCATGTCATCGCCATATTGTTACATGTGACTCAATGGTATAAAGCTTTCATTTCCATCTTACTGATCCCTGCCCTTTTCCAGCATGACATGCTAAGGGATGTGCATCACAGTGCATTCAAATCAGCTTAGCTTGAGCCCAGACTTGCAAGTGCCTGTGATTACACTCTCCACATGTAAATGCAGGTACGAAGAGCTGCTATAAAAATTCATTGAATTCATCAGTTCTACACGACCCATATCTTTTCCTTATGTTACGGGAGCCAACTTAAGTATGACACCGTGATAGGGGCAGATCGTCAACATGTCTTGCTACCTCATGGTGGCAGGATAGTAGTAAGTACCGTAACTGCTTATAAAAGAATCCTTTTTGAAGGTTAGACAGCCCTAGACCCTAAAGCATTCAGACAATAAAGGACAATTAGTTGTGTAAAAATAGATCTGGACCTTAAATAGGCAGGAGAGAGACTTGCCTTATTTCTACGTAATTTTTCAAACCTATCAATCTAGAAACACACTATCTCTTTTACAGATCTAAAAAAATCAGCCTGTTTCCTGACATAATGGTTACGATGCAGTGATCAAGAGGCTTCTTAAAGTGTAAAAAGTAGAATCAGCAGCTATAAGGCTTCCTACTCAACATCTTTTTCGTGTATACCTTGTCCAACATTTTGGAGGTATGGTCAAGCTGTCATTTCTACAAAAGCATGCTGTCTAGAACAGCAGTACAAGAATGGTTCGCATTAAGTCAGCTCTCCATGTTTCTGTCAGGAGCTTAAGAATGGCTGCAGCTGCACCTCATCATTCTGTATCAATCCAACAAGTTCATTTGGAACATGAGTATTAAAGTTTCACACACATTTACTGCCTGCGGAAGATATCTCGGTGACACTGCCGTTGCCTGAAATTCCATCCCCTGTATTTGCAAGGTTGGATGCAGCAGTGAAGCATCTGTTAGACAATGCGAAAAGTTTTAACCTTTCCAAATGACATCCCATATAACAGTTACTAGTTTAGCACCTGCTTATGGCATTGCAGTATTTGCTTGTTTGTACTTTTTTTGAGTCACACACATACACATATATGTATATATCTCTCCTGAACATTATCATCAATTCTTTCCCATAGTTCCCAGTGTTGTTCTGCCTCAGTGTGTAAATGTTTTATTCTAGTTGAACTTCCTTCCTTCAGTCCTTATTTTGTCATAATGTTTAACACTATACCTAATCCTAATCCTAATCCTAACCCTAACCCTAACCCTAACCCTAACCCTAACCCAGTTTGTTACAGTTCCATATGGGATACCAAAGTATTAAATTCCTAGTCAGAAGGGATGAACTGGCTCCCCTTCATAATTCACCTGCACCTTCAATTGGTCACAACAAGGACACATTGTGGACACCTTTCTCTTGAACCCAAACTATATTTTAAAAGGAGCAATTTTAACCAGGCTTTCTAAATTTAACAAAGAGTTGATTAATCACTAAACATGAGAAGAATTAGTAACTTAAATTACACACAAAATGTCTAGAAGTAGGAGGTGAATCCAAAAAAGATATACCTTTTTAAATAAAAGATCAGTCTCTAAACTGGTCACAAAGAAAAGATAATCGCATTTTGTGGACATTGGGGAGGTTGCCAGTAACGTTGATTTTTTAAAAATTGAACACAGTTTCATGATCCTTAGTTTTACGATAGCTTGAGATTTTGTAGGCCTGGTTTCTTTCTATCATGATTAAATTCCAGTTTTCAGGTTAAGAGAGACAGTCCTTTTGCTGTCCTCTTTCTTTTTGCCTGGTATGAAGCACTCAGAATGAGAAGCATACTTCTTTTACCTGTAACGCAGGGGTGACTAGTGATGCTTCCTTCACTGTGACCTCCTCAGCGTGCTAATGTTCAAATGCAGACTGGTATACATGCAAACATTCAGTTTCACAAGCACACTCGAGTAGAACCGAACCTGGTTTGTTAACACCTGCCTTTGTATAGTGTTAAAGGGAAAAGCACAAAATGTGTCCACATTTTGGGACATAATCCATAGGATTTGGCTTGTGGTTGAGCAGGAATTTGTCAGCCCCCTATGTAGTCATAAGAAATCACAGTACAGTCTGTTTGAAATAACAAGGTGTAGAGCTGGATGAACACAGCAGGCCAAGCAGCATCAGAGGAGATGGAAGGCTGATGTTTCGGGCCTAGACCCTTCTTCAGAAATGGGGGAGGGGAAGGGGGTTCTGAAATAAATAGGGAGAGAGGGGGAGGCGGATAGAAGATGGATAGAGGAGAAGATAGGTGGAGAGGAAACAGACAGGTCAAAGAGGCGGGGATGGAGCCAGTAAAGGTGAGTGTAGGTGGGGAGGTAGGGAGGAGATAGGTCAGTCCAGGGAGGACGGACAGGTCAAGGGGGTGGGATGAGGTTAGTAGGTAGGAGATGGGGG
>NC_063336.1:36917633-36997843 GCF_021869965.1 Rhincodon typus
ATGTCGTCTGCAGAATGGGAGGGGGAGTTGAAATGGTTCGCGACTGGGAGGTGCTGTTGTTTAGTGCAAACTGAGCGTAGGTGTTCTGCAAAGCGGTCCCCAAGCCTCCGCTTGGTTTCCCCGATGTAGAGGAGGCCACAACGGGAACAGCGGATGCAGTATACCACATTAGCAGCTGTGCAGGTGAACATCTGCTTGATATGGAAAGTCTTCTTGGGGCCTGGGATGGGGGTGAGGGGGGAGGTGTAGGGGCAGGTGTAGCACTTCCTGCGGTTGCAGGGAAAAGTGCCGGGTGAGGTGGGGCTGGAGGGGAGTGTGGAGCGTCCCCCTCTCTCCCTATTTATTTCAGAACCCCCTTCCCCTCCCCCATTTCTGAAGAAGGGTCTAGGCCCGAAACGTCAGCCTTCCTGCTCCTCTGATGCTGCTTGGCCTGCTGTGTTCATCCAGCTCTACACCTTGTTATCTCAGATTCTCCAGCATCTGCAGTCCCTGCTATCTCTGAAACAGTCTGTTTGAAGTTTGCTTGAAACCTTTAAGTGTTACATGCCATCCATCCCACACAAAATATTTGCCAGACTGCCACTTAATTTACACCTGCACTTATTTTGCCTCTGTGGAAGTCCCCTTTCAAAGTAACACATTTTAGAACCAAGGACTAAAAATGTCTGCGCTATTTTTAAGGTTCTGACCCCCATAGTAACATTAATAAGAGCAAAATGTAGCAGATGGTGGGAATTTCAAATGAAAACAGAAAATGCAGAAAAAACTCAATAGAACATAGAACATAGAACATAGAACATTACAGCGCAGTACAGGCCCTTCGGCCCTCGATGTTGCGCCGACCTGTGAAACCTATCTGAAGCCCATCTAACCTAAACTATTCCATTATCATCCATATGTTTATCCAATGACCATTTAAATGCCCTTAAAGTGGGCGAGTCTACTATTTTTGCAGGCAGGGCATTCCACGCCCTTACTACTCTCTGAGTAAAGAACCTACCTCTGACATCTGTCCTATATCTATCACCCCTCAATTTAAAGCTATGTCCCCTCGTGCTAGCCATCACCATCAGAGGAAAAAGCCTCCCACTGTCCACCCTATCTAATCCTTTGATCATCTTGTATGTCTCTATCAAGTCACCTCTTAACCTTCTTCTCTCTAATGAAAACAGCCTCAAAACCCTCAGCCTTTCCTCATAAGACCTTCCCTCCATACCAGGCAACATCCTGGTAAATCTCCTCTGCACCCTTTCCAATGCTTCCACATCCTTCCTATAATGCGGTGACCAGAACTGTACGCCATACTCCAAGTGCGGCCGCACCAGAGTTTTGTACAGCTGCAACATGACCTCATGGCTCCGAAACTCAATCCCTCTACCAATAAAACCTAACATACTGTACGCCTTCTTAACAACGCTATCAACCTGGGTGGCAACTTTCAGTGATCTATGCACATGGACACCGAGATCTTTCTGCTCATCCACACTACCAAGAATCTTACCATTAGCCCAGTACTCTGTATTCCTGTTACTCCTTCCAAAGTGAATCACCTCACACTTTTCCGCATTAAACTCCATTTGCCACCTCTCAGCCCAGCTCTGCAGCTTATCTATGTCCCTCTGTAACCTACAACATCCTTCTGCACTATCCACAACTCCACCGACTTTGGTGTCATCCGCAAATTTACTAACCCATCCTTCTACGCCCTCATCCAGGTCATTTATAAAAATGACAAACAGCAGTGGCCCCAAAACAGATCCTTGAGGTACACCAAGTCTGGCAGCATCTGTGGAGAGAGAAATAGAGTCATTGTTTCAAAACCAATATGGTTTTTCCTCAAAACTCCAGGGAGAGTCTCTTTTCTGCATATATTACAGGAGATGGGGTCTTCACTGGCTGGGTCAGCTTTCATTGTCAGTCTGTAATTGCTCTTGAGAAGATGGTGGTGAACTGTTTTCTTGAGCTGCTATGGTCTATTTGGCGTAGGTATACGTACATCATTGTGGATTTTGACCGAGCGGCAGAGAAGGAATGACAATATATTGCCAAGTCTGGATAATGTGTGACGTTGAAGGGAACTTTCAGTTGGTGGCCTTACCACAAATTTGTTGCTCTTGTTCTTCTAGATGGAAGTGGTTGTGGGTTTGGAAGTTGCTGTCTGCAGAGCTTTGGCAAATTACTGCAGTATATCTTGGAGACTGGAAAAACCATTGGTACTGAGCATCGATTGTGGAGGGGGTGAATGTTTCTGGACATTGTGCCAATTAAGCAGGCTTTTTTATCCCGGATGGTGTCAAGATTTTTTGAGCATTCTTGGAACTGCACTCATCCAGGCAAGTGTGCAGTATTCCATCACACACCTGACTCGTGCATTTTAGGTGATGGATAGGCTGTGGGGAGTCAGGAGATGAGCTGCATGCTATAGGATTCCCAGCCTCTGACCTTCTCTTATAACCACTATATTTATATGGTGAGTCCAGTTCAATTTCTGGTCAATCGTAACCCAAGGATGTTCATATCAGGGGATTCTGAAAGGGTATGCTGCTGAATGTCATATTCCTATAGTTACATTCTCTTGAGTTGGAGTTGGTGTTGGTTTGGTACTTAAGTGGCCCAAATATTTCTCAATGTGAAGTCAGCTTAGGCTTGGATATCCGTCAGGTCTTGTTGCATTTGAACATGGACTGCTTCACTATCTGAGGATTCGTGAATGGTGCTAAACATTGTGGAATCATAATGGCTTGATGGTGATGGTGGAGTGGGGAATATGCTGAACCATGCAATTACAGATTGTGTGGAGTTATGTCTAACTTAAAGCAAGATTTTTCTTATTGTTTGAGGGCAGTCATCTCCACTCAGTTATCTCAGCCGGAGATCTTCAGGGTAATGTTGTAGGTCCAGTTTTCCATAGCTGTTGCAGCAATGACCTTTCCTCCATTATGAGGTCAAATTGAGGATGTTTGCTGATGATTGTGTGATGTGTAACACCATTCACTGCTGCTCAGATTCTGTAGCTCTCTGTAGTTCAAATGCAATGAGTCCTGGACAACATTCAGGATTGGAAAGACAAGTGGCACACAAGTGCTAAGAAATAAACATCTTCAACAAGAGGGAAGCCAACCATTGCCCTTGACATTCAATAGCCTTACAGTTATTGAATAACACCAGTGGATAAGATTGGTGAGTATCCCAAGATATACTATAAGTATACCAAAGGAAGGAGGTTAATCAGGGAAAGAGTTGGGGCCATTAGGCACCAAGGGGGCAATCTGTACCCGGTACGGTGTTCTTTGAATACTTCACATCTGTCTTCAGTTTGGAGAAGGAAGATGTAGGTTGAGAATTCAAGAAAAGAGAATGTGAAGTTCTTGAGCAGTTTGACATTGGGAATGAAGAGGTATTGAAGGTTTTGGTGGGCTTTACTGTGAATAAATCCCCAAGTCTGGATGAGTTGTATCCCAGGCTGCTGTGGGAGATGAGGGAGAAAATTACAGGGCCTCTGACCCAAATTTTTAATTCCTCTCTGCCCACAGGGGAAGTGCCATAGGACTGGAAGACAGCCAATGTGGTTTCACTTTTCAAGAAGGGAGGTAGAGATAAACCAGGGAATTATAGACCAGTGAATCTCACATGAGTGATTGAGAAACTATCAGAGAAAATTCTGATGAAGAGAATTAATCTCCAATTGGAGAAGCAAGGTTTGATCAGGGACAGTCAACATGGCTTTGTCAGAGGGAGGTCACATGTAACAAATTTGATTGAATTTTTCTAGGACTGACCAGGTGTGTAGGTGAGGGTGGTGCAGTTAATGTAGCTTATATGAATTTGAACAAAGACTTTGACAAGGTCCCACCTTGAGAGAGTGATAAAGAAGGTCAAAGCACATGGGATCCAAAACTGGCTTAGTGGTAGGAGACAAAGATTGGAGGTAGAAGTCTGTTTATGTGACTGGAGGCCAGTGACCAGTGACGAACCATGGGGATCGGTGCTGGATCCATTATTGCTAGTGATCTAGATTAATGATATAGGTTAGAATGCAGGCAGGATGGTAAGTAGGTATGTGGATGACATAAAGATTGGCTGGATGGGAGTCGACAGTGAGGAAAATAGTCTTAGGTTTCAGGAGGATATAAATGGATTAGTCAGTTGGGCAAATCAGTGACAGATGGAACTTAATCCTGGTAAGCGTGAGGTGATGCACTTTGGAAGAAATAGCACGTCAATGGAGTACTCAATGAATGGAAGGACACTCAGAGATCAGAGAAACAGAGGGATCTTGGGGTCCTTGTCCACAGGAACAGGAAGACAGCAGGACAGGTTAATAGGGTGATTAAGTTGGCATATAGGACACTTGTGGCATAGATGATGAGAGCAGGAAGATTATGTTTGAGCTGAAAAAGACTTTGGTTAGGCTACAGCTAGGGAACTGTGTGCAGTTCTGGTTGCCACACTATAGGAAGGATGTGATTGCACCAGAGGCGGGGTGCAGAGGAGATTTAGCAGAACGTTGCCCGTGATGGAGCATTTTAGATGTGAAGAGAGGCTGGATAGGCTTGGGTTATTTTCTTTAGAACAGAAAAGGTTGAAGGGGACCTGACTGAGGTGTATAAGATTATGAGGGGCATGGACAGGCTGGTTAGAAAACAGCTGTTTCCCTTAGTTGAAGTGTCATTAACGAAATGGCATAATTTTAAGGTGAAAAGCTGGAGGTTTGAAGAGTGTTTGAGGAAAACCTTTTTCACCCAGAGTGTAGTGGCAATCTGGAATATGATGTCTGGGAAGGTAGTTCAGACAGGAAGCCTCACAACTTTTAAAAACCGCTTGGATGAGCACTTTAAATGTCATAAGCTCTGGAAAGTGTGACTAGTGTAGGTTTAAAGTAGTTCTTGTCAGTGCAGACTTGATGGGCGCAAGGGCTTCTTCTGTACTTTATGATTCTATGCATTCCCCTGACCCCCATCAACATCCAGGGGTTTACCATTGATAAAAAACTAAAGTGAAATAACAATTAAAGACTAGCAAAAACAGAAGTTGCTGGAAAAGCTCAGCAGGTTTGGGAGCATCTGTGAAGAAAAAATCAGAGTTAACGTTTTAGGGTCTGAGGAAGAGTCACCGGACCCGAAATCTTAACTCTGATTTTTTCTTCACAGATGCTGCCAGACCTACTGAGCTTTTCCAACAACTTCTGTCTTTGTTTTCAATTTACAGCATCCGCAGTTCTTTCAGTTTTTAATTAAATACTGTAGATACAACAGCAGGTTAAGGACTTGAAATTCTGTGATAAATAAAGTCACTCACCTCCTGAACTCCCAAAATGTGTCCAACTATCTATAAGGCACAGGTTTGGATTCTGATGCAACTCTCTCCACTTGCCTGTGGATGACTACACAAAGTTTAAAACAATCCAGGCAAAGCAGTCTGCTTGATCAGCACCCCATTTATTATCTAAACATTCAGTCTCTCCACTGCTGACACAGTGTGTACCATACACAAGTTGCACTGTAACAAGTCACCACTGCTCATTCGACAGCACCTTCCAAAACTGTGGCTTCTATCACCGAGAAGGACAAGGGCGGCAGAATCGAGGGAACACCAACAACAACACATTCCCTCCAAGTAATACTTCATCCTGAGTTGTAACTATGTTGCTGTTCTTTCACTGTCACAGGGCTTACATCTCCAAACTATCTTCCTAACAGTATTGTGGGTGTACCTACGCTAGAGGGACTGCAGCAGCTCAAGAACACAACTCACTACCACCTTCTCAAGGGCAATTAGGGATAAGCAAGTCAGTCAAGCGCATGTTGCATAAAGTGTAAAATAAAATAATAATGCTTGTCCCAATAACTCAAACTGAGATCAAGAATAACATGCACCAGGGATTAAAACAAACATAAAACAAACCATCAAATAGCATTAGGAATTGTTAGCAAATCCTGGACAACATTAGACATTGCACATTAAATCAATGACAGGTCACTGCAAAAATATTTGTTTCTCACAGAGCTGAAAACTTCATATCAGGACATTACTCCTTTCCCTTGCCCTTTTTTGAGATTTTTTTTTGGTGTACAATAGGGTGATTGGGCAATAAAAATCTTTCCATTCTGAGAGCCCACTCTCAGCTTTATGCTAGCCATTTTCTAACAACTTGCTTCAGCTACAAATTCACAACAGCATTTCCCACTGCATCAATGTTTTCTATTTTCAGCACCAGCCAACACTGAAAGAAAATGCTGATTAGTGCCAACTTTGTGCTATAGACATATGTTTACAGAATTGAGAGAGTCTAAACTTAAATAAATTTCCTATGACAAGCAGACAGAGGAGATTTGTATTCCATTAGACAGGTTTAGCATCAATGCTGGTTCCAGACGTGAAATGGCAGTGTCAACTGGTGCTAACAAATTTCTCTTATTCATCACCAGTTTCCATTGGTGGTTTCAATCAAAGCTAAACATGTAGACTTCTCTCCTGACACCTTTTTATATTCAACTTTAAATATCTCTCAAGTAGAACTCCTCAAGAATGTTAGTATTATTTTGTAGCTGTACATCATTCCAATACTTTGCAGGTTATTGAGTTGAACAATAGAGATTACTCAGAAGCAGACTGTAAGTGCATTGCAGAAGTGCATTTTGCCAAAGTTATTTCAAAAGAATAAGCTGAAAATTACTAGACTATTTCTCAATAGTGTGAAGTGTTCTTACTGTGTCCAATAATGGATATTTTATCATTACTTATAACTTTGATGATATTGCTGTGATTACTTATCAATCAGTTAGTATGATAGATATTAATGTAAACCAGACAGGAATTTTGTGTCACAAAACCAGAAATTGCTAGAGAAACTCAGCAGGTCTGGCAGCATCTGTAGGAAGAAAGCAGAGTTAGTGTTTCGAGTCCAGTGACTTTTCATCAGAATTTTGTATCTGTTTACTACTTCACTAAAAGAGTTGTCAGGTGTTTGGCTCCAATTATGTAAAAATGCTCAGTAACTCATATTGTCCTCACCAAGGCACAAGCATAAACTAAGTAGATTTCTGTTTCATCTATGCTTCGTAGTTCCAGCCCAAATGCATTGTGTGTTTATTTTTTGAAGTAGAAACAGAAAATATTGGAAATATCAATAGTCCTGGCAGCATCTATTGAGAATAATGCAGAGATAACAAGCAGATTCTTCCCACTTGAGTCTCTGCTGGGACAGTGAAACCTTTTCTAGATTGGGAACTAAACTCACTGAATTTGCCAGTTGGCCATTACTCTTTCCCAGACCAAACAAATTATCATTCCATCTCCAGGCTCCCAGATTAACCAGGAAGGAAGTGAAATTAAATGTCCATTCTATCAAAGGAAGGATTTCTAATTAAAAGGACAACAGAATGAGTTACAAGGGTACATAGTGCATGAATTTCTGAGGCTGCCCTAAACCTGGAAATGGCAAGGAGATCTGGGAAGCCTATCCTTCCCCTCCCTATCCCCACAATGGTGGTTTGATCACTGCTCTTGATACTCTGTAAAGATGGAAGGTAGATCTGGTAGTGAGGCCAGACAGCCAAGTGGTAAAGGGGAGTGAGGCCAGACAGGTGAAGATTCGGGGTAAAACAAGTCTTAATAGTTACAATTGGACCCTGAGTGAGTTTCCCAATTTACTACAGTATCCCAAAACCATTAAACTCTCAAGTGAGAAGGGATGAACCCCATCTTTAATTATGCACTCCTTGGTTGGTTGTAACAAGTTAATTTGAACAGGATGCCTTCTCTTGTGGATACCTTTCTCCCAGACCCAAATGAACTCATATTTTAAAAGGAGACAGTTTAACCAGGCACTTTGAACAAACAAAAATGGTGACTTTATTCATTACTGCATGCAAGAAGAAATACACATAGGCACAAATTATAAATAAGAGGAGACCCCAAAAAGTTATGAATAAGTTTCTGAATTGTTTGTGAAAAGAGGACAGTTAATCATTGCGACTGTCTCACTGAAGGTTACCAATCATGTTAATGTTAGTTAAATGGTTTGTTTTATGAGTCCCGGTTTTGTGGGCTGTTTAAACTTCCTTTGTCCTGATTAATTTTTAACTGTTTTGCTGCATTTTAAATGATGGAAGGTTTTCTTTCTATCTAGCTGTTAGCTAGCTTACTTCTAGAGTCTTCTTCACTCAGAGTAAGAGAAAATCTTTGCCTGAAATATAGGGTCACTAGGGAATTCTTCTTTGAATGTGACCTTCATATTATACTAATGCTTGAATGCAAACTGGTACACACATTTTGGAATTATGAAGTTACTTTGGGGTTCTGACCCATGGTCATGATGAAATTAAAAACCTAAGAGTCTCAACCCCTGCCTGATTATTTACTTGACAGATCCAGGGCGATTTCCCCCTCTCCTTCAATCTCACCAGAGAAAAACCTGAAGTGAATGTGATGAAGTTTGAATACCTGAGGTCAGTATCTAGGACTTTTCTATCCTCCATGCATCAGAATCTGCCTCTGCTCAGTGGGAAAAGTCTGCCGAAATCTTCATAGTGCACAATCTTCACCGTTGCAAAACCAGCTGAGTATTATCAGTGTTTTCTGTGTTTAACATTTCCAACTTTTGTCTTTTTTGATTTTAGTGCTAAATTGTTTGTATATCATGACATTGAATGACATGCTATCAATATTATAATGATCATGTGACTAAGGATGAATGGACATGCCCAGATTAAGTAATATATACTGACCCAAATGATATTTGGTAATTTCCTTTGTACAAGTAATTGTTAATTATTTGAAATATAATTATTTTATGCATATCTTTCCAAGCATGTAAGTTCTCTGTTAAAGCAAATCAATGGAGTAACATCAAAGCAGCAACATTGGGAAGGGACTCGAGAAGTAGCAATAATAAAGGAAAAGGAAGTCCAAGATACAGACATGAGCTTGCAGGTAAGTGACAGAATAGTCCTGCCTCCATCACCGTGCTTATTGGCTGCTAAAGTGGAACCAATGTTACACAAAATAATTGATGCAGATAATGGCCCTGTATGCCTTTGCCTCTGCAGGTCAGCTCTGCCACACAATTTTCAGGCCATATTACTGTCTCTTGATATCTATGCTTTAGTTCTTCATAATACATAATAATCATTTAGCTGAGGGAACTAAATACAATATCTCCAAGTTTACAGATGCACAAAGCTGGATGGGAAGGTGAGCTATGAGGAGGATGCAAATATGCTTTAGTGTCATTTGGACAAGTTGAGTGAGTGGGCAAATGCATGACAGATGAAGTATTAAGTAGATAAATGTGCTGTTATCCAGATTGGTAGCAAAAATAGCCTGACATTACTAACCAAATGGCAATAGATTAGGAAAGAGGGAGATGCAATGAGATCTGGGTATTCTTGTACTCCAGTCACTGAAGGGAAGCATGCAAGGGCAGCAGGTGGTGAAGAAGACAAATGATATGTTGGCCTTCATAGTGAGGGGATTTGGGTACAGGAGCAAGGATGTCTTTCTGCAATTTTATAGGCCTTGGTGAAACCACTTGGAATATTGCATGCAGTTTTGGTTTCCATATCCAAGGAAGGATATTCTGGCTATGGAGGGAATGCAATAAATGTTCACTTGGCTGATTCCTGGGTTGTCAGGATGGCATATGAAGAAAGACTAGATTGGGTAGTACTATGCTCACTGGAATTCAGGAGAATGATGGTGGGGTGGTCTCATAGAAACCTATAAAATTCTAACAGGACTAAACAAAATAAATATAGGGAAGATTTTCCCAATAACTGGGGATTCCAGAACCAGGGGTTACTATGTAAGGATACATGGTAGTTGGGTTGAGAGTTCTGAGTTCAAACCCATTGGTACTAATGATGGTGTTGCGATAAGAGAAAAAGCTTCAATGAATTGACATAAAGGCTTATGGGAATCGATCTTCTGACAGATTAGTGACTTTATGGGAAGAAAACACTGGAAGAGATGTGAGATGGGCTTGAGATTCACAATCATCTGTTTTGCAGAACGGGGCATTTACAACATCACAGTGACGAATCTGTGGAAACTCATTTCAATTCATCACCCTGCATTATGTGAAGAATAAAATTTAATTCAAACCATTTAGCATCAGCACACTATTAAGCATGTGAATTTTTTGTAAGGTTGAGGGCCTATGTCAGTATAATGGTCAACCCTGGTTTGATATCTTTGTTCTCCTTACTATACTGGTATGCTTTCATCTGTTTTACATGCTGTTGCAAGCCAATGGATTAATTGTATAACTGGTTGTCCTGTTACTTTTAAGAAGCGGCTGCAACTAGTTGCCCTGGCCGCAGAATAGGATAGTTTTGATGAGGTGCAGGAAACTGGAAGATGAGAGAAAGCACTGCTTAAACGGGAAGCCAAACATGCGCACAGTCCATTGATGTCTTCTGTTACATTGTAAACAAAGATTCATCAAGCTTGTCTTCACATTTTCTTCAATCTGAAATGTCTGGTGAAAAGCAGCAGGGTATAATTTAAATGGTTATAAATAGTTATAAAAGACTGTTTAGAAGTCGCATTAATAATTTTAAAATAGCCATATATTAACCTGTTCATATTTTGCTAACTAAGAGCTGAAATGTCATCTAAGGTTGAAGTGGGTACTGATAAATATTAAGTATTTTAACAAAGTAACATTAAGTGACATCATTTTCATATAAACACAGTTGATATTTTGCAGATGTTCCAGATGTAAACAATAAGTGCAATCCAAGGTTTCATACCAATAAAATTCACTAGTCATTTATCATGCTGTTCATTTCTTTTTTGAAAGAAGGGCCTACATTTATTTTTAATACAATATCTTGTATTATTTTATATGCAATGAATGTGTCTGTGTTTCCGACGTTGACTTATCTTTCCTGTATAAAAAGACCATGTAAACACTCCAATGCTGTCTGTTTCTAGTGAGATTTTACTGCATCAGTTGACACAGAGCCACAACTATAGCCTATATAAACATGTTGTTCTCCTGCAGAAGCACTTTCTTCCAGCTAAGCACATAGAGCTCAAATTGTCCACATTTCTGTCAGACAACTTCTAGATTAATCAAAGTGGAGCCACGTCAGCATTTTACAGAGTACTGTACTGATACATCAGTTTTACAAAACACTCAGTATTCCCTACATGTTAATGGATTTAATGCATATGAACATACAAATAAGGAGCTGAAGTAGACCACACTGCCCCTAAAGCCTGCACTGCCATTCAGTAAAATCATGGATGATCTGATTGCACCCTCAACTCCACATTCCTGCTGACCCCCTTCATCCCCAAAGAATCCAAGAATTTACCTATCTCAGTCTTAACAACCTTCAAAGACTACTTTATCGCCTTTGAAGGAACAGAATTCAAAGACTCATTTTAAGATTCTCTGACTTAAATGTGTGAACCCTTATTTCCGAACGGTGATCCCAGATCTACATTCTCTCACAAGAAGAAACAGCCTCTCCACACCCGCATTGTAAAGACTCCTCAGAAGCGTATAAGTTTCTTTCAGCATGCAGATAAGTGACGGAATAGTCTAGCTTCTGTCACCCTGCTTATTGGCTGCTAAATTGGAGGGCTAAAGCTTCCATTGTAACTCTCACAGTAACCTCACTGTCAATGTCATTCATTGCTGACTAGTAACTTGCTGACTGTCCTTCCCATGGCTGTTCCCCCCTTATCCAAACGCATCCCATCCCATCCCATTCCAACCCTTCTCCCCTTAGTTTCTGTGGATGGACCTGAAGCACTGACTGTGGCTCATACCTTTGGGTGACTTAACTAGATCACTGCACATGAGAAGTGTCCAGACCTGAAACTGATGCCTGTACATCGCCTCAATGGCATTAGACCTACAGCACCGCATTGCCCCCAACCCCGCCCTGGACTAGCTGCCACATTAACTGCTAGCACAAGGTGCAGATTTGAGATTGATGCAGCACGTGGGTTGTACAGAAAGGAATAACCTCCTTGACTGAGGACTGCTGAACTGCACAGCAAGCTGCTTGGGTGTGTGACTGCAGTAATTGCTGAGACAAGGCAAGGCAGGAACAATGTGAGTTTCCAAGGTAGCTGGCACTGAGAGAGTGAGTGAGATGTAGTCCTGATCTATGTTGAGATTTCTCAATGTCTAATTTACTTGGTACGGTTGATAAGATAGGAAGCTGTATATTAATGAGACATGTTAAATCATTAACAAAGTTTTTTGCAAACTATAATCCCTTTTTACTAGCAACTCACTGCTGTCTCGCGAGAAAGCCGCCACACCACTAAACAAAAGCATAAAGGATGGAGCGAGTTGCTCCAGATGTCGAGATAGGCCTTGCTGGACTTTACATCCAATTCTACTACAAATCCCACCATAGACCACGTCACTCCCTCAAGATTATGCCCTATGAATTCTTCTTGTGACCACCTCTGTTAATTTGGTTTTCCCAATCTATGTGAAGATTAAATTCACCTATGATTCATGTACTGACTTTTTGTTAATGTCGTCATTACCTTCTGATTTATTCTCTGTCCTACAGTATAGTTACTGATAGGGGGCCTATAGACTATTCCCATCAGTACCTTCTACCTCTGATTATTTCTAACCTCTTCCATGTGGATTCTACATCTTCTGATCCAGGGTCATGTCTTGCTATTCTATTCATTCCTTCATATTCTAATAAAGGATTCCCTTCCGGCTTGTCCTTTTGAAAAATCACATACTGTTGAAAAATTAGTTCCTAGCTCCTTCTAACCTTGTCTCCATGATGTTTATAGTGTCATAGTCATTAACCTCTATTTGTGCTGTCAATTCATTTATTTTGTTCTGAATACTACATGCATTTAAGTGAAAAGCCATTAATTTTGTCTTTTTACCACTTTCCTCCTTTTAACCCTATTTGCTGCTTTTTTAATGTTTGTATATGACCCTCCCTGTCCCACTCTGCATATCTTTATCTAAATAGTTGCCATGCAATATTGCTGAAAACTTCTGTAATACACCTACATTCTCCTCTCCAGAACCTTCCCTCCCTGTGGGAAGCTTAAAAACCCTCTTAATGGGCAATGGTGGTATTTTGGTGAGATGATACATAGGCTTATAAAGCAAAGAAGATATTGCTAACATTTTGTGGCATCCTTAGCTCCTCTTCACAATTTATTTTTCTATCTCTTTTTATGTCATTAGCAAATATAACAATCACACCTTTTGTTCCTTCTTTCAAGCCAACTATTTAAGTTGTAACATGTTGAGGCAACAGCACTGATCCCTGGGGCACATCACTTGTTAAAATGTAAGTACCTCTATGATTGCAATAAAAGTAAAATTGAAAGTAAAGTCTTAAACTTGTAAAATGGTAGAGCACAGAAGGCGGCCATTGTGCCTGTGCTTTGTGTTTGGTGGAACTATACCACTACTCTTTCCCATAGCCCTGTGTTTTTTTTGCCAAACTATTGGTTAATTCTCATTTGAATTTTGCTCCGGAGTCTTCTTCCACTCTCTCTAGGCAACACATTTCAGTTGCCCTATATTCTTTATCCTAGTTCTGCACAGACGTTTCTTAAAGCTTACTAGTATTTGAATTGCAATTACATTTTAATATTCACAAAGCTGATTGGATAGTTCGAACAGTTATTTGGCTATCTAATGATTGCCACTTAAAATAGCAAAGAGAATACAAATTTTTTGCTGATCAAATTTTCTAGAGTTCATTTCATGACAGTTGCAGTTACACTTCTGGACAAAGTTTCATATTTTTGGGGTCAATTTGATTTAAGCATTTTCACAACCTGAATTGCATGACATGATTTGCTTAATGTAAGACTGATACTGCTTTGCATCAATCCAAACAGTGAAATGTAACCAAACTATTAACTGCAGCACACTTCAGAACTGTACAAAATCCACTTGTATCCAACCATTCACAAGTGTGCACTTTCCACCAGGGGTCACTGAACAGCTAGAATCCAAACAAAGGCCGGGCCAGGTTGGGCTGCCATCTTAATCTTGGTTGATAATGGGAAATACATTGTTGTCAAATAATGGCAGGTTGTCGATCATCATTTACAGACATATGAAAAAATTTGAGTGAGAAGCATATATGCTGTTAGAAGTGAATATCCAAATGTTGCAGTGTGAGTTATCTGCCCTTATTTTGAGGAATTTTCTGTACTTATCCTTTAAATTTTCCAAAGAATAATAAGCTTGTTGTTACAGGTGTAACTACTTTTAAAAATTCATTCATGGGATGTGGGCATAACTGGCTGGTGGTGGTGAGCTTCTTGAACTATTGCAGTCCATTTAGTGTAAGTGAACCCACAATGCTGGCAGGGAGGGAACTCTTGGATTTTGATCCAGTAACACTGAAAGAAAAACAATATATTTCCATGTAAGGATGGTGATTTGTTTGGAGGGAACTTGTTCCCATGTATCTTCTAGTGGTAATGAGTTTGGAAGGTGCTGCCTAAAGATCCTTGGTGAGTTTCTACAGTGTCACTTGTAGATGGTACACTGTGCTCCTACTGAGCATCAGTGGTGGAGGGAGTGAATATTTGTGGATTTGACATCAATCAAGTGGACTGCTTTGGCCTGGATAGTATTAAGCCTTTTTGAGTTGTGTTGGAGCTTTGCCCATCCAGATAAGTGGGCAGTATTCTGTCAATCTCCTGATTTGTACTTTGGATACACTTTTGGGAGTCAGCAAGTGAGTTACTCACTGTAGAATTCCTAACCTTTGACATGATTTGCAGCCACAGTATTTGCATTATAATTCCAGTTCAGGTTATTATCAATGGTAACCCCCAGGGTGTGATAATGGGGGATTCAGTGAGTGGAAAGTCTTTGAATGTCAGTTGGCAAAGGGTAGTGTGATGATAGTATGGCTTTAAGAAGTGCATTTTGTCCTGTTTGTTTTTTACAAAGAAAGGTTGATGCAGAGGTGCCAACTTAACTGTTCCCAGCGAGCAAGGCCTTGTGAGGCCTTGGGGATTTTTTTTTCAAGTTGGAACAATAGAACCAGCATGAAGGGACGACCTTAAGTTCCCACAGAACCAGAATTTTAATTTAACTATGAGTAGCTGTTGGAGTTTGGAAGCTGCTATAAATCTCCCCCTTCTACAGCAAAACACTTGAATTCTCTCTCTCACTCAGAGATTTCTCTGCATTTTTTTTACCTCGTTGACTGGAGAATTGCATGTGAGACAATCTATTTTACTGAATTTGCCTTTGTCAATGGTGTGTTTATGGGATGTTACTATTTTGGAACAGTTGCTGCTCAGTAGTAAAATGATCTATTATTCTGTTCAGTTTTCCAATAGAATTGAATTATTCAAATTCTTTTTTCTTTCATTTGTTTTTTAATTATAGTGTAAGAATAAAGTGTGTTTTGCTTTAAGACTTGTACTTTGATCAATCATCTGGAACACAATGCCTTACACTTCTCTTTAAATAAGATAAAGTTGGGATCTAGGCTGCCTTCTTAATATATTTTGAGGGGGTTTAGTCTGGTTCATAACAAGAGATTCTCTCTTGTTGGAGATGGTCCTTGTCTGTATTATGATCCTAGCCATTGTTATTCCTGGATAATTTCTTCCCTCACCTGAGCTAATTTCTCTGGATTGAATCTATGAGATGTTGCTTTACAAATAATGCATTTCTCACATCAACACCATGAACAGCTAAAACCATTTTTCCTAGCCTATTCTCACAAATTGATGTATAATTCTCTAATAGCCTTTGTAAGTCACCTTGCTAGGTTTCTGAAAGATAACATATGATGCTATGTAATTTTTCAGGCACTTTTTTGTTTTCCAATTTAATTGTTGCAAAGTTAATTTTTGAATTTTTCATTTTGGATTCATTATCTCATTGCTTTAACATTTCTATTTTATTCTTTATTTCCTTTACTACAGTAAGGATACTTTTATATCATCCCTATCGTAAAAACATTTCAACATGTCAACATGACAAAATTGTTGACTCCTTCTACTGTCTGAAGTATTCACTACATTACTCATATCTTTGAGTCTTCTTCATTTGATGGTTCCCAGTGAACATTGCTGCTAATGTCTTCCAGAAATACTAACACCTTGTCTCCTAAAACAGGATTTTAAACTTTGGCTTTTTTGTCTGCTCTAGTTTCCATTGAATGTTGAATTTCTTTCAGATACCTTTTAGTTGACTCCCATACCTTCTTCAGTTTTTGTCAGAAATTTGAGACACAGATGGAACGTTTGTTTCTGAGATTTGAATATTAAATTTTCATTAATTAATTGGTCTCTTACTTCATATTGGCTAGTATTTGAAGTCAACTCCATTTCCTCATTAATGGTTTGTTTCTTCAAGTCATTATGCTCAGGTATTGTTTTGCATTCAGTTTCTGAGTAGGCTGTTCTGCGTTTTTTTTATTCATTCACAGGATGAGTGCATTTATTGCCATCCCTAGTTGCCCAGAGGGCAGTTAAGAGTCAAACACATTTCTGTGGGTTGGGAGTCATGTGTAGTCCAGACCAGGTAAGGATGGCAGCTTCCTTCCCTAAAGGACATTAGTGAACCATTGAACTGTACAATTCTTTCAATTGCAAATCTGCTTTTTGCATTTTTAATGCAGAAGATAGACTAAGCATATCAGACACATTCTTTTTACCTCCATCCTTTTAGTTAAGTTTTGAAAAATTGTATCTGATAACTGAATTTCCAAATTATCTTCCTGTTTCATGGACACCTTTTTCTCCCTGTCTAATTCGATGGGTCTGAGATCTAGTAATGACACAGTCAGGAAACAATCCAGGATATCCCTTTTGTAAAGTTTCAGATTCTTTTACCACCATAGGTTGTTCTATCCCCCTTGGTGAAGCCAATATTTGTGAGCTTGTTGGATCATTTCCTGAAATAAAATTAATTCACTCTATACAAATTATTTTTAATGCTACAAATCACTTCCCTGTTTATCAAGTCACTCATTAATTATAATCAGATTTTTGTAACTTCCATGAATACCTCTTATTAGCAACCTCTACTTCATCGACCCTTATGGAAGATAAGTGCCATCATCAATTAGCATCACTTGCTCCATTGTCTCTCAATATCCTTTTTGATTTACTTCTTTGATTCCTAGTGTAAGGAAATACCTCCCTTCTCAACATAAAATACTCAGAACCTCTAGCTGTCTGCTTTTCCTTGTCAATCTTAGAAAAATACTTTCAGGACTGCCCAATTCTATTTCTCCATTTTTAGTACACTTGAAGGAAATATTTTCTATTTGCATCTCTGCTGTGGTTTTAGTACCTCCTTCGCTTCCTGATATCTCCTTTGCTGAAGACTCCTTAGATTTTCATATTACTACAATTGGTCTCCTGTTTAACTTCCAGTGATTTGCTTTTTATGTTCAAACTTTATTGCAACAAGAGCTTGTTAATTTCTTTGCATCACTTTTTGGTTCCAGCCTTTCTCCTTTATTAATTTGATATCCTTCTAAAGCTGTTACTTCTTCCATCTGCAGATTTTATAATCTTTCAATTTCTTGTGAATTTCCGCATGACCATTTCCCCAACAGTAATTGTCTGTGTGAGTTATCATAGGCATCTGCCAGAACTGCTGCTGCTCTGATCATGAATACATTACATTCATCTAAATGAGTTTTTAAATTTGCATAAATGCCAATTCTGAATTTGTCCATGATCAAATTTCCCTTACATTTGCAATGTTTTTCCTCTGTAACGAATGATCTAAACCATTGATCCCATAGAATTTATTTCTACTTTACAGATTCGACAAATATCTCTTATCTTTCTTATGGTCCTAAATTTGGGCACAAGCTGATAAACATTGGCTATCGTTTCTTTGACATGTTCATGTTCTGCAAATTATTCTTCTGATAAATGGGCGTACATGGTCATAGCTGTACCTGTCAAAAGGCTCTATAACATTAAGGTGCAAAACACTTTTGGCCAGCTCAGCTGTCCAGCTACCTTCTCAAATGAGATAAAATACCTTCTGAATCTATCCTCATTAACCTTAGGCACTAAATAAGGATTCTTCATTAAAACAAGCTCCTCATTGGAATCAGAATCATCATTGGAGCTACTACCTCTTTCTTTCTTTCTTCTTTATTCAGTTTCCTTTTGTTAATTCATGTTCTTTAATTTCTCTATCCCTTTGGTATTCAAGTTTTCTTAATTCCATTTCCTTTTTCATTTCCCTCTACTTTTCTTTCTTCTCTAAGTTTTTTAAACTCTGTTTTCCTCTGGTTTTTATTTTCCTCAATATAAAATCATTTTAATTTCTCTTTTTCTTACTAAGTCCCACTTTTTTCATACCTAACTGCATTTTAGCTAATTGGAACTAGGCCAACCAATTTCAGGTTTTCATTCTACCAATTCTAAATGGTATATCATCACTTGATGACCCTCATACTTATGAGATCCTGCTTTTGCTTCTCATTCAAGGTATCTGCTAAAATTCGCTGTTTAGGTTCAGTCAACAATTTTAAATAATCTACTGTTATGTCTTCCATGTCCGATGTTCAGAAATTCTTAACGATATTCAAAGCGATCTTCAAATGTTGTGCAATGAACTTCATCCCAACGCAACTGCCTTATGCTCCAGAACCAATCCATAATCATTACTTTAACAAGAATGACTCAGATCCCTCATAAATCCAGTGCATTCAAAAGTCTCACTATCAGTCCCCACGTCTTATGATCACAGCTGATGATGTTACTAGACAGGTCAGATCCCAGACAGGGATTTTACTTTACTTTACTTTAACAATAAAAGAGAGATTATTTACAAAACAAATGAAGAAAGAATAAAATAAACCAAACCATCTATTTATAATACAAATCTAAAGAGCACAGTAAGAGTATAATCACATTAATCCCAAAACATTGCTGCATAAATTGAAAAGGGAAAAAAAACGTTTTTATAGCATCCAAACACACCCCTGATACAGTACACAAAAACACCACTCATATAATACTCACACCAGAATCTCTGTCTCTAACATTTATAACTTCAAACTCTGGACAGGAAATCCAGAATAGCTTCTTCCTGGAGTGATCATATACTTGAGCTTAAATACACTTAGCTTTAATTAATCTCTTCAAGGTCTTATCCTAACACTTATAGTTTGGATGAAGACTAACCTTTCACACTAATGTAACCTAGTTCACTGTATATCCCTCCCTTCTCAAGAGCACTGATCTTCACAGCCAACCTATTCCAAGGAGCACAAAGGTCCAAAACTCAAAGTAAAACTGAAACCAAAATTCTCCCTCATTAAGCTAAAAAAAAGCTTAGTCTTGCAAAAAAACGCAAGTTCCAGAAATTTGTAACAGCCTTGAGGCCACATTATTTGTTGGGTCACAAAACAATCTAATATAAACTAAAGAAAAATCCATTCATAGTGCACACAAACTATTCATTCTAAAGCCAGGCCTTAGAAAACTGTTTTACCTGCTATTTGCATGTAGCAAAAGCACTTGGACATGGACTGCTTCTGTATCTGAGGAGTCAGAAATGGTGCTGAACATGGTGCAATCATCAATTGTGATGGAGAGAAGCAGCTGAAGATGGTTGGGCCCAGGACACTACCCTGAGGAGCTCCTGCAGAGATGTCCTGGAGCTGAGATGATTGACCACCAACAACCACTGCCAATTTTCTTTGAGCCAGATGTGACTTCAGCCAACAGAGAATTCTTCCCCTGCCTCCCGATGTCTCAAGTATTGATAGAACTCCTTAATGGCACAATTGGTGAAATGCAGCCTTAATGTCAAGGGCAGTCAACTCTCACTTTAACTGTGGAATTCCGTTCTTTTCTCCACATGTAAATGTGAACCAAGGCTATAAAGATGGGCAATAAATTTTGACCCCGCCAGCAACAGCTGTTTTCCATGAATTAATTTTAAGAAAAGGTTAAAGAAATACCAGGTTGGTTGCCCTGTTGACTCAGAATGTAGATGCCTTGCCATGGGGCTTGCTGACTTGCACGTGTATCACTTTTACGGAAAGATATGTTTTTAAGCTGAGGGGAGCAGGGACAAGTCAAATGTATAGTTGACACTCCTGGATGCCCTGCAACAGCAAAATCTGGCCCATCTGACATCTTCCCATTCCATTAGTTGTGAGCCTGCATAATGAACTTAGTCTTTGTAACTTATCCCATCTACTGCATAACTGCATAAATCTCTTATGACAGCCCATAGAAAGCAATTCCATTGGATAGGGGGACAGAGGTTAACTTTTCTAAACATTTAAGAGAAAGAGCAAAGCATTCAGCAGTGGTAAAAATAGAAGAGTACTCTCCACAACTTTCTATGTAGATCAAATGTCTATTTTTTTCATTGAACTTTACACACGCAGTAAAATATAGCACTGCTGCATAAACAAGAGTAAGTTTTATCTCACTACGATAAGCATAAATCTTTTGCAGTTGGCAGTTACAGAATGGATCATTTGGGCAACCTGTTTTTCACCAGCTCACAGTGATCTGATTGATGGTTTAGAATTGACTATGTTAGTGCATTTTGTTGCAACATCAGCCTATGATGTGCATGTTCACAGAGGTTTTGCATTATCTTTACATTGATCTCATTACAACATCACAACAATACTGCTCCATGCCGACTAACGTATTGTGGACAGATAAAAGCAAAGTACTGCAGATGCTGAAAGTCTAAAAGAGAACCAAAATGTTGGAGAAACTCAGTGGCTCTGGCAGCATCTGTGGAGAGAGAAACAAAGTTAAAATTTTGAGTTTGATTTGACTCTTCTTCAGAATTATTATTTGGAATATTATGGCCAACCCTGTTCATTAGCACAAGCTTGACCATACATGGAGCAGACAGTATAATAAGAATTTACGTTTTAACATAGTAAAAAGTCCCCAGACACCACCAGATACCACTGCAAGTTACAAAACAAAGGCACATTGCAGTTTAGTCAGTTTGATTGTCAGGTTGCAATGTAAAAGCAGATAAGTGCTCCCTGCTTTACATTGTAAATGAGCTGCATGGAACCAAAGGGTATATTTTAAAGGCAATCTAAAGTGAGAAACAAAACAGTCAGCACAAGTCGTGTTTAAGTGAAAAGAAATTGACTGTGTGGGTGTTACATGGAGAGCACTTGGGTAAGTTTGTGCAAGCCAGGAAGTAGAAGTAAACAACAATTCTTTGCTGAAGGGGAGTATAAATGCAACAGGAGGCATGTTAGCTGGACTATATCTCAAGGACTGTGAACTGCCATGCACACAATTCCTGTGCCCTGGACAGTGATATATAGCGTTTATCCTCTGTTCTGAATACTTAATCAATTTATCTCTTGTAACGTTTGATGAACTATGAAAGCCAATTAACTCAGTAGTTCATAGGCAATATACATCTCAATTGACTTACCGACTGAAAAGGGATTATTTTAATTCAAAGGAATAAGTGATTGTTTTAAGAAGAATGGATGTAATATGCATTTAATGTACAGTTTTAAGAACAGCCAAACAGTAATTGTTGAATTAGATTTAACAAGTGAAAAATCTGGATGTTTTACCTTTGCATTTTATCAAGTTTTCAACTCAGCAATGCTATTAAAGCACATTTTTAAAACAGAGTAGAGATGTAAATAATGTTACATTTTGCTTTCTGGAAGAATATAAATGTGTGAAAATCTGTTCTAGAATGAAGGGCAGGCACATATCATTAAATTTAATCACAAAAAGATATTCTTCTTTACTTATCATTTCTAAAATCTTTTCTCCAAATAATTAAACATGTAGGTAGAAAGTAATGAATTAGTGACAGTTCCCAGGCAAACTTTCACTTAATCTTCTCTAAAAGCCATTGTTAATGAATAAGGAACTGCCTTCCTGGGTGGGCTCAGAATACCAGTGAATCAACAGCAGACACTACACAACATTAATTAGCAGAGTAATACATTCCTGATAAAGGAACTGCAGTATTAAGAAGATATCTGTGCTTAGCTTAGATCTGGACTATGATGTTCACTTGTTTAGAATATTTTTATTGCACTTCTTTATGTACAGAATTCTTTCTGCTATTTCAAAATCTTTGTGTTAGGAATAGTATTTTGATCAAAGAGCATTTCTGAAATGGGGGTTTTTCTCAGATGATTTCCATTTCACAGACATTACAGAAAGTGCTGTCATTACGATCCTTTTAGCCTTAATCACAGCCTGATCATATACCAAAACTAGACCCCATTCTCAGGAGCCTGCAAACCCTCACTCAACTGCATTTCCAGTTACCAACCCTCTTGCTTCATTGATTGACAGAATTCATACAAGAAAGTAAAAATTAAAAGCAGCAAATTTAGATCCTGAAAATAGCCTGTAAATATCAGTATAAGAAAATATCTTCATGAGTTTTGTTGGTTGAGGTGCCAATCCACATTATTTTGATCAGTTTAGCAGCGTGTTTGCTGATGGGGTGGTTTATAGATCCCTTGGGGAATACAAGCTACAGTGGCAGTGTACGGTCTATTGTGGAAAATTGTGAGGTTACGTATTTGGGCAAGAAAGACAGAGAGACTGAGTATTATATAATTGGAGAAAGACTGCAGAAAGGCACAGCACAGAGGGAGTTGGAAGTCCTTGATCATAGATCACAAAACCTATCATACAAGTTCAGCAGATAACGAGGAAGGCAGACGGAATGTTATCCTCCTCACTTGGAAAACAGTGGCAGGATTGGACAGAGTCAGCATGGATTTACAAAATGGACATCATGCTTGACAAATCTACTGGATTTTTTCCAATGATGTAACGAGTAAAATTAATAAGCGGGAGCCAGTCGATGTGGTTTACTTGGATTTTCAGAAGGCTTTTGATAAGGTTCTGCATAATGTTTAAAATTAAAGCGTATGGGATTTGGGGATGTGTAAAGACATCAACAGGGAACTGGTAGGGAGACAAAAAACAAGGAGTGGGAATAAACAGGTCATTTTCCAAGTGGCTTCTTGTGTCCAGCAGGTACCACAAGCATTGGAGTTTTGGACCTCAGCTATTCACAAAATGTGTGAGTGATTCAGATGCTGGAACAAAATGTAATTTCTCCTTGCTTACAACTAACACAAAGTTGGGTGGGAGGGTGAACTATAAGGTGGATACAGAGATGCTTCAGTGTGATTTGGACAAGTTGATTGAGTGGTCAAATGCATGGCTGATGAAGTATAATGTTGATAAAAATGAGGTTATCCACTTTGATAGCAAAAAGATTATTATTTGAATGGTAATATATTGGGAAACGAGGAGGTGTATCGAGACCTGAGTGTCACTGATGTCACCGGTCACCGAAAGCATGCATGCAGGTGGTGAAGAATGTAAATGGAATAGTGATCTTTGTTATGAGAGGATTTGAATGCAGGAGCAGGGACATCTTGTTGCAGATATACAGAGTCATGGTGAGACTATATCTGGAGTATTGCAGTCTTGGTGTCTTTATCTGAGGAAGGATGCTCTGGATACAGATGGAATGCGAAGAAGGTTTATTGGGCTCATTCTTGCGATGGTGGACTCACATATGGAGAGAGCTTGGATCGGGTAGGACTATACTCACCAGAGTTGAGAAGAATGAGGTGGGGATCTCATCGAAATCTATAAAATTTGAACAGGACTAGACAGGTTAAACACAGAAAGGATGTTCCTGAAGACTAGGGAGTCCGTTACCGGGGGTCACATGATAACAGTGCAGGGTGACATTTAGAATGGAGATGAGGAGAAATTCCTTCACCTGAGAGTGGTGTGCCTGTGGGATTCTCTGCCACAGAAAGCAGCTGAGTTCAAAATATTTTCAAGAAAGGTATGGGGAGAAAGCGAGAACAAGGAACTCAGTTGGATGATCAGCCATGATCTATTGAATAGTGGAGTTGGTTTGAAGGGCTGAATAGCCTACTCCTGCTCCCATTTTCTGTTTCTATGTTCATTTCAAAGGGAATGGTGTGTAAAAATAGGGATGATTTGTTAAAACTTTACAAGGCCTGAGTCAGAACACACCTGGAATACAGAGAACAGTTTTGGTCTCTTTATCTAAAGAAATTAGCATTGGAGGGAGTCCAGGAAATGTTTACTCAGCTGGTCCAAGTATTGAGGGGTTGTCTTGTAAGGACAGGTTAAGTGGGTTGGGCCATACTCATTGGGGTTCAGAAGAATGAGCAGTGACATTATTGAAACGTGTAAGGTTCATAGTGGACTTAACAGGGTAAATGCTAAAGGTTGTTTCTCTTTGTGGAAGAAACTAGGACCAGCATGCATAATCTCAGAATAAAGGGTCACTCAGTTAAACAGAGATAAAGAGGAGCTTCTTCTCTTAGAGAGTAATGAATCTGTGGAATTTTCTTATCACAGAGGACTGTAGGGGCTGGGTCATTAAGTATATTCAAGGCTAAGATAGACAGACTTTAGTTGGTAAGGGAATTAGGGGTTGTAGGAGAAAAACAGGAAAGTGGAGTTGAGCTTTAGCAGATCAACAGTAATCTCATTGAATGGAGGATCAAACTCGATAGGCTGAATGGCCTATTTCTGCTCCAATCTCTTATGGTCTTAAGAATGCTATCATCTGCCCCACAAGACCTCCACATTGGCTCTTTTAACATAGTGCAAAACAAAATGTATCTGAATGTTTAAGACAATTATATGCTATTATTCAAGGAGATTTAGTACAGGATGTTTCACTATTCCTTTTCCACACAGCTTCAATTCTGAAGAACACACAGGCAAACACACACACACCCTCAATTATCTCATTTCATTTGCCAGCTCCTTAACTCCTTTAATCATTGCTACCCCTAGACACCATCATATTCAATAGAGATGATGTGAGGTGCAACAATGATAATTTCATGTTTCTAGAAAGTATATGACTCTTATGAAAACAAAAAATAATATAAATGGATACCAGGCCAACCAACATCTGAATCAAAAAGTCAGAGAAATATTTTAACCTTTTAAGCTAAAACCTTTCAACCCAGACTGCTCAATGGCACATTTTTCTACTTTTATTTCAGGTTTTTAATAGATTTTGTTTTCACTCGATTTCATTTGACTCCTGATTCTTCAATACATCAGTCAAAGGGTTATGTTTGTGTTGGTGCAAAAACCTCTTGCTTCTCTCTTTACTGTGAAAAAAAGTGATTTTGTTGCAGCCACATTTAAGAATTAGAGTGGAAATTTACAAAAATTTATGGCAGATTGGAGCATTAGTGTAATTTATATTTTGTCAAAAATCATTGAAATGTTTTGCGTAATGAGACCACGGTTTGGAACTGGGGAGATGTGCCAACAAGTTCCTTCTTTTGAAAAGAAAATAGGAGCTGTTAAAGTAACAGGGACCTTCAAAACAAACTAATCTTAGTTTTAAAAAAGTAGCAGTTAAAAGTTGGGGATTGAGAGAATGGCCTTTTCACTTCCCTGCTGTTGTTGTGGAGTATGGTAGCCTAGGAGATTGTTCATGCCAGAAGGACAATTATACACAATAATTTGCAGGAAATCTTCAATGCTGAGCCAGTACTGTGCCAAGGGATTTGAAATCATTTCCACTTTTGACTGCAATGGCAGCTGTAGTTAGATGGGCGACACACCCTGTTCTGAAGCCTGGATGGTCAGGCCTGGATTTCACTCCACTATCCTCCCCAAAATTGGTTGGGATAGCTAGGGATGAGGGGTAGTTAGATAGTGAAGCTTTTTACTGTGTTCTTTCCTCACATTCACATTTTCTTTCTCTTGTTCCAGGCAGTATGCTGTTCTTTTCCTGCCCACCATCAATAAATATATCCAGGAAGTCTAGACACTGATTGTGCTGCACATAGTGCCACTAGGGAAGTGGTGCTCCTAGTCCCTGGAACAGTGAGTGAAGACCTCCTGTTATCTCTTTCAAAGGGAACATACAGACATACAAATTACAAACAAAATAGGCCACTTGGTCTCTTGATCCTGCTCCATGATCCAATAAGATGATGACTGACCTGATTACTCTATGTTCCCATTCATCCACAATAACATTTCAAACTACTTAGAAAATACCACTTAGTAAATATCCTTTCCCCTTTCAGCTGCCTTGCTCAGGAGGCAGTGGCATAGTGGTAATGTCACTGGACTAGTAATCCAGTGGCCCTGGGTTCAAATTCCACTAAATGGGTTTAAACCAATCAATTAACCTGAAACTGAAAACTATACTCAGTGATTGTCATAAAAAGAACATCGGATGCACTAAAGTCCTGTAGGGAAGGGAATCTGCAGCCCTTACCTTGGCTGTCCTGGTCTCTGACTCCAGACCCAAATCAATGTGGTTAACTCACAACTTCTGTCCGAAGTGGCCAAGGAAGACACCAGTTCAAGGGCAAATTAGGAATGGGCAATAAATGCTTTGCTGGTAATACCTACATCCCGTTATTAATTAAACAAAAACCTGACCCTGAAGCCTAATAGGTTTTAGGTCACTCTCTTTGGTATCCTGTATGTCTGCTTGGTCATTATAAGGGTGGTCATATTGCATTTTCACCTTTTTCCATTTTCCATGATGGCACAAAGTAAGCTCCCTCTTAAGGTGGATATCGCAACTGGAAAAGACCCTGCCTACAGAGAAGTTGGAGAGGTTCCCAATGGAGAATGATACCAACTGAAACAGGTGCACAAATTTGGACTCCCCACGGTGGAGGTGGGTTTGGGCCCAGTGTGAGTCCCAGTGGCGTTGGCAGTGGCTTCATCGGTGAGGTGGGCCTGAAGTGGACTCAAGGTTGGGCCAAGGTTGGGCTAGTGTGGTACCCAGTGGCATCAGTGGTGGATGCATTGGTGAAGTCCAGTCAAGACTCATAGTTGCAGGGGCGTCAGTGGGGTTCAGATGGTGCCAAAGGATGACAAGGAACGCGCTACCTGCAGTGGCAGTGGAGTCAGACTCTTAAACGACTCTTGGATAGGCACATGGAGGATAGCAAAATGTAGGGTATGCAGAATAGATTGATCTTAGTAGGATAATAGGTCAGCACAACATCTTGGGCCGAAGGGCCTGTATTGTGCTGTACTGTTCTATGTTCTATGTTCTAACTCTTGCTCCAGCAGTGGCGGCCTGGCAAAAGAGACTGGCTGATCCATGGCCCATGGCCCATGGTGGAGTATTTAACAAGAAGGACTGTAAAGTTTTTCTTTTTCTTTATTTTTTCATTTTTCTGCCTTTTTGTTCTATGTTTTGGTTTATTTTTCTGTGTTTTAAGATGGCGTGGAGAGTTGAAATACTATACAACAGCTTTCAACGTACTTTGTCACAAAATACACATGACAATAAATAAACAAACCTACACTGGTCCTCTCCCCTCCCTTGTCAGCGATCTGCAACGGCCATTCCCTCTGAAACATCTTGGTACATTCCTCTGCCACTTCTAACACTTTTTCACACAGCCCAAATTAGCACCTTCCCAAGCAATGACAGAAAGTGATTCAGCAAAGATTTACAAGGATGTTGCCAGAGTTGGAGAGTTTGAGCCAAAAGGAGAAGCTGAATAGGCTGGGGCTATTTTCCCTGGAGTGTCGGAGGCTG
The DNA here is from genome assembly GCF_021869965.1 of Rhincodon typus. Taxonomy (NCBI): domain Eukaryota; kingdom Metazoa; phylum Chordata; class Chondrichthyes; order Orectolobiformes; family Rhincodontidae; genus Rhincodon; species Rhincodon typus. The sequence goes on from NC_063336.1 coordinate 36,945,175, forward strand.
AGGGTGACCTTGTAGAGGTTTATAAAACAATGAGGGGCAGGGATAGGGTGAATAGTCTTTTTCCTTGGGTGGGGGAATCCAGAACTGGAGGGCATAGGTTTAAGGTGAGAGGGGAAAGATTTAAAAGGGACCTGAGTGGCAACTTTTTCACGCAGAGGGGAGCTGCTTGTTTGGAATGAGTGGCCAGAGGAAGTGGTGGAGGCTGGTACAATTACAACATTTAAAAGGAATCTGGATAGATATATGAATAGGAAGGCTTTGGAGTGATAAATGTTGGCAAATAGGACTAGATCAGTTTGGGATATCTGCTCGGCATAGACAAGTTGGACCGACGGCTCTATTTCTGTGCTGTGTAACTCTAATCTTCAAGTGGAACGTGGCCCAGTGGTTAGCACTGCTGCTCCACAGTGCCAGGGATATAGGTTCAATTCTAGCCTTGGGTGACCGCCAGTGTGGAGTTTGCACATTCTTTCTGTGTCTGTGTAGGTTACCTCCAGGTGCTCCAGTTTCCTCCCACAGACCAAAGGTGTGCAGGTTAGGGGTGCCCATAGTGTTGAGGGATGTGCAGGCTCAGTGGTATTAGCCAGGGATAGGGTGGGTCTGGGTAGGATGCTCTTCAGAGAGTCAGCATACACTGGATGGGCTGCATGGCCTGTTTCCACAGTGCAGGGATTCTGTAGCCTGTGACTCTATGTCCTTTTACTTCCACTATTCTCACTGTCCAAGGCCCCAAAAACATGTTTGAGGTGGAGCAGTTTCCCTTCGTACTTTCAATCTAGATTATTGTGTTCGCTGCTCACAATGCAGTCTCCTCGACAAGACCAAACACAGACTAAGTGACTGCTTTGTGAAAACGCCTTTGCACTTTCTGTAAAACTGACACCGACCTTCCAGTTGCTTGCTATTTCAATACTCCACCTTGCTGTGATGTTGTCATTTCCGTTTTAAGCTTGCTGCTGTATTCCAGTGAAGTCCAATGTGGAACAGCACCTTATTTTTCTGCATAGGCACTTTGCAACCTTCAGGGATCAACATTGAATTCAATAACTTCAGAGCATGAAAATTGTTCTCCATTTTGATTATAGCCCTTCTCGCAAAACCATCCCCAACTCCCACCACACCCCTGTCCACCCACTTGACACTTGCTGACATTGGGCCTGGTTTGGTGCTTTTAATGCAGTTTGCCTCCTAATTGGTGCCTGGGCTCACCATCTAATTGGAGATAGCAAGTGAGCATTTGATCCTGCTAACCCAATAGGTTCAGTGCCCATCAGGAAAGGTGGACAAAGCTAGGGCCAATTGAGATCCTAGTAAAGTACAAATGCATGGTTGAGGGGTTGGTCCCACTGATTGCAGAGTAAATCTCTCCGGGTGATCACTGCAGCTCCAGAGCCTGGGTCTCCTACCGCTGACCCTTCCTTCTTTGAGTTTCAGTGTCCAATGGTCCCCAGGACTACAGCAGTCATGCCATTTCCTTGAAGTCCTCCTACTATCAGCAAAATGTCATCGACTCCTTAAGATAGACCTTGACAGAACTTTTAATTAACTAAATCAGCTCCCCATCTCCATTCAGCAGGCAGTCAGTTCACCTTGCAGCTCCCTGTTTCCTTCATGGCAGCACAGTGTGGGGAACTGTCCTGTTAGGTCTCCTGGCTATGTTACCAACTCCCTGTCTGTGTTCTTTCCCACCATCCTGGGTCCAGGGATTTCTGCCCAAAATATCAACATAGATTATGTTCGTGTGTTGGTGGAGGGAGGGCTTTTTGACCATTGCCTAAAATGGACATGTATTTGGTGTCCTCCCAATGCCCTCTGTTTGGATATGAGCCAAAACTATTTGAATATAGTTGTGAGTTGAAAATTTCAAACAGCATCCCACAACCAGGGAAGGATTACAGTTTGCATAGATAAGCAATCTCCCACCCCAAACTGAGGATATATACTGCTCATGCACTAACAGGTTTATCTACCCATTCCGTCCATGCTCTCTCATAACCCCATGCCACCTGCCAACCTCATCATTCCCCTGTGGAATCATATGCCAAGTCCACGTACCCCATTCTTGTATCCCACCACCATAAACACTCACCCAGAATCCACCATGGATAGATCGCATGTGGAGATCACTTCTAGCACACTTAATACCAAAAACAACTATCATTCATGAAACTCATTTAAAAAATTAAATCTCCTCAAGTGGTAAATCTATAATAAAAACAAACACACCTCTATTCCATAAACACATTGAAGTAATCTAATCCTTTAATTGTCTCTTACACTAGTTAATCAAAATCTTAAAACTGTTGGTCAAATATGAACTCAACCAACACCCTCAACCCACGCCTCCCTGCTTACATAAGTGGTTTTGGAACTTTTGAAATTTAACCAAATATTCATAAAGGGCTCAGGTGTAATAACAGTCATTGTAAAATGTCAACATTTTAACATGTCAACAGTCTATTGAAACAACGGGGCTAATTTTTTTCCCTAAAACTACTCCAGATGGCTTGTCAATAAAACAGTCCAGCAATAGGTGTCTTTTTAAAGAATCTTTAATAGGCAGTGCTGGCCTGTTTCTTTTTCACTTTTAATGTGATGCAGATTTAAACAGTTTCAGATCATGATACTTAAAAGAACCTTATCAATCCTTAAAGAGAGTTTTACACTTCCTACATGTGTGACTCCCACATTCCAGGCTACCACATATGGAGCAGTGAAAAATATTTGAATTTTGCAAAAATTTCAAATGGTCCTGCCTGTGTGATTCACAACCTGCCACCTTACCAGCAAAAGTGGGATCTTCCTGAAATAGGAGGATTACTTCCACATTCAGATCTTGCCCACCATTTAAAAAGTTGTCCAGAGCCAGCTTAACTCCACAAAAATCTGGCTCGTAGTATCTGCAGTTGTTTTGCAATAGATGTAATATTGGCTGTATTGTTAATACAGGTTCTGGATTACTGCCTAGCCTGCAGTATTTGGACTAATATGTATTCAGAATTTGCATTTATCACTACAGAGCCAATTACCATTTTTTTAAAAATGCTGGCAATTGTGTTCTGTGCATGCTTAAAGTATGTAAGAAAAATCCCATAGAAATAATATCAAGTCTTAACTACAGACAGAGATTGTCACATGTAGATATTGAAATATGGACTCCATGCACTGTAGAAGAAAATGATATTATGTCTTTTAATGGCAAGGGAGTTGACAAGTGATGAAGTCAGGAATGTGTTGACGTAAATCATTGGAAGTTGACTTGTGATCTGAAGTGTGGGCTGATCCAGAAGCATCAGTAACTTGAATAACGATAGTAATGTCAGCTTAATTAATTGGCATGGAATGTCTACACATTAAGAGGAGGATTGAAGCAAAGGAGGACCTCATTTAGTATGAAATGAGTGTGAGATTGCCATTACAGTTTCACAGGACAGACAAAGTAGTGGGTATGAGAAACAACATAAAAACCGACATGTTGCCAAGAAACATGACAGACATTAACAGAACATGATGCAGCTGTAGGAACATTGCCATACAGCCACTTTGTTAGGCTGTGGTCAGATGTTGACACATCGGGCCAATAACTCAGACCATAGTACTGATGAGCGCTTGGGTTTTCTGGTCTATCAACAGGCCCTCTAATGCACCTTAAATTATTTGAGAAAAAATGTAACTACAAGAGCAGAATTTACAAATTGCAAATCAATGCAATATGTTGTCTTTACGAATTGCATATTTATATTTCATCGGTGGTGCTTAAATTCATGACAATTTCTGTGACAATTGCAACTTAATGAAAAAGACCCATACTGCTATTAAGCAATGCGGTACCTCGTTTACTTTAGGAATGATAAAGATAGCTGGCGTTCTCATCAATAAGATCTGCAATGCACACAGAACTCCTACATGCATTGCCTTCTCCTACACTTCTAATTGTAGTTTCCAATTGCTAGATATTTTGACAATACCCTGTGACCCTGCATGAGCTGCAACATGACTCTACTTGGATTAAATTTAGCATTATTTGCAGCAGGAGTTATTTGATAGTTAATTCAAAATACAAGTCATATTCCTCACATTTTATCTGGCATTTTATTTGTAAGATGCAAATATTTGAGCATTGGTCTTTGTAAGGTAATGATAGCAGATAAAATCCTGTTTCAATAAAATATATTTTAGAAGTGCATTATAATGTGTTCTAAGGAAATGTGATTATGTGCAGAGCGCTTAGAAATGCCTTTGTATTTTAAACTTATTTTTGATCAAAGTGACCTGATTTCAATAACTTCAGTAAAGGTTGTACATTTATATTGAAGAATAGCTGTGATGTCATTGTAGTTCTGAACATTAACCTCCCCGCTTCCATAATAAAAAATAAGGAAGAAATGAGAACCCCTGTACAGTAATATATGCAGTTACAATTTGAGTAAAGGTTACGCATTTTTCACCACGAGAATTACTGGATTGCCCCTAACTGAGATTAGACTAAAATATCAAGTGCTTCTAAAAAAAGATCATTTTAAAGGCTCCAGCCATTGACGTTGGATGCCATGTGGGGGATATTATCAAGAGGAACTGGCTAATTTGTGTAACAGTGCCACTAATTTAACCTCTATGCCTTTATTTCACCTTTCTTTTCAAGGACAACACCATAATGTCACCAGATTATAAGGCTGTACTTTCATTGGAGGGAAATAACTAGTGGTGGCTTAACCAGAGGATCAGGAAGCCTCAGGCAAAGGAATAGCCTGTTAAAGAGAGCCCTTCATGGAAAGGTCAGCCTGTGCAAGGATTGAACCCACACTGTTGGTGCCACTCTACAGTGCAACAAAAATGCCTAGCCGAGTGAGCTAACCAACCTCCTGTATAGCAAACCTGCCACAGCCCTACTAGACCATAGGGTTGTTCTCTCTCAAGAGAGAGAGACAGAGACAGAGAGATAGATAGAGATAGATAGATGTGATTGATGGTAGCTTAACCTGAAGGTCACCGCATCTAAGGTGAGGGAAGAGGTTGAGAAGGAGAAACCTCCATGGTGGTTGCACTGGTCAAATCCATGTATTTGTTGTAGTGATCAACAGCCTTTAGCAAGAAGAAAAAATCATTGCTTGTTTGGCATAGGATTCAAAACTGATAATATTGGAACATCTGTTCCATGTTCTATTTACACACTACATCCTTTTGGTTTTTAAAAACTGGCCAGTTATTTTTATTTTAAGTAAATACAAATAAAGTAATTGAGCAGAGAGTTGCAGTTTGGATATTCACTGGTGACATCAAGGTTAGAATCCTGATATGGTAAAAAAAAATGTCCTGATTGTGGCTCTTACAATTGTCAGAGAAACAAATATGGTCAGTATTTAATGACAGCCACAAACTAAAGTGAGAGAAAGTTACAGCAGGGATGAGGTCACATGACTACAGCAGGCTTGTTAGTGCACCATGTGTAATTTCTCCAACTTTTTAAAAATAACTGCATGGATATGGACATATGAATAAGGAACAAGAGTAGGCTACTCAGCTCTTCAGGCCTGATCGTCCTTCCAGTAAGATCATGGCTGATCTAATTTTAACCTCAACTCTACATTCCTGCGTATCTCTGATAATCTTTCATCCCCTTGATGATGAAAAATCTATTTACCCCTTCCATTAAAAATATTTGAAGATTTTTTTTTGTATCCACTGCCTTTTGAGGAAGTGAAGTCCAAAGGCTCACGACATTCTGAGAAAAAGTATTTCTTCACCTCTGTTTTAAAAGGACGACCCTTTGTTTATAACCTGGCTCCTTTTTCTATATTCGCCCACTTGTTGAAACATTATTTCAATAACCACCTTGTCAAGTTCCTGCAGGATTGTATATGTTTAATTTAAGTCACTCTGACTCTTTTAAACTCCAGAGGATACAGATCTAGCCTGTTTAGATTTTCTTCATTAGACAATCTGCTGATTTCAGGGATTAGTCTAGTAAACCTTCTCTGAACTGTTTGCAACACATTAACATCCTTCCATAACTATAGTGGCCTCACCAATGCCCTATGTAACTGAATCTTAACCTCCCCAGTCTTACATCGATTACCCTCTCCATAAACATGACATTCTATTCACTTTACTGATTAGTTGCTGCACCTGCATACTAACTTTCTGTGATTCATGCAGTCAGGCAACTAGGTCTGTCTATATCTCAGAGCTCTGCAACTTCCCATCATTTAGATAATATGTTTCCTTTTTATTACTTCCACTAAAATGGGCAATTTCACACTTTCCCACATTGTACTTCATTTGCCAGACCTTTGCGTACTCACTCAACCTATCTTAATCCCTTTGTAGGCTCCTTATTTCCACTTCACAGCTCACTTTCCTACCTATCTAAGTGTCATCAGCAAATTTAGGTTCCATACCTTTGACACCTTCAACCCAGCCATTTATTTAAATTGTAAACAGTTGAGGCCTCAGCAAGGACTCCTGTGGTACAGCACTTGTGATATCCTGTCTGCTTGAAAAATACCCTTTTATTCGTACTGACAGCTTGCTATTAGCTAGCCAATCTTCCATCCATGCCAATATGTTTACTCCTACACTGTAAGGTTTTGTTTTGTGCAATAATTTTTAAAGTGGCACCTTATTAAATGGCTTCTAGAAATCTAAATACAATACATCCACTGGTTCCTCTTAATCTACAACAGAGGTGCTTCTTCAAATAACTCTAATAAATTAGATAAACATAACTTCCCTTTAACAAAACCGTGTTGACTCTGCCTGATTACCTTGAATGTATCCAATTGTCTTGTTATAAGGTCTTTAAAAATAGCTTCTGACATTTTACCTGTGTCAGATATCAAGCTAACTAGACTGTAATTTACAGTTTTCAAACTCCCTTCCTTTTTGAATAAAGGTGTTACATTAGCGATTTTCTAATCTAAAAACAACCTTCCATGAAAGTAATGAGTTTTGTCAAATTAAAACAAATGAATCAAATATCTCACTAGTTACTTCTTTTCAGACTCTAGGATGAAATCCATCAGGACATGGGGACTTGTAAACTTGCAATTCCAACAATTTAATCAATACTACTTCCCTGGTAATTGTAATTTTCTTGAGTCCCTCCCTCCCTTTCAATTCCTAATTTATAACTCCTTCTGGGATCCTACTTGAATCCGCTGTAGTTTGAGGACTGATGCGAAATGTCTGTTTAATTTGTTTAGAGATAATAAGAACTGCCAATGCTGGAGTCAGATATAACACAGTGTGGAGCTGGAGGAACACAACAGACCAGGCAGGAAAGCTGATGTTTCTTCAGAAGAAGGGTCCTGACCTGAAACAGAGATAGTAGGGATTACAGATGGTCTAGGCCTGAAACGTCAGCCTTTCTGCTCCTATGATGCTGCTTGGCCTGCAGTGTTCATCCAGCCCTGCACCTTGTTGTCTCCTGACCTGAAACGTCAGCTTTCCTGCTCCTCTGAAGCTGCCTGGCCTACTCTGTTCCCCCAGCTTCACACGGTGTTATCTCTGTTTAATTTGTTTGCTGTTTCCTTAACCTCCATGATTAATTCCCAGATTCATTTTCTATAGGGCTGACATTTACTTTGTCAACTCTTCTTTTTTTAAATATCTGAAGAAACGTTTCCCATCTGTTTTATATGTTTGACTAACTTTCTCTCACACTCTAATTGTTCCCATCTTATTAATCATTTAGTCTTGTCATTTATGGTTACAAGTAATGCAAGTTAACCAATATACATGGTCAACAAATTTTTAAAAAATCATTCATGAACAAAACTGCAATATTTTCAGTCTGTCCCATTTTCATCAGTGTCTGCACATACATCTAATCCATTATTTCTAAAGCATTCAAATCTTTTAATGGAATGCATGTAGGTTGTTTTCCATTTGTCCAGCATTTTTTCACTCTCTGGGGAGTATTGCTCCCATGGTGAGTGCTTGATCAGAGCAAAATATTTTTTTCATGTTTCAAATTCAATATTTCTGCTGTGTTGGATGCTTCCAGAGCATGTTGAGCTGTTGGTACTAGTTTTTTGACTCAAATGAAAGCTGTTTCTTTTCTTGTTCCAATAACATTGCAAATGCTCAGCCAGTAGCTTCCCTAGATACCATTGATGACAAATGAGGCAAGAACTTTCGTAGATTGTTCATGTACCTAATAATTCGTTGCACTGCTTTCATATCTGTTGATGATGCATCTGTGCTACAGCTCTGACCTTGTCAGGATCTCGGTGAAGTATTTTTGCTATCAGTACGTGAACTATGTACTTGAAATTCAGGCATCTTCAACTGCACTCTTTTCTGCTTCAGGGTCATTTGCAAAATACACTCTAGTATTAAACTAGATTCTGATCATGGCTTGCTTCCATCATGTTTTCACATCTACAGACTGGCAGATAATACACCTTCCAAACAGTGAAGATCACTACTGATCTTTTGCTGTCTTCTGGAGCAGTGAGCATGTCAATCAGCATACACAACCATCTGTGCTTCTCAACCGGCATCCAGAATACATTTAGAAAAATGCTGCTTTCATCCAATTACACTTTCGAGTAACTATCCTTTGCACTAAGGATATTAAAGAACCTTTCTTCAATTGTTGACATAGCGTGGAGAGATCACAAAGCTGTCTTGAGATCCTTTGCATCAATACATACACTCAGTTTTCCAGATTTTTCACTATGACCATGCCACTAATCCAGTTTGAAGGAGTTATCACTTTCCTGATTACTCCATCTTTTCTAACTCTTATCTTGTCTTTCATGCAGGGCTTTAGGGTAGCTAGAACTTTCCTCAGCAGATCCTGAGTTGATCTCATGTTCTCATCTATTCTGAGATAGTATTCACCAGGAAGATATCCAAGGTTTTTAAGAACATATTTGTAATATTCTAGGATCTTCTCAATTGTTAATGGGCCTGGGAAATGCTGGAAATTTCGTCTGGTGCATATACAGTTACTAGTCTAAACTTTAGACTTGCTTCAACTGAGATTATTGAATTTTGCTGACTTTTACTATCTGGAACTCCAGATCTTCATTCTTCCCATTTTATTGAGCTGGCATCTTCACTTGCACTGTTGGGATGACCACCATTCCACCAAATGTCCTCAAGGGCTTCATTTTTGGGTCATCGCACTAGATTTTGAGACAGTTTTCTGCAAAACTCATGTTGCATGAAACACCTATGTATATGTAATATTTCACATTCAACTGATGCTCTCCTTCCTCAGTCATCGTTCTAACAGGCACAAACTATTTATCAGCTTTAGGCCTGACATTGTCAACCTGGTGTATGGTGAAAGTATAATTCATCAGAATTATACGCTGATATCTCTCCAGCAGCCATCTTTGTAGGCTTGAGAAAGCAAAATACTGCAGATGCTGGAAATCTGAAACAATCATGAATAATGCAAAACTCAATAGGCTGGCAGCATCCGTGAAGAGAGAAACAGAGTTAACATTTCGAGTCTGGTATGACCCTTCTTCAGAACTGGAAGAAGTCATGAAAAGAATCATACTGGACTCCTGCTAAGTTTTCTTTTGTGTGGTTCCGCCTCAAGGCTTAGATAGTGCCCTCTGGCCTTAGTCTTTCTGCTCACCCTTTTACAAATATTTCTTCCTTTTTCAAACATATTATGCTCATCCTGCCTAGAATGTTTCTCAGCATCATGCAAAGTCTCATCTGTTCTGCCATTAACATGTTTAGCCTTCTCAACTCCTGCAACTGGATGTCTTATGTTTAAAAAAATCCTATCTTGGAGATCATCTTTCAATTGTCCTAACTTAAAGGATTCAGCTACATGTGTCAGTGCTATCACATAATAATCTTCCTTGCCCACTGAGATCGAGTGTTAAAAACATACTGTCATAAGTAACACCGATGTGTGTCTTCAAGGCTGTCAAAGTTTCTGCAGTTTGGCTTTTCTAGTCCTCCTTGAGATTTAAAACACAAGACAGCTTGTTACAGTCTTATCCCAGCACTGAAAACAGAATTGCTACTCTTATTTAATCAGTCTTTTTACTCAGTTCTATAATATTTTCATAATTTTGCCACTAAGAGTGGAGAAAATTCCAATTGTGCCTCATATCTCCTTTCCTTTCCACAGCAGCAGAGAATGGAAAATTCACAGCCATTCTGAATCCCTCAGCACATGAAAGTTGCAGACTGTGATTCCAATTCTTCCTTGTTTTTTTTTTACAGCTGTTGGCTTTTACACAGTCTGAAAATTCATTCCATCTCAATTTCTCACGTAATTTTTTTCAAGTAATGAGTTCAATGGTTACCACAAACTAAATTGAAAGCAAGTTACAGCTGACGTAGTGGTCACATGATTATGGCAACCCAGGTAGTACACAATTTAAATAATATTTATCCAAAAAAGCCTGAATCCACTTCTTCATATGCATGGCTCATGGGGACAAATCTGGTTCTATTTTGCATCAAGGATGTATTCTGTAATATTGTGCACCTGTCACCTAGATGTGCAAGCAATACGAGGGAAATTTAGAAAATTAAGAAAACCTAACTAATAAATCTACACTGCTCCTAATCTGATTCTGGCTCCAAGGTCTTTGTCACTACCATGCAGAAATAATTATTAAACTGTCCAAAAGTAATGGGTGTAGAGCCATTCCTTGAATTCAGAGTTGTCTGATTTAAGGTGCAGGAATTGCTCTAATTACAAATCTGACTGCAAGGGAAGTGCCTCCCTAACCATAATAGCTTTCTCTTTAAGTGCTGTTTTGGAATTCCCGTAGGGTGAACTGCATTTCTGACCTTTTGTGGGATTTTTCTTCTGAATTGTGCTCAGTCATCAAACTAATGTTTTGTTGACCTTTCTGGAAACTGTTTTTGAACACTTCAGGGAACTTAAAAGTCACTTTAAGCAACATACTCTTTGGATAAATCTCACATAAAAACCTTCCATTAAATTGTCTCACATAAAGAAGTGAACTGTTGACTCACTTAACAGTGCAAACATCATTGTTCACTACATCCTTCTTAATTTGTTTATGGGGTATGAGCATCAGTAGCTGGGCCACCATTTATTGTCCATCCCTAATTGCCCCTGAGAAAATGGTGGTGAGCTGCTTTCTTGAACTGCTGCCATCTATACAGTGTTGGTAGATCCACAATGTCAGTAGAGAGAATGGAGAAAATTCCAGTTGTGCCTCATATCTCCTTTCATTTCCACAGCAGCAGAGAATGGAAAATTCACAGCAGTTCTGAATCCCCCAGCCCAAGAAAGTTACAGACTGGGGTTCCAATTCTTCATTGTTTTTGTTTTACAGCTGCTGGCTTTTACACAGTCTGAAAATTCATTCCATCTCAATATCTCTGCAACAAGCATTTTGACCCAGCAGCAGTGAAAGAACAGTGATATATTTCCAAGTCAGGATGACAAGTGGCTTGGCTTTGGTTCCAGTACCTTGCACCTTTGTTGGAATGCATCCAGCTTGTTCTTGAAACCTCTCCTCCTTAAAGGTCATTCACGATTATGTTACAGCTTTTCCTGTCAATCTTTGGCTCCATTTCACCTTGATTAGATCTCCTCTCATCCCATTGATGTTTGCTCTGTCTGAATTTTTAAAATTCTCCTATCTTATAGAATGATGTGTCTGGTCAAAACAGATAATCAATTGATCTATTTTTATCTACTGCGGAGCATAATGTGTACATGTATTCAGTGTTTCCAGCCTGGTGCATTTCTTTGCTGACTGACTACATTGATGGGCATGTTTCCTGATTGCTCTTTTTTGACATTGCCTCAGCAGGAACATAGAACATAGAACATAGAACAGTACAGCACAGTAGAGGCCCTTCGGCCTACGATGTTGTGCCGAACTTTTACCTTAATGCTAAAGTCTATCTAACCTCCACCCCTACCTTATACTATCATCCATATGCCTATCTAATAGCCACTTAAATCTCCCTAATAAGGCCGACTCCACTACCCTCTCCAGCAATGCATTCCACGTCCCGACCACTCTCTGAGTAAAGAACCTACCTCTGATGTCTTCCCTATATCTACCCCCACTCATTTTAAAACTATGCCCCCTCATAATAGCTACCTCCACCCTAGGAAAAAGTCTCTGGCTGTCCACTCTACCTATACCTCTGATCATTTTGTACACACATTTTGTATACACATTTTGTATACACATTTTGTATACACATTTTGATCATTTTGTATTTTGAGGAGAAACTGTTGACTCTCAATGGATAGCTGTTAAGATAAACTTACCATTTTACTAAGGGATGCCTCCTGGCATTATAACTGATGTCATGTTGACTACTGGGCCTGCACTGTTGCTTGCTATGCTTGGTCTCATTCCCTGAGACAGCTGGGTGTCACCCTGAACTCCCTCATTGTCATCAACTCTTCCACTCTCATGCTGCCTGGACATTGCAGTGAACAGTGCAGTAACAAATTAAACATATACAATGAATCTGTGGCTTCTGGATTTATTGTAAACCCAATGATGCATGAATTGGAGTGCAATGCTGCCCAAACATATACATGTGTCATAATGGACACACACCTTCACCTTCACGGTTGTCAAACTGTGGTACTGCTACTTGGAGTCCAACAATACCATCTATTCAGGACACTTTCCTGTTTCAAATTCACCTCTGATCAACAATATCTTTTGATATACATCATTCCCCTTGGTCTTGTTTTACACTGCTTCATAAAAACCACAAAGATCTGCTGCACAGACAATCTCGGCCTTTGCTCTTGAAATCCACATAAACACTTACAGTTCATTCTATTTTCCTCTCTGTGTGTGTTTTCTTTTGATTCATAAAAACATAGAAACATAGAAGATAGGAGAAGGAAGAGGCCATTCAGCCCTTTGAGCCTGCTCCGCCATTCTTCACGATCATGGGTAATCATCCAACTCAATAGCCTAATCCTGCTTTCTCCCGATGATCTTTGATCCCATTTGCCCCAAATGCTATATCTAGTTGTCTCTTGAATACATTCAATGTTTTGGCATCAACTGCTTCCTGTGGTAATGAATTCCACAGGCTCACCACTCTTTGTGTGAAGAAATGTCTCCTCATCTCTGTCCTAATTGGTCCACCCTGAATCCTCATACTGTGACCCCTGGTTCTGGCCGCACCCACCATTGAGAACATCTGCCCTGGTATCTACCCTGTCAAGTCCTGTTAGAATTTTATAAGTCTCTATGAGATTTCCCCCTCATTCGTCTGAACTCTAGTGAAAACAATCCCAACCTCATCAATCTCTCCTCATACGTCAGACCCACCATCCCCAGAATCAACCTGGTAAACTTTTGCTGCACTCCCTCAAGAGCAAGAGCATCCTTTCTCAGAAAAAGAGACCAAAGTTGCATACAATATTCCAGCTGTGGCCTCAATAAGGCCCTGTACAACTGCAACAACACATCCCTGCTCCTGTACTCGAAACCTCTGGCAATGAAGGCCAACATACCATTTGTCTTCTTTACTGCCTGCTGCACCAGCATGCTTACCTTCAGCGACTGGCGCACAAGGACACCCAGGTCCCACTTCACACTCCCCTCTCCCAATTTACAGCCATTCAGGTAGTAATCTGCCTTCTTGTTTTTTTGCCTCTGAAGTGAATAACCTCACATTTATCCAAATTATACTGCATCTGCCATTGATTTGCCAATTCACCCAACCTGTCAAGATCATGCCAAAGGATCTCTGCATCCTTGTCACAGTTCACCATCCCACCCAACTTGGTATCATCTGCAAACTTAGATATATTACATTTTGTTCCCTCATCCAAATCATTAATATATATTGTGAATAGCTGGGGTCCCAGCACCAATCCCTGTGGCACCCCACTAGTCACTGCCTGCCAATTTGAAAAGGACCCATTAATTCCTACTGTTTGTTTTCTCTCTACCAACCAGTTTTCTATCCATCTCAATATGCTTCCCCCAATCCCATGCACTTTAATCTTGCACATTAGTCTCTTATGTGGGACTTTGACAAATGCTTTCTGAAAGTCCAAATATACTACACTGACTAGCTCCCCCCGTGTCAACTCTACTAGTTACTAGTTACATCTTCATAGAATTCCAACAGATTTGTCAAGCATGATTTCCCCTTTATAAATCTATGCTGACTCTGTCTGATCCTGCTACTGCTTTCTAAATGCTCTGCTATAAAATCATTGACAACGGATTCGAGAATTTTCCCCACTACCGATGTTAGGCTTACTGGTCTATAATTCCCTGTTTTCCCTCTACCTCCCTTTCTGAATATTGGTGTGACATTAGCCACTGTCCAAGCCGCGGGAACTGTTCCAGAGTCTATAGAATCCTGGAAGATGACCACCAATGCATCCATTATTTATAGAGCTACTTCCTTAAGCACTCTGGGATGTAGATTATCAGGCCCTGGGGATTTATCCGTCTTCAATCCCAAAAATTTTCCCAGCACCATTTCTCTACTAATATTGATCTCCCTTAGTTCTTCCCTCTCACTAAATCTTGCATCATCCAACGATTCTGGCATCTGATTTATGAGCTCTTTTGTGAAGACAGAACCAAAGTATGTATTCTAATATTTTATTCTATTCTATTTAAAGTTCTGCTCATCTGTAAAATCTTCTAATTATTTTGAAAGGTCCACACTCAAAACCCTAACATGTTTCTTCCCTCTGTAACTGTTACCTGCCTTGTCTGATTGTTCCCAGCATTTTTGGGTTTGATTTCAGGTTTCCAGCACCTGTGGTGTATTCCTTTAAGAATTTCCCTTTAACGTTCTTGTTGTGTCTGTGGGCCCCTTCACCACCTGCCCTGAAACTGTGAGCCAATGGTGGTGCAGACAGGAGAAGAAAGACAGCAGGAAGCTTGAGAAGAAAATGAGGTCAATTAAAAAGTGCCTGCTGAATGAGGTGCTTAGACTGCTGCAGTCACTGGAAAAGAAATTAATCACCCCAGCCTTTCATTAGTAACCCTTTTCTTGGCAATGCATAGCAGTCCACTCTATATGTGCATTACCTCCATGCCAAGTAAAGGTTTCCTTATATTGGGCCCAAATGTACATCAGCACCCATGTCAGCAATCCCTTCCTAAACCCTGAATTGGCCTCACTCCGAAAAAACAGCCAGGACACAGTTTAGTACCAGTTAAAGCAACTTTTTAATCCTTATAGTGCATGTTGCTGTTGTCTTCAATGTATTTTAACCCATAGTTCATCGTCATGAAACTGTATGACGTATGTACTTTAATTCCAAACTTTGTATTCCTTCTCATTCTTAGTCCATTAGGAGGAGGTTGACTGGAGTGCATTAGTGCTTGCCTCTGTTCCTCAGTAGCCCAGTTTCTTTTCCTGCTTGTAGACTGATTACCTGCAAGTGAAGGGAGTATACCTTGATGAAGTAATGGCTGCTTGGCTCTGTTTGATGAGCAACCCTACTGTAAACACTTGAGTGAGGTGACAGGAAAATTGGGACGTGACATTATTCTGACACTCCCATCAATTCTTGTCATATGTGTTCTAATTGGTAAATCCTCAGGATCAAAAGCAATCTTTTATAGAATAGAATAGTAATTTATTGTCACTTGCATTTTTACAAAACATGCAGTGAGCAGTGTTTAAATTGCCATACGCCGGCACCTATATGAATAACAGAAATCATATATTAAAGAAAAATTTAAAAAGCCCATCTTTGTTCAATTCACAGCTCAAAATTATTGCTGGACAGCAGAGAGATAGCTGAAGCCCTACAGGATTCCTGTCTCTATTTTGTTCTTGATCATAGTGAATCCACAGGGGGCAGACTGCTTTAGATTGAAGCTTCAAAGTCTTTGTAGCAACAGTCCAAGCATTCCTGAGAGAAACTAAGCCTAAACTTGAAACCTCAATTTTCATTGTCTTTCACTGTGGAAGCTGCTGAAATGGTCATATTTTCCAAAACATGATAGCTTTGCTTTATTATGTGGTGATGATGCATTTTTATGAATGGATCCGTGGGGGTTTGTATTTCTTGTAATTATGTGTCACCCACCTACTTGGTTTGACACTTGTGCCTGCCCCTCAGCTCCAAAAATTTGAGCCTTCCCATTCAACACACATTTACATGCAGTAAAGACACTTCTGTCTAAAAGTAGAGTGATATGATCCCAATAGTTGCACTGTATGTGTTTTTCCATTGCTAGTAAAACCACAATATACAAAGTACGCTTTTAGACTCATCAAAAAAGATCATCAATGGATCAATGTTGATTTAATATTTAGAGTCTCTGAGTTTTATTTAACAGAATGGAAGTTGAATCCATTATTCTTCCGGCCATCAAAACAATTGGAAAAGTCTGCTATAGCAAGGAGGATAATGAAAATTTTCACCTTTCATTAGGTTACCAAGGCAAAGATGGCTATGCAACTCTAGTTTCCTACAAACAAAAGATACTTAGATGAATTAGCAAACCAAATCAACTAATAATATATAAATTAACAACACTCAAAATAAAGGTAAAATACTTAATCACATGTGGCTCCTTCAGGAAGGTTGCTGGTTTATTATGAGATTCCCTAAGATCTGAAAGTATAGCTTTGGAAATATGAGCAAGCTGCTTTCGAAGATCAAAATTTCTTTCAATTCTTTGTGATTTTTATTCAATCTTTTGCAGTAGGCGTTCATTCAACTTGTAATTATTTTAATCCAAATTATTTGTGTAACTAAAATGACATATCAAGATGTTCCATTGTTAATCAAGCATCTCCATTAATCCATTTGGAGTGTGCATACAAGATTTTGATTGCTAGACTTTCAGGTCTGTCACCATATATACAGCATTACAGTTAAATGGATTCATGGGAGATTTTAATCTTTGTACAGATCGAGCAAGCCAGATTGACAGGAGTAACCTAGAAAGTAAATTCAAATTGGACAATTTATTGCAGCTACACATTTAGAGTAAACCAGACAGTAGGCTATTCTGAAGACCATTCTGAAGAGTCACTGGACTCAAAACTTTAACTCTGTTTTCTCTCCACAAACCTGCTGGATTTCTCCAGCAATTTCTATTTCTGGGCATTTCTTTGTTTTATTATAGCAGGCTGTTCTAGATCTGATTATATGGAATAAGACAAGACCAGTTAATGACCTTATAGTGAAGGAGATCCAAGGAACAAGAGTTCACAACATGAATGAATTTTGCATTAAGTTTGAGGGTGAGCTGGTGAACCTAAGACAAATGTTTTAAACTTAAGTAAAGGCTATTACAAGTATATGAGGACTATATTGGTGAAAGCAAAATTGGGAAAATATTTTAAGAATAGCAAGGACAGACATTTCAAAACAATCGGCAAAGATACATAAGGAAGGAAGACCCTAGGAGCAGGATGCACTAGCCCTGGATAATTAAGGAGGTTAAAGATAGGATCAAATTGAAAGAAAATATGCATATTTCTGCGACAATTAGTGGTTATAAGATTGGACAGAATTTAAAAACAGCAAAGAATGACTAAGAAGTCAGAGAGAAATGAGACAACAGTATCAGAGAAAGCTAACTAACAACATAAAAACAAATAGTAAGAATTTCTACAGGTAGTTAAGAGGGAAGAGAGTAACTAAAGTGAGCACTGGTCACCTAATGAGTGAGAATAGTGAATTGAAAATGGAAGTCAGAAAAATGGCAGAGGCACAAACAAATATTTTGTAAATGTCTTCGCTGTAGAAGACAAAAATAACAATCTATAAATACTTAAAAATCAAGAGGTAAAAAGGGGGAGTAACTTAAAACAATTACAATCAATAGGGAAAGGATACTGAGAAAAATATTAGAGCTGAGAAGTTCCCAGAACCTAATGGTTTGTATTCAAGGGTCTTTAAAGAAATGGTGCATGGCCAGTGGATGCATTGGTTGGAATTCAAATATGCTAGATTCTGGAAAGGACCAATCAGAAAGGAAAATAATGAATTTAACTCCTCTGCTCAAGAAGGGGGAGAACAAAAGCAGCAAACCACAGGTGAGTTAGATCAACTACCAATATAGGGACAATGCTAGATTCTAGTTAGATGTTAGGAGGTTATATTAAAAATCGTAGCTCAACATGTTATGTTCATAGGCAGAATCAAACATGGTTTTGTGAAAGGGAATTTATGTTTGACTAATTTGTTAACATTCTCTAAAAATGTAACAAGCAATGTGGATAAAAGGAACCTGTAGATGTGGTGTACTTCGATTTCCAAAAGAAATTTGATAAGATGCTACATGAAAGGTTTCTACACAAAATAAGACCATAAGATGTAGAATCATAGGTAAGCCATTCAGCCCATTGAATCTGCTCCATCATTCTGCCTTTTCCCTATAATCCCGGATTTGTTTGCTGACTAAAAATCTGTCTATCTCAACCTTGAATATATTACTTACTGATCCAACCTCTTCAGCCATCTGCAGTAAAGAATTCCACAGATACACTGTCCTCTGAGAGAAGAAATTCCTCCTTATCTCTATTTTAATGAGCTACACCTTGCTGAAATAATACCTTTGGGCCTTAGATTCTCCAACCAGGGGAAACAACCTCTCCCCATCTAACCTGTCAAGAATCAAATACATTTTAATATGATCTCTTATTCTTCTAAACTTCAATGAGTACAAGCCCAAACTACTCAACCATTCTTTATAAGAAAATTCCTTCATGTCCCTGATCAACCAATTGAAAAGAAAATTCGTGGTGTAGAGGGTTATCATATTAGCATGGGCTGAGGGTTGGTTAACTAACAAGAAGCAGAGAGTAGGGATAAATGCGTCATTTTGAGTTGGCAAGCTGTAACTAGTGCTGGGACTTCAACTACTTATAATATAAATGAACAACTTGAATGAAGGAATTAAATGTGCATTCACTAACTTTGCTGATGACACAAAGGTAGGTGGGAGAGCAGGTTTTGAAAAGGATATGAGAAGTCTGCAAATGGATATAGATAACTTAAGTAAATGGGCAAATGGACACAGATAATTTCAGTAAAATGGGCAAAAATGCAGCAGATATTTGGAAAATGTAAACTTGCCCATGTTGGCAGGAAGAATAGAAATGGAGTATGTTATTTAAAAGAGAAATTGTGGAAGTCCACAAAAGGATTTGGGTGTCTTGGTGCATGAATCACAGAACATTGGCATGCAGGCACAACAAATGATTAGAAAGGCAAATGAAATATTGGAATTTATTGCAAAGGGAAATGAGTATAAACATAGGGAAATTTTGTCATTGTTGTACAGGGGATTAGAGAGATGACATCTGGAGTATTGTGTATAGTTTTCATCTCTCTACTTGAGAAAGGACATATTCACATTAGAAGAGGTTCACAAAAGGTTCACCCCAACTGATTTGAGGGTGAAAGGGCTATATTGTGAGGAAATGTTGAACAGATTGGAACTACATCTATTGCAGTTTAAAGAATGAGACATAACCCTCCAGAAACTTATAAGATCCTGAGGGGTCTTGAAAGGAAGTTTCAGCTCTTGGGAGAGCCTAGAAATAGGGAACAAAGTTTAAATATAAGGAGTTTTGTATTTAAGATGGAAATGAGGATTTTTTTTTTCCCTCTGAGAGTAGTTAGTCCGTGGAATCCTCTTTCCCATATAACAGTGGAGGTAGGGTCGTGAAATATTTTTGGTGCTGAATTAGATGGATTCTTGCTTAACAAGGGACTGAAAAGTTTTAGAGGCTGGACAGGAAAATGGAATAAGACCACAATCAGATCCATTATGATCAAATGAAGAGGCAGGCTGAAAGCACTGCATTGATTACTCCTGCTCCCAGTTTGTATGTTCATGTCGGTTAACTTCTAGACAGGCTTATTCTGGGTAAAATCAAAACCTGGATCTATTATTAATGCACTATCCACCAACCCTGGAAAATAGATGTGTGTGGAAAGTATTATTCTGATTTGAGCTAACCTAGCTTTTGATGCAGATGTTCGTCGTGTTTTAAGCAGTTTCCATGGAAACAATAGGAAAGGCAAAACACGGCTGTCATCAATCAATTTATGGAAATAATGCTTTACTTGGCATTAACTGACTGTCAGTCATTTCTTATTTGCATACGATGCATCTGTTAGAATAGTGTTCAGAGAAATGCCATGAAAGATGCATTATGTGCTAATTGTTTCTAAATTATAGAAAAATATTCTCCCATTGCATCATAAGTTGCAACATGTTGGAGAAACATTTTGAGCGTCTGTTGTTACAAAATCCAAGAAAGTTCAATCCACTAAATTAGGTTGTGTAAATTGTCTGTACAACAGGGACGTAGATGAGGGAATGGAATTTGCTCTCCTAAAACCTTCTTCATTGCTTCTCAATGACATGAATCCAATGCTCTGTATAACAACTGAACTGAAATGCGTAATTCTTTGTCAATTTCTAGGTATAATTATGAGAGCTTTTTTTTCTGGAATGTGGAAGGTTTTGTGATGCTGTTGAGAAATACAACCTTAGAATCTTGTTACTTTTCAAAATACAAATTGCTTCCCTTTAAACAACTCTTAATAACACATTAGGCCAAGCAGCATCAGAGGAGCAGGAAGGCTGACATTTCGGGCCTAGACCCTTCTTCAGAAAGGTCTAGGCCTGAAACGTCAGCCTTCCTGCTCCTCTGAT
This sequence comes from Rhincodon typus, assembly GCF_021869965.1. Classification (NCBI taxonomy): domain Eukaryota; kingdom Metazoa; phylum Chordata; class Chondrichthyes; order Orectolobiformes; family Rhincodontidae; genus Rhincodon; species Rhincodon typus. The sequence goes on from NC_063336.1 coordinate 36,965,784, forward strand.
GCTGCTTGGCCTGCTGTGTTCATCCAGCTCTACACCTTGTTATCTCAGATTCTCCAGCATCTGCAGTTCCTACTATCTCTGATAAAAAGCTTATCATGTCTGTTTGAAAAAGCTACCCAATTTGTTCTGCATTCATTTCTTTTCCCTATAACCCCAAAATAGATCCCTATTTATAAAAGTATTGAAATGGATTTGTTTCCATTGAGACCTCTGTTTTCAGAGTGGCCCCTCAGAAACATTCTCCAATTGCCCCATTCTCTTTCCTAGAATTTCTTCCTATTTCATTGAACTGGAAACATACTGATCAAGAAGGTTTTCTTAAATACATATTAGATATTCCTGCTCCATGGCCTGTTACTATCGTCATTTACATTGCTATGTCCTAATAGTTCCCCATAGTTCTTTCATCAAACATTGAAAGAGTACTGAAAAATATTTAAAAATGTCTAATCATTGCAGCACAATGATTTCAATACTTACAATAAAGTACACTACATTTAGTACTTGGCTGCTGATGTGCTGACCCATGCAAAAATGTGAAGGTGAATTCCAGTCTCAACAAAACCATGGAATTTCAATAGCTTACTTAAAAGTTCATTTCATTTTCAGGGAATATTTATTAAAGGAGAAAGTAACTTTCTGAGTAAGTGTTGCCACGCATAGGCACGTATTCATATCAGCTGTTTAAGTTCACTTTTAAATTGGCCACAAAATATTGCACCAGGATCTATTTGTACAATCAGCACTTTAAAACAACACTCTTCACTTTGGAGCATTTTCACTGAGACTCTTAACTGGAGTGAAATTCATCAGGCAAACGGGAAGATTGTAAAATGTGGCTGCCTGTGTATGTGCGTGTTGCAAACACAGCTGCACATTGTTTGGAGCAGTTAACACATAAGTCTACTTGTGCCTATAATGTACTGAAATGTGTTGTTTACAAACTGATTGACATTCCCCTTTAAATGGAATTTTGTTTCAGTGTAAACATTTCCAGGATGATTAGGGTTGTTTGTGTAACATTTTGTGGATTAACCTTTCCTGAAATTTCATGTGGCCCAAATAAATGGAACAGTTACTAAATTGTCATACTTGCATGCATTATAAAGTATGATAGAAGTATTTGTCTAGAAGTATTTACGTCTATAGCCACGCAAACTTGTTTGAATCTCTTGCTTGTTTGCTACTCATACAGTGTGTTTGCTGGATAAGCTCCTGTCACACGGTGCAGATGTGAAATTGACATATAACACTGTTCTACAGCAAGATCTGCGCCCCTAGGAAGGGGACTGCCAACCAGCAAGGCAAACTGCCTGGTTGAGTGACTGTGCTAACTGCCATGGTAAGGTGAGGAATGGATGTTGTGAGCATGCAGGTAGGTGCTAATTGAGTGAGTGCTGAGCAAGCGAGCAGCCCTGAGATATCAACTTGGTCCAATTTGTGAGCTGAGGACCAGTCCCTATGCACAAAATGTCCTTGAAGCAGCCATAGAATCATAGAGTCATAGAGTTGTACAGTGCGGAAACAGACCCTTCGATCCAATTTGCCTATGCCGACTAGATATCCTAAATTAATCTAGACCCATTTGCCTGCATTTGGCCCATATCCCTCTAAGCCCTTCCTATTCATAGACCAATCCAGATTCTTTTTAAATGTTATTATTGTACCAGCATTCACCACTTCCTCTGGCAGCTTGTTCCGTACATGCACCACCCTCTGCGTGAAAATGTTGTCCCTTAGGTCCCATTTAAATCTTTCATCTTAACCGTATGCCTTCTAATAATGGACTTCCACACCTCAGGAAAAAGTCATTGGCTATTCACCCTATCTATGCCCCTCATGATTTTATAACCTCCATAAGATCACCCCTATAGCCCCGATTCTCCAGGGAAAATAGCCGCAGACTATTCAGCCTCTCCCTACGGCTGAAACCCTCCAACCCTGGCAACATCCTTGTAAATCTTTTCTGAACCCTTTCAAGTTTCACAACATCCTTCCTATAGCACGGAGACCAGAATTGCATGCAGTATTCCAAAAGTGGCCTAACCAATGTCCTGTACAGCTGCTACATGACCTCCCAACTCCTATACTCAATGTACTGACCAATAAAGGCAAGCATACCAAATGCCTTCTTCACTATCTTACCTACCCGTGACAGCACTTTCAAGGAACAACGAACCTGCACTCCAAGGTCTCTTTGGTCAGCAACACTCCCCAGCACCTTCCCATTAAGTGTATAAGTCCTGCCCTGATTTGCCTTTCCAAAATGCAGCACCTCACATTTGTCTAAATCAAACTCCATCTGCCACTCCTTGGCCCATTGGCCCATCTGATCAAGATCCCGTTGTACTCTGAGGTAACCTTCTTCACGGTCCACCACACCTCCAATTTTAGTGTCATCTGCAAACTTCTTAACCGTGGCTCCCATGTTCACATCCAAATCATTTGTATAAATGATGAAAAGTAGTGGACTCAGCACCGATCCTTGTGGCACACCACTGGTCACAGGCCTCCAGTCTCAAAAGCAACCCTCCACCACCACCCTCTGTCTTCTACCTTGAAGCTAGTTCTGTATCTGTTCTCCTTATACTCCATGTTACCTAACCTTGATAACCAGTCTACCATGCGGAACCTTGTCGAACACCTTACTGCAGTCCATATAGGTCACATCCACCACTCTGTCCTCTTTGTTACTTCTTCAAAAAACTCAATCAAGTCAGTGAAACATAATTTCCCAGGCACAAAGCAGTATTGACTATCCCTATTCAGTCCTTGCCTTTCCAAATACATGTAAATCCTGTCCCTCAGGGTTCCCTCCAATAACTTGCCCACCACTGATGTCAGGCTCACTGGCCTATAGTTCCCTAGCTTTTCCTTACCACCTTTCTTAAATAGTGGCACCGCATTAGCCAACTTCTAGTCTTCGGGCACCTCACCCAGGGCTATCGATGATACAAATATCTCAGCAAGAGGCCCGATAATCACTTCCTTAGCTTCCCACAGAGTTCTAGGGTACACTGATCAGGTCCCAGGGATTTATCTACCTTTATGAATTTTAAGAAGTCCTGCACCTCCTCCTCTGTAATATGGACAGTTTTCAAGATGTTGCTATTATTTCCCCATGTACTGTATTTTCCATATCCTTCTCCACAGTAAATACTGATGCAGAATTGTATCTCCCCATCTTCGGCAGTTCCTCACAAAGGTGGTATTGCTCATCTTTAAGGGGTCCTATTCTCTCCCTAGTTACCCTTTTGACCTTAATGTGTTTGTACAATCCCTTTGTATTCTCCTTAACCCTATTTGCCAAAGCTACCTCATGACCCCTTTTTGCCCTCCTGATTTCCCTCTTAAGTATACTCCTACTGCCTTTATATTCTTCTAGGGACTCACTCATTTCCTGCTGCCTATACCTGACATATCCTTCCTTCTTTTTCTTGACCAGAACCTCAGTTTCTGTAGTCATCCAGCATTCCCTGCACCAGCAGCTTTGTCCTTCACCCTACCAGGAACATACTGTCTCTGGACTCTCGTTATCTCATCTTTGAAGGTTTCCCATTTTCCAGCCGTCCCTTTGCCTGCGAACATCCACTCCAATCAACTTTTTAAAGTTCTTGCCTTTCCGTGTTATTTGTTGGTGCACCCTGCAATGCAAGTCTATACACCCTAAGGGTCCTGCAAGTAGATTGGAAAGTTGAAATGAGGATCCTGACAACTTGGCAAATATCGGATGGCAATGTCAATGGACAAAGGGTGCATGTGGATCATGCCCTGAGATGCTGTTGCATCCTGACCAAAATGGGTGCTCTTCACAGCCAGTGGCGAGCTGAATTCACCAGCGACCTGTTCTGTCATCCATGTCAAGAATTCTTAATATCAGATTTGTTCAGAATGCATTGCTGGTTGGGAAGCTGCATATTAATGAGACAAGATGTGCAGTTAATAAAGTTATTGACATGCAATAACCCCCTCAATAGGTAACTTACTGCTGCCCAACGAGAAATTCACCTCAACGTCCAGAATTTAGTTAGGAGATTCAACAAGTTGCTTCAGACGTCGAGATAGGCCTTGCAGGACCTCAACTGGGATTTTGCCATGTTTCTCAACATTTCCCACCCCATTCAAGCCCCTATAAGACTCCATTTAAGTTCTCAGTGCTCAGTGCAAGTTCTCAGTCAGAGATCACGGGCATATGTTTGCTGTAATGCAAGTAAAGCTTGGTGCCTTGCTGCCATCATGCCTGGGCATGCAGGCTGTTACAGAAACCTCACTCCATTGATTATTGGGATTACTGAGGTGCCACCTCAGAATTGGCAGTGACTCCACAGCGTACGATTCTGCCAGCCTTTCTCAGGTTAATGGTATTTGTGTTCCCATCATTACCACTATTCTGCCTGGTACGTGTCATCCATCCCAAACATGTTGCCCATGTGTAAATGCTGCAGCATGAAGTTTGGCCTTATCACGGCCATCCAGCAAGGCCTTCAGTAATCTCCCTCAGTGAAAGTTAGTAGCTTCCCCTCCTGATAGGCTGCAACCACTACGGTAGCAATTGTTAGGAGTATCACACCACAAATAGGCACAGCCAGAATGCATAAGGGTGTGTGTTTCAATTTCGTATGTTAGGAACAATGTATTACTTTGAGCTTAATTTATATTGCATAGAAGTTATGCTAAGAAGGGGAAGACATGGTTTTAGCTTAATTTTTAGAGTTGTGATTGTGAATTTGGTGATGAGAAGTCTGAAGACCTGTTTGGACTCATGCATTTATAATGAGGTTTTAGAATCCTTGAAATGAAGAGATGGTAAAATGCATTTTAGTGCATTAAATTGTTAGCTCAGTTGGCTGGACAGCTGGTCTGTGATACAGGGTGGCTTTAATTCCCACATCAGCTGAGGTTACCATGAAGGACTTTCCTTCTTCACCTCTCCCCTCAGGTTAAACCGCACTAGTCATCTCTCTGTAATGAAAGAGCAGTCCCATTGCCTGGTAGAACTGTAGTGACTTTATCTTTACCTTTTAGTGTATTAAACAAAAACTGATATTTTTTAAAAAAGATCATTCATGGGATGAGGGCATTGCTGGCTAGGCCAGCATTTAATACAGTGTTTGGGAAGGAGGTTTCTACACATGCTGTTTTGTGATCTGGCGGTGGAGGGCAGTCATGCCAATTGTAGAGTGGGTAGCCCTCATCACCAAGCAACTACCTTCTGATTTGTTGTAGTACTCAAGTGTGGTGCCAGCAGCTGACCAGTACAGGGTGAATTTATTATCATTGTTGTGAGGATAGTAGATATTCACTGACACAATGTTCTGAATATTTTTGCGAACACAACCACTCATTAAGTGAGTGTATCTGTTTTGGTCTCGGTACTTCTTGCTGTTGAGACACAGTGCTTACAGAAGCCAGGTCCATCAAGGTGATGGTGCCTTTCTTTTTTTTTTATTCAGTTACAGGATGAGGGCGTCGCTGACTAGGCAGCATTTACTGCCCATCCCTAATTGCCCAGTGGGCAGTTAAGAGTCAACCATATTGCTGTGGGTCTGGAATCACACGTAGGCCAGACCAGGTAAGGATGGCATTTTCCTTCCCTAAGGGACATTCGTGAACCAGATGGGCTTTTCCTGACAATTGACAATGGATTCACGGTCATCATTAGATTCTTAATTCCAGATATTTATTGAATTCAAATTCCACCATCTGCCATGGCAGGATTTGAACCTGGGTCCACAGAACGTATCTGGGTCCCTGTTTTGCAGCTGGAAGTCCAGTCAGAAGAGATGGCACAGTTCAGTGACTGCATCCATGATAAATCACAACTCCTTTAGTCACTGATCCTAGCTGATGTGGAGGTAAAAGTTGCACCTTAATACCCGAGATGGATAGAGTCTTCTATTTGCAAACTCTCCTTCTCCTTCTCCCTCTGCCCATTTCACCACTCTGCTGCCTGTTCTTCATCTCCCCATCATGTTAAAGTCCAGGACAGACTACAACAATAACCCTCTTTAATGATAGCAAGTTTTTTTGCTGACAAAGGTTCATGCTCCACCTCCTAATTTGTTTCCTGTGTGCCAAGCAGTTCTCTATCCATTTATGCTAATCTCTTACATGGGACCTTACTGAAAGCCCTCTGAAAATCCAAGTAAACCATATCCATTGGCTACCCCTCATCACCTCTGCTAGCTACATCCTTAAAAATTCCAGTAGATTTGTCAAATGTGATTTCCTTTTTGTAAATCTATGTTGATTTTGCATAATCCTACCTATGCTCGGTTCGCACTAAACAACTGCACCTCCCAGTCGCGAACCATTTCAACTCCCCCTCCCATTCCGCAGACATGTCCATCCTGGGCCTCCTGCAGTGCCACAACGATGTTACCTGAAGGTTGCAGGAACAGCAACTCATATTCCGCTTGGGAACCCTGCAGCCCAATGGTATCAATTTGGACTTCACAAGCTTCAAAATCTCCCCTCCCCCTACCGCATCCCAAAACCAGCCCAATCTGTCCCCGCCTCCCTAACCTGTCCTTCCTCCCACGTATCCCCTCCTCCCACCTCAAGCCCCACCCCCAGCTCCTACCTACTAACCTCATCCCGCCCCCTTGACCTGTCCGTCCTCCCTGGACTGATCTATCTCCTCCCTACCTCCCCACCTACAGTCACCTTTACTGGCTCCATCCCCGCATCTTTGACTGGTCTGTCTCCTCTTCACCTATCTTCTCCTCTATCCATCTTCTATCAGCCTCCCCCTCTCTCCCTATTTATTTCAGTTACCCCTTCCCCTCCCCCATTTCTGAAGAAGCGTCTAGGCCCGAAACGTCAGCCTTCCTGCTCCTCTGATGCTGCTTGGCCTGCTGTGTTCATCCAGCTCTGCACCTTGTTATCTCACATTCTTTACCAAGTGTTTTGTTATTAAGTCTTTTATAATAGATTCTATCACTTTTCTCACAACTGATATCAGGCCAACTAGCCTATAATTCCCTGTTTTTTTCCATAACTCCCTTATTAAATAGTGTGGTTATATTAGCACTCTACAATCCATAGGAATGTTCCAGAGTCTATAGAATCTGAAAGAAGACCACCAGTGCATCCTTTATTTCTAGCTCCACTTCCTTATGTTCCCTGGCATATAGGTTAGTGGACCTTGGGGTTTTGTTAGCTTTTAACCTATCAATTTCCCTATCGTGATTTCCCTACTAGTACTGATTTCCTTCAGTTCTTCCCTTTCACAGGACCCTGTATTTTCCAACATTTTTGGGTGGTCCTTTGTGAAGACAGATCAAAATGTGAATTTAATTGTTCCTTATTATAACTTCCCATGTTTCTGATTGAGAGGCACCTACATGTGTTTTGATTAATTGTATCTTCTTCACAGCCCTAGAGAAGGTTTTACTAACAGTTCTTTTGTTCCCTGCAAGCTTATGCTCATATTCTATTTTTCCCTCTTCATCAATCCATTTCACTTCCTTTTCTGAAGTCTAAACTGCTCCTAATCCTCAGGTCTAATGCTTTTTTGGCTAATATCAATGTCCCTTCCTTGGATCCAATACTATCCATAAATTCTCTTGTTAGCCTTTGTTGGTCTACCTTTCCCATTTTGTTTTTGTGCCAGACAGAAATGAACATGTGTTACAGTTCCTTCATATGCTCTTCCAGTGTTTGTCATTGCCTATCCGCCATTATCCCTTTAAGTATTGTTCCACAGTTTTTCACAGCCATGTCACAACTCATTGTATTATCTTTTTATTTAGGTTCAGGAGCCTAATCTCAGAATCAACTATGTCACTCTCCACCCTAATAAAGAATTCTATCATATTATAGTCACTCTTCCCCAAAGGACCTTCCATACAAATTGCCAATTATTCTTGGTTAAACCAAAACCCTCACACCTGATGGATGTAAAAGATACTGTAGTATTATTTAAAGTTCTCCATGCCTTAGCCAAATTGAACCCTCATCCTGTTGTATAAGGTTCTAAAAGTGTTAATACTGAGGAGTTTCATAAGCACGATACATTATGATGATGTTATGATGACTCGTGGGTAGAACACTTTATGATCTTGAAGGTGTGAGATTTTACACCCAGTCCTTCTCAAAGTCTCTGCAACAATACCTGTCATATCATTGTAACCTGTGACTAGTTGCTAACATGCAATAAACTATATTGTCTTTTCTGCAAAACCCTCTTTTTGTTGAACTAGGCAGTGATTTCTTCAATCATACTAGACTAAGCAGATCCTGAAGTCTCCTACAATTAATAAAGATATGGCAGCAATCTTTGTCATGAGCAACAGTTCTTACAGTGCATGCCTATGCAACACAGCCAACACCTTAGAATGGTCTGGTTATTTCTTCTGTTGCTGAGGGCAGACTGACAACTGGGTTTCTACTTTATTGCTGTCCCTGTATTTTAAAGCCATACTGTACTTAATTAGCCGCTAAATGTTTTCCCATTGACCTGGGAGAGAAAGCAGAGAGCAGACCTACATGGAAATGCACTGGAGATAGAGAATATATTAAGAGAATGGTGCTTGAGTTACCTGGGCAGAATAGCAGACAGCAGGTACAACACAGTGTGGAGCTGGAGGAACAGAGCAGGCCAGGCAGCGTCAGAGGTGCAGGAAAGCTGACCTTTTGGGTGGGGACCCTTCTTCAGAAATACAACATGAGCTTTCCTGCTCCTCTGATGCTGCCTGGCCTGCTGTGTCCCTCCAGCTCCACACTGTGTTATCTCTGACTCCAGCATCGGCAGTTCTTACTATATCTATAGCAGAGAGCAGTTCATAGATCATAGAATCCCTACAGTGTGGAAACAGGCCTTTTGGCCCAATAAGTCCACACCAATCTTCAGAGCATCCCACACAGACCCATTCCCCTATAAACCCACTTAATCTATCTGAACATTTTTGGAGTAAGTGAGGTAATATATTTGGGTGGTTGCTTTACCCGAAACACTACCTAGGTAGTGTCTCCCACCCATCCTCCTCCTCTAACCAAAAAAAAGGTTCTGAGCGCTGATTTGGTAAGGCTACTAGTATATATTTTTTTTAATTTGTCTGTTTGGGAATTCAGAACAGTGGGAATGGATGTTAGGGCAGTTGTATGCTCCTCCTGTAGAATGTGGGAGGTAAGGGTCACCACTAGTGTCCCCACTGACTTCATCTGCGGGACGTCCACCCAACTCCAGCTCCTCGGAAACCGTGTTAGGGAACTGGAGCTGGAGCTGGATGAACTTCGGATCATTCGGGAGGCTGAGGGTGTAATTGAGAGGAGTTACGGGGAGGTAGTCACACCTCAGGTACAGGAAAAAAGTAGATGGGTTACAGTCAGGGGACGGAAAGGGAACAGGCAGACAGTGCAGGGATCCCCTGTGACCATTCCCCTCAAAAACAAGTATACCATTTTGGATACTGTTGGGGGGGATGACTTACCAGGGGTAAGCCATGGGGTACAGGTCTCTGGCACAGACTCTGTCCCTGTTGCTCAGAAGGGAAGGGGGGAGAGGAGGAGAGCATTAGTCATTGGGGACTCCATAGTTAGGGGGACAGATAGGAGATTCTGTGGGAACGAGAGAGACTCGCGGTTGGTGTGTTGCCTCCCAGGTGCCAGGGTCCGTGATGTCTCGGATCGTGTTTTCGGGATCCTTAAGGGGGAGGGGGAGCAGCCCCAAGTCGTGGTCCACATAGGCACCAACGACATAGGTAGGAAAAGGGATGGGGACGTAAGGCAGAAATTCAAGGAGCTAGGGTGGAAGCTTAGAGCTAGAACAAACAGAGTTGTTATCTCTGGTTTGTTACCTGTGCCACGTGCTAGCGAGGCGAGGAATAGGGAGAGAGAGCAGTTGAACACGTGGCTACAGGGATGGTGCAGGAGGGAGGGATTCAGATACCTGGATAATTGGGGCTCATTCTGGGGTAGGTGGGACCTCTACAAATGGGATGGTCTACACCTGAACCAGAGGGGTACCAATATCCTGGGGGGGAAATTTGCTAATGCTCTTCAGGAGGGTTTAAACTAATTCAACAGGGGGGTGGGAACCTGAATTGTAGCTCCAGTGTACAGGAGGTTGAGAGTAGTAAGGTCATAAATAAGGTTTCAAGGTTGCAGGAGTGTACCGGCAGGCAGGAAGGTGGTTTGAAGTGTGTCTACTTCAATGCCAGGAGCATCCGGAATAAGGTGGGTGAACTTGCAGCATGGGTTGGTACCTGGGACTTCGATGTTGTGGCCATTTCGGAGACATGGATAGAGCAGGGACAGGAATGGTTGTTGCAGGTTCCGGGGTTTAGATGTTTCAGTAAGATCAGGGAAGGTGGTAAAAGAGGGGGAGGTGTGGCATTGTTAGTCAAGGACAGTATTACCGTGGCAGAAAGGACGTTTGATGACAACTTGTCTACTGAGGTAGTATGGGCTGAGGTTAGAACCAGGAAAGGAGAGGTCACCCTGTTGGGAGTTTTCTATAGGCCTCTGAAAAGTTCCAGAGATGTAGAGGAAAAGATTGCAAAGATGATTCTGGATAGGAGCGAAAGTAACAGGGTAGTTGTTATGGGGGACTTTAACTTTCCAAATATTGACTGGAAACGCTATAGTTCGAGTACTTCAGATGGGTCAGTTTTTGTCCAATGTGTGCAGGAGGGTTTCCTGACACAGTATGTAGATAGGCCAACAAGAGGCGAGGTCACATTGGATTTGGTACTGGGTAATGAACCAGGCCAGGTGTTAGATTTGGAGGTAGGAGAGCACTTTGGTGATAGTGACCACAATTCGGTTACGTTTACTTTAGCGATGGAAAGGGATCGGTATATAAAGCAGGGCAAGAGTTATAGCTGGGGGAAAGGCAACTATGAGGTGATGAGGCAAGATTTAGGATGCATAGGATGGAGAAGGAAACTGCAGGGGCTGGGCACAATTGAAATGTGGAGCTTGTTCAAGGAACAGCTACTGCGTGTCCTTGAGAAGTATGTACCTGTCAGGCAGGGAGGAAGTGGTCGAGCGAGGGAACCGTGGTTTACTAAAGAAGTTGAATTTCTTGTCAAGAGGAAGAAGGAGGCTTATGTAGAGATGAGGCGTGAAGGCTCAGTGAGGGTGCTTGAGAGTTACAAGTTAGCCAGGAAAGACCTAAAGAGAGAGCTAAGAAGAGCCAGGAGGGGACATGAGAAGTCTTTAGCAGGTAGGATCAAGGAAAACCCTAAAGCTTTCTATGGGTATGTCAGGAATAAAAGAATGACTAGAGTAAGATTGGGGCCGGTCAAGGACAGTAGTGGGAAGTTGTGCGTGGAGTCCGAAGAGATAGGAGAGGTGCTAAATGAATATTTTTCGTCAGTATTCACGCAGGAAAAAGACAATGTAGTCGAGGAGAATACTGAGATACACTCTATTAGACTAGACGGGATTGAGGTTCATAAGGAGGAGGTGTTAGCAATTCTGGAAGGTGTGAAAATAGATAAGTCCCCTGGGCCGGATGGGATTTATCCTAGGATTCTCTGGGAAGCTAGAGAGGAGATTGCAGAGCCTTTGGCTTTGATCTTTATGTCGTCATTGTCTTCAGGAATAGTGCCAGAAGACTGGAGACTAGCAAATGTTGTCCCCTTGTTCAAGAAGGGGAGTAGAAACAACCCTGGTAATTATAGACCAGTGAGCCTTACTTCGGTTGTGGGTAAAGTGTTGGAAAGGATTATAACAGATAGGATTTATAATCATCTAGAAAGGAATAATTTGATTAGGGATAGTCAACACGGTTTTGTGAAGGGTAGGTCGTGCCTCACAAACCTTATTGAGTTCTTCGAGAAGGTGACCAAACAGGTGGATGAGGGTAAAGCGGTTGATGTGGTGTATTTGGATTTCAGTAAAGCGTTTGATAAGGTTCCCCATGGTAGGCTATTGCAGAAAATACGGAGGCATGGGATTGAGGGTGATTTAGTGGTTTGGATCAGAAATTGGCTAGCTGTAAGAAGACAGAGGGTGGTGGTTGATGGGAAATGTTCATCCTGGAGTTCAGTTACTAGTGGTGTACCTCAAGGATCTGTTTTGGGGCCACTGCTGTTTGTCATTTTTATAAATGACCTGGATGAGGGCGTAGAAGGATGGGTTAGTAAATTTGCGGATGACACCAAAGTCGGTGGAGTTGTGGATAGTGCAGAAGGATGTTGTAGGTTACAGAGGGACATAGATAAGCTGCAGAGCTGGGCTGAGAGGTGGCAAATGGAGTTTAATGCGGAAAAGTGTGAGGTGATTCACTTTGGAAGGAGTAACAGGAATACAGAGTACTGGGCTAATGGTAAGATTCTTGGTAGTGTGGATGAGCAGAAAGATCTCGGTGTCCATGTGCATAGATCACTGAAAGTTGCCACCCAGGTTGATAGCGTTGTTAAGAAGGCGTACAGTATGTTAGGTTTTATTGGTAGAGGGATTGAGTTTCGGAGCCATGAGGTCATGTTGCAGCTGTACAAAACTCTGGTGCGGCCGCACTTGGAGTATGGCGTACAGTTCTGGTCACCGCATTATAGGAAGGATGTGGAAGCATTGGAAAGGGTGCAGAGGAGATTTACCAGGATGTTGCCTGGTATGGAGGGAAGGTCTTATGAGGAAAGGCTGAGGGTTTTGAGGCTGTTTTCATTAGAGAGAAGAAGGTTAAGAGGTGACTTAATAGAGACATACAAGATGATCAAAGGATTAGATAGGGTGGACAGTGGGAGGCTTTTTCCTCGGATGGTGATGGCTAGCACGAGGGGACATAGCTTTAAATTGAGGGGTGATAGATATAGGACAGATGTCAGAGGTAGGTTCTTTACTCAGAGAGTAGTAAGGGCGTGGAATGCCCTGCCTGCAAAAATAGTAGACTCGCCCACTTTAAGGGCATTTAAATGGTCATTGGATAAACATATGGATGATAATGGAATAGTTTAGGTTAGATGGGCTTCAGATAGGTTTCACAGGTCGGCGCAACATCGAGGGCCGAAGGGCCTGTACTGCGCTGTAATGTTCTATGTTCTAACACTATGGGCAATTTAGCATGGCCAATTCACCTAGCCTGCACATCTTTGGACCGTGGGAGGAAACCAGAGCATCCAGAGGGTTTTCACTTCAGCTCCAAAATGCCTGTATGAGATAAGAAACAAAGAGTAAGATCACAGCAAAGTTATAAACTGACTGCTTGGTGAGTATTCCATGTGAATGTCCATTTGCACTTACTGATGATAATTTTCCCTTCTCCTTTCTCATTTTCAATGTAAAGTAAATAGCCTGAAATCGGCTTAAGGCTTGGCAGCCCATCTTAGCTACATGTGGAGAGTTGCAGCTACCTCATGTGGCCTAGATAATCAAATGTGTAAGACATTTCTTCAGTTGCAAAATCCTGAGCTCCTGATTTTGGCACTCAAGCGGAAACTGGACTCATGCTGTTGCTTGTGTGAAGCTGAGAACAACGTGGATAACACATGTTACAAGATGGTCACTCCACTGATGAAAACCAGGCAGGCAAAGAGGGAATGGGTGAGCACTGAACAGCCAAGAAAAACAGGCAGGTAATGCAGGAGTACCCTGAGTTTATCTCACCCATTAATTGGTTTTCCATTTTGGGTACTAGTGAGGGGCCAATTCTAAGGCAGGTGGAACCTGCACAAGGAACATGGATTACTCTTCAGCAGGACTGGGGTTAATATACTCATTGCGAGATTTGATAGTGCTGTTCGAGAGGGTGTAACCAAGCTCAACCTGACCCTGGGAACTGAAGAGGGAATTCAGATAGAACAAAGCAAAGTAGTTACGGGAAACAGAAAAGCTGTAGATGAAAATGGAAAACAGCCGAGTCAACTCAGAGCATGGACGAGGATCTAATTACAGAAAAGTGTAAAAAAAGCAGAATTAAAAGCATTCTACCTGAATACATGCATCATTTGCAACTATGATAAATGAATTTATGACACTAACAGAAGTAAAAAGGCATGTTTTAATTGTCTTATGGAGACATGGCAGCAGGTTGATCAAGACTGGGAAATGAACAGTAAAGGATATTTAACATTTAGATGAGGCAGGCAGAAAAGAAAAGTAGGTGAGGGTATAAGGGGACAGGATCAATGCATTAGTGAGAGAGAACCTAAAATCAAAATAACAGGATGTAGAATCTGCTTAGATGGAGCAAAGAAACAGCAAAGAACAGCAAGGATTAGTAGGAGTGAAAAATAGGCCACCAAACAGTAATAGTAATTTAGGTTACAATATAAATCAAGATATTGCATGCATATGTAACAATGGGAAAGCACTAACCATGGATGACTTCAATCTTCATATCAGTTAAGTAAGTCCATGGAGGCAGAAGAATTCCCCGAATGTGTTTGAGATAGTTTTCAGTGGCACTACGTTAAGGAATCAACTAGTTAAAGGTTATTCTGGATTTAATATTATGCAGTGAGAAAGGGATAATTATTTATTTTATGGTAAAAGAACTTTTAAGGAACAGTGACCATATTATGATGGAATTTTCAATTAAAATTAAACAGAAGTAATTCAATCTGAAACTGAGGCCTTAAATCTAAACAAGAGCAATTATGAAGGTACGAGGAGGAAGTTAACGATGGTAGATTGGAAAAATGCATTAAACAATTCAACAGTAGACAAGTGAAGACTAGTTATTAAAAACATACTTGGATTAAAAAAATATCCTTTAAGGCAAAAATAGTGAACAGGACAAACAAGACAGCATGGTTAACAGTGGATGTTAAGATATATGAAATCAAAGAACAATATTTATAAAGTTGGCAAAAAAAGTCATAAGCCTGAAAATTGGAAAAATTTTAGAATTCAGCAAAGGAGCATCAAGAAATTGAAGATGAAAGAAAGAATAGAATTACCTAAAATAGACATAAAATCTAAAAATCTAAAAAATGAATTGTAAAAGCTTCTACAGTTATGTTAAAAAAATAAAAATAGTAAAGTCAAATGTGGGTGCATTATAGGCAGAGACAGGAGACTTTAAAACAGCACACAGTGAAATAGTGGAGAAACTAAAAAGTACATTTTACCTGTGTTGACAGAGGAAAGCACAAGAAGTCTTCTTGTCTTGAAACAATAAAAAATCAAGGCTTTAGTAAGAGCATGCAACTAAAAGAAGTTTATCATAGTAAAAAATAATGATGGACTCATAGAGTCAGACAGCAAAGAAGAGGCCATTCTGCTCATCTACATACTGTAAATGTTGTGAAGCTTCTCTCCTCTACTGCCATCCCAGGCAGTGCATTCCCGATTCTAACAACTTCTGGGTGAAAATAAATTTCCTCAAAACCCCTTTAACACTCCTGCACTTCACTTTATAATTATGTTTTCTAATATTGGAGAAATTAAAGGGACTGAAAGTTGGCAAATCTCTGGGAACCAATTGCTTTCTCCCTAGATTGTTGCTGGATGCCCAAACATTTTCAACTGCTTCATCAATAACGTTCTTTCCACCATAAAATCAGAAACCTGAAAAAAAAGCAAAATTGCTGGAGAAACTCAGCAGGTCTGCCAACATCTGTGGAGAGAAAGTAGAATTAATGCTTCAAGTCCAGTGAATCTTCTTCTGAAGAAGGGTCACTGGTCTTAAAACATTAGCCATATAAATACCATGGCTACAAGAGCGGGTTGGAGGCTGAAAGTCCTGCACCAAGTAACTCATCTCCTAAGTTGCCAAAGTCTGTCCACCGCCATCACCAAGGATACTTACATAACATCTTCCAAATGCATAACCACTGCCGTCTAAAAGGACAAGGGCAGCAGATGCATGGGAACATCACCACCCTCAAGGCCCACTCCAAGCCACTGACAATCCTGACTTGGAAATTTTCCGCTTGGGGACCCTGCAGCCCTCCAGACTCAATATCGAGTTCAATAATTTTAGGGTCTAAACTCTCCCATGTCCCAGCCCCCTACCCCACACACCAGGCGTTGTTACCACATAGCCTGCCATTACACACTACCTGTTGTTAGTCACTAATAGTTCCCATTAACAACTATTCACCCTTCCAGCCTGATTGTTATCAACTCTTTGCCCAACTACTCTTCTCTCTCTTTAGGCTTTATCCTATCGTTTATTCCCAACCCCATGCCCCTCCCCTTTTTTCTGCATATAAACTGACGTTTTCCCAGCCATCATCAATTCTGAGGAAGGGTCACCGGACCCGAAATGTTAACTCTGTTTTTTCCTTCAAAGATGCTGCCAGACCTGCTGAGCTTTTCCAGTAACTTTGTTTTTGTTCCTGACTTGGAACAAGTCCTTCAGTTTCTTCAGTGTTCCTGGTTCAAAATCCTAAAACTCCTTCTCTAGTAGTACTGTGGATGCTCCTACACCAAATGAACCACAGTGTTCAAAAAGGCAGCTCGCTCCTACCTTCTCCAGGGCAACAAGGAATAGGCAATAAATGCTTGATCAGTAAGTGATGTTCACATCTCATGAATGAATAAAAACAAACTTACAAAATTATTTAAGGAGTCAATGGAATAAGTGCAGAAAGGATGTTTCACCAGTTTCATATCTCACCAATGGGAACTTTTTTAAAAATCTTTTTTTTGGATCTTCTGCTCAGTCATTTCTATCCATTGAGGATTACAGGCGCATATTTATCACTGTATATAAAGTTAAAGAATAATCATTGAATTATTTTTGGTTTAGTTAAATAATTTTTCTTAAATCTTTTCTACAGATGAGAATAAATCCTACCATTGTTCAGGGAATATAGGATGTAAGAACAGGAGAAACAATGTACGAGAACAGTTCCAAGCATGAGAAACTTCAGTTATGAGGATAGATTTAAGAAGTTGAGACTCTTCTCTTTAGAGACAAGAAGGCTGAGAGGAGATTTGATTGAGGTTTTCAAAAATATGAGGAGGCTAGATAGAGTAGATAGAGAGAAACTGTTCCTGCTTATAAAATAAAAGAACGAGAGCGTATAGACTTAACATGTTGTGCAAATGATACAAGGCTAATGTGAGAAGAAGCTTTCACACGCTCTGAATACATAGGGTATGGAACACTCTACCTGGAAGTATGGTGGAGGCAGGTTCAATTGAGGCATTGAGGAGGGCAATGGATGATTATTTGGATAGAAATGGTGTGCAGGGATATGAGGAAAATGCAAGAGATTACCACTAGGTAAAAGAATGAGTGCAGACACAATGGACCGAATAGCTTCCTTCTGCTTTGTAACAATTCTGTGATTTTGTCAGCTTATAGACGGTACACACTGCTGCTACTGTGTGTTACTGGTGGAGGGACTGAATGTTTGCGGATGTGGTGCCAATCAAGCCAGTTACTTTGTCCTGGATGGTATCAAGTTCCCTGAGTGTTGTTGATGTTGCACTCATTGAGGCAAGCCGGGAGTTTTCCATCACACTCCTGAGTTGTGCCTTTTAGACAGGGCGTCCCTTATTGCATTAGTATTGAGAAATCTATTGATTTCTGTCTCAAAAATGCTCAAAACTTGAGCCCAGCCATCTGGGATAAAGCACTGTAAAGATTCACCACCCTCTGACGGAAAGATTTCCTCCCCATCTCAGTATTCAATGGCCTGCCCCTTAGAATATGTCCCCTGGTTTTAGACTCGTCAAACAGGGGAAACACCTTATTTGCATATTTGCCTGTGATAATTATTAGGCAAGAAATTTTGTTTTGCAGCAAGTTTGCTTATTTTGTATTTAAAATACTATAACATTTTTTCTTAATATGAATAAAAGAAACAGAAACTGCTTCTTCTTTCAACTATGGCTCTGAAATCCAAATCTTTGAACTTAAGTGCACAATTGACGCAAAAGACCAGATCTGGGGCCAGAAAAGTGGAAGTTTCAAATGAGATATTAAACTGAAGCTTCATCATCCTTTCCAGACTTGGTGGATTTTCTAACTCTATCTGTCAACATTGTTTAACAAAGAACAGAATTTCTAAGTATATTGACCTAATTGTTATCCGCTTTAAGAAATGCCCCTACCTTCTTTCCTAATGCTCTGACATTTTAATAGATGGCTAGAAACCATTGGCTGTATTGTACTGCAATTCTAAATGTGGCTGTAACTATTCACACTGCACCAAAAGTTCATGAAAATAAAAAGTTGAGGGAGGACAGACACTAGATAATGGGAAGTAACTAAACCAGAGGAGAGTGCATCACCATGGAGCAGTCAAAGGGTTATGTAAACAAGACAGTGATTCAGCTCAGAAACAGAACACTCAATAGGATGCCAAGACAGGAAATTGAACAATAGCATTAATTGCATGCCAAAAACAAACTGCAGATATATAAAAAGGGAGGTGAAACAAATAATTTTATTGTATTGCATTACTCATTTTAAAGTTTATTATTTATCATGCTTTGTGACAAAGCAGACATCAACTTTAGAGTCACTTATTGTCTGCAAATCAAAGTATGAATATTTCTCAGACTGAACTGCCCTGTATTTATTCATTGTTGCATATTGGAGCAAAGCTGTTATTTGTCTATGAAGGACCCATATATACATTCAGACTAGGCTACTTGCAACTGTGTTGGCATATGAATGTTTCAGTAAGAATTATTTTAGTTTCTGGGAGCATCTACCCATGTAATTGTAAGATCTAGGATGGGAGATCTGACCCAAAATGGAGAATGTTGTCAGGCAAACATACCTCATAACCATAAAAAAGTGGTAAACTGAGTCACACTGCTTTTCCAGGCAACATCTCCTGAGTTATTTCAGCAGCTATATCACACATGAATATCAGCCTCTCCACTATCCTACACCCCCATATGAGCAAAAGAATTAGGAGTAGCTCATTCTGACCCTTCAACATGAGCTACCTTTCATTGAGGCACTAATTGATCTGATTGTGGCTTTAACTTCACTTTCCTGCCTATTCCTAATACCCTTTGATTCCCTCGTCAGTCAAAAAACTATTTCTGCCTTAAAAATATTCAATGACTCTGCCTCCTCTGCTGTCTGACCTTACTTAAGGCTTCTTCATGTGAAATAGCATAAAATTTCTAAGTAATCTAAAACTTTGCCTGTGCTGCAGACAGCATCTATTAGTTAGCAAAGTATATAGCCATCCCTCAGCAGAATTCAGAAAGCACCTGCAACACATGTTTCACATTAATGTAGGATGTGGCTTCTGGAGTTGATAGGGTGAACGAGTGTTCTCCGCATGAGTACTCGAGACACAAACGTGCACAACATCTGGAGCAATAACACACACAGCTGTGGATCTGCCACCATTTACAAACTCCAGAGTCATCGAGTTTAGATGAGGTGGAAGTTAGGCCAAGAAAGAGTAGAATAAGCCACTGGTTAAGATCAAGATAAGCACATTGATGCCAGTCTTGGAGTGGCTCTAGCTGACAAATTGTCTGGAAAGTCGTTCGGAAATTGATGATGGCCCTTCCTTGGCTACAAAGTGTTTTTTTTGCTGTGAGCCATCTGCTCTGTCACTACACAACATGGAAGTAAGTCTGCTCCTGTGATGCTGCTTGGCCTGCTATGTTCATCCAGCCCTGCACCTTGTTGTCATGGAAGTAAGTCAGTAAGGACAGTGGTTCTCCCATCCTTTTCAGTGTCAAAGCATATCTCAATGAGACAAACAATTTCACAGCACACTCACTGTTTTCAGCTGAATTGATTGCTCATAAACATCACATTTACTTGCTATGATTACAGCCTTATGAGACCAGTCTGCAACATAATGCATACAACAAGCTAAAGAGGGATCAAAAACTTTAATATTTCTAATCTACCAGCAAAATTACACTGTTTTCCACTGTGAACACAGACAAGTTTTCAAAATCTGCTCAATTCAACTATTTCTAGCTAATCATGAGCAATGGATCAGAGCAAAACACAAAGTCGAGTATATTCAATTTACTGGGAAACTTGAGGCTGCCAGTATGTGTGGTATCAGAAGTCTACACAACTGCAGCTCTGGAGAGTTGAGCATGGATAGTCAATAGGCACGAGTCCATAGTCTGGAGACAGCAGGTACAGCCTTCAGTAATAGACACTGAGAATCTGGAGGAGATAAGAAGTACAGACACGGCCTCAACGCTCAGGAAAAGCTGCTTCCCAAATATTTTGTGGCATATTTCTCAACTTGTTGAGACACACTTGTTTAGAGATAAGTTAGACAGGAGAATGAACCATTGTGGGAAAGGAGGCAATGGCTAGTATAGAACTGTGATAGGAATAAATAATTGTACATGAATTGTACAGCATTTGAACAGCCAAAATTTTGAGACAGATACTTCAGGATTGTCTCAATAAGAACCAAAACCATCCAGCACTGGATTCCTACCTTGTTTCAAAGTTGACAAACACTTCAATAAAGGAAGCAGGCTCTCTCGTTAAGCATCGAATCTCTGCCTCGAGCTGGCTTACCACAGCAGCCATTCACATTCTATGGTGGGTTGGACAAGGGAGGCATTCTATTCTTCCCAGACACAAAATATTTTCAGCCATCAACCCACAGATTCTAGTAAATGGAGCAGCTTTACAAAACTTGTGTGAGCACTTCAGCACAGATGGTCAGATCCAACTGCGAGAGCTGGGTGATGGTGGGGTTAAGGTGTGAAACAGTTCAACCTCAATGGGATTCAGATCCAAGAACAGCCAGTGAGAATGCATATTGAGTGGGAGGCAACTGCACTGTGAGTTAAAGGCTAAACTGAATCAACAATGTGGGGGTGGTGCAAAGAAGCCCAAATTGGAACCATGGCTGTTGAACATTATGGGTCATGACAGAGCCAGCCAGAGGACACTAAATCTGTGAAACTCATTGCTGCAGTGGGCTGTGAAGGCCAAGTCATTGAGTGTACTTAAGACAGAGATAGATAGGTTCTTAATGGTAGAGGGATCAAGGGTTATGGGGACAAGACAGGAGCATGGGGTTGAGAAATGTATTGGCTATGATCGAATGGCAGAGCAGACTCAATGGACTGAATTGTCTAATTCTGCCCCTATGTCTTATGATCTTATGATCTATAGCTGCTAAAGCTGGCAATCCACTTTCATTTATTTAATATAATAAAACACACACAGCAATTCCCATGAAGGCTGACTAGTATAAGCACAAATGTACCTTGATGTTGGTAAACAAGAGCAATGAGTCAATGCTAAAAGGAAGCAGGGACACAGTTTAATTGAGAGTTTTAAAAGGAAACAAGATAGCTGAAAATTGCTTAGGCCATAAAAACAAATAAAAAGAACTTTCAAATTAAACTTCTGTAAAGTATTTTATTAATTAAGCTGTTAAAAATGTGTTTTACACACAAAATACACACCAACAGTAATCACAAAGACATATTGTGAAAATTTCCAAAGAAAATCTTCAGTCTGTAATTATTGAGTCACAATTTATATTGACAGTTTTCATTACATATAAATATCTACATGGAAGTAGGAATTGCAGGCAGGAAGTCTGTGAAGTTTGGAGGCAATTTTAACTGACTTTGGACATCCACAGGATTGGCTGGAAGTTCAATTTTATGCAAAATCCTATTCATTGGCTTCAACAAAGTGTAAGGGCATCGCACAGAATGGAAGACCATGGGCCATAAAATCATAAGATAAAGGAACAGATTTAGGCCAATCAGCCCAACAAGTCTGCTCCACCAAACAATCATGGCTTGTATGTTTTTTAACCCATTCTGCTTTCTCCCCGTAATCTTCGATCCCTTTGCAAATCAAGAACCTATCTATCTCTGTCTTAACTGCACTCAATGACTTGGCCTCCACAGCCTTCTGAGAAAATGAATTCGGCAGATTCACTACTTCTTGCTGAAGAAATTCCTCTTCATCTCTGTTCTATATGGCCATCCCTTCATTCCCTCCTAGTCTCTCCTGCTAGTTGAAATATCTTCTCCATGTCCACTCTGTCCATGTTTCTCAATATTTTGCAAATTTCAATGAGATCCCGCCTCCTCTTTCTAAACTTCATCGAGTACAGATCCAGAATCCTCAACCCCTCCACGTATGACAAGCCCTTCATCCACAGGAGCATAATTATAAAATTTCCTTGGACCCCCTCCATCTCCAGCACATCCTTCCTTAGATAAGGGGCCCCAAAACTGCTCACAGTATTCCAAATGCAGTCTGACTAGAGCCTTATACAGCTTCAGCAATACATTTCAGGCAGTAACCCTCTTGAAATGAATGCAAAGACCAGTGTCAGTTTCCCAACCGACGGGCTACAGTCAAATTACTGATAAATTTCAAGAGATTTTATGTGTTCAGGTGTATTCAGATTTCTCATTGTTTTGCCTGTTGAAAATACTAGTGAGCAAATTTCTCTTCATGTCCATTCATAAGTCTAACAGTATAGATACTGGTATCTGCAGGAATTTATAAACTTCCAAATGGTGGTACAAATTAGTGAACTTGTGACTAACGGAGATAAATTTTCATGATTTACCTTATAAGCATCTTTTGTGGGTGTGTAATTTTCTCTCAAATTTCCTCTCACCCTTTGTTTTAAGGAGAAACCTCTTGTCTTTGTTGATGAATAAAATTTCTCATCCTTGATATTATTTTAATAAATCTACCTTGCACTCTCCATGAAGGAGAGTCTTTCTTGAGGTAAAGTGTCCAAAGTGAAATGTAATGCTGTAACTTCAGCCAAACCAATGTTTGACTGTCCATAAGATGAGTGCTTTGCTTAGTTTTACTCACCAATTTCTCAAGAGCAATTAGGGATGGACAACAAATGCAGGCCTAGCCATTCTCATTAACAAATACATTTTTAAAAATAGCTTATACTCCTGTTTATGAAAGTAATGTTCACGTTTTATCAGCTTTATCAACTTGTCACTCTACTTCTAAAAGATTTGTGTGTTGGAACTCTCGTGTCTTGATGCTCTCCCATATGGCATCCATTTAAACTCTTATGCTTCTGTAAAATGTCTTGGGACATTACTGAATGCATTGTTCCATTGCTGTCATTGTTTTAAAGATTTAGTTTAGTATGTATTTTCTCTCTCTATTGATTCTACAAAAATTGGATCACAACATATTTCTCTGCAATACGACGTATTTGCATTCTGATCTGTCTCATCAACTAATCCGTCCAAGTTTTCATTAAGTCTCTCACACCCATCTCCATATTTGAACATACTCACTCGTTTTGTATGATCTGAAAAAGTTGACCTCCGATGGTAGGAATTGCGAACATAAGAAATGTGCGCTGAGAACTGCACTGCTCTGTCCGACATTTTTATTATTCATTCCATGGGATGTGGACATCACTGACCAGCATTTATTGCCCATCCTTAAATGCTCAGTTGACAGTCAACCACTATGCTATGGGTCTGGAGTCACACGTTGGCCAGACCAGGGAATGATGGTAGATCTCCTTCCCTAAAAGGGATTAGCGAACCAGATGGGTTTTTACAATAATCGGTAACAGTTTCATGATCATCTTTAGACTCTTAATCACAGATTTGTATTGAATTCATATTCCATCATCTTCCATGGTGGGAATTAAACCTAGGTCCCCAAGACTGTACCTGTGCCTCTGGATTAATAGTCTAGTGATAATACCACAAGACCTTTTGCTCAATGTCCTCATGTCCCTCCTTGAACTGCTGCTGTTACTCACCCAATTTGCCAGCATCCATCACATCCATCACTTGTCAGAGCACAGCTTACTCGCATTATGTGGCACACTCTGTCTAAGGTAAACTGAAAGATCTCTCTAGATTGATCCAAGCGTTTGAACTTTATCTTAAGGAATTCAATCACTGCTCCACGCTGACTTTAATGGAGAAAAGAACTGTATTTTTCTGCCAGTTGCCTCAGTTGGTAAGAAGTAATGAAGTCATCAGCCATGGCTGCAGAAGGCATCTCTTGTCTCCCAGCAGCCAACCTTGAAATAAATGCCTTTGCAGCACAGTTTGCAGGTCAGGAAGAACAGGATAACTTCTTCTTACACCAAGAGCCCAACCTGTAAATCATCACACCTATCCTAAAGCAGGACAATTGAGAAATTGAAGGTGGAAGAGAGAATAGAATAATCTAAAAAAGATATAAAATATGAAAAAATCTCAAATGGAAGACCTGGAGATCAAGTTAAAAGGCATCCTCTGTTTTGAACAGTGGGGTTTCCTGGGGAATCTGTACTTTGAGGTTTCCCAACTCCACCTCCTCCCAACTGCTCTGAATACTGGACCCTGTAAACACACAGGGCTGGTGTGTATTTAACTTCTGCCTTGTCTAAGAATCTTGCTGTGTTTCCTAAAGCAGATCCAAATAAATCTTCAAACTCAATGTGAAATTATAAACACATATTCCATACACTACTGTAAATGAATTGATTCAAATTTCTGTTATGCCTGCCATACTAAATAACTAGGGGGTTGGTTAGCTTGGATAGCTGCTTTGCAATCCAGTGCAATGTCAACAGTGTGGGTTCAATTCCCCCATCTGTGGTTACTATGAAGAACTGCCCTTCTCAACTTCTCCCCTCACTTGAGGCATGGTGACCCTGAGGTTAAACCATCACCAGTCATTTCTCTCCAATAAGAGAGCAGCCCTACAGTCTGGTAAGAATATGGCGAATATACCTTTGTAATTAATTATCATGTTATTTTCTCCAGAACACATTTACCACAGATCAAGGACAGTAGACACATAATAAAAAAAGAAGTCAGAGAACACAAATAATCAATTTAAGTCACCTAACTTGTCTCCCTGTTGGGTACATCATTTTCATGTCAAGAGGAAAGCAAAGACTCTCACATTGACAATTTTATGATCTATTTGTAACTTATATTGTACAGCAGATTGGACTCCATAATGTTCTTAACATCTTAATCTTTGTTCATTTTATTTTTGCTGGAAGATCTGAAAGCCCAGTAACTACATTGAAGTCACACCGACGTTATCCTGTAATGCTTTTCACAGCACCGTTGATGTACAACTGTTAAGTTTAAGTGCTCCAATGTAACTCTGCACTAGAATTAGCTGAGTGGTTTATTCCACTGACAGGCATTTGAGCCAGACATGAAATAAAACAGAAACAGTGGCACTAGTCAAGACTTTAGGATTAAATCACCATCTACGGCTGGCTTCTACACTCATATAATAGTATACTATTGCTGATTAACACAATGGAAGTACATGCTGCTTAAAATGATGAGCCTAGCCACAAGGGGCCTGCAATTATCAGCAGCCTCTTTTTTATCTCGTCTCCTGAAGGCACTGGCTCTTGTATGACCGTCCTCCATTACCTCAACAAAAACAGCAATATTTGAGGCAGAACAGAAAATCAGACAGACCTTTCTGCTGTGAACAGCATATCACAATGGCAATTGGCAGTCTTTGTATAGTGATCAGAATGGGAACCCTGGCTGACGATTAGCCCCACATTGCGACGTGGATGAAATTTATTAGATATGTTAAAAGTGTCCTCCAGTATCAGCTGTGTTACTGATAGATAAAAAAGAAATGGATCCCTTTTAAGCAAGCTCAGAAAGTCATTTAAATCAGTTTATTGCACTCCACGTTAGGGACAGTATTTTAAATAGATTTATCTGAACTATTTACAAGAAGAGACTCAAGTCTATTCAATAATTCAGAACCTCTGGTTAATATTCCACACACATGTCAGCAAGCAATCTGAAACACAAACACAAATTTCTGCTTGTATTAACATATAAACCATTTAACAACAGTCTCCCTATCACAGACTATAATTTCATATATATTAAATCAGCCAACCTATCAGTACTCTAGCTTGGTTTACATTTGAATCAATGAGCAGAATTTAATGGCAACTACCATGACAGGGGCATTTGATCATTTGGAAGTGGCAGGTTAAAACCTTCCCCTTTTCTACCACTGCTCTCATTAAGTCTGTAGGAGAAAGGCTTGTGGACAATCTTTTTGCCTCGCTGCCAACTGAGGCACTTAAGAGCAGGCCCTGCTTTGTTATGGAGGCTGTAGCAGAAGTGGTTCTGGTGACCTGTACCTGAATTTGTCCTGTTGCTTCAGAAGCTTCTTCACCCAAACCGCTGTAAGAAGAGAATGTGACACTCATCACAGCGGGGATGTTTGAAATGAATTGTATAGAGCATTTAAGGGGAAATTAGACATGAAGGAGCAGGAAATAAAGAGCAATAGTAATCCATTCAGACAAAAAGGGTGGAAGGATTCTTGACTGACGCTGAAATATCAACATGATCTGGTTGGACTGAATAACTTGTTCTCTGCTGCATGTCATATGTAATCCCATATAACTTCTGATTTGGTTGGGGCCACTTTGTACATAAAATATTCTTTATTTCACTTTAGCAGAGTTAAGAAGGTTTTCCTTTATATTAGTAGGAACAGTTGTTTTGTGAAGGCAGATATCCCAGCAAGAGATCTCTAAAACTGCTAACTGAGTAAGTTTGAGGTTTTCGGAATGTTTTACACTGCAGAGTGAAACCCACTCAAAGGAAAAAAAATTCTCTACAACTCTCTCCAAAACACAGAATCAACATCTGCCATGATTATTCAATTAATTAACCATTAATCAACTGCAAAGGTTGTTGAAAAACTCTTAGTGATCAATTAGTTAGCAGAGTGCTCTGATGTAACCTTTTCCTTTGGTCTTACATCATTCTGATGGCTTCATCATTATTGCCTCATGAGTCATGAGCTGTTAAACTACAGCTTGCATTTGAAAATTAAAGCAGCGAGATGGAAGGTTCCTATTTCTCAAACAAAAGATTTAAAAGTGGAAAAATCTTTTAGGAAATTATTAATCGTTTTATGATTTATGAACGGCTGCACTAAGTCCTGCATTACTATTATGCGTATTTGCACGTACGGGCTGATAAATTTTAATCTCTAGGGGAATGCATCTTGTGGGAAGATTTTTGTACAGTGACTTTGGTTTGTTTCCAGTCATGGTTTCACAATTTAAACTAGAATTTGTTCATTTGTAACAGTAAAACTGTTGAATGCCACGAATGTTAATTGCCCGCTAGCCAGTAGTTGAGATAACACAGGAGACTAGGCTCCAAAGCAAAACACAATGCATTATCTAACAAATAGTTTGTTAAAAAAAATCACTTTATCATTACACCACTGTTCTGGAGGAGTTCCCATTATGGAAACATTTACATCATGCAGATATATTTATTTCACATTCCACAATGCATGCATAGAAACTGGAATATAGTCACTTATGTTTTACACAACACATTTTTGAATGCAGAACAATCAGATAATTAAACATTAATTTCTCTTAGACTAGCAGTATATAAACTTGCTTTTTTGATAGCACCAGACATAACAACCATGGAAAAGATTTTAGTGATTATTATTTCACATGATTTGTAATTGAAATGGTTTCAAGGATGTTATTATACTACAGGTAGTGGTCTGAAACTGGTAACTGGTAAGTGTCACCTGGGACTGACAGAAATGAGTTCTACCGCTGGCTCGAATTGCTCTCTAGTGAGGGAAAACCTTACTCACTAACCTCTGAATGGTGATGAAATTAATGTGAGGTGTTATATTGTGTGAAGGGTGTGAAGGTGAAATAGTCCTGTGTGTGCTCTCAGACTAGATGACTAAATACAATTCAAGTGACTTCATATTGAATTACATGACAACCAAGTTTATGTTGGTGAAAAGCCAAACCCATTTTGTATCGATGCAATTCTGTTGTGTAATACTTTGGTCAGAACATGTCTGAAGTAACTACACTCACTTTGAGGTACTGCACCATGAGAAGGATATATTGGACTTCAAGGGGTTACAAAGCAACTTCACCAGAATGATACAGGTGCTTTGAGTTAAGCTACGAAGACAGGTTTTATAAACTGGGCCAATATTTCCCTGAGTTTAGAGAATTAAGGGGTGATTTGATCAAGGTGCTTAACATGTTCAAAGCATTCACTAGGGTAGATATAAAGAAACTATTTCCTCTGGTGGGGGAAATTAAGAAAAGTGAATAAACAAAAGATATAATGTGGCCATTTAGAAGAGAAATCAAGAAGCATTTTTCCCAAACAATGGGTAATAGAGTTTTGGAATTCTACCCTCAAAAGATTGAAAATGCTGGTGGTCAGTTGAAGTATTTAGGTCTGAGATCAATGTGAGCTGTGCCTCAGCTAGTGATTCAGTTCAAACATCACTCAGAACAGAAGAATATAAAACAGTACTGATGTAGTAGTGCAATACTGATAGTGTTGTACTACTAAAGATGTCACTTATGGATGGCAAGTTAAAGTTACATATCTCCTCTCAGGTGGATGTGTAAAAAAATGAGATTAATTGAGAAAAGAAGAATTGTTTCATCCAGTATCCATGACAAATATTTGTCCCTCAAGTAAAATCACTAAAATAGATCAACTGGTCCTCATCACATTAGTTTCAGTGTGAAGTTGCTGTGTGTAAATTAGTTGCCAACTTCCTGCACTGAGACAATGATGACTCATCATAAAAAAAAGTACTTCCATGGCTCCAAAACATGGGATTTCTATCAGGCCACGATAACAAGGAATATGAAGCTGGAGGGGAGCAAAATAGAAATGAAGAATCGATCTGCTGATTGCCGTCATCATTAATTGTCATCTAATCCCTTCATTATCACAAATTATAGTTACTTGTGTGTGTAGAGTCATCTGTTGTGCATTCTAACATGGCTTGGAGCCCAATTGCAGTTGTGTATGCGTTCCATAATGTGGACAGAAATGAACCATCTAAGTGTTTTTGTGACTGCTTGGTTTGACACCTTGCCTTTTGCCAATATTGTTTGCTGTTCAGAACATACAACACCACATGAAATGACTCCCAGATAGTTCTTTCTTGTGCATTGTTGCCCTGTCTGTGGTAGTCAAAGTCTCACAGGGATCTGTTAGGAATATCAAGTTTTCTAAATAGTTATAGTTCAAGTTTTCTATTTAATGCCAAGATAGAATGGAGTTGGTGCTCTAAAGGATACGTAATTAGTAGTTCTGCCTGGATACATGGCCATGTGATTCACATTACTGCACAAAGGGATAAGTCCATAGGAAACCATTGTAGAATCAGGTTGAAGGTTTTCCAACAGATCCCTGAATGTTACAGTCATGCTTACTCTGCAAGAGTCTGCAAGAGAGAGAGAGGGAGAGAAAGAGAGGTAGCTAGACTTTCTTTTATGCTATGCATAGGTGGTAGCTCATGTTTGAAGAGACCAAGTTTGCGTGAATTTAAATGATTTTGGAAAATTCTCCTAACTTTGGCCAGAGGAAAGAATTTCCAGGACAACCTTCATCATGACAATCAATTCAGGGATTAGAAGTTATCTGGCTAGAAAATGGAAAAGAAGCTAGCTAATGGGAGCTGAGAGTAGTTTTGCACTGGTTCTGGAAAAATGAAACATCCACTTAAGTTACAGAATGAAGTATATTCATGGCAAGAGATTTTCAATCACTTTAAGTGTTAAGTGGAGAAATTTTTCAGTTGTTTAAAATACGAGCTGCCCTCTGAACAGTCAATGTTGCTATTGGTTTGTTTACAAAGAACTGAGGACCATAGGACCAGGAATAGGCCACTCAACCCCTCAAGACCCTCCACCATTCTAGATCATACAAACAGAAGAACTAGGAGCAAACAAGGAGCAGGAGTTGACGATATTGATATGATCATGCTTGATCTCATCTCAGCCTCAAATCCACTTTCCTGTCCACTTCCCATAACCCTTCAACCCATTTATAATTAAAAATCTATCTATCTCCTCCTTAAATTTACTCAATGTCCTGGCATCCACCATATTCTAGGGTGGAGAATTCCACAGATTAATGACACTTTAAGAAAAGTAATTCCTCCCCATCTGTTACTTCTTACCCTAAAACTATGACTTCTGGGTCTAGATTGCCCCATGAGGGGAAACATCTGCTTTACATTTACTTTGTCCACACCTTCAGCATCCTACAAAGCTCAAATAGGTCTCCTCTCATTCTTCTAAACTCTATCGAGTATAGGCCTAAAATGCTCAATCTCTCCTCATAGGATAGCATTTGCATTTCTGGAAATGGTAATGGCTGATCATCTACCTCAATCTCATGTTATTCTCATATCCCTTGATGTCATCAGTAACTAGAATCTATCAATCACTCTCTTGAGCTTACTTAATGACTGAACTTACACAACCCTCTCATGTATAGAATTCCATAGAAAAAACACCTTAGGAGTGATGAAGTTGCTCTTCATCTCAACTCTAAATGGCTTGTCTTTTATTCTGAAATGGTGGTCCCTGTTTCGAGACAGCACAGCCAGGGAAAGCATCCTTTCTCCATCCACTCTATCCATCCCTTTAAGAATTTTATTAGTTTCTATGACATCATGTCTCAATTTTTTACAGTCCAGAGACTACAAGCTCTGTATTCTCTATTTCTGCTTACAGGGAATCAGTCTGCTGGCCCTCCACTGTACTCCCTCAATGGCAAGTATATCCTTCCTTAGGCAGGAAAACTAGAACTGCATACTCTATTCCAGGTGTGTGGTCTAATCAATGTTCCATACATCTGATGCAAGACATTTTTGTTCCTGTACTGAAATCCTTATCTATAATAAGAGTCTTCAAAACTGAAATCTTGCTTTTTTCACTAATTCATGGGATGTTGGTGTCACTGGTTAAGCAAGCGATTATCATCCATCCCTGATTGGCCTGGAGAAGTTGGTGGTGATCTGCCTTCTTAAGCAGTTGCAGTCCTTGGTGTATAGGTGCTGTTAGGGAAAGAGTTCCAGGATTTTGACCTGCAAAAGTGAAGCAATGGTAATATAATTCCTAGTCAGGATGGTCTGTGACTTGGAGGGAAACTTGCAGGTGCTGGTGTGCTCATGCCCTAATCCTTCTAGATGGTAGAGATCACAAGTCTGGACAGTGTTGAAGTGGTCTTGGTGCGTGGGTGCAGTGCATCTTGTAGATGATACAAACTTCTGTCACTGCATTGGTGGTAAAGGAAGTGAATGATCAAGGATGCTAATGGGATGCAAATCAGATGAGCTATTTTGCTCTGGATAATGTTAATGTTAAGAGTTTTTGAAAGTGCAACCATCCAGTCAAGTTGAGAGTTTTCCACCATAGTCCTAACTTGTGCATTGTAGATGGATTAATGCATTCAGGAGACAGGTGTGAATTAGGTGCCTCAGAATTCTTAGCCTTTGACCTGCTTTTGTAGCCACAGTATTTATATAATTTGTCCAGTTCAGTTTCTGGTCAATGGTAAACCCCAGGATGTCGATAGAGTTGTATTCAGTAATGGTAATGCCATTGAACGTTAAGGGAAATGGTTAGGTTCTCTCTTGTTGGAGATGATCATCACCTGGCACTCATGTGGTGCAAATATTACTTGCCCCTCATCAGCCCAAATTGTGTGCCCCTTCCAGTCAGACACGGGAAATTTAAATATTTAAGTTTATCAGTCTCTATGGGGATCATCACAGAGCCATCGAACCTAAATATCAGCCAACCTCAGAGGTGATGTCCAAGTTTAAGTTGTGAATACATGACTGGCTTGGCAATTTTAATGTGAATCATATGTACTTCCTATCTGTTCCAGACAATTCTGCTCTTTGAAGCACCTCAGTGTTGGGCAGTTGGTTCTCTCATTTGAGGCCCATCATCTGAAAGTATCTCATGTGGATCTGTTAAACTATTTCAAATGTCTGAAGTTAAAAAAAAAGCCATGTCTCACCGGCTGGTAGAAGGATAGGCATTTACCAGATCTTTGAAAACAGCAAGTTTTGTTGTAAGTTTGATATCTCATTTCCTTCATGGTTTCTTGAATAAATAGGCTAATGCTGAGTTTGTTCTGGGAATTCCATTGACTGTCTCACTGATAATGTAAACATTTCTGGAAATTGTTCTTCCAACAAAGGTGACATTATCTATGACCTTCATGGTTATGTCATGGATAGTTGTAGAAGGTGGGATACAGTCAGAACTCAGGGCTGGCTAGTGGACTATCTCTGGCTTCCTTGAACTGATACTTAGCCCATAGCCATCTGTCTCCTTTGAAAAACAGTATATGATCCAATCAAAGATAGTAGGAACTGCAGATGCTGGAGAATCTGAGATAACAATGTGTAGAGCTGG
>NC_063336.1:36998243-37073183 GCF_021869965.1 Rhincodon typus
TCTAGGCCCGAAACGTCAGCCTCTCTGCTCCTATGATGCTGCTTGGCCTGCTGTGTTCATCCAGCCCTGCACCTTGTTGTCTCGGATTCTCCAGCATCTGCAGTTCCTACTATCTCTGATTCAATTTTATCACCTTTCTTATTTTGTTTTACTTTTTTGTTGTTGATTATCTCGACAATCTTTATTAGTTTCTTAAAGTCTTGCAACTTCATCTGGTCACTGCACTAAAATACTGCAGCAGACAAGTTTGATACCTGCAGGTTAGCTTGGTTCATGAATCCTTAGACGGTTTGCAGCCACCTGCACAGTTTTATCTGTAAGCTGTGTTTTGAACCTTCAATGTCCTTCTTCTATTTATTCCAGTGTTGTTTACTGCACAGCAGCATTAGAGTACTGTACACACTTTATGCCAATGAATTGATGGTTTAACTGGTTCTGAACTGTAGATGTAGCTTCAGGAAACACATAAGGTAAATCTGTGGCAGTATCTAGTAGCATGTTAAAAATACTTTGAAGCAATCTGAAGAGCATTGCTATTGCTTAAGAAAAACGTCCCCCCCCCTTTTAACTAAACATCAATAGACATTTTCCATAAAACATTGTATGACTTCTGACAAGAATTGTATGTTTAGTGCTCAGAAGTCATTAACCTTTCAGAAACTGAGCAGTGTGTATATGTAACCTCCAAGCCTCATTTGCAGTAACATGCACAGAGTATACCCAGAGTGCAGGGTCAACCAATAAAAAAAAGCCACATGAAGTATCAGCTTGGATAAACTATGGGCAATAAATCCTGGCTTTAATCTAACTCCATGTGGGGAGGGACAACAGTGATGTCACAAAGATACTAAGAAGGACAAGCTTTTCACATTGGTGTGAAAGGGAAATTGGGCAGAAAATGTTGCATACAAACCAATCTAGTTGTGTTTTCTGAAACGGTGACTAAATATATTGATGAGGGTAGTGCAGTTGATGTGATTTACATGGACTTCAGTAAGGCCTTTGACAAGGTCCCACATGGAGGGCTGGTCCAAAAGGTGAGAACCCATGGGACCCAAGTCAAGTTGGCAAACTGGATCCAAATTTTGCTGACAAATAGGAGGCAAAGAATGATGGTGGATGGTTGATTTTTTAATTGAAAGCCTGTGACCAGGGATGTACCACAGGGATCGGTGCTGGGAGATTTGTTGTTTATTATGTACATTAACGACTTGTATGATGAGGTTTAATTAGTAAGTTTTTAGATGACACGATTATGGGGATGATCTTAATAGTGGGGAGGATGATCTCAGGCTACAGACTGATATTGATCAGTTGGTAAAATTGGCAGAGCAGTGGCAGATAGAACTTAATCCCGATAATTGTGAGGTGTTGCATTTTGGGAGGTCTAATAAGGGAAGGATATGCATAACGAATGGCAGGTCCCCAGAGAGTACTGAGTAACAAATCGACTTTAGTGTACAAGTCCATAGATGTGTCAGCACAGGTACATAGGATGGTGAAGGAGGGATATGAGATGCTTGCCTTCCTTAACCAGGGCATAGAATATAGGTACAAGGAAACAAAACAGAAGTGCTGGAAAAGCTCAGCAGGTCTGGCAGCATCTGTGAAGGGAAAAACAGAGTGAACGTTTCGGGTCCGGTGACCCTTCCTCAGAATTCTGTTTTTTCCTTCACAGATGCTGCCAGACCTGCTGAGCTTTTCCAGCAACTTCTGTTTTGTTTCCTGGATTACAGCATCCGCAGTTCTTTCATTTTTTATAGGAGCAAGGAAGTCTTGTTACAATTTTATAAAACATTGGTTATGCAAAAAATGGAATACTGCGTGAAGTTCTGGTTACCACATTAATGGAAGGACATGATTGCACTGGAGAGGGTGCAGAGAAGTCATAGAGTCATACAGTATGGAAACAGACACTTCAATCCAACTTATCCATGCTGAGCAGGTTTCCCAAACTAAACAAGGCTCATTTGCCTGCATTTGACCCTCTAAACCCTCAAACCATTTCCTATTCATGTATTTGCCCAAATGTCTTTTAAATGTTGTAACTGTACCTGCATCTACCACTTCCTCTGGCAGTTAATTCCACATATGAACCACCCTTTGTGTGAAAAAGTTACCCTTCAGGTCCCTTTTAAATCTTTCTCCTCTCACCCTAAAATTACGTCCCCTAATTTTGAACTCCCCTACCCTAGGGAAAAGGCCTTTGCTATTCACATTATGTATATTCACCTTATGATTTTATTAACCTCTAAAATGTTATTCCTCAACTTCCACAGCTCCAGTGAAAAAAGTCTCAGCCTATCCAGCCTATCCTTATAATTCAAACCCTCTAGTCCTGGTAATGTCCTGGTAAATCTTTTCTGCAACCTTTCCAATTTAATAATATACTTCATACAGCAGGGTGAGCAGGGTGAGCAGACTGTACATAGTACTCCACAAGTGTTCTCACCAACATCCTGTATAACTGCAATATGACGTCCGAACTCCTATACTCAATGGTCTGAGCAGGGGATTCACGAGGATGTAAAGTCTCAGTTATGAGGAGAGACTGGACTGGCTGGGTTAGTTTTCCTTGGAACAGAGGAAGCTGAGGCGGGTAATCTGGTTGAGGTTAACAAAATTATGAGAGGCATTGACAGAGTAGATTGTGAGAATCGCTTCCTCATGGCAAACATGTCTAAGCTCAGAGGACATAAGTTTTAGTTGAAAAGCTTTAGGTTTAAAGGAGATCTGAGAAAGAATTATTTTTACCCAGAGGGTGGTAGATATATGAAATGTGTTGCCTTAGAGGATGGCTGAGGCAGGCAATCTTGCAACATTTAAGAAGCATCTGGATGAGCACTTAAAATGCTGGGGCATAGTAGGCTACGGACCAAGAGCAGATAAATGGAATTAGTGCAGTTTAGTGTTTGCTGGTCAGCATAGACACTGTGGGTCAAAAATTCTGTTTCTATGCTGTACGACTCTATGACTGGAAGCACATTCTTATACTCACACTCCTCATCGATAAATGTTACCCTCAGAGGGGGCCCAATTTTAGTTCTGGACAGTGGCATCATTTAAATCCCACCAGCTAACTTCCCAAAGTTTTGGAAAGTTCTGAGCCCAAAGGCTATCTGCCAGCACCGAGAAAACAGCTGGATTTGTTTGAGAGCCTAAGGAGATAGGTTAAGTGGGGTGGGGGTGTGTGGTGGCATTGAATAGTCCATTGCTGGGGAGGCATAGCTTTCCTTGTTCAGCATCGAAGAGCACAACATGCCAGATTGTGATTCTTATGACCCCAAGTTCAGTCCTCACATGGTGGAAACATGATAGTGGCTTCCCTGTTCAGAGCACCAGTTAACATTGTAATCAGCCCCTGATTTAGTCACTAGGACTCTCTGCATGTGTAAAGAAGGAAGGACCCTGCCCAGTTTGCATGGTGTTTCTTGGTGGCTGTTCAAAAAAATTTAGATTGGCAAGGTCCTGGAGTCTTCCTACTTGTATATAATCTGGATAATTTTTAACTGATCACCAATTTTACTCTAGTTGGGTAGAGTTAAAATTGATCCTATAGTGAGAAGTTAACTGGCCACCTGAAAATTGTTATCTATACAAGAACACAAAGCAGGGGAAACAATACACATAAGGATTGGTAAAGATTACAGAATCTATGGATTCTGAGACCTGAAGGATTTCTCGTACCCCCACTGGAACTTTTCAGTGCTCATTTTACATTGGTTCTGCTTGATTTAAGGTTTGTTCATTCCTACTTTATACAACTGTTGAACTGTTACATACAAAGTCAGTCCATGGTCATTTTTCATTTATATAATTACCTGACTATTTATCTGAAAGACTATTTTTTAACCACCAGTGTGTTTAAATGTTATTCATTTCACAAGTCTAAATAGATTCAGTGAATTTGTCTAGTCTGAAGTGGAGTTCAGGAAAGCTGTTGGAATCAAATACATAAATCCGACTGTATAGTAGTTCAGCAATTAACAACCTTACTCCACACAGCTATTGTTCTCGGTCCAAGTCATAATGGAGACCACCAAGAAAACCTATCTTTTGTTTGATGAATCACATACATTTGTGTGGGTTTCCTTGCTGCCTGCTCAGCAAAGGAGACAAACATTTAGAACAGTGAGATCCTAATGTATTTCCAGTGGATAAAAAATCAAGGTGATTCTTAATTGCCCACCCACCCATTTTTCATTAGCTGGGTACAATAAAAATTGACCCTATAATAATTGGATACCAGATCACTTGGAAATTGCTCTTATATCGGACGCATTCAGAGAACAGGAAAGAATACACAAAGCATCAAGACCTGGACATTACAGATGGCACTAGTTGGCAAGAGAGCCAGTAATACAGCAGCTGTAGCCATGATGGATCAAATGGTCTCCTTCTGCTCTGTTATAATTGTGTGATTCTGTGATGTAAGGGTAAATAATTCAGAAATGGCACCATAAATTAGTGCCAAATGATACATAATTTAGGGTCCTATCTCTCTAAGTCTTTGTTGCTTCAAAACCTTTTGAATTCCAGATTTTTACAGTATGTCTGAAAGAGTTCCTCCTGATTTCACTCCTGAATGCTTTGCTCTAATCTAAAAGTTTTGTCCCTTTGTTTTTCTGCTCCCCCAATAAAAGATATGGTTCCTCAATATCTACTCGAAGAAATTAGTTTAACATTTTAAACACCCCAAACAGATAAGCCCTCAATCTTCTGTACTCAATGGAATACAAATCAAGTTTACTCAATCCATTATGCCACATTATTCTCATAACGTAACCTTTTTTCAGTCATGCCATTATTCTGGTGGATGAGCATCATAACCAGTTCAAGGCCAGTATACTCTTCCTGGAGTGTGGTGCGAAGAACTGGATAGAATTACACATTGACAAAAACAGAAAATGCTGGAAATACTCATCGGGTCTGACACCATCTGCAGGAAAAGAAAAACAGAATTAACCTTTCAAACTGAATATGAATCTCTTCAGAACTTTGCTTCTTTACAGATGCTGTAAGGCCAGAATGTTTCAAACAATTTCTGCTTAAATTCCACATTTCCAGCATCATCAGCAATTCACTTTTATCGCAAATAGTGGAGTGCCAAGGCTTTGTATCAGACAGATCCAAGACTGAGTGGAGGGAACACGTCTGTAAGTTGTTCTTTGATAAATCCTCAACATTGCTCATCATGTTGTCAGAACCATCTGGTCAATTGGTCACCATAGTGTAGAGATGCTGCCACATCCTCCTTGTGGTTGAAATCTACAGGGTCAATTTGGTCCAGTGTGTTAGAGGAAAACCAGTAGATAGTGCAATGAGAAAAGGCTTGTCTCTTGAACAAGACATGGTTTATTTCATGATAGCTATCAGCCATAAGCTATACTGTTATGATAGACTATGGGCTGAATCTGATTTTTTTTTTGCTAAGTATAAGTCATGCTGAGTTTGGTGGAGAGCTTATTGCTGCAAGACCAAGCAATGTTTCTTGTGATATCTTATCAAACTCAACACATTAATGGTGATTCAACACGTACAGTTAATATCACATTCAATTCCTGTCCCACCTTACCATGTACCATCAATGGAACAACTCGCCATTTAGCAGAGATCTGGAATTAGCCATCATCCCAGCAGAGTTCCTAACATTTGCCCCAGACATGGTGGACGGGGGAGCATGGTGCCCTGCTTTGCAGACGTTGCTGCAGAAGTCCTGCTGTACAAGGTAGTGCACAGGTAGAATGTCTTCTTCTCTCAGGGCCAACAGCACAGGCAGCGACCCTTAACCATGCCAGCCTATTACAAGGTTACTATCTGAGTTAAACAATCTCAGCTATTTGGAGGATTACCCAGCACTAAAAGAAGGTGAATGACCTTCTCCAATCTACCAGTGTAAGCACCACCATCCTCTCTCCGATACCGCATACTCATTCTATCTCTGCTGTGGTACCCGTCTTCCACCAAGGCTCATGCCCTATCACTCTCACTGCTGCCTGCATGAACTTCCCTCACTCACTGTCATCCAACCCAAACTCTGACACCATTAACCCTCACACCCTCTGAAAGTCTGCTAACTCACTTGGGAAACCCTCCCACCTCTACCAGCAATGATAGCTGTGTGAACACTTTCATCTTCCGTAATACATGCCTCTCTCTTGCCAGCAGTAAAACAACCCTTAATAAGGCAGAATGATAGATGGTGTGCTGTCTGTCATTTGGCTTTTCACCCCTAATGAGGAGAGAATCCTGACTCTGGCCTCCCCAGGCAGGGCCTGATCTGGTATCATAGGCTATCCTTGATTGTGCCAGGATCCCCCGAGCAAAGCTATTCCCCTTTGATTGAACTGAGACGTGCTGACAACTGTGGTAGGATTCCTGGCTTTGTGTCTCCAATTAATGAGTTGACAAGACAATAATAACATTAAGTTGGTAACTCTGACTAATGCACAAAAAGAAAAGGCAAGTCAGGGATACTGCAAGCATCCAAGTCAGTTCGGAGTGAGTGAACACTGTAAGAGCAAATGAAGAAATTAGAGATGCAGCCTGAATCAGTTCATCAACTGGTGTTTATTCCCTGAGTGCAGTGTCCCTGCTGCAAACCATTCCACCACTCATCTCACCATAGCCTATGGCATTCAGAGCCTCAGATTCTGGCCAATGTTACAAAGACAGAATGAATTTTCCATCTTAAGGATGAAATTTTGTGTTGTGATATTGGCGTGGGTGGGGTAAGATTTGACAGACCTAGCGTCGTGACTAGCCTGAGTGATCTCTTTGAGGACCTGTTACTCGCTGCACAGTATGCAGTTAAATGTTTGTAGTAATATTTCTTGGTGCTGATATGAAAGGCATACTGAAATAAGTTATAGACATTAAAGAAAAATGAATGAAAAGAAATAAAAACAGAAACCGAAATTGCTGGAAAAACTCAGCAGTTCTGGCAGGTCTTGTTGTGGAGAGAAATCAGAATTAACTGAAGAAGGGTCACTGGACAGGAAACATTAACTCTGCTTTCTCTCCACAGATGCTGAAAGACCTGCTGAGATTTTCCAGCAATTTCTGTTTTGATTTTTTTCTGAATTTTTTTTTGTTAAAGAAAAGAAACCCTGCCAGTGTGAAAATATGACGGATGGTGAGGCAAGTCTAAAAGCACCATTTTTAGTGCTGGCAAAGTAGAACAGAGGATAGCAGCCTAAGGTGAGAATTGTAGTCTGATAGCAAGGTTATACACTAGCCCATCAGCGTCATAATTACATAAAGAACCTCACCCTTATATCTGGTACCTGGCTGCTACATTATAGCAGAAGATTCAGCAATGGCCTGATGAGAAGGGAGTTGCCATGAAGGCAATGGACAGATGTGACCTTTACACTCAGCTATCTCCTAAAAGAAGATGTGTGACAGGATCTGGGAATGAAATAGTTAAGAAAGTGGACACAGCCTGAGTTGAAGGTGTTGAAGAACTGGAACAGACGAGAGAGATTTGTCACTCATTATAGGCAATCAGCGAAACATCTCGGGGGGTGGGGGGCATGCAGAAACTGGATCCCCAGTGAAAACCGGGAACACTTTGATGAGCCAGACTCAAATTAATGTTAGTAATTAGTCTAATGATCGCTTTTTCAGTTATTAATGAAACAAAAACATTTAAACACTCTCAATTTTCTTCGCAATTTGCGCTATGCTCAATCTATACATTACCGACAAAAAGACACATAGTAAGGTCATTTATGCTACAGGTTTGAAATTTATTTTCAGTTTTATTGTTGTAACCTGGCTAAGGGAGTGGGTGGATGATGGTGTGTGGAGGTATAGTTGTCTGTAACTCTCAGGACAAGTCATTCCATCGCCTTCAGCTCCTTATCCCACCTCTAAAATTTTTAACCAGAAGTGATGTTGTCCTGTGCAATGCATCTTCCCAAGAAATGGACAATTAGATTGTAATAAAATATAAATAACACCCCTCAGTTGTGCCTTAGCAATGCTGGGACCTGGGAAATCATGCATTATTGGCATCAAGATTTCATAAGCAATAGTTGGAGCCATTCAAATATAAAGATATTTGCTGGATATAAAATGAACGACAGAACAATGAATATATCCATCCAGCCACAATTGACTAGAGAGGACCAGTCATGTTGGCCTCTGACAGCAATTCCTGCCTATCTATACCCTACTTAGACCAGATAGAAGACTCAAAAGGGGCTTTGACATTCAAGATGGCAGTAGAATAGTAGGGCTGTGTGCGGGCTCTTGCCCGGGGCTTATCAGCTCCCACATACTTTCTTCCTTTCTTTTTACCTCGGCTCTTTCTCTTTCATTTTTTTCTTTAGCTTTCTTTTCTTTGGAGCCTTTTGTGGTGCATTAGTCAGCAAATTTGGTGTGGTAGTTGGGGTGGGCTATGTGTGGAACGGCAGCTCCAACCAGCGATCGGAAGCAGCACTGGCAAGGCGACATTTTGGAGAAGGGCTGCCGGAGCAAGACTCTTGGCGAGACAGCGGCGGTGGCCTACTCAGTCAGCACAGCCATGGGCCCTTGTTTCCAGCAGGTCCAGAGCGGGGAGTTCTGCTATCGGTGAGGCAGTGGTTGCAGTGAGGTATACCCGGAGCCGGGTCTCCAGGCATCGTCAAGGCTGCAGTGGAGCCAGATATTCCTGGTTGCGAGGTGAGTGTGGGTCAGCATGGGAGCCAGCATCGACATCGGCAGTGGCGGTGATTTGGGCCTCGTGGGGAAGGGCTGGTGCCTAAAGAGTGGTGACTCCACCATTGGTGGGTCTGGTGCTGACAGCAGCAAGGAGGTGGAGGAGGGTTGGTGTCGTTGGTGAGCTGGCTCAGGGCTCAAGACTCTCTCTCAGTTATATCTTTTATCCTTTTTCTTAAAGTATTCAAAATGGCACCAGAATGTGGCGACTGTTGAAGTTTTTCACTGTATTTTACTGTATTAATCACTGTAAAATGCAAGTGACAGTAAATAAATCATTCATTCAAATAAATTATTCATTCATGAGAGTTCAAATGGTTTGGGCTCCCTCCAATGCAGACAATTTGTTCAGAGATCTGATGACCTAGCCGTTGCCTTATTCCATTCCCTCTACCCTGGAATCTTATCCCAGAACCTGCAGGCTCCACAACAATCATTTTCTTTAAATAAAAGTCCGCTCCAGTATTTTAGTGACAAGATTTATTCTGAACACAACAATATTCAAAATAAATGAAAATTCAAAGAAAACAAAATATTGTATGACATCTTGTGGTAGGTGAGGGAGAGCAAGAAATAATTTTACCTATTTAAAAATAGCTTAGCATGAAGGAACTTTACAATTCCCACACAGGCATCAATATCATATTTTATTGTTAGTCTGACTTAACTCAGCTCCAATGCTGTGCAGATATTGCCATACATCTTGGAGGCAGAATTATTTTCAAATTCCATTATTATGTAATGGTCATTCATTATTCCTCAATAAATTGTGGATCAGAAGATTATTAAATATATCAGCTTCCTGTTTGGCATGCAGGTTTAAAAGTTCTATTGGAAACAAAATCCATATGTTCTGTCCCAGGTCCAGAGTGTACAAAGTTTGGAGAGTGTCTGTATAGAAAAGCATAAACAGTAACCCTCCAGTTTTAGAGAACAGATGTTCACTTTCATTTCCCAAAAAAATCGCTTTTTGTGGTCAGGTCAACATGTATTTTAGAGCTTTCAAAATAGCAAGAAACATCTTTTCATTTGCTGCAACTCTTTTTTTCTTAGCCAGATACTGGAAATCTGGTGAGCTATGGATTAACATTGACATTAACATTTACTCATGAACAATGGAGAATAAGGCCATTTGGCCCAACGTGCCTGTGTTTGGTCTTTGAATTAAAATTATCCAAATACTCCCACTCTCTGCTTTACTTTTCTTGTTAGTTCTGCAAATTCTATCTTCTTGATTCCAAATCCAATTCCCTTTTGAAAGTAATTACTGAATCTGCTTCCTCCATCATTTGAGACCGTGAAGTTCAGATAACAACAATTTGTACTTGATTTCTCATCTCCCATCTGGTTCTTTTACATTGCTTATTAATCTGTATTCTTTGGCTGACACTTCTTACAGTTTCTCCACCTCATTTTGATCATCGTCATTATCGGTTGTTCCTTGATTTGAGAATGACATCTACTTAACGTTCTAAGTTTCTTGCATGAGTGACTGAACGGACTGATTTTTGACTCACAGATCTTTGAGCACATGGGGCAGGTCATCCCATGAAATAATGGGATTCCAAAATGCAGGATTTGCATTCTTTACTTCTCTGGTGCCACCCTGCTTCACTGTTACGGCAGTTGGACTGAATGTATTCTGGAGCTGGTTGGAAAAGTTGTGGATTATTTGGTTGGCCTGATGTGGATCAATAAGGGAATTTTTGTTTTGGCAGCCTTTAAAGAGATTAGAAATGGCTTGCAAATCTGATGCTCAGTGAGAAAAGCATTGCATTCATCTGCAAACTGTAGTTGATGAATGTGTTTTGGTGGTTTGTTTAGTTTTGGCACAGTGGCAACTAAGCTTAAGGAGTTTTCCATCCAGGCAGTATTTAATACTCATACAAGAGAGCAGTTGGCCTTCATTAAGTTAAACAGTCATGGTGAGGCAAAATACAAATAATCTGGGGGCTATCACACAGCCTGCTTGATATCTGTCTGGAATTTTAGGTGCCTGTTTCAGATCTTTCACTTAAGCCAGTTGCAGACATATCATAATGGAGTAGTTGTAGGAACACACTTATTAAATCTTAAGTTAACCTCATCAGCTCTAAGGAGAACAATTCCAGCTTCTCCAGTCTGTTCAATTTAGAGAATTGCCTCACTCCTCCAAGGCAGTGACATTCAGGAAGGATTCTGCTCAAAACTGAACATTATATTCCAGCTGAAGCCATGGGATGGAAAAATCCAACCTCAAGTGACAGCATTAGATCATAGACTTGACCCATTAACATTTACTCATGTTGAATTGATATCACACCCTGCTGAAATGTCATGATATGCACTATGATGAGTTTGTACTCTTTCTCAATATCATCACTAGCTCAAGTCGCATAACTTCCTTAGGCCCTCCATGGGCGACGGAGGAGCTGTTATTGGTGCAGGGAAAAAGGTGTCCTCAGCAGGAGACCGAGCAAATGAGGATGCACATGACTCTCACACACTGTCCTCAAGTGCTGCTGCACACACCTACAGTAACACATGGAGAAGAGTGGAGTACATGTGAGCAAGAACAGCTGCTGGAAACAGGGACAGCAGCAGAATATCCCCATCACAAGGGGCAAGATACTCCAAGCTTTTCTCATCTGCAGCAAATGCTGAATCTCGAGGTGCAGGAGGTGTTGGATAGTGAAAAGGGTAAATTCTGGACCAAGAATGAGAACTCTGTATGCTTCTGTCAGCATTTCAGAGCACTGATGCTCCCTTGGAGGGAGGTTGGAGGAGTCCATGTCTCGCATGAGCACAATGATGCTTCAGGCACATGTACCAATGTTCACTTCCATGGAAAATGGGGCCAGCTTCCTGGAGAATTAGACATGGCAGCCAACTAATTGCACTTTTGTCCTGTTCAATGGCCATCACTCTGACTGCCAGTTTAAACAGGATGCAGCTAAACATCCCCATCCTGGCTCAACATCTCATTGATAGGCAACTAAGTGCTCCCCAGCTTTTACTTGACCGGGAAATGCAGCAGGCCAGGAGAGAGTCATAGAATAGTTACAGAAGAGAAGAAGGCAAATTGGCCAGTCGCATTCATGTTGGCTTCCTATGAAAGCAACTCAGTTAATCCAAATTCCTTGCTTTTTCCCTGTTGCCCTATAATATAGTTGCCTCAGATAATTATCCAATTTGGTTTTGAAAGCCGCAATGGAACCTGTTTCCTCCACGCCCTCGGTCGGAGTGTTCCACATCATAGCTATACTTTTAGCCTCCTGTTGCCTTCAGTTCTTTTGTCATTCATCTTAAATTTATGATGTCTGCTTCTCAAACCTTCTGCCTGCAGTGATTATTTCTCTCTTTCTAATCTCTCCAGAGCCCTCTTGCTTTTGAACCCATCGGTCAAATTACCTTTCAACCATCTCCTCTTAGGAGAACAAATCCGGCTTCTTTAATCTATCCTTGTGACTGAAGTCCCTTATCCATGGCACTATTTTGGTAATTCTTCTTTGCACCCTCTCTAATTCCTTCACATTTATCCGAAAGTGTGGTTCAATAAATTATACACAATGTACCAGTTGAGGCTGAAACGATGCTTAATGAAGTTTTGCCATCACATCCCTCCTTTTGGTCTGTTTCTGGTTATAAAGCCCAAGATTCCATATGCCTTAT
Source organism: Rhincodon typus (assembly GCF_021869965.1). NCBI lineage: Eukaryota > Metazoa > Chordata > Chondrichthyes > Orectolobiformes > Rhincodontidae > Rhincodon > Rhincodon typus. The sequence goes on from NC_063336.1 coordinate 37,010,598, forward strand.
GAACCACTTTTTCAATCTGCATTGTTATCTTTAATAATTTGTGCACGTATACCTCCAGGGCATCCTTATTTTATGTTGCTTTTTCTCATTCTTTTAACCAAAATGTTTCATGTTTACATTTTACCTACCATGAATCTTTCCATTTCACCAACTTGTCTATGTTCTCTTGAAGCCTTTTGGTAGCCTTGGAGTGTGAAACTCAAAGTGTGCAGAGTAGAAATGATGAGATTTAGCACACAGGCAGCCCAAAGCTCAAAAAGCAAAATCCTTTATTTTACTAGCATCATATCTCATGGAATTAAGCTTGTGGTTTATATCTGATTGATGAATTTATTTCCTTGTTTGGTTCATAGCTAACCGTGAAGTGGGAATATAAGTGAAGGAGGAATGCACAGCGTTTGTGGAAGAAGATAAATGACAGTTTCCATTCCACCAGTGTAAGTGCCACCAGCTTCTCTGCTACAGTACACACCTCCCAGTGACTTTCATTCTCAGAGTGATCCTCAGTCACTCAGTAACATTTTAACTTGTTATCAAGGAGGCAGTGGATTGATGCCTGCAGCCATTGAAAAGTATTTCTGTTCCCCTATGTATAGACTCCTTGATCACCATTGATTTCCCAATCTCCCTCCAGCTTCCCTGTGCAACTGAGCTAGACATGGTGTTGTGGTCTTGGTTCTGGGTGCAGACTTCAGATGAACCATCACTCACACCAATGTTCAGAACTGCATCCCAACTGGAGAGTGAGAGACGTTCAGGGGACTCATGCACTACTATCTGGAGGTCCCTCATTCCTCTCTACCTGCACATTCTTAAGCTGGAGATGGCCACCTCCAGATACATTCTATCCATGAAACGTTCATATTTGCAGATACACCACAATATTCAAACTCCAACATCTGAACTTAAGCTCCTCCAGCTGAAAACATGTCTTGTACAGTATTTATTTGGCTATTAACGGGTTTAGCAGAGTAATTAAACTGAAATACATAAATGTTCACCATCTACTCCTCAATCAGCTGCCTCCCTTGTGGTGATGTCTTTTTTAATTGTAGGGTGTTAACTCAAATGAAGCATGGATTGTTAGCTGCTTGAATTAATTGTCCTTGGGTCCCAAATGATTAATATACACTCAGTCTGATCTGAAGGTGCTTTGATTGCTGCATGAATGCAATCAATGTCATGCTGTATCTGTAAGAAAGCAGCCACTGCACCAAAACCAACAGTCCTCTGTGTTTGAAAACAACTTGAATTATATATGACCTTTCACATCCCAATTCTGTGACTAAAGAATTGGCTCATGCCTGAATACAAGCATGAAATGGGAGGAGCACACATAACATGCAACAGTCCACATGGACACAAAGACCTCAACTTTGTAGTGCCTCTTCCTCATGGCATTACTGCCAGCTATACCTGTGCTGCTTGCTTAATGGGGGACAGAGTAGGAAGAGAAAGGTAGAAAATTCGGTGCCTGATAGTCTCATTTCTAAGTGGGAGGGGCACCATGGCTAAACTGATTAAAAAGCTTTCTTAAAGACACAGCTGTAAGGGTTCCTTATTTAACACTCCCAGATTCAGAGTGAGGCAACAAAATCAATTCCTGAAAATTCACAGGAAAGATGCTCCTTTTCATACCTAGATCCTTGTCTCCCTGCTTGACATTTCCCTTCATTTGCAGAGATGATGTCAAGGGAGATTCAGCGAATCTGAAACTTCCAGTAAGTCACACAGTTTTGCTGAGAGTTCTAAATTCACTGTGATCTCCAGAATATTGAAAACAAATACACATCTTCTCTAGCTGACTAAAAGGACAGTCGAGTAGCTGGCCTGAGTGGAGGTAAGGGTCCCTTATAAACAGCACTTCTGTGGTTTGGTTCTTTTGAGTTACTGCTAAGATTTGCTGGATCAGGTTAGGAAAGGGTAAATCAGGTGCTGCCACAGAAGCATATGATGATCAGATCCTAAAACAAGCACAATGCTGTGAAATATATGAGGAGGATTAACACTTCTATCATATGAAAGCCTAATGGTGTTGTCACTGAACTATTAATCAGAAACCCATATATTGTTCTGGCAATATATCGCTTTCCTCAGTATCACTGGCTCAAAATCATGGTACTCCCTCCCTAATGGCTCTGTGGATGTATTCACACCAAATAAACTGCAGCAGTTCAAGAAGGCAGCTCATGAGAACAAGGAGCAAGAGTAGGCCACTGAGTCTTGCTAGCCTGCTCCTTTGTTCCATAAGATCATGGCTGATCTGATTTTAACCTCAAATCTACACTCTTACAAATTCTCAATAATCTTTCATCTCCTTGGAATTTAAGCGTCTATCTAACTCTCTCTTTAAAATATTTAAAGATTCTGAATCCACTGCCTTTGAGGAAGTGAATCCCAAAGACTCACAATCCTTTGAGAGAAATAAATGTATCCTCATCTCTGTTTTAATTGGGTGACCCCATGTTTTTAAACTGTGACTCTAGTTCTGGATTCTCTCACAAGACGAAACATCCTTTCAACATTCACCCAGTCAAGTCTCATCAGGACCTGGTATGTTTCTATTAAGTCAACACTGACACTCCAAAACACTAGAGGATACAGGCTTAGTCTGTCTAGCCTGTCCTCATAAGGCAATCCACTCAATCGAGATATTAGTCTGATGTCCCTTCTCTGAACTGCTTCCAATGCATTAACATCTTTCTGTAATTACAGTAACCAGTACGATACACAGTACTCCAGATGTGGCCTTACCAATGCCCTGAGAATTGAAGCATAACTTCCCTACTCTTGCATTCAATTCCCCTCAAAATAAACTCGAACATTCTGTTTGCTTTCCTGACTACTTGCAGTGCCTGCATACTAACCTTCTGTGATCCATACAGCAGGACGCTCAGATCTTTCTGCATCTCAGAGCTCTGCAACATCTCACCATTTATATAACATGCTTCGTTTTCATTCTTTCTGCCAAATGGACAGTTTCACATGTCTCCACATTGTACTCCATTTGCCAGATCTTTGTCCACTCAACTTATCCAAGCCCTTTGTAGGCACTTTATGTCCTCTTCATAATTCACTTTCCTACGTATCTTTGTGTTGTCAGTAAATTTAGTGACTATACCCTTGGTCCATTCATCCAAACCATTTATATAAATTGCAAAGAGTTGGGGCCCCAGCACTGGCTGCCATGGCACACCCACATGTGACACTCATCCAGCCTCAAAAAGACGGATTTATGCCTATTCCCTGTTAGCCTATCAGCCAGCCAATCTTCTATCCAGGCTAATGTGATACACTTGACGCTGATGTGGCAACTTATCAAATGGTATCTGGAAATTTAAGTACAATACATCCATTGGGTCCACATTATCTTTCAGCCAAGTTATTTCTTCAAAGAACTCCAATAAATTAGATTCCCACAAGGGGAACTATCCCTTCAACATTCACCTGGTCAAGCCCCTCAGGAACTGTTCACTATTCCTCAACTCAATATCACTTTCTCAAAGGGATTTCCATATCCCAAATATGACTTTTTTAAAGTGTCTGTGACAATGAAAAGCTGTCTGAACTAATTGGGAATTTCATGAACTTGTGGTGTTGATCAAATGTCTGTGATTAATACTCCTTCAGATCTCTGCAGTTTTCATTTCTTGGTTGGGTGCATCAAGGAAGAATTTCTCAGCCTCCGATTAACACTTGCAGTTCCCGCTGTAATTCTGACAAGTTGCCTGAGGCTGGAACACCACACATTTTTCTCATTTTTCAGATATTGATTGATCTGTACTTGCAACAACTCCTGTTCTTGTCTCAATTTATCAACATTTTCAGTATCTAATTCAGAATGGCTTTCCAGAAGATTATTTTTGAGTTACTTGAAAAGGTTGAGACGAATTGGATAATTACTTTTCAGGGTCTGACAGAGCCACAATGGAGGTGAATAGCTTCATTCTGTGCTGTATCATTCTTTAATTCAATGGGCTATTTCATTTAATGCTTATTACAAGATGAGCTTTCCTAAGTTTGTACATAGATTTTATCTTGATGTTATAGATCAGTATGTTCCCCAGGGTTTGTAAGGAAGCACATGGTGTCCTGCGTGCAATATACTTCCAGCACCGTCCTTTGGCTAGTAGTTCAAATACCTCAGTTGTGTCTGTTGTACAGCCGAATCTTGATAAACTTATTTTCCAGGAAATGGTATGTTATGCTTGGATTGCGATTTCTGTAGACTACATCTAAAAGCTGACCAACCTCTAACATCTTTACCACGTCCCAAATAAGAATGAGTTCTGCAACTTGATCTAAGTTAAAACAATATACTAAATACTTAGATGTAAAAAATTAAAATTTTTAAGAAGTTTAAAAATTGTAATGTTCTTGTGAAAAATAACTTTGAGCATGACTTCTGTTTTATTTTGAAAATAACCTTTATGTAAAATTGGTTATTTATATTATAAGATAAATAGTATAAAAAGTTTATGTTCAATTACGAAGACAACCGGGCCTAAGTTATCTGGAGTTTGGAGAAATAAGAGATGATTTAATTGTAACAAATAAAAATGAGGGAATTCCACAGAGTAGACTCTGAGAGATTGTTTCTTCTGGCTGAGGAATCTAAAACATAGACCATGGTCTCAGGTTAAGGGGACATGATTTATGCTTGAGATGAAAAGTAATTTCTTTATTCAAGCGGTTGTGAGCCATTGGAATTCTTTACCTCAGATGGTTGTGGATTCTCCATCATTGGATATATTTAATGCTGAGATATACAGAATTTAACTGTGTTGGGGAATGGAGGGATCTGGGGACATGGATGGAAAAGTGCATTTGAAATCCAAAATTAGCCATGATTACATTGACTGTAGGAGTAGGATTAATGGACCAAATGGTTTCCTGCTGTTTCTGTTTCTTGTGTACTTGTGTTGTGTGACTTCAGTTGTCAGCCTATTCCACCTACCTCTGTATATCACTTTCATTCCGCTGTTTGATTTGATTTAACCTACATAAGATGTGACAGCAGGTTTATTTAATTGCCATAATCTAATGCAATGACATGTCACATTTGTATCCTAGTTAAGCATACCAGTAAAAGGAGGATTCTGGTTAGACCCCAGGAATATATTTCACACTGTGTAAATTTCATCATTACATCTGTATTTTACTGTACTGGGTCAATTAATGAAGGGTGCAGTAGGGACCTTATCTGCTATGATTTTATGATTTGATTTGATTTATTATTGTCACATGTACCGAGGTACAGTGAAAAGTATTGTTTTGAGTACTAACCGGACAAATCATACCTTACATAAGTATATCAGGTTAATAGAACAGAATACTTATTCATAGCAGGCAAGACTCAACTCTACGAGTGCAAAAGTGAAAAACTAACTGTGAAGACGGTTCAGTAAAATAATTTAATTTCAAATTGACGAAAAATATACCTGTTAGAAAATAAACACAGTCTTTGTAAGCTGGATTGTAGGACACTTACTATCCATCAGAAATCAGACTTTGGTGGAAAAATTCATTGGGTGACAACATACGAATATTGTATTAGGAAGGCTGTATAATGCACAGTTTCCTGTTCCACAGGTGTTGTCTAATCCATGGCTTTCTTGTCCAGTAGCAAGAACATAACAGAGAGAGCCAACTCCTCAAACAGGCCAGCATACCACTTTCAGCAAGCTTACAGTCAGTGTCCGCTTCTCCATTCTCCCTTCAATTCATGAGGTTTGCCAATTTGAACTATGAAGACAGCTAGGCTTCTTTAAAATAGCTTTAACTAAATCAGATTGTGAACTTCAACTAAGTTTTATAAATACCACAGAGCACCTTAGATAAACTTGTGTTAATCTAAACTGCACTAGTTATTGCAGTGAAAATAATGATGATGGTGGGTGTACATTGAATCAGAAATAATTCACTTCAAAGTGAGACTGCATTCTTTTAGAGATAGACAGTGTCGTGCCCATCATAGTTTTGTGATTAATAGATACCGTTATTAGTGCTGCAGAAAGCAAAAGTTTATCACGATACCAATACATTATTTTGAGTTGGAACGGGAGAGATTCCACCCCTCAGCTTTCAGATACTCCATGAGATATAACAAATGAAGCGAATGAAACTGTTTGACTTGGCAATGAACAGCAGATACTGTACTTTATTATCGCCACCAAAAACAGTAAAGAAAAACAAGCCTTATTTTTTCTAAAGTTTATAATTTAGCAATGAGCTTTTCAGTTCAGAACACATCAAACAACAAATCAACAGAGACACTAGTTTTAGGGTTATTTTTGGCTAGTGTTGGATAAATTAATTTGCCAAATGTTTTTGAATGATCGCCAAGCTTCAACAAGGCTGAAAGGCTAGAGGTTTATTTCCAGGAAGTCTTGAAGTTAGCAGAGATTTATGTTCAATGCAGTGACATCTTTTTAAAGTGCAAAAATGATTTGGGAACAATAAGGTTGCCATGGGCATTTGAACCTTTCACACTGCACTAACCTGTATCATTAGGAGCCTATGTATCAGTCGGCTGGTACTGAGGGTCTTAAACTAAACATAGCTGAAATGTAAATCCCATGATGAATGGAAATTGTGTACAAAGATCGTGAATAACGTATGGCAAATGGAATTTTTAAAACTTCATCCCACTTTGTCACATGCACCTGATAAATGGAAATTTTAAATAATAACATTAAATAGTCAATTAGTGTGATCCCTGTGAAGTTGAAACATCAGAGAGTCAGACAGCAAAAGTCTGGAACATATGAACATACATTTTTTGAAAAACATGTCTCGAACTTAACCTTACTGCACTTTTAATTGGGTAGAGTGCAAGATGCAATATCTGCTAAGTGAATGCTAAATGTACTCCTTTCTTGCAGAATAGCAACTGTAGTTTAATGCAACTGAGAAGGTTTTAATCTTAAATGACATTGAAGTTACAACAGCTGTTTATGTTGTTTCTCCAGCAGTCCTCCTGCCAGACTTACATATGGTAGGCTGGGAAAACCCCCTGCTGCATTTCAATATTGCTATGATTGTGCACACAGCCAGTACATACTTACGCATCTATGTTTTCTGAGTACATCCCAATGGCAGGACACCTTGCCTGCCCAGTACATATTGGGAAGTTATGGGCTTACACCTCAATAGATTTATTCTACCTCCTTCTGTGCAGTTAGGAAAATGGTGATCTCACAGAAAAGAGAAGTATGATTATATGTAAAGCTTGTTTGCAGAGCCATGTTGAACATCTGGCAGCTACTTTAACACTGCGGAAAACACTGCTCAATACAGGCAACATTCTATTTATTCGCTCATCATAACGTACATTATGGAATATGATGCACTTGGCATCAAAGTCCTTGAAATTCCAGGCTGTCGGCTCAGAATCATAGATTTGTTCTAGTGGGTGCAGAAGGTGCATTCTGCACCTGAGCTCTGAGTAAGCAATTTCCACAGTGTCATTCTCCTGTCTTTTCCTCGTAAACCTGCACATTGCTCCTTTTCAGATAATAGTCCGATTCCCTCTGAAATAACTCCACAGAAGCCATTATCCCGTAACCAAGTCACCCTTTATTTACACATGGAGAGTCCTTGGCACTCAGCTGTCAGACTGAACAGCATATCTTCCTCTCCTGTTCTTATCTGTCAGCCAGGGCTCCCAGACTGGACCAGATTAACAGCCCCAGTCAGGGAACTCATATTCTAAGAGGTCCACCTGGCTGACCTCATTACAATCACTACATCCCTCCCCCTCTGGGTCCAAGGACATAGGCTGGCTTTCTTTTTTTGTAGCTCCTCCTGGACTGTTTTATCGCTTGATCAGATTCCTCCAACTCTGCCTCAGATATGGGCAGCATGTAACACACAGAAGAAATTCATTCTTTTCTTCAAACAGCAAAGGCATCGAGGTGGCAACATCCACCATGTCCATCTCAGATTCTGAGGAGTTTTCAATGCTTGACAGAAAGGGGAGAACCCATAGGTTCCAGACCAGTCTGAAAGGCAATCGAGGAGCCGGGCATGTTTTGCTCCTGCGACATTTGTGAGTTTGCAGCTTTCATATGATCCATGTGCTTGTTCAGTACCACAGCACCTACCCAAACTTTATACGTCACTAGTCCTGACTTTGCATTGACCATGTCTCTTACTTAACGCAGAGCCATTCTGTGGTTGCTACACCAAATCTCACCCCCTGAAGTAAACTGTCTCTCTCACTTAGTGAAGTCTTGTGTCTGGTATGAATGTTTCTGATGCCTTTTCACCCTCCCCCCACAGATCCAGGGGATGATCAGATTTAACATGGTGTGGGATCTTCTCCGCATTAGCAACTCTGCTAGCGTTGCATGAGGGGTGGTCCTATAATCAAATAGGAACCAGGACAGTTTGATATCTATTGAAGCTGTAGTCTGTTTCTTTAAACCAGCCTTCAAAGTTTGGACTGCTCTTTTTGCCAGACTATTAAATGATGGATGGTAAGGAGCTGTCCTTATATGTCGAATACCATTCAACTTTAGGAATTATTCAAATGCCCTGTTGATAAACAAAGACTGTTATCTGTGTCCAACACTTCCAGGAGTCCATGTATTGCAAACGATGTGCATACTTTTTCTATCGTCATATCTGTGTTAAATGAATGAACTCTATACACAACTAACCACTTTGAGTGGGTGTCCACAATGACTAAGAACATTGAAAGGACCTACATAGTTGACATGTAAGTGAGTGTAGGGTTTACCCAACTATCCCCACAAATGTGGAGGAGCTTCTGGCGGTAATTTTTGTCTTTGTTGGCACTCTGCACACTGCCCCATCAACACGGTTATGTCTGCGTCCAATCCTGGCCACCAAATATAACTTTTTGCCAACATCTTCATTTCGGGAACCCCTGGATGACCCTGCTGGAGTTCACCCAGTATCTGGTGGTGACATTTGCTTGGGACAATTACTGTTGCTCTCCACGATAATATGCTGTCCTCTGCTGTAATCTGGTCTCTCCAATTCGAAAAAGGTTTCAAATCTGATTGTAACAGCCCTTTGGTTTACAGTTTTGCCAGGACTGAATCTTTCTGCATCCAAAGTCTGATGTTTTCAGCTGTGACTGGAAGTGTTTCCAGATCGAATTTTGTTGAAGACTTGTTCTGAGATCACTGAAATAGCCATGCCGGTATTGACCTCTGTTAGAACCAGGTGACCATTTAACCAGAAGTTTATTTTGATTGGTTCTGATTTGGATGTTGCTAAGCAATTTAATTGCTCCACACTAGATGTAGGTGGACTTTCCAGGATGTGTACTCTCTTGGTTATCGGCCTGTGAATTCTCTTACTCCATAAAGGTCAGCTAGGATTCTTTTGCGGATGCCCAGTCTTGCTAGATCTGTGCGAAGCCTGTCCGATTTAGCACAGTGATAGTGCCACGCAACACGATGGAAGTTATTCACAATGTGAAGGCGGGACTTTGTCTCCACAACCATGTGCAATGGTCAATCTAACCGATACTGTCATGGACAGATGCATCTGCAGCTTGCATATTGGTAAGGATGAGGTCAAGTATGTTTTTCCCTCTTGTTTATTCTGTCACCATCTGCCGCAAACTTTTTTTTTGCTGTATCTTACCAAACTCGCTGCATTAACTATCTACCCTGCCCCTATGGCATCCTTCATATCCAATTCTGACAATATGTTACCACACGCTAATCCTGGTACAACTCACTGTGTAGCATTTGTCCACGAAGGAATAGGCATCCTTTGCACTGGCATCATCTTTAAAAGATCGCTGTGCCGTGGATGAGCACTGACATTCTTTCTTGGTCAACAGTGGAATCTAAACATTTTTCAAAAGGTGAAGATGTAACGTGATTTTTTGACACAGACCTGAGGGTCTTGGTGGACAGTGTGGTGCAGATGAGAGACATCTTCCTCCCAGAGAACCACCAACAGAGGCCACAACACCAAAGCCTGGTAACCCAGCATGACCTTGCCAACCGGCTCAGTGTTGTTTCCACAGTGCAGTGCTACAGGAAGGTCAATTACCCTCCCCCACTGCACCAGGGTGAGTGCCACACTCTCCTTCCCGCTACCACACACTCGCTCTCTCTCTGCTGCTGCACACACCTCCCACCAAAGCCCATGCTTTCCCACTCTCCCCATTATATACAACATTTTCTTCTCACTCAGTCTCTCTATCCTAACCTCCCAGAGGTGAGGAGAGTGGATGCTTGTGGATATGGTGCCACTGAAATGGGCTACTTTGTCCTGGATGATGTCTAGCTTCTTGAGTGTTATTGGAGTTGCAGCCATCCAGGCAAGTACGGAGTATTCCATCAGACTCCTGCCTAGTGCCTTGTAGATGGTGGATAGGCTTTGGGGTGTCAGGAGGTGAGTTAGTCCCTGCAGTATTCCTAGCCTATAACCTTCTCTTGTAGCTGCAGTATTTATGTGCCAGTTTAGTTCAGCGTCTGGACAACTCCCAGGAGCTTGATAGTGGGGGGATTCAGTGATGTTAATGCTATTGAATGTCAAAGAATGATGGTTAGATTCTCCCTTATTAGAGTTGGTCATTGCCTGGCACTTGAGAGGTGCAAATGTTATTTGTCGCTTGTCAGCCTAAAGCTAAATAGTGTCCAGGTCTTACTGCATTTGCACATGGACAACTTCAGTATCTGAGGAATCATGATTGGTTTTGAACATTGTGCAATTATATCAGCAAAAATCCCCACTTGTGACCTTATGATGGAGGGAAAGTCATTGATGAAGCAACTAAATATAGTTGGGCTGAAGACACTATCCTGAGGAACTCCTGTGGAGATGTCCTGGAGCTAGATGACTGTCCTCCAATCTCCGCAAACATCTTCTTTTGTTCCAGGTATGACTCCAACCAACAGACAGTTTTCCCCCTGATTTCAATTGACTCTAGTTTTCTGGGGCTATTCATGCCACACTCGGTCAAATGTGGCCTTGAAGTCAAAGGCTGTCGCTCTCACCTCCCCTCTGGAATGCATCTCTTTTGCCCATGCTTTGACCAAGGCTATAATGAGGTCAGGAGCTGAGTGGCCCTGGTGGAACCCAAAATGCGTGTCAGTGAGTTGTCATAAGGGGAGGCAACAGCCTAGTGGTATTATCGCTGGACTGTTATTGCAGAACCCAGATAATGTTCTGGGGACCCACGTTCGAATCCCGCCACGGCAGATCGTGGAATTTGAATTCAACAAATTTCTGGAATTAAAAATCTAATCATGACTGTGAATCCATTGCTTATTGTCGGAAAATCCCATCTGGCTCACTAATGTCCTTTAGGGAAGGAAACTGCCATCCTTACCTGGTCTGGCCTATATGTGACTCCAGATCCACAGCAATGTGGTTGACTCTTAACTGCCTTCTGGGCAATTAGGGATGGGCAATAAATGCTACTTAGCCAGCGATGCCCTCATCCCATGAATGAATAAAGAAAGAAAAAGAGCAGGTTATTGCTGAGTAGGTACTGCTTGATGGCACTGTTGATGACACAATACATCACTTTAATGACAATAGTGACTTGCTGAGTCTTCTTGCCATGGTAGCAGCTGCCCTTACTCCTCCTCCCCTTGACTCTCTCAATGCTTTTCCCCTCAATTCCTGCCGAATAAGCCAACTGACTGACCATGGCCTAGACTTCTGGGATTCCAGCCTCTGACAATGATCTGAATGGAAAAGCACTTTTGAACTAAGGATTGATCTGGAATTAGTTGACAGAATTTCTGGAGCCATGAGAAGAATTTTTCCTTCTCAGGTCATGGGACTGACACACTGCAGGCTGCTCCTCCATGTAGGACTCGTTTCCTGGGACTCCAGGAAAAGATGGATTTTCATCATCATGAACAACGGAAGATTGTGCAAGTTCTGAAGAGTGGGAAAGTCTGCATCTATTTTTAAAGTGCTCATATTGTAGAGCTAAGAAACTACACAGAAGACAAAACAGCCCAATAGGGAGTATTTCCAAGGCAGTAAGATATGATAATTCAAACTGTTCTGCTATCTACTGCAACCAAAGGAATAAAGTAAGAAAATGTCTCAGAAAAACAAAAATTCAGAAAATTGCAAATGAACAAAGAAATGTGTCACCCATCTCTGAGAGACACAAATACGTAGATGAAGGTACAGAGGAGACACTACAAAATACGACTAATTTATTAAGTACTTAAACAAATAATGCACTATTAACTACTGGACATATCTCAATCACTGTTTTTCACTCCCCTGGTTATTGTAACTAACCCTAAACGTTATTACCCGGGATTGTTGGCAGCTGGCCAGGCTGAAACTCTACTCAACATCTTCAACATGCCTCCAGATGTGGGGTACTTGCTGCAGCATTATTCTTTTAAATTCTGCTGAACTGTCGGGGTTTTCTGGGTTGGTTTCTACACAGGTCTCTGCGCCAAGTGTATGCCTTATTTGAAATTATCTGTGCATGTGACCAATACTGAATGTTTTGGCCAAGTGTGTGCCTTATTTGGCAGAAATAGCAGTTACTGAATTCCTGCAGTTTTAACTGTTAGCCAACCTGAATAACTCACCATAATTCCACTCACCTAACAGCCTACTTAAAGCTTCTTATCAGTTCCTGTTATCTTTAGCCTTATCCAACAAATGAAAATGCTGTTATAAAGGCAAGAACAAACATTTTCATAGGTTACTTTAGAAATCAAACATTTGTTATGAAGCTGTTTCATTAATAATTTTAATAACTTGTGTCTTGGATCACAATGAGGATCCAAATGGTTCTTTTCAGATTCGGGTAAATATAATTAAGAGAAGGCTCAACCTTCTGCAATTTGCTTAAATATGAATGTTTATTAAGAAATAATAAATGATTATCATGGTAATAATAAATGGAAGAGAAAAGGGAAAAAAACAAGTCTCATGCCATTCTAGAAAAAGCAACAAGTCTCACACCCTCCTGCCCATTGGGGCCCCCTCGATCAATGGCTGGTCTGGAGGCTTAAGTTCATTCCTGGCACCGTTCAGGATTCTGAGCTGAAGTGAAGTCCAGCGCCTCGAAACAAAGCTCTCTCTCTTATACAGTGTAACAAACAGCCAGCACAAAGAAAGACAAAACTGCTGGTTGGTATAGAAAACACAGGATGGGAAAACAAGCTGTAGATGTCATCTTCGGCTCATAAAGGAATGTTCACAGGACTCATTTAAGGTCATGCAGCTTGTTGAGTATCATCAACAATATTAGCCCTTCAGCCCATCCTATACAATCTATTTTCTCATGTAGCTGTTGAACACCATCATTAACTTTTAGCCCTTTGGCCCATCCTATACAAATTGATTTTGAAGGATTATGGAAATGTCTAGATGTTTAAAAAGCATCTGGAATGTTTTATCAAATAAGGTATTTTTGGAAACCACATGGTCTTGGATAATTGTTGGTCTTCGTTGCTTGAATCCAGGGAAAATACCTGACAGTTTTATAATGAGTTTCATAGCCTTTCTGTTTGGACAGTGTTTTTCAGGCTCAGAGATGGTGTTTGGATTTTCAATTGGGAAAAGCCTGTAACAGAACAAGCTGTGCAGGTTATGTCTCACGTCTCTGAAATGTCAATGTTGTGAGATCAGGATGAAACCTACCTGTTCATCTGTAAGAGTGACTGAAAGAATTTCTCAACATTGTATTTTCTGAGTAAGCTATGTCTGCCAAGCGTCCAGATAAAATTGTGCATGAATGGTGACTCGACCACATGTTAAAACTCCAGGTTGACTGACTTCAGAAAATTCTATATCTTACCCTTTTGTTTTCCTTCAAGAATAGCCACCATTGGCAAGAAAATGTTTTTTTTTTTTAAAGTGAATCTCTGAAGAAGAAATTTTTCCTTTACTCCTTTCCCTAAAGTGTCAGTATGTGTTTTGGGTTATTTTGAGGAATAAACATTTCCGTTATCATTGTATAAATTGTCTGTCTTAACTGATTCTGCAACTACATTCAATGAAGTTTACTTTATAATAAATAGATAATTTTGCGTTTATTAAAGAAACCTGGTTGATGGATCTTTACATTCTAAGTCTAATATAAAGGTGTAGCTGAAACCGGATAGAACATTTTGATTTTATATTGCAACACATGGAGTCATGGGACTGAAACAAAGTGTACTCTTGACATGTCAGTCATAACAGGCTTTAAAACAGAATACAAACTCGACACCAGAGCAGGTGCTACATTTGGAATGGCTCAAAACAGTATAACAGCCATTAACAAAAGCACTGCAAGGTCCAGGTGGCATAGATCTTTGAGTAAAAGATCAGATCACTCACACACTTGGACACAAGCATTGACAAATTAATGAAGCCCTCCATATTTTAGGCAATCAGAAAACAGCTTTATTCAGAAATGCATGTATACAATGGGGTCTTCTGGAAATGCTACGAGAGGATTATGGAACCAAATTCCACCAAGAATTCCCTCAGCTTGTGCAAGAACCAGTCAATACTTAAATCACAGTAAGCACATTATCAAGAGCTATAGTTGATTGAGCAAAAATTTTAGATTTAATTTAAAATAACTGAAAGAACAGCGGATGCTGGAAATCAGAAACAGAAACAAAAACTGCTGGAAAAAGATCAGCTGGTCTGGCAGCATCTGTGGAGAGAAAGCAGAGTTAACATTTCAGGTCCCGTGAAGAAGTTCTGAAGAAGGGTCATTGGAACTGAAGCATTAACTCTACTTTCTCTCCACTAAGATTTAATGCTTAGTTCAGAAGTGAAAGCATTTTTATTGATCATGACAAAACCCTTACCAGTTTCTGAGCAAAAAAATCTACAAGAGATCAGGAAAGCACAAAAGAATAAAATGGTATTAATTAGGAAATTTTGCCAAGAGACCTGGTCAAGGCATAGTCCAAATGGTCAGCTCTTAAGAAAGTACCATGAGTGGAGAAAACATCAGACAATATTTGACAATATTCTTGTACTTAACAATGGATGAGTAATTTCAAAGGCATTGAGGAAGGAAGTTCTTCATAGAATCCCTGGTGGACATTTGGTAATAGTGAAGTGTAGAACTTGCATATTACAATCCGTGTCATGGCCAGAAATTTCCAAAGCAATTAATGACTGTATATTGTATTGTCATTCTTGTCAATTAATAGCCAAACTCCAACAGAATTATTACCATCTCGGCTGTTGCACAAGATCTTTTCAATTTTAAATGTTTAAATGTATAATTGGTTGCAAAGAATTGAAAGTGGCTAGAAGCTACCAGACAACACATTACAGCATCTAACAAAGTATAAAAAAATTGAAGAGCATATTTTCAATGCACCGATATCCAGATGAAACTGTCTCAGATAATGATCGATAATCCATGAGCAAATATGTCAAGAGAACTTACAGAAGCCTATGGAATCATGTTACTAGTTCTCCTCTTCATCCATAAGCCAATGGGGAGGCCAACACAGCGGTGAAAACCATTGCAATGTTATTGACTATAGATAATAATTAGTATTTAGCCTTGCCTAATTACAGGGTGGCACCCTTAGGCAATGAATTCTTACAGCACAGTTACTTATGGGTCCAAGGATAACAGTACAAATTCCATTGCTGAAACAGAATGTAAGACCAAATATTACTGCAGATGAGTAAGCAAGAAACCTGGAAAAGATTAACAACCTATTTTCTACGTTTTCAGAAGTTAAACCAAACCATGACTATTAATCGTAGATTATTTTTTCGAGAAATATCCTCATCATTAAAGTGAAACTGACAGTTGCTAGACTTTACTTTCTTTTTCAAACAAGGGTGTGTAATTTCAATCCTCTGGCCACAACTCCTTAATCTGAAGAAGTCTGAACAATTACAGCCAGTATCTCCGCTATTTTCACTCTCAGTTCCCTCATTATTCTTCTGTGCATCTCACCTGGTAATTTATCCACTTTAAGCTTATTTAATAGGCAGCCTATTCAATACCTTATCTTTATTAATTTTAAATCCTCCTATTGAACAAGCTATTTCCTGTTTCACTGTGACATAGATAGCATTTTATGCCTTAATAAAGACAGATGAGAAAATAATCATTTAATACCTCAGCTATAATATCAGCCATGATTGATCAGCCATGAGCTGAATGATTTAATTATGCTACTATATGTAATGGTTTATGCCCTCTGGTTAAGTGCATAAATCCCCCTTTTTAATCCCTAATCAGCCCTAGCCCTACCTTTACCACATTTTTACTATCTATATAGCTATGGAAGACTTTAGGATTCTGTTTATATTAGCTGGCAGTCTCTTTACATACTCCCTCCTTGCCTCTCTTCCTTGCTTTCACACAACCCCTCTGAAATAACTAAACTGAGCCTTTTTCTCAATTGTATTTGCTTCCTGACATCTGTCACAAACACACATTTTCTTCCTTACCTCTAATTTCTATCTTTCTTGTCACCTAGAGAGCTCTGGCTTTAATTACCTTTCTCTTTTGAAAAAATATATCTTTCCTGTGGCTAAACTATGTTTGCTTATTCAGCTACTATCTTTCCTGCAACCTTTGTTTATCTATGTCAGAATTACCTGGTAGAAGTTAGCTTTTCCCAGTAAATCATTCTTATTCTAGACTGCCCATTTTCATTTTCCATAGTCAGCCCAAATTTCACAATAAAATGATCACTCTCCCCTAAATGCTCATCTACTAAGATAACAAGGTGTAGAGCTGGATGAACACAGCAGGCCAAGCAGCATCACAGGAGCAGGAAGGCTGACGTTTCAGGCCTAGACCCTTCTTCAGAAGTAGGGGAGGGAAAGGGGGTTCTGAAATAAATAGGGAGAGAGGGGGAGGCGGATAGAAGGTGGATAGAGGAGAAGATAGGTGGAGAGGAGACAGAATGGTCAAAGAGGCGAGGATGGAGCCAGTAAAGGTGAGTGTAGGTGGGGAGGTAGGGAGGAGATAGATCAGTCCAGGGAGGACGGACAGTTCAAGGGGGCGGGATGAGGTTTGTAGGTAGGAGTTGGGGCTGGGGCTTGAGGTAGGAGGAGGGGATAGGTGGGAAGAAAGACAGGTTAGGGAGGCAGGGATGAGCTAGGCTGGTTTTGGGATGCAGTAGGGGGAAGGGAGATTTTGAAGCTTGTGAAGACCACATTGATACCATTGGACTGCAAGGTTCCCAAGCGGAATATGAGTTGCTGTTCCTGCAACCTTCAGGTAGCATCATTGTGGCACTACAGGAGACCCAGGATGGACATGTCGTCTGCAGAATGGGAGGGGGAGTTGAAATGGTTCGCGACTGGGAGGTGCAGTTGTTTAGTGCGAACCGAGCGTAGGTGTTCTGCAAAGCGGTCCCCAAGCCTCCGCTTGGTTTCCCCAATGTAGAGGAGGCCACAACGGGAACAGCGGATGCAGTATACCACATTGGCAGATGTGCAGATGAACATCTGCTTGACGTGGAAAGTCTTCTTGGGGCATGGGATGGGGGTGAGGGGGGAGGTGTAGGGGCAGGTGTAACACTTCCTGCGGTTGCAGGGAAAAGTGCCTGGTGAGGTGGGGCTGAAAGGAAGTCTGGAGCGGACAAGGGAGTCCCGGAGAGACTGGTCCTTCCTGAAGGCAGATAAGGGTGGGGAGGGAAAAATGTCTTTGCTGGTGGGGTCGGATTGCAGATGGTGGAAGTGTCGGAGGATGATGCATTGGATCCGGAGGTTGGTGGGGTGGTACGTGAGGACGAGGGGGATTCTGTTTTGGTTGTTATTGCGGGGAGAGGGTGTGAGGGATGAGTTGCGGGAAATGCAGGAGACACGGTCGAGGCCGTTCTCGACCACTGAGGTGGGGAAGTTGCGGTCCTTGAAAAACGAGGATATCTGAGATGTACGGGAGTGGAATGTCTCATCCTGGGAGCAGATGCGGCGGAGGCGAAGGAATTGGGAATAAGGGATGGCATTTTTGCAGGAAGGTGGGTGGGAGGAGGTGTATTCTAGATAGCTGTGGGAGTCGGTGGGCTTGAAATGGATATCGGTTTCTAGGTGGTTGCAGGAGATGGAGACAGACAGGTCCAGGAAGGAGAGAGAGGTATTAGAGATGGTCCGGGTGAACTTAAGGTTGGGGTGGAAGCTGTTGGTGAAGTGGATGAACTGTTCAAGCTCCTCGTGGGAGCACGAGGCGACGCCGATACAGTCATCGATGTAACGGAGGAAGAGATGGGGTTTAGGGCCAGTGTAGGTACGGAAGGGGGATTGTTCCACGTAACCTACAAAGAGGCAGGCATAGTTTGGGCCCATGCGGGTACCCATAGCCACCCCCTTTGTCTGTAGGAAGTGGGAGGAATTGAAAGAGATCTCTTTCCTACTAACCTCATCCCGCCCCCTTGACCTGTCCGTCCTCCCTGGACTGACCTATCTCCTCCCTACCTCCCCACCTACACTCACCTTTACTGGCTTCATCCCCGCCTCTTTGACCGGTCTGTCTCCTCTCCACCTATCTTCTCCTCTATCCACCTTCTATCCGCCTCCCCCTCTCTCCCTATTTATTTCAGAACCCCCTTCCCCCCCGCCATTTCTGAAGAAGGGTCTAGGCCCGAAACGTCAGCCTTCCTGCTCCTGTGATGCTGCTTGTCCTGCTATGTTCATCCAGCTCTACACCTTGTTATCTCAGATTCTCCAGCATCTGCAGTTCCTACCATCTCTGTTCATCTGCTAACTTTTGTTTCACTTCGCTCACCTCACCCCCAAAAAAACAGGCCTAGCAGTGTTTCCTTTTACATTGTACTGGAAATATTCTGCTATCAGACATTTTCTTGAACAGACTCCAGGAACTCTTACCCCTTTCTGCTCTTTACACTGCTATTGTATCATTAAAATCATCCACTGCAACTCACTATAGTTGCCTTGCAAATTTGACCCTTGACATCCTTCAATATGGCCACCATATATATTGTGTGCTTGGGCTCATTGTTGATGCTGTCTACAGAGTTTATTGCAACTCCAATTTAAATTAAACTGGGGACACTGTTTATCGTGCAATCAGGAGGTGGGAGTAGTGCTTGGTGACCTTGAAACTTTGTTAAATCAGATGGTATTTGGACTTCAGTTGGATGCACTAATAGTCTGTACACCTATCATTGTGACAGATCTCATTACCTTCCAAGTAGGAGTTTTTAATGGAAAACGCTCTGAAACATTTTGAGAAGTACATTGAAGATGGGATGTGATAAAGGTAGCAACAATTTTCAACTATGATAGGTGTAGTCATTGGATTGATGTCAGCCAGGTGGATCTTGAAGAATAAGAGTACCTTAATTGGGGCTGTTAATCTGGTCCACTCAGGGGGCCCTGACTGACAGATATAAACAGGAGTGTCTCAGCTTCTGTTCACTCTAGGAGCCAGCTCAGTGCTAGCTGGGTCAGTGTTATTTACTATGCATGTGTAAATAAAGGGTGACATGGTAATGGGATACTGGTGTTTGTGGAGTTATTTTAATAAGTATTGTTCCAAACAAATTATGAACAACGTACAGGAATACAAATGCTCACACTTCTATAATGTGGACCATTAGCTGTTGAGCCAGTATATTGTAAATTCAGACTGGGAGAGGAGCTGCACATAAATTTCCTGCACCTAATTTAAAAGACAGTAAAAACATAAACACGCCCAATATCCAACATGTAACCCAGTGAGAAATCAAGCAAAATACTCAGCTGAACTCTTTTCGTTCACATGAGGCCTTTCCTGATATAAAACATCTTTGGTTACATAAACATCCAATTTAGCATAGACAATTATTAAAACATGGAAAAAGATCAATTTTTGCAGCTGGTTGCCACTTACTCTCATATTGTGGAACAGGAAAGACTCCATCAATTTGGAATTCACACCATCAATCAATTCCATTAATATTATGCTCCCTCTATAAATTGCTCAGAACTCTGTTAGTTTGCTTTACTCTGAATTTATGGTGCAAGACAATTTTCCTCAAGTCAACTTTAAAAAGCTTTCTCATGGACAGTTGATGAGAGGACAAACGAAACAAAAGTATGGTCTTATGGTAAAACAAAACACAATGGCAGCTATTCAGAATATGAGACCAACATCATTTTGTACACTAACTACTGAGCCATTAATGTCTAATATCTTGCATTCTGAATCTTACATTCTTTTGGCTAATTTTGAGTTGTGTTAATGTTTTTTGGAGAGTTTTCTGCAGGAAGGCCTGGCAAATCGTTTCACCATATCTTACCAAAATACATCTCATTAACTACCTATCCCACCCCATGACATCTCTCATCTCTGATTCCAGCCCCATCACCACTCACCACTCCCAGAACTACATGCCACTCAGCAGATATCCCGGAATTAATTGGTATCCCCTTGCACCCATGCTTGTTATGCACCAGGACTCGTTCTGAGGATGGTGGAGAAACACATCCACCCTCTCCGGCAATGAATCTGGAATTCTAGAGTAAGTCAGCATGGAGCTCTGAAAGATAGATAGTGCCTGACCATCATTAAAAATTCTCTAATGAAATAAGAGAATGGATACACTGGATTAAACAGATTTTTTTTTAATTGACATTGTACCAAATAAAAGATCTATGAATAAAGATAACCAATTACGCAACTATAGCTGGATAGTTACAGAGATGGTTGAAGGCAGAAATGGCAGGAGTGAAAGGGTGTCTATCAGACTAGAAGAGTGTGGTGAGTTTGTCCACTGGGATTTTTGTGGCTCATGTTATTGACATGGCTGATTTCTAAGAAACGATGGAACTGTGTTGAAATTTGCTGGAGACACAATTCACTTGATTGGTGTGGCATATGGTGAAGCAAGATAGTGAAACATGGCAAATGGATACATAGGCAAAAGGACAAATGCTGTTCTATCTGGAAAACATGTGAATTATACACTTTAGAAGTAAAAAACGGGGAAAGTTATTTTGGCAAGATTTGAAATGGATTGGTTGAACATGGATGAGGCAGTAAGAAGGTCATTAAAGCTGTCTGCATGACTGAGTAAGTTTACAAGAAAACTGGAATTTCTTGGTTTTGTAGACAGGGAATTTAATAGCATTGAGATAAACTGAACATTTATTTAGACTGTCAGTGTGTCATTATCTATGGTTTTGAACACTACATGTAGCAGGAAATATGTAAAATCAATGGAAAGGCATAATGTAGATTCATTGTGTTATTCTAAAGAATGAGGATTTACAGTTATGAAGTGAGAGTTGAGAACTTAAAGCTTTTTTCACTAGAGCTGAAGTTAATAGGTAACCTGATCGAGGTCGTCATGATTATGAAAGGTTATGATAAGATAATATGAGCCTAACATCCTCTTAAATTCTTTCTTCACAAATCACAGACACCACTCTTATAAACAAAAGCATAAAGTTTATATCATATGTATTAATATGGTTCATTACTCTGTCACCACAGAAGCTCATACCTGACACAGAGATTTATCCACTCCAGGATGGCAATTTGGAGAGACTTGTGTTCTGTAGCACAGATTAGAGAATAAGGCAACTATAATTTTAAACAATCTACTTACATTCCTCATTCTGATCATATCCTGAAGAATAGTTTATTGAAATAAAAAGAAAAAATGCTGGAAATACTCAACAGATCAGGAAGCATCTGCGACAAACAAGAAAAACAGCTTAAATTTCAAGCTAATTCATGAAGATCAAGTTAGATATATGCCAAATGTAAGGTAGGTACAGAAGAAGAGACAGGTTGGATTGGGGAAAGAGAACAAAAGGGAAGGTCTGTAATAGGGTGAAAATACCAGAGTGATTAAATATAGAAAGGCACTAGGATAAAAGGGAAAAGGGATGTGGTAATTGTAGAGTTAGCGGGGTTAGAGTTAATCAATGTTGATGATGATGAAATTTTGATGACAGAGTCACAAGAGAAGGTAGAGAATCTAAAAGTGAGTAAAGTGATTGTAAATTTGTGTGAAGGGAATGTTTGTAATTTGATTCACTCTACGTAATATCAAGATACACACCAAGGTATTGGCAACATCAAAGACAATGGCCTTGACATCATCCTGGCAAAGTACTGAGTTCTTTTAATCCAAAACTAGCTGCCTCACAAGCCAAGCTGTAACAGCACAACCATATAACAGCATCTACTTGACCATTGATTTGAATATTACCCAGGTTTTGTTTTATAAGGCAACAAGTGTGAAAGGCTTAATGTTGGCGTTACCTGAGGTTCTACCCAACCCAATGATGTCATAAAGCCTTCAGTGGAGAATCCAGGAGTCTAGCTCTATATCCTGATGGGGTTAGATATATCATTCTCAGCTCTGATAGTCTTAGTAATTATGCTGAACTAGCCAATATAACTCCTGCCCATTGCTATCATGCAGGACATGGTACCTTATTGTTGAAACAAGAGCCTTCTTTATTGAGATTCAGTCATGGTTGACCCTCTCCCACTATTAATCACGAATACCTTTAGACACTATATAGAAAGCAAGATTATTGGCAGCACTCCATCTGAGCCATGAGCTGTCAGTGTTTAGTTTAACTACCATATGACTTAGTGATCAGCATGGGATCATTGCTTAAATACCTTGAGGTAACAATGATGAAAATATCCATGCAACCCGGGATAAAGATTCAGAAGAGTAAGATAAAAGCATTTGACTGGTATGTCACCAAAGTATATTGGAAATTTACAACACCACTACAAAACAATGCGCAGTAAATTCAAGATTCCATTTTCCCTTGCATAGCATGTTTTGGACAAAGAAAGTTGATAAGTTGAAGATTGTTTTGATAGCTCAATGGTCATTTTCATAGAATGATAGAATTTCTACAATGGGGAAGCAGGCCATTAGGCCCATCAAGTCCACACTGACCCTCCAAAGAGCATCCCACCCAGACCCAGCCAAGCTCCCCTCCCCTATCTCTGCAACCTTACATTTCCCATGGCTAATCTACCCAACCTGCACAGCCCTGGACACTATGGCTAATTTACCATAGCAAATCAACCTAAACTGCACAACGTTGGACTGTGGGATGAAACAGAAGCACCCAGGGGAAACTCAAGCAGACACAGGGAGAATATACAAATTCCACGCAGATAGTTGCCCGAGGCTGGAATCAAACCCCGGTCTCTGGTGCTGTGAGGAAACAGTGCTAATCACTGTGCCACTGTGCTGCCGTCAAAGCCAGCAACAAAAGGCAAGACTTGTACTGAAGCATCATTCTGAGGTTGCCATCTTCTGGAAAATCACAAGAAATCATTTGCAGATTGCAAAGTAGTTAAAGAACTCCCAGGGACCCAGGTTTGATTCCAGCCTCGGGCAACTGTCTGTGTGGAGTTTGCACATTCTCCCTGTGTCTGCATGGGTTTCCTCCAGTTGCTCTGGTTTCCTCCCATAGTCCAAAGATGTGCATGCTAAATTGCCCGTGGAGTTCAGGGATGTGTAGATTAGGTGGGTTATGTGAGATTGGTCTGGGTGGGATGGTCTGAGATTTGGTGTGGACTTGTTGGGCCGAAGGGCCTGTTTCCACACTGTAGGGATTCTATGAACTTCTATAAAGGATTCTATGACTGTGGCCACTGACTCTTTCAAGGACTTTAAGAACAATGAAATAATAACAGCAATCCAGATCATACCACAGTGGAATCTTTGTCCAAATATTTAAACTAAATAGTTGGGGCGTGGCTTCAGTTGCATGGAAAATTACAGAAATAATAAAAGTGGAGAAGGGCTCAGTAGAGGTTATTAAAGTTTCCAGAATGAATAATAGGACAGAGAGTGTGAAAAAGGTCAGGAATCTAACTTCAGACACAACAGATAAGGGGCCAACTATGAGAAGGGGGTGGCAGTCAAAGCAGGAATGAGGATGCTGTACTTGCTGTACTTAAATGCACACAGTACAAGGTAAATGAGTTTGTAGCACAGATTGAAGTTGGCAGGTGCGATGTTGTGAGTGTCTCAGAGACATCATTGCAGGGAATCAGGGCAGGGAAGTAAATATTCAAGGATACATGTCTATCGAAAAGACAGGCAGATGGGCAGAGGAGGCGAGGTTGTCTTGTTAGTAAGAAATGAAATGAAATCAATAGCAAGAAGCAATATTGAATCAGAAGGCATAGAATCTGTTTGGGTGGAGTTGAGGAACCACAAATGATAAAAGATCCTAATCAAAGTTGGGTACAAGCTTCCTATACATAAGAAACATAGCCTCAGTAGTTGTTGCAATTGCTTAGGTTACCCATGTTCTTGCACAGGGATCATTACTTTTGCGACATGGAACATGGCCCCCTCCCTCTAGTAGAGACAAAAACGTTTGTACAGATGCTGCAGGCCTGCTGGCTTTCCATGTTTGATGAGATTGAGCAGTGTAGATTCAGGATCTGGAGCTTGCACCATGGTAAATCAGTCAATACCTTAGCTAATCTGTGGGCTCAACATCCAGCTTTGCCATCTCAAGCAATCTTTCAATGGTGTCTAGAGCAACAATTCTGGGTGACACATCAGGAATCTTCCTGATTTATGGTAGAGTTCCAAGCATTTCTGCAGCTATTTATTGCAGGCAACATTGACTTCATCTGCCTTCAGTTTCAATAGGGCCATTTTCTTTGCTGATGAACTCTATTACCAATTTGAAGCTTTCACACAAATCCTTGACATCTCCTGTGTCAATGCACATCTGCAAATTCTTCAAGAGTAATCATTGGTGCACCATCGGACACTATTGGGCTTTAGTGCACTCAAGAGTTTTCTCAATCGGATTTCTCTTGCAGTTAAATGATAGTGGATAGCTTGCCTTCGACTCCAAGCTCCAAACAGTGACGATGGCCTTGAAGAAGTCAGCCTTTTCCACTCTTGCTTCCTATACATTTACAGTGCAGATTTGTAGACAGTCTTTCGAAATATGTTCCACTTCATTTCTGCACTCTGCCAGAGAGTGTTTAATATCCGAGTTGAGGAACTGTTAGTTTTTAGTCTGAGTATCCAGTAGGACTGATGTTGATATGATGATGACATTTCAGTTTTAAATGAGAAAACTTGAAGTCTTGTATCCGAAACATGGTGCAGTGCTGGGAGTGATTGGAATCACAGTCAGCACTGTGTGTGTGTGTTGAGAATGCAGTTCATGCTGGCGATTATCAGATCCAGCTGAAATAACTCAGCAGAGGCCAGTATCCGTCACCAAGTCACCCTGTATTTACACATGAACAGTACATGATTTTAGTACTGCCTCATTCAAAGTCAGCTACCAGGGTGTCAGCAGATCAGATTAACGGCCCCAATCAAGAAACACATATTCTATGAGGTCCACCTGGCTGACCTCGTTCCAATCCCTACACCAGCTGGTCCCAATGCCCTGATCTTGGAAGTCTCCAGAACATCTTGTGGCATTGTTTATTCTGGAAGAAGGTTTTAGTTACACA
This sequence comes from Rhincodon typus, assembly GCF_021869965.1. Classification (NCBI taxonomy): domain Eukaryota; kingdom Metazoa; phylum Chordata; class Chondrichthyes; order Orectolobiformes; family Rhincodontidae; genus Rhincodon; species Rhincodon typus. The sequence continues at coordinate 37,035,979 of NC_063336.1, forward strand.
AGTGTTGCAGTAACAGCAAGGCTCGAGTAGTTTCAGTTCATTCTGGTGCATCTTTCTGAGGCCATGATGTCCGAGGCAGAAGGGCCGTTACTCATGGTCCATACCATTCTTACATTGAAATCCCCCAGTAACTGAAGATGTTCTGACTTTGTGACTCAGCTGATATAAATGCCACGCGCCTCCTAGAATAGGATTTTCATCTCTGGAGCACAGATACTCATGAGGCTAATCTATGAAATCAAACATATTGGTATGATGAAGAAGATTGTAAGGCCCATTTGATAGGAAATTAATAATGTGGTGAACATACAAGCTTCTGAGGCTGCAGACATGACTCTAAGATGATATATTATCTCTCTGGTGTCAGGATTAGGAATGCCACACTGACTGGGGACGATGAATAGCCAGTGTCATGGTCTGCATCAGTACTAACAGCAAAGGCAGAAAGAGTCGTGTAGTCCTACAATCAGAATTTCAGATAGGGAATTAAATTGTATTTTCTGGTTTACTCCCAGAATCATATGCAGGTGAATATAGAATAGAAAGATAAAGCACAAGGATACAACATCAGAATGATGGTGCAGGAGGTAGGATTCAGATTCCTGGGATATTGCAGCCAAATCTGGAGGACAATGGGACCTGTATAAGCTGATTGGTTGTACCTAAACAGGGCCAGGACCAATTTCCTTTGAGGTGGTTTGCTCTGTGGAAGGGTTTATACTAACTTGGCAAGGAACCAGGAGGTGGTATTGGAGAAGTAAGTTCAGGTGCGTAGAATACTGGGAGAAATAGATGGGACTAGAGTAAGAAATAAAAATGCTGCTATGTGCATTTACAGTAGAAAAAAAACTATAAGTGATGTAGTCTAAATTATGGTTATTGTGCACACATGCAAATGTGAGGTATGTGGTAAATCAGATCAGTGAGTTGCAGGCGTAGATAAGCATGTGGAGATATGATTTGAGGCTATAATGAAGGCCTGGCTCAATGAGGTGTAATGACAAATGAGATAGAGATTATGTTAAGAGTGATAAAGTGTGCTTATGACAGATGGGCAATATGATTCAGAGCCAGAGTATGAAAAGAAGGCTCAGAGGAGAATTGAAAAAGAAAATAAGACAAACAAATGGAGAGAATGAAAAAAGACTGACAGCTAACATAAAAGGCTAATCCAAAAGTCTTCGAGAGGCATATAAATATTAAAAGTTTGGTAAAAGCAGAGATTATTAAGGATCAAAGCTAAGATTTACACATGGGAGTGAGAGACATGGCTGAGATATCAAATTAATAAGTGGTATCTGTTACCAAATAAGATGTTGCACAAATCATTATTCAACAGGAGGCAATTGAGACATTGAAGCGTTTAAAATTGATAAAGAAGAGCTATTGTATGTACTTAAAGATGATAAGACATCAGAACTAAATGAGATGCATCCAAGGGCACTGTGGGAAATGAGAGTGAAATTGCGGAGGCATTGGCTACAATATTCCAGTCTTGCCGACAATCAGGGTGGTGCCAGAGGAAGAGAAAATTATAAATGGTTCATGAACAGATGTAAAGGACCCTGCAATTAGAGGCCAATCAGTTTAACTTCAGTGGCGGAAAGCTTCGGGAAATGATAATTCAAGACAAAATCAATAGTTACTTGGGCAAATATGGGTTCATTAAGGCAAACTAAAGACAAATCATGTCATGCAAATCATGCTAAAATTTTTCAATCACGTAAGAAAAAGATTAATGAGGATAGTAGTGTTGATGTTGTGTATGTGAACTTCCAAAAAGTGTGCGATACAACTCTGCACATTTGCACAACAGGCATATGAGGTTTAGAGCTCAACGAATAAGTGGGACAGTAACAACATGAATACCTACTTGACTAAATGACCGGAAGCAGACATTGATGGTTATAAGATGCTCTTTGGACTGAATAAATGATCTCGACCTTGGTGTACAGGGCAATATTTCATATTTTGCAGATGATCCAAACTTTGGAAGAATTGTGAATTGTGAAGAGAATGGTAAAAACCTTCAAAAGAACATTTACAGGTGAATGGGTTGGGTTGGACAAAAAGAGGATTAAATTTAATACATAGATGTACAAAGTGATTTGTCTTGGTAGAAGGAGAATGGAAAGACAATACAAACTAAAGTTTAGCATCCTAAATGGAGTGCAAGAACAGAGGGACTGGGTGTTATGTGTATATAAATCTTTGTGGAAAAGTATGATAATGTACACAGCATCCTGCACTTTAACAATGGAGGCATAGAGTGCACAAGCAAGAAAGTCATGCAAACTTGTGAAGAAACTGGTTCAGCCTCAAGAGCAGCATTACAATCAATTTTGGGCACCACATTTTCAAAAGGATGTGGAGACATTAGAGAGAATGCAGAAAAAAATAAAAAGAATGGTTTTAGGGATGAGGAACTTCCTTTACATAGATAGATTAAAGAAGTTGGTACAGTTTTCTTTGGAGAATAGGAAGTTGAGAGATTTGATAGAGGTATTCAAAATTATAGGGACTCTGGATACAGCAGATAGGGAATTCCAGACAGAGAAGATCAGGAGAAATTATTCCCATCGATGGAAGGATCAAGAACCTGAGATCGCAGATTTAAAGCCATTGGCATTAAAGTAATAGTAATATGGGTAAAAAAATTTTCAGGCAGCAATTGTTTAGGATCTGACATTCGTTGCCTGAGAGGTTGGTCTTCAATCAAGGCATTGTTATTTGAAAATAAAGAATGTGCAGAGTTATGGGGAGTAAATGGGGAAATAGCAATAGATGGATTGGCCCTTCAAAGAACCAGCACAGACGTGATGAATGAACTGAATGGCCTCTTTCTGTGCTGTGACTGTATTTGATTCTATGAACATCAACTAAATGTCAAGCCTCACTGCACTAGTGTACTGGAAATCAAGTCCTTCTATTCCTGTAGTAACCACAAAAGTTAAAGATTTGGTAAAAGTATGCAAAGTTTCCCAATTTACCTCTTCAGATTGACAAAAAGCACAGACCATGTATCTTTACTTAATAAGAATTACTATTTGTTACAAATAATTGAAATTTAGTTTATTTGATAGATTTGATTTTTGCTCTAAACCTGTTGCATTTTTTTTGATTTTCATTGTAAAGTGTAAACAGCCTCAACGAAGCAACATTTTGAAAATCCTAAATGACTTCAGAAATGATTATTACATGATCAACATATTTTGGAAAAGAAATGGCACTCAGTAGGTAATGGTGTTAGCTGGCTGATCAAAGTATGAAGTGAAGCTAGAATCTTGTGCCTGCAGCTTTAACAGCCTAGACCCTAGCAAAATGGAATATTACAGAAGACTCTGAAACCAGCTTTTTTGCATCTGCTAGTGTGCACACAAACCATAAAAAAATGTAATAAAAATACAACTCCACTTACTTTACCCATGTGGCAGGCAGTTGAAGAATATTATAATGTTTGCACAGTTCTAGCTAAGCTGAAATCCAGTACACTTAGACAACTGCAGTAATACTATCACTCACTGAGCATATCTATTTTATTAAAAACTAGAAAGGACTACATTTACTTGGGGAATATTTATTGTAACATTTCCAGCTGCTGATGTAAACAAGATGTTTCCTTTTCTTTGGAGCAACCTCACAATCTCATAACTTCAAAATTAAATAAAACGTTATCGTTTACAAAATGTCAAAATAAGTTTTAAGTTTAAATAAGGAGAAAACAACAAATAATTAAAAAGACATTGTTTGCTTTTCTTGCTCATTATTTGTATACGAAATGGTAGATAATAACCACTGACATTGTATTTCCAAGAAGCAAATGAATCCTGACAGTACTATCATTGTTAGCAATAGGGCATGAAGACCTTTTGTCTTCCAGAAGTAGTCCAGAGAGAGCTGATTTATCTCTCTGCTAGTTGTGCTGTGTCACAGCCCAATACTTCAATTGAAAAGGAAATGATGCGGGCAGAATTTTTCCAGCTGCTGTACTTAAACGGCAGCAGGTTCACATCAGTGGACAGCCAAATGGGCCCATGCACAGGCAGCAAAACTATCTGCTCCTTATGCACAGTAGCTATGGTTGTGTTGGACAGCAATTAACACCGGCATGAATAAAATGAACTATCATGCATGCAATCGTCTCAAAGAGTATAGTTGAGGAGATGATGGGGTCTACAACCATGAGGTCAGAAAAGCTTAATTCACAATTGCATGACACTTTTTATATTTGTAGAAATTACAATCCTTATAAATGCTAAATCCTTGTGCAGCAATACCATATTAATAGCATGTTCTTCACTTTTCAATAATTCATGGCTTATGTAACAAATTATATGAGAAATATACAGTATGTACATCTTCCACTTAAAACAATCTTTTTTATAGCTTACAGAGAAATGCAAATTCCTTATTTGTTTCAAACTTACACTCAATATCATATGGTAGATTTTCCTATAAATGTGTGCAAATTGTATTACATCCATCCAAGATATGGGAATGGGATTTCTGTCAAATATCCACCCGTTTTGTATCCTACTTAATATTCTGGTTGGATTTTCAAGTGCCAGGAGAAGCACACAAGATTTTCCAGTTGCACATAATGAGCCACTTTTAACACTATTTAGATGTTCACATAATTTATTATAGTTCAGAATGATGTTCTTGCCCATAAAAAATAGAATCCAGGACTGTTCATGACTGCCTTGTATACAGGGTGATTTGTTCTCTGTATTAAAACCATTCCAGGATTCTGTTCTTCTAAAACTACCTATTAAAAGACATTATTGAATTTTAAGGATGCTAATCCATGTTTCTCTTTTCTGTTAGGAACTAGTTGCTCAATGACATATGCACTAAATGTCTTTGCAATTGCATGATTATGGAATATCAATATTATTAATACTGCGGACTGCTCTGGGAATCCCCTTTGACTTAAGTTGTATGAGGAAGATGGATTAAGAGGAGGAGAAGACAGCAGGAAGGTCATACAACTCTGAAAAATACATACCCAGCAAACAATGGAAACAGAAACACAGCTATCTGAACCTTCAGAGATGCTTTGCCTGCAGGGTCTGCAAACTCCTGTCAAACAGAGATTGATTGGTGCAAGAATAGTTGCAGCTAACAAGGGACAGGATGCAAATATAAGGAATGGGCAGCTATATAGTTCTCTGCCTTCGTCTTCTTCTTGCCATGTGACAATGTTTTCCTGTGGAGAGTGTCATAGAATGGGAAACAAATGTTGCCTCTGTCCTTGTGAACAGTTTATACAGCACCCATTCCATATTGGCAGCCAGCAAACAAGGGACTTTGCTCTATCACCAACCCATTGACTCAATTTCCTGCCATATTTATCATGCCAGTTATTCGTGCAAAAGCAAAACTATGTCTTTAAATTATTAAAAGCCTTCTTCAAGACCCACAATATTTTCTTCTGACATACAGCATTTACCCTTAAGTGCTTGTATTTTATGAATTTTCACCAATTATGCTTCTGAGCTGTTTCCCTTCTCTAATAATCACCCAAAGCCAATCCATATTTTCAAAGTGAAGTTGACCTAGCAAAATCAGGCAGCAGCAGTTCACTAACACTTGGGCAAGTGTCAACTCTACACTGTCCAATGAATAAACAATGATAGACACAATTATAAAAACTATATTCATTTGCCAAAAACTGTGGAGTTATTTTTCTTTTCTTCATTCTTAGGATACCATTATAACATAAACATTGATAAAACATCTAACTTAATGGCAAAAAAGGATAATTTGTCATGAAAAATGAAGGACTGTAATATCTTTCAGGCATGAGCTACTTGATGTCCAGTTGTCAGGAATTGCAATTCACCAATCAGAGCTCATATTCTCACAGTTTGGCACATTAACAAAAAGGAAATGAGCCTCCTGGCCCCAGACATATTGAATAGAAACTAGCAATCTGTGATTGCAAGAGCCAGGAAAGACATGTTGTACAAATGAAGATCTCTATAAAGAGGATGATAGTCTAAGACTGCTCTATGTACTGAATGCCAGGAACTATGACTGGAGGAAATAATGAACTGAATCCTAGCAGATAGAAAGGACTGCAGATGCTGGAGTCAGAGTCAGTACAGTGTGGAGCTGGAGGAACACAGCAGGTCAGACAGCATCAGAGAGGCAGGAGAGTCGACATTTCAGGTCGGGACCCTTCTTCCAGCATGAATACTAGATCACAATTATATACTAAATTTGTTTTCAAAGACAACGGGGAATACAACTCAGTTGTTAACAATGTTTATACATCTTAGCAATTTCAGACTGAGGGGAGTTGCTGAATGTACTGGAAAGGTCACTCTTTGGACACTGACTATTCCTTCTGTACATAGAAAACCCGCTGTAAGCTTGTTAAGTTTTCACAAGCAAAACTAAGAGACATATTAGGCATAGAAGATACAGCTAATATTTTTCAGGACCGTTGAATTTATTTTCTATATATGGAAGACAAGGGCAGAGGATGACCTAGTGGTATTACAACTGGAGTGTTAACCCAGAGACCCAAATAATGTTCTGGAGACCTTTGTTTGAATACCCACCATGGCAGATGGTGGATTTGGAATTTGATAAAAAACCTTGAAATAAGAGGCTAATGATGACCGCGAAACTGTTGCCAATGTCAGGAAAAATTCATTAGTGTCCCTTAGGGAAGGAAACTGCCTTCCTTACCTGGTCTGGACAACAAGTAACTCCATATCCAATGCAATGTGGTTGACTGTTAATTACCCTCTAGGATGGGCAAGAAATGCAGTGATGCCCTGATCCTGCGAATAAGTAAACAAAATGAAAAAGTCTGCAATATTGTTACAAATAACATGTATGTTGAAGATAATAGATTTAGCAGTGTGGCTCTGTTTCAATATAACACCCAAAATGGGTGGGAATTCAGCGGAATGATTGCTCCAGCCACCTCTTTATGTAAATACTGGGTCCAAATCATTTTGAGACCAACATTTCCTTTAGTATGCTGAACTTTTCCCCAGTTTTGGGAGGACGGAAGATTGTCCAAGATCCCATACTGAGCCAACTGGAAAGGGGCAGTGGAATTTCTGTCATGGAGGAAGAGCGAAAAAGAAGTGGCCATTTTCAGGTAAAATGTATGTCACACTTGCACACAAATGGGTTATATTCTAATGTATTTGAACCAATTGGTTGAATTGCAAGCATGACTTTTTTGTAACTTTCTAACCATAAACATAGTGAACCAAATCAAAACAAACACAATATAAGGTGAAAGCTTTATCATCTGCCATTTTACACACAGTTAACCAACCACAGAGCAATGAAAAATATGATTTTCCTGTTACAAACGAAAAAGAAGCTGAAAAAATTTAAAGTGAAAATCAATTGCTTAATTCTTATTGTAAATGCATCCATTATCTTATACCACATCTTTGTGAGGGATCTGGACCTTGAAACTGGTTGTAGTCCAGCCTTGAGCAATGCCACAGGATATCCGCTATATTCTTTCTATAAGTTATTTTCTCACACAGAACTCTGTCTGTACCTACTGCACTAGCTCAGGCTTTTCCAAAGCTGATGTGTTCTAATCAGTTCAAGTTGCTGTGACTTATTCCGAGCTGATTCAATAATTTGTTTCCAGTCATCAGGCCTTCCCCATCTAATCTGACCACAATTTACACCAATTTCCCAATTGTCACCCCAAATGTTATCAGTATTTACAGTGTCAAAGTCCATATGGTGCTAAAAAACTAATTCAGACCAAGATATGTGCTGCCAGCTTAGATCACACTAGGTGATACACCTGACAGCCAGTATATGGATGCAGATCAAAATAGATTCACCTGGAATTTTTTTTCTTCCTCAGTGCCTTCAGATGTTGGGATCTCTTCAGTATACCTAGACTAGAGGACCTGCTCCCTCCCATGGTTCAGGATAACCAGAATCTCCTCCAGAAAGTTGCAGGGAAGCACTGTTCTATGATCCAAAACTTGTGGGCCCCTCTGACCAGTGATACAATCCCTAATGTTTTACAATTCTTCTACAGGACTCACCAGATTATCTTGTGCTGCTCTGGCATTCATGCTGCAGTGCCAACATGACTCACCATTATTGTATTGGTCATGTCTGTATTCTTATTGAGGATACTATCACCATGTATCTTGATCCTGAAAACGTGTAAAGACTGGGGCAAGTACATGGAGCCAACCAGAAGTTCCATTTCTTAGGAATTCCTCTTCAAATTGGAGTACTCTCCTTAAAAGAACCTCGGCACTCTAGGAAGTTAGACACTGAATTATCTTGGTCAACATTCCTGTCTGTGTCAATATCACTGACAAAACAGATTAGCTACTTATCATTTAATTTGCTATTTCCTATGCAACCTCAGAGTTTTCTGCAAGACTACAAAATAAAAATAAAAAGTTGATATGAAGCATTCAGGATATCCCAAGGTGTTATATAAGCCCAGGTTCTTCCCTGATGATCTTTGCATATGAGAAAGCATGGCAATGTTTTAACTTTGCAGCAATGTCAGTAAAATATAAAATGTTGGCCCTACAACACATAGAGGTAATTTGAAGCAATTATTATTAAGATATTGTAAGTTTATGAAGTATTTATGCTCTACTTGGAAAAAAGTGGGAGTGATTGCCAAACATAGTATGCTAATGATTTTTTTTTGTGTTGCGTATAATAACCAGTGATGAGAACAAATAATATTTAAAAGTTTATTGGGAGAATTTCCAATCTTATTAGGTTCCTAACATTATTCATTTGATGTTGTGTTCCAAGAGCATAAATGCTCATTTCTATGGTCAATGAGAATGTGCTGGTGAGAATCAATGGATGACTGTTGAATAACATTTTTATCACATTTGTGAGGATTCTCCTTAAGTGAAGAGTTTGCAATTGTACTGTTTACATCTTGGTGCAAACTGATAGTTCATGAGTATACCTTATGTCTGAAGTTTATAGAATTGTGATAAGCACTCCAGTTGCTTATCTGGTAAATACACTGTGATATTGAGTCACAGAATCCTGGAAGACTCTATGTTCTGAGTTTTCTAGCCTTTTATAGTGACAGACAGAGCTGCTGGGTGGAATTTCAGGGCCTTTGAGCTAGAATCTGTGCTACAGCTGTTCAGTTGGGGAGGGTGTAGTTAGCTGAAGTCAGAGCAACTCCTGTTGATATATTCAAGTTGAAATGCTACACCTGGTGAGTTCTCCAAACTGTGATAGAACCTCTGGACCAGAAGGCCTGAGTTCAAGTCCCACTTGTTTCAGAGGTGTGTCATAACATATCTGAACAGGTTGAGTAAAAATATCTACATGTTGAAGTGCAAATTTGGTCAGGGGACAAAACAAGCAAGAGCAGACCTGTTTCCTAATCAACTATTTCCTAATTCCATTGATATTCCATTCTTTGGAAAGGGAAACTTTTCAGGATACAAAATTGGTGGCCAAGGTTGAATACTACACCCAAATTGTCTACATGTGTTTCTGAAGTATAATCTCAATATTGGAAATGCCACTACAACTATAACAGCATCAGACCAGACAATAAGAGATAAGACATAGCAGCAGAATGAGGCCATTCACCTCATTGAATCAGCTCAGCCATTCAATGAGATCATGACTAATCCAATAATCCTCAACTCCACTTTCCTGCCTTTTCCCCATAACCCTCAATTTCCTTGCTGATTAAAAATCTACCTCAGCCTTGAATATACTTAATGACTTAATGCTTCAACAGTCTCCTGCAGCAAAATATTCCATAGATTTACAATCCTCTCAGAGCAGAAATTCTTATCATCTCTGTCTTAAATGTGCAACCCCTTCTTCTGAGATTACACATTCTGGTTATAGACTCTCCCACAAAGGGAAACAGCCTTTCTGCATATACTTTGTCAATTCCTCTAAGAATCTTGCATAATGAGTGCAAGAGCAATCTACTCAATCTCTAATCCAATGCCAGTGTATCTTTGCTTAGATAAGGGGCCCAAACTGTTGACATTATTCCATCTGTGGTCTAATTAGTGCCATGTACAGTGTTAGAAAAACCTCCCTACCTTAATAAAAACCAAAAGAACTGCAGATGCTGTAAATCAGGAACAAAAACAAAGCTGCTGGAAAAGCTCAGCAGGTCTGGCAGCATCTGTGAAGGAAAAAACAGAGTTAATGTTAACTGGGGAACAGTTCTGAGGAAGAGACACCGGACCGAAATGTTAACTCTGTATTCTCCTTCACAGATGCTGACAGATCTGCTGAGCTTTTCCAGCAACTTTGTTTTTGTTCCTCCCTACTTTAATATTCTATTCCCTTTGAAATAAAAACCAACATTCTATTTGCCTTCCTTATTACCCACTAAACTTGGATGTTGTATATGGACTTCCAGGAGGTGTTTGACAGTTACTGCACAAAGGGTTAAGTTGCAAGATAAGAGCCCATCATGTTAGAGGCAGTATATTGATATAGGGAGAGAATTGGCTCATGGGCAGGAATCAGTGAGTGGAAATAAGGGCTCTTTTCCAGATTGGTGACCTATGACTAGTGGAGTTCCATAGGAATCAATGCTGGGATCACAAGTGTTTACAATATATATTCAGGACTTGGAGGAAGGTAGTAAATGTACTGTAGCCAAATTTGCAGGCAACACAAAAGTAGGTGGAGAGGCAAGTTCAAAGAGGGATACAAACAATTTACAGAGAGATATTAATGGGCAAAAAGTTGACAAATGAAGTATCATGTGGGATAATGTGAAAGGAGAAGAAAAGAATAGAATATCATTTAAATAGAGTAAAACTGCAGAAAGCTGCAACACAAAGGGACTTGGGGATATTAGTGCACAAACACAGGAAGCTAGCACACAAGTGCATCAGGTAATCAAGGTGGTTAATAGGTTGTTGGCCCTTTTTTCAAGGAGTTTAGAGTGTAAGAGCCAGGAAGTCCTCCTGCAACTGTACAAGATGCTGTGAGACTATACCTAGAGTACTGCAAACGCCAAAGTGCAGGTGTGAAGTACAGAACCATCCTGTATGTCAACCAGGAATATGCCATAATGGTGCAATGAGGCTGGTAGCTGCTGGATGCCAAGGTCCATTGGTGAGACTGCCTATGGTGCATGCCCTGAGTTGCTGGAACCAGGTGTACAAGATGGAGGTCTGAAGGAGCAAGTAGCGAGGTAGAGTCATCAGATAAGGTCTGACTTGCATATTGGGAATTCTTGGTATTTAGTTTTAATCCATTAGGTGATAGAATGAAGACTGCATATTAATCAGGCTAGATTAAGTAGTAATGAGGCTTTTCATCTATTAAAGTAATGTCTTTCCATTAGTGAGAATCTTGTCTTGACATTTAATGCTTGATTGGAGAATGTGATATTTTGGTCTCCACATGAAGATGATGAAGACTGGACACCTCACCCAAATTTCCCAGATTGCTCTGCATAGCCCAATTCATTCAGAGCTTGGGAAGATTGTGCCCTGTCAGTTTACATTTCAGTGCATAATTGTTGCCAACCATCTTCCATCAATTTGATTAAGTAGAAAAAAAACCTTCCAAATTCTTTTCATAATAGATTATTAGTGCTTATTTACATGGCAAAAATTTATATCACTGTTGAATCAGCAAACATTCATGAAGCCCAGATTTTCACAACAGTGAAGTGCTTCTGCATCATGATGAAAACAGAAAAAGACATCTAAACCTTGCATTTCTCATTTTCACCCGGGACGGTGATAGAGGACAGTTCCTTAGTTGCACATGACAGTTTGTTGTGGCAACTGGCATTTCAATGGTGATGGTGATGATCTTAATTCTAAGTTTCCAATCTAACATTATGAGGAGGGTACAGACTCCTGCTGTAAAGTTATTGGCAAACAGGAATGGTGGGGACCTTGACCCTCAGTCAGAACTAGGCGTATCATCAGCACAAGTGGAAGCTGGACATATCTTAGGGTCTTGGTTGAAGATGCATGTTTATATCATCTACAGCTTGTAAATGAGAAGAGAATGTGGGATGACAGCAAGGCATGATGTGTGAAGGTGCATTAGCTATGAGGAGACCATTCTCATGATAGTTTCAGGTTCAGATCTGAAGGTGCATTCATTGACCTACATGACCTGAATTTTTGTAGAGTTGCACTCAGATCCCTGTTGCTTGACTCCTCACATTAATCACCTTAATTTTCTACTCCCACTGCCTCCTGAGCATTTGGAGGACGTGCAGACACAAGTCATCTCTCGCCCTTTCTAATTCCTCCACTCGGACCAATGCAGTGTCCAAAAACCTGGAAGCCTACTCTCTCTCATTTTATACCAATTCTTGATATTTTCACGGATCTGATTCACAATTGTCAGTGCCTGTCCCAGACATAACACATTTCTTCTTTAAGTGGTGCACATTAGCTTTAACTAGAGTTCGGTAAGTCTTGAACTTAGTCCTTCTGCAGAAGGATCCAGCTATTCAACAGTGCAGTTAGCACTGGCTGGATGCAGCGACCATTGAAATAAGCAGGCAGCACAAAATTGGCATGCTGCCTGCATCACAAAAAAAAGGCGCTATTTAATCGTGCATCATGATCCCATCGCCTGTTTTCGGGGGCTATTGAATTTATCCCCCAGGCTCTTTGGATCTGTTTGCATTCACATAAAATATCTGATGCTCAACCCCAGTAATTGAATAATTATTTTCATCTGCACATTGTATTGTAAGGCAGCTTGACATAACTTTTAGAGGATGGAGCTGAAAAGTGAATTCTTTGACTTTTTTTTATTACTTTTCTGAATAAAACTGCAAGGCTTACTCTTATTCTGAACTAAGCATGAAAATGTTCTGTCTATGTATATTAGGAGGTAGTGTGTTTTAGTGAGCGCATCATTAAACATTGCATTTATTCTGAAAATGCATTAGGTTCAAAGTGCAGTTATTTACACTAAAGCTTAAAAAGTCAAATTTGGACTGCAACTCCTCAAGACTGACATTTGTAGGTTGGCATTTCTGTTACAATATTAACAAACTAAAAGTTGGAAAATAATAATGAAAGTAAAAATTCTAATAAACCAAAGGGTTTTTTAAGGATTAAAATGCCTCTTCAAAACTGGCTTCTTACTATTATTAATAGCCCAGAGGTTGCTGGCTATTTATTGGTCATGACATTACCACCCCTGTCAACCACATTTACTCACAACAGCTTGACTGCACAATGATTAGCTCATATTCCTCTGGAGTTTGGTCATGGTGATAACACTGCATTCAAACTGTGTCTCCTTAGATCACCCATCACTTCTTCTTCCAACACTTAGCTGTCAGATAACACTAAAATTTATCATGCCAGTTAATTTTGCAAGGCAGTAGTATTAACTAATGCACATTTTATTTATATGTCTGGAATCTCTCAGTTCTTTACTTTGATGAAACAGAGTCATTTGTGTTTGAATCAGTTTAATTAGTACTTTATTTTTCTCTCTGTTTAAATCCATCTCCTTCATTTCACACCTTTCTATTTATTCAGCTAATGCTTTGGGAATCACAAGAGTAGCTTTATGTGGAATCTCATGACTACAGAATGCAACACAAAGGCTTGAATTTTCTTAGCCCATGAATGATGAATTGGCAGAACAATTAGAAAAATTTGACAAGTTTGGAAAAATAAGATTCCTAACGTCGAGCAAAAAAGTCAGATCTTTTACCAAAGATATTAATGCCAAGACACAATTCTCACTAGTGAGTGGTGAGAGGCCTATTTGTATGCATTAACATCTCATTATTCTCACTCATTTACATGCAATTTGATGTTCTCCCACTCAGCAGGGAGAAACTAGATGGCCTGATAGTTCTCAACATGGAAGCCCAGCATGTAGCTGATGGCTTCAGCTTATCACTTTCTCCTATGACCTCTGTCTTGGCCAGTAGTTCCTGACATCTTCAGACATACTCTGTGTAACCATCTGCATCTTCCAATCCACAGAGATTGGCACCAGATTCACCACATCATCATGGCACATCTCTGGCTCACTTAGAACACAATTCTCCATTTCACACCTTCTACATGTATTGCCACCTTATAAGGTGAACACACTGAATGTGTTTCAAGCAAATGGTTACTTTTCAAAATCTAAGGGGCGTCAACCTCAGTCAACTGTTATCAATCAGGGAGTCCCATCACAGTCAGTCAAGAGGTAGCATCAGATCTTAATACAGGGGCTTGAACTCTGTGGTCAACTGGGCAGAGTCCAGAAAATTGGCCACACTCAATCTTGCAGGTCCAATGCAACCAGCCTCAGAATTGGTGGTAGGTCAGTAGGGGAATTGTACAGACTACAGGAGGAGGTTATTGACCACAGGCCAGTAATCCAGGCAATACTGTCAGCATTGTAGTGTGTTGTGAGCATTGAATCTGGTCTTACATTTATAGAATCACAGTCATACAGCATGGAAACAGACCCTTTAGTCCAAATTGTCCATGCCAACCAAGTTTTCCAAACTAAACTAGTCCCATTTGCCTGTGTTTCACCCATATCCCTCTAAACCTTTCTTATTCATGTACCTGCCCAAATGTCTTTTAAATGTTGCAACTGTATCTGCATCAACCACTTCCTCTGGCTGTTCATTCCACATATGCACCAACCTCTGTGTGAAAACGTTGCCTCATTCAGATCCCTTTTAAATCTTTCCCCTCTCACCTTATACTTATGCCTCTAGTTTTGAACTCTCTGCCCTAGGGCAGAGTGATATTCACCTTATCTATGCCTCTCATGATTGTATAAACTTCTATAAGGTCACCCCTCAACCTCTTAAACTCCAATGAAAAAGGTTCCAGCCTATCCAGCCTCTCCGTATAACTCAAACACTCCAGTCCTAGTAAGATCCTTGTAAATCTTTTTTGTACCCTTTTCAATTTAGCAATATCCTTCCCATATCAGGACAACCAAGACTGCACACAGTTCTCCAAAAGTGGCCTCACCAATGACCTGTACAATCGCCACATGACATCCCAACTCCTATACTCAATGCTCCTGCCAATGAAGGCAAGCGTGCCAAACACCTACTCCTGCATTGCTGGGTAGGTGCCCTCAGCTACCTAAAACTCTCTCTCACTCTCTCTCTCTGTGTTATAGAAGCCTTCTCCCACCAAAGTTCATGCTACACCCCCTCACTTTTGCATGCAATGTCTTCACTCACTTGCTTTCACTTACCTCAAACACACTCCATCCCACCAACCATACCCCACTAACCCTACATCTTCTCTGTGCTGCCACTTCACTGATGTGGGTCACCTCACCACCTTTTTGCCATCTGCATCAATAATAAGAGAGCTGCCAGACACTCTCATCTCATTCAATTCCTCCATTTCTCTCATTCCCCAAGAAAACAGACGATAATAGGGCTAAGAGCAGCCAGATGTGTGGTATATATCCACTTATATATTTCATATATCCACTTGCTTACCCACTGTACACATGATTTACAAGATGATGGGAGGCCACAGTGGTCATGAGATTCAGGCTCCACCTCAATGTGTAAGCGATACCCAAAACATCAGCAACCTCTTCCTGATTACCCTATAGGTGTCACACATCGTCAGATCCTCAGCCAACCTGACTGTTGGAGTCTGCCCATCTATTCCTCCTCCACTACTATCCCAGCCTCTGCGAGCCCTAGGAATAACATCACCCCTCCAACATGTCTCCTTATCCTCCCCAAGCGCTAATGTGTCCTCCCCATTATACATTGAATTGCCAAACCCCTCTACTCACTGTTATATACTAAATAAAAACTGAAAGAAATTCGGATGCTGTAAATCAGGAACAAAAACAGATGTTGCTGGAAAAGCTTAGAACTGAGGAAGCGTCACCGGACCTGAAACATTAACTCTGATATTTCTTCATAGATGCTGCCAGACCTGCTGAGCTTTTCCAGCAACTTCTGTTTTTGTTCATTCACTGTTATAATCTCCAATACAGCCCAGCTTTCTGCCTCCACTCTCTACCTTCAAATTCCGCAGCATCTCTCCGGTGTCCTATCATCCACTACATCCCTACTCCGACCCCCACACCCCCACCCCAACCATTATCTGGAGCTCACCTTATCCCCACATCCAGTCCTGAAGAAGGGTAATACCCTAAACGTTGACTTCTCCTTTCCTCCAGATGCTGCCTGGCTTGCTGTGTCTTTCCAGCCTCCTGTCTGTCTACCTCTCACCCACAGAACTGGGCCCTTAATAACATCCTCCACTTTTATGTTTAGTGAACGTAAGCGTCACACTGACTGTGGCCCATATCCCTGTGCAAAGTAGCTGACCAGACTTCTGACTGACTTCCAAAAAGCTCCTTTCTTATTTTCCCACAACTTAACAGTCTGGCGGCATTGGACCCACAGGCTGACTATGGCCCATTCCCTGGACTGAAGACATATGATCTGAGGAGCACAACCAGATGCCTGTCTGTTCCGAAGCCCCTGGACTGGTTTTGGTGGTAGCTTTTGACACACTGTGGCAGGACCCTCTCTATGGACATCAGTAACAATTACTTCCCTCTAACTTTGAGACATGGCACTTGCCTGTAACAACACATGCACTTTTCTACCGTTTATGCAGCCGACACATGATGCAGGGGTCAGATTGTTGTAGCAATGTGCCATACAGCAAGATACCAATTCCCTTGACTGCTGACTGCTAACAACCATGGCAATTTACCCGGTTTTGTGTTAGTGCTAAACAGCCAGGCAAAATAGCAGTACTTTGAACTCCGGAGCTCTGGCTGAGGAATCAAAGAGCAAAAAGGTGAGGCAAGACAGGGAATTGAATTGAATTGAATGATTTATTGTTCCCTGTATGTTACAGTGAATTATACAGTAAAATATGGTGAAAAGCTTCAACTCTCACCACAATCTGGCGCCATTTTCAATTGTTTAAGAATAAAAAGATATAACTGAAAGAGATAGCAAGAACTGCAGATGCTGGAGTCAGAGATAACAAAATGAAGAAGGATCCCGACCTGAAACGTCAGCTTTCCTGTTCCTCTGATGCTGCCTGGCCTGCTGTGTTCCTTCAGATCCACACTGTGTTAACTGAAAGACAATTCAAAATTCATCCAGCTCTACACCTTGTTATCTCAGATTCTCCAACATCTGCAGTTCCTACTATCTCTGATACAATTTTAACCCCACTGCGAAGCCTCTTCTAAGGATGCCTAGCCTGAAGAAGTTACGCTCCTCCATCCGGAAAAAAAGCCTTCCTGCTCCTATGATGCTGCTTGGCCTGCTGTGTTCATCCAGCTCTACACTTTGTTATCTCACCTTTGTTCCGCTGCCTCTGCCATGAGTCCTGATTTCGCTCACCAATGACACCTGTGCTGCTACCCCTTCACCACTGCCTCACTGCTGCCTGCTCTAGACACCACTCTTTAGGCACCATCCCTTTGCCACTGGGCCTATGTCATCGACACCGTGGCCTACGCCAGGTCCTGTGCTGAACCCACGCTTGCCCTGCAACCAGGAGTCCCCAGATCTGCCACTGCCGCCTCGCCGATAACCGGGAGTCCCCGGGCCTACCGCAACCAAGAGCTGGCACCACCACCTCATGCCACTCTCTCGCAAGAATCTCGTCACAACATCCAGAACTCTGTTGGAAAATGTAGCTAGTTGATCCCGACATCGAGAAAGTCTTCATTGGACTTCTCCTGTGATTCTCCCAGATTTCTTGCCATTTCATACGTCATTCAGGGCGTTATGAGATTCTACCTTTAAATTTTCTGCCTTCAGAATTTAATTGTGGTGTTAATTCAAGCGGCATATTCTCACCACTTCTCTATCTGGAAGCCCATTGGTGGATCACTACTTGTGAGAACTATTGCTTCCTCCAATGCTGCTCTATGCCACTTTAAGTAGCAACAGGTTTTATTTGCTTACTCTGAAAAAAGCACATTGCGACCTGCCAGATAAATTATTTTCATATCTAGAATTGCTCTTACACAAACCTGATTTTTTTTTCACCATCACCAAATCACTCATGGGTTTTTTTCATCTATTAACCATCACCGGTAAATCATCCACATTTCCCATTGATTAATTTATGTTCAAAGTCTGTTAAGGATAATGCAAACTATCGGAGGTGAGTGAGAGAGGAGGTCGGGGAAGGAAATAAGTCAAAGTGGAGTTGGAAGAGGAGATAAAGCATCCTACCCACAGTGGTGCCACTGTCCAGGTAAACTTATGTCTTGTTTAAATCCTAATATCTGTCTGCACTACAGCCTAAATACATTTGTCCATTGAAATTAGTTGACGCTGTAATTTAGGGTGAGGTCAATGCCTTGCCCTGAAAACCAATGGGTTTTCTTTATCTTGTGTTATCAGAACATTAGGCCCATTGCATATTTCTCATGACCAAATCTAAACCAATAAACATCTTAACACTCTCAGTATTCCCACTGGCCCACATTCTCCTCTTGAAATTTTTAAAAATGCAAACTTACTGCTACCAATCAACAAAGTCACCTTTGAAGTTTTCATTGCCATAATTTCTGCCTGCATGGCTTGGTCCTGCCATTTGCCTTTTCAAAAAAAGCAGTTTACTTTAATACTGTTAATACTTTTATCTCTAAAACAAAGTTGTTCCCAGAGATCTATGTTCTTTGTACCCTATGCCCCATGTTCAACTCCTACAGTCAGTTTCTACAACCTGATAGCAAATGATGTCATTCCAGGTCTGAAGAATGAACTAATGATGTAGAAATGCCAACTATACTGAAAAAGACCTGTTGTAAAGAACTTGATGGATAATGACCAAAAGTCACAGGTTTTCCTAAAAGCTGCACTACTAACAGGTCACTTCCACCCAACTTCTTGTATTGTGTAACTCTTGGAATTAAACCAGGTTACAGATATGTTAAATCTGTGATTTGGTCTATAACGCTAAGTCAAAAATACGGGTGAGCCTCTTGGTGATAGACTTCTATTGATGTCTTTAAAGTTGTCAATTCATCTATTGAATTGAAGTGCATCTCAATAAGTGTAACAATTTCAAAGAGCTTTATAGAATTGCATATTCACTATGTACAATTAATTTTTTTTGTGATACCACATATTTTGGCCCTTTCCCTTAAAGCTTCTTTGTTCCATCCGCAATAGTGCTGTCTCATGCAGCTCTAAACACCATGAAATAATCTTCTTTCTGGTTTCATTCCAGCCAGCTCATATTTCACTATTACCATGGCTCTCACATCCCTTATATAGTGGATCTAAGTAAGTATACATTACTAATACCCATGATTATGAATGGAGGCTATTCCCATTCTCTTTGCTTCTGAATTTCTGTTCAGATAACATATTTTTTAAAAAGTATCATTTTCTCAATTGCATTTTTAAAAAAATTGTTTTTGTTTATCACTGCTGATTACTTCTTCCTGTCCATCCCACACTGCCCAGTAAATATTTTCTTGGGTCTGACCTATAATCTGCTGATTTAACTGCAACTTTAGTTACATACATATCTTGAACCTCCAGAATTCTCCCATCTCTCATTTTGCCGTTCAGTCTATTTTACCACTTTTTATAATGTTCTTTGACCTGCCAGATCAATTGTTAACCAATGCTAGAATGGGCTTCAGAATATAGTCAGCTATATTGTGTTCACAGTCCTTCATGTCACCTTTAGGATATTCCAGCTATTTCCCATGGAAAATAAAATGGCAGAAAGAAAAACAAGTGGATTTGTTTGCAGACCTTCTCTAACATAGCTGACTTCACAATAGTTTTTGAAAAGGGCTTTACATTTGCCACCCTTTCAACATCTGAACAATTTTACCTTCCTTGAAATTTTGGTAATTTCATAGCCACAAAACATTTCCCTTTCAGGCTATTTTATAGTGTCATATTTTACTCAAAGTCAAGATATTCAGATCATAATCAAGAAAATCCAAATTTAAGGAACTGCCTGCTATCCATTTTGTGATATAATCACCTAGAGTTCCTCAAGCTTTGGTTCTTTGCCAAATTTTCTGAGTTCATGGTGAGAAAAGTTCCAATGAGGAGTCTGAATGTGTGTGTCTTTCTGTACTCCATACAAGGCCAACAGCTCTATTTTTATATATTTCTTTGTCGACCTTGATACTCAGTGCAGGTTTCTGTCCATAATAAACACAGTTTCTCAACCATCCCACTTCCAACAATCATAAACATTATCGGACTTTGAAGGAATTATAGGGAGGATTCGAATGCTGGCCATAGGACGAACCTCGGACTCTTAAACATCTCATTGGTCATGCATAGAATCAGCCTTCCCTGTTGCAGAACATAACTTAATTGATTTAATTAAGCTGAGCAAGCAAGTTGTCAATTTGAATTTTAAACATATAAAGAACATAATGCAATTCACTAAAATCACATGACAAATCTTTTGCTCAAAATATCAGATTCAGCAATCTGAAAGCTCGAAGAGCAGAAACAGGCTGGATTATTCCATAAGGCTATTCTAATTTTAGTATATTTTAATTGATTAAATTTTAAGTTAACCAGTATAGTTCTTTTATTCAGTTAGTTTGTATGTTTGTAGTTCCTCTGTTTAAAAAATACAAGACTGTTAAAAAATATTTCAACTATTCCACCCCAAAGGGTTAGAATCCTTCACACAGAATCCCAAACGTCAACTGCTGGTTCAGTGGAAGAGCATCTGAGATATCCTGTGAATGGATCATTCTCGATCAAAGAGTGAATATGCTGCTGTGGATATCTGGATGCTTTAATTATTCAAAGAGCTTTTCTAGTTCCATATGAAATGAATAAAGTACTTCTCCTTCTAAAATGTCTTTCAGTCCAAATAAAATTAATAGCTTGGCATCAAAAAATAGCTGGGTTTCAGTATAATGAGAGAGTTAAAAAAAACTTGTAATCATGTAAGAAGAGCAACTGAATTATTTAACTAGATGGAAAGTTTCCAACATATGAATCATGCAAAAGTCAACTTTAGCAATTGGACAATTAAACTTTTGTAAATAGATCAGTACTTGATTACACAGTGCTGCTTAAAATGCAAATTCCAGTTAAGAAGTTATCAGTGTAAAACAATGGGAGGCATCTTCCCAGTTCTAGAACAACATAGGCGATAGCAAGGCAGTTGGGAAAATATGGTGAGATTGAAATAAATGAGATTCTCGGCATTGAGAATAAAAGTCTGATTGTCTACTGATGATTTTAACAGTGAGACAAGAATCTTGTTAGAGTGGCGAGAAGGTTATTTACATGCATTAAGATCTCATTATTACCTCATCCAATTTCATTGATATGTAGGTTGCTATTTTCCTAGGCAGTGGAGAGAAACCAGACAGCCACAATTCTTGACAAGAAAGCTTGAGTGGGTATCACCTGACTGCAGCTCACTCGTAACCTATTATGGACAGACTCTCTTCTTGGTCAGCATTCCCCAACACCTCAGGGTTTGCTCCATGAGCAGCATCCAGCTACATCCTTCATCCAAAGAGTTTGGCATTGGACCCACACCAACCTCTCCACATCATCATGGCCCATTGCTGGGCCACTTTGCACAGACTACAGGCATCCATCTCATGCATCAGAGCAACATGCCTTTCAGGGCTCTGAGCTTGCTCTCTTAGCATTTACTGACTTTGCACTTTCTTTGATGTTCACAGTATCTCAGCCCTGCCTTGCCATTTTGTGAATTGTTGCTGGTGAATGCACAACAGTGTGAACACAGTGCCAGAGTCATGGTGCATCCATAATGAGATGAGCAGCAAAGAATTGTGTGAGATCACTCACGAGGGCTCACCCTCCTTAAAACTCCACAAAATTGACACTTAGCCAATTTTTGGTAAAGTTCAGCTCAAAATTATTGTTCTTTCTACCTGCCTTCCATTAACTCCAATGTGCTGACTACTTCCTATTGCACCAATGATTACCTGTCAGGTAACTCCAATATTTTGGACTGATTAAAAACTGGGTGCTAGAGTTGGATGAACCTGAAGCGCGGTTAGGCCAATTCCAGCATATAATCTCACATCACGTTTTTCACTGCCTCCTTGGCAGCATAATTGTCGGCTAATGTGAATTGAAATTTAGCAGGTTCTGCTCATGCAATGCCCTGTTAACCTTGGACAGAGAATGATACAGGAGCCACCTGAGATTTGCCTTCCTGTCATCACACTACACAAGGTCAGTCCGTGTCATGTAATGGTGACCTGGAGCAGACTGCGACTTCTGATTGCCAAAGAAGAGAATAATTTTTCCTGATACTTGAAATATTATTCACTGTGCTCCTCATTGCTGTAGCTATTCTTATATCAATGTCACATTTATATGAGGCATTTATTTTTCTTTTCTTCCTAGACGTATTCACCGTATATAGGGAAATTGATGAGTTGCAGTGACTTGCAAGGCCGTAATTCAACCAAATAGTTCTGATAGCATCATAAACTGTGGGGAAGAAGATGAAACAGTTTAAAAATATCAGCAGAGCCACTAGAGACTTGAATACAGCTTTAAACTCACTGCCAGAAATTTTTTTTTATTGTTCACCATAACTCATCGCAAGTTTTCAAATAATATCTATTTTCCATTTCATTTGTTGTTGGATGAGGATAACTGAAAATATGTTTTCCAGGTGTGTGAGTGATAAAATTGTTAATGACCACATACTAGTAATAAAATAGAACTTGATAGTTAAACATTACTTAAAAGCTAAAGATAGCTTAATTGTGATATGTAACCTAATAGTTATTGCATAATAGTGATCTATAGTCTAATAATAACATTATAAACGTATTAAGCGCTGTAATTTGCTAGTGATGTATTCCCATTTAACGACAAAATATGATCTGATAAAAATATATAATTCTTTAGTCATGTATAATCACACTGAGTGTTGCATGACAATTAGTATTAAATTAGCAACATATTTAATCTGATTAGCGATAGACAAAATCTGCTGTGATACATAAAGTAATGTTCAATGAATTTTTGAATTACAATTAACAACTTTATTACCCTTTGAGTGAAAAAGGACCATGTAAATTATCTTCAGTTTTATCATGGTTCTTTCAATATTACAACACATCACTCAAGTGAGCCATTTGTCATTTCTCATTGTAATCTTGAAAACTTCAACTCATTGCTCCTTTTTTATGATCAGAGTACACAAGGCTAATTTCCGTAACCTTCATTACTTCATTTCTGAATAGGAGAATGATCTATGTTGTTCACCTTCTCATTAAAGCAATAGTATTTGCCATGTTTGGAGCTATCCAGAACCACATATTGTACTCTGTATGGAGTCTGATCTCTGCCAAACACAGCATTCAACCTCTGTTGAACTGAATTTTCTCCTTTTGCTAAACAATATGGTGCCATTTTGACTCATTTCATTCCAGCTAAGTATTAATCAGATGATTTTTTTTTGGATTTAGCAAGTAGAACCATAGGTCTTGGTTAATTAACATAATGTACAATTATTCCAGTTATTATAGTAAAATGTAAAACGTAATAGTGAATGAAGCAGGTACAATTCAAAATTTACCCCTCCACACAGTCATCCCAACACTCCAATTTCCTTTAAAACAAACACAGACATCTACACACCTTCCGACACACACATGTATGGAGACCTGCAAAATTCCTAGGTGATTCACTTTCTCCCGCAGGCCTAACTGCTATTTTACTAGGGATGGTGGGGAGAGTGCAAAGCTAGGGATTTTTTTTATGCTTTTGCCCCAGTTAAGGTCCTTAAGTGACCAATTAATCCCAATTCATGACCAGTTTTACACATGGAGAGGGATCCAGGCAGAAGCCCAGTGGGTAATCTTGTTTGTGCCTCAGCCAAGAAAAGGATGCAACACGTCTATAATTGACCTTTTGCAAAATTGGGCTGACTCCCCAAACGTTCTGCCTCTCCAGCTGACATATTAATCATGACCACCACCAGCCCCCAACCCCACCCCTGGACTCACTCCCCTCAAACTACAATCTCCGTTCTCTCATGCTAATGATAATGTCCTAATAATCAATTGCTGGCAAGAGATTGATTAACTATGTCAGTTAGTTTATTGATAAGGTTAAAAAATGAAATTATGAGGCAAGCAATACATCAAACCAGTTGATTTCTGAATGCCCAGCTTGCAAACCCATAGCAGACTATCAGATGGGCAGAGTCACAAATTGTACAGATAGTTCTCCTATAATTCTTACATGACCTCGCACTATAGATAATCATATTATAGGGAAATCGCTAGAGAAGATTGCTATACCTGTACAGCAGAAAGTTCGTGTTATCCAAAAAGTGTCCACTATTCATCAATCGTGTCACAGCCAATTCGTGTTAATGAAACGCACATTATACCAGAACTACTTGTATACACACAGCATGTGAAATCTTTATAAGTGATCTGTCTTAAAGGCAAGATACACATACAACATATTCCATTCCTCCTGTGTGACTCTGGAGTTTCCTGTGCCTCAGGTCTTCAGCACTTCAACTCTGGGGACTGTTCATAATCCTACAGAGGCCACCACTTCCAGTGGTGTTGCTGGAACCATGGCTAGCCAATCTGATGATTTAGTAGCTCTCCAAGGCAGGAGACCTGATTGAGGGCTGGCAAGTCCACTACCAACCAAGTAACACTGCCTAGAGCATTGAATGAGTGCAGACATGCCTGATCAGTAGGGATGCATTCCATATCAACTTCTCCACTGGCAGAATAATTTTTGCATACACCATTTTATTAAGAATGCAACTTAATTTGTGCTGACGTAAAAAGATACAAGATCACAGTCAGGTACCCCATTAAACAATTGCTATGCATTTCATTTGAAAAGTTTAAGTGTGCCTTTTTTAATATTACCAACATCTTGGGCATTACATTCAACATAATCTGTACGCTTTCACATGTACAAGACATTGTGTGATTCCATTTCAAAACCCAAATTAAACAATGAATTATACTGCTATGAATCATTTTGCATCATATCACTTCAAGTTAGAATGTCACGAAACAGTGACAATCTCCACACTACCCACGCTATGGCACTCAGACTGTGGCCAACTCCTGTTTCAGTCAGATCTTGCTCATCGTTAAGCTGCTAAATCAGGTTTCCTTTGAGCAATGTCAACCAAAAGCTGAAATTTGCTCTGATCATTTTTTATTTATTGTTGCAAGGAATATAAAATATTTTACAATATGATTCAAGGCTATAAGACATCCTGCAGGTCAGATGCTATTATGTTGTCTGAATTTGCTCTCTCACTTTATGATGTGATATGAACCCTTCAATGTGTTACAGCCTTGTAAGGCATTCCAAAGGATCTGCTGTTCTCTTCATCCAACAAGGTTACAACAAGTACAAAGGAACAAAATTGTCTTTTGTAATGCATGTATTTTAATAACATCCTGTGGGATTTGAACACTGGCCTGAACTGTCTCTGCAAAATAGTTGTTCACATTTATTTTGTAGATTAGACAATTCTGAGTTACTAACGAGAAGCTCCAAATTTTGATGAGGAAATTTTTCCTGGAATATTTCAAGGGGCCTGCAACCTTTGGCTGACACCCAACAAGGCTATTAATTCAGCCATGAGATACACTACAAAAAATAGAAGAGTCAGCAATTCATCTCTGTGGACCAGCTCGTAACCTTCACCAAGAACTCTTTGGAACATGGGAAGAGCCGATAAAATAGAAGACAAGTACTGAGAATTACTTAACGACTTCCGATGGCTGGCACAGCATCAGCCCCCACATTTTCCATGGACATGGTAAGTATAACAACTCAGTTCCAATTTAAATGTCTTGCTCTCTGCTCAATAAACATGTATCATTCACCACTAAATATTTATATTTGAACTGTTAGGACTAAGGTCTTTGCCAAGGGTGGGGGGGGGTTATGTTCCATTCAAAGACTTTATATATGATGGATTTCTCAGTGGAGTAAACATCCCAGAAAGGGTCAAGCTGTGCCAGACAATACATGCACAAAAAACTTATTTTCTGTTAAATTTAGTTCAAATCAGTCAAAACAGTAGCTTATATTTAATTTGAATTCACATGGTCTTTGGATAGTACATCAGAATTTAAAACAGCACATATACTCAAGGGTCTCTAGCTTTCTAATGAAATGAAATAGAGGCCAGAGTCAGTTTGAGTGCATGGGCCCCCCACCATATTAAACTGACTAACTGCAGCCTCAAATATAACAGCCTTTGTTTATTTTCAACATGAAAAAGGAATACTTCCCTAACTAAAATGTGGCTCGTGTAGAGCTTCCAAACGCAGTGGCTTGGAGAAGGACAGGGGTCATCCACATGTACTTGAAGAATGATTGTCACATACAAAATACCTACCCCACTCTATATGCAGACATTGATCTGTAACCTGTTAGCACTTTCACAGAATGGATTCAATTCAACAATTCAGCAAATGACCAGAGTTTCCATCATTTAAATTTTGAGGCTGGTGGATTGTTGTAAATTGTTAACACAAGTGTGTGGTAACGTTAGTACAGCTGCAGCTTACAATTTGTCATGGTCGCAGTTTATATCTTGTTTTGTACACAAGCAGAAAGAATGAGCAGCATTACAATTGAGTTACTATTAGAAATCCTATTAGTAATGGCCATGGCATCACTAATGTTGGACCTAAGATAGATGTTGTGAATTCTGGTTGAACATAGTCCTGGATCTTTCATCACATGGCCTTCCACCACCATCTGTCACAGCCTTACACATTAGCTATTCACTCACCCAACACATCCAAAAATATTAAAGAGGCCAAGCATTGAAAACAATAGAGGAAACTTTGACAATGATGCAGTCAATGATTTGCTCCACGTTTATGATCTCTGCTTTCCAAGGTGTTATGGACAGATTTCAAAACAGATCTTTCTCTTGACTCTCATCACCTCCAAGAAGATCATGATGTAATTTTTCTCCTTCTTTGAACAATTATGACATATTTTCCCACTGTCCTGTTTGTGGACTCTGACTTTGTTATTACTGCAACATCATTGCTGGAAAGTTAAATTGGGATAGGGATTATTTTACTTACTGACAGGCATGGAAGTGGGGAGGAAGCAGGAATACTTCACAGGATAGGCACACTCATAAACATTCAAGGGGAGTGATTGAATTGAAAATGTTATTCAATTAGAAGTAACATAAGTACAAAGCAGCCACTCAATACTAACTTATCAATGTCCTCACTTTTAAGATGGAGTCCAAATGTCCAAAGCTACAGTAAGCAGTCTTAAATTCCTTCATAGGGGGTGATTGGTAGGAAAGCTAGCAGTTTAGAAATTGTAGACTGTTTCCTCTCTACAGAAATCTCTTCAAAGGCCTTATGGAGAATATTGCTGGAATGTTAACTTCTGCATCACTGTTTTGATGAAATAAAGTTGATCTCTTGCAGAAAACACCAATACAGATTGGTAACTGCTTTTTTACAAACAAGAGGCCTTTTACATCCCAGTATGGTCAGGTGGTCCACGACTTCCAGGATTGTTACAGAAATTTTGACATTGCTTTTCATGAGCATCGATAAAAACCTGAAATGTGGAAGTCAAGTTTAAACCTAAACAGACTCTACAATTTGCAAACTGTAGAACTGGAACAGACTGTATTCATGCAGCCAGGTCTTGGATAATCAACTTCCTGTCAAAATCATACAGGCCCAGAACTGCCTGATCAGATACTAGTGGCCACATTGTTTCAGAATGAACTATTGTTTACACCTTCTGTAAACCTGCTTTGTTAGAAGAATGTTCTACAGACTTGGTGGCACCCAGCTCAGTAGAAGGCCAGAGACATAGTGACTCACGGATAGCAATTGACAGTTGAAGCTTCAAAACCATGTTTTGTGAACTCCAAATATGGAAACTTGTCACCTCATTGTATCTTCTTGCCCCCACTCGATGCTGGTATTGGACACAGGCCACAGAATCTTCAAGAAGTGCATGAAGATGGAGATAAAAGGTGTATCCTGCAATCCTAGCTGCTTTGTTTTTACCCCTCCTTTAACAGCATCTCCAGAGAGCAGCTTTGACTGGAAGCTGAACTGCGTAGTATCTACAGCTCAATCTACCTCCTGGCGAGCATCACCAGACTGGCCAGACCCAGAAGACCACCTCGGTGAGACGACCCAAAGACCAGAAGAAGCCCGAGGTGACACAGGAAGCCCAAATCAATAACAGCAGATCCTGCAACATCAGCCAACCCTCAAAGATTGAGGAACAGCCTATTCTAGCCTTATTGAACTGATATTATCAGTCTTTTCAGACAACAGTTCAAATACAGTGGTTGGGGCCTGTGGATAGGGTGTACTGAATTCTTGGAAATGTGTGTTAGAAGTAGATAGTTAGTGCAGATTTGATACTGAAAAGTCCTGTGAAGAGACTGATGCAGTTTAATTAGAGTACAATGGTAGAGTCTGATAAATATTGCTTTTCCTTAATAAAGTGTCCCAAAAAGTTGTGGTGGACCTTCCCTCAGAGATAGCAAGAACTGAGATGCTGGAGTCAGAGTCTGCAGTGTGGAGCTGGAGGAGCACAGCAGGTCAGGCAGCATCAGAGAAGTAAGAAAGTCAACATTTCAGGTTGGGAATTCTGAAGAAGGGTCCCAACCCAAAATGTTGACTTTCCTACTCCTCTGATGCTGCCTGACCTGCTGTATTCCTCCAGCTCCACACTGTGTTAGATCTTCCTTTGACTCTTGTCCCTTTGTCTATCTCACAATGGAATGTGTCTGAGTTGAACGGTGTTACTGAAAACTGGTTAAGATTAGTCAGGGTGCATTTACATACATTTCGCTTTACAACACCAGGGTCCATTGTCTTGTTAGTGGTTCTGAACAGTGAATGTTCTAGACAGCAATGTTGAACACTTAATTGATGGATATTTCCAAGTTGGTTAAAATGCAGTTAGGATCAGTACTGTGGGAATCATGTGACCAAGCCTCCCTGGGATGGGGAACAGTTATCATTGAGGCAAAGGCTTGCATTGCAGATAACCAACTTTCTATTGTCCCTCTCAGAGATTAAGTGTGAAGTTAGTAACACACCTTCTCACATAATGGGTATAACTTATAATTCTATTGTGCAGGATACTTTTTCTTGAAGACCAACTTATTTCTGTAAAGTAATTGTTAGCATTCCAGTCCCATCAATATGCTTTCATTGTCTGACTGATTTTTGTCTTTTGAGAACCTTCTAGCAGGTTAATGCTCAGCCCTGTCACAAGATTCTAGCAGACACCTTCGGTGACTGTTTAATATGTTTTTAATGCAGTCACTAATGCCTGAATTTTCCCAGGTCCTGAAGAACACAGGCAATGTCTCGTCAGTTGGAAAAGTATGTCAAGAACAGAAAAATGAGATTCTTGATATGAAGAAAAAGTCTCACTTTCCACCCAAAGTTTTAATGACTTGATGTGAATCTTGCTAGTGAGCAGAGAGAGTCGTATTTACATGTATTAACCTCACATTATTACTCTCACCTCATTGGATATGCAAGTTGCTAATTTCCCAGGCAGTAGAGTGAAAATAGATGGCAACAATTGTGCTACTTGTGAGAAGACATATTAATGCACATGCAAAAATGCAGTTTAGAAATAAAAGGATAAAAAGATAAAAGTTGGAAAATATTCGGATCAGTCTCTGAATTATTCATGAGAAATAGATAGTTGAATGTTGTGGCTTCTATAGTGGAAGTTATCAGCAGTATTGACAGTGGTAGTTGAACAGTCAATGTTTGAGCCTTTTGGTTTTGAAGGCTATTTGAAGTTCCTTTGTTTGATTCCATGCTTTAACTGACTTTCTGGACTCAGAGTGAGAGACATCCTTTACCTGCAACACAGGGGTGCATAGGGTAGGTCTTTGACTGTGAGCTTCACAGCACGTTAATACTCAAACACAAGCTAGCACATATGAGAACATACAGTCACACTAGCAAACACCAATTGCTGTGAAACTGCTTTTTTTTAACCCTTATACTTGTGTATTCTTCAAAGGGGAAGGCACAAACTGTGTTTGCGGTGTGGGACATAATCCTTTAATATTGAGCAGAGGGTCATCGGCCCTTTTTTATTGTTGTAGCCATGAGATCACAACCAGTCTTTTTTCAGTTTCTTTGGTATTGCATCCCATCAGTTCCATTCAGAATTTTTTACGCCTGCGGTTATCTTATCTCTGTGGAAGTCATTTTTTAAAAAAACACATGTTGCAATTAAGGTCTCAAGATGACCGTAATAAATCAGGGTTCCAACCTGTCGTCATAACAAGATCTGCTTTTATCTATCTGCTTTTAGGTAAAGACTGAACAATTGCAGTTTTGATGCAGTGGCATGCCATCAAGAAACTGTGTTCTCCAATCCACAGAATTCAAAGAAAAATGATTGTGTGAAAACTGTAGCAGCTTGCAGACATAAAGCATAAAAACTGATGCCTTTTCAATCTACAAATAAAATGACTCCAAATAATATTTGCCTGCAACACAGTGAATAGGTTTAAATTTCAACTTCAGCAGAGAGACAGTGGACCAATTGCCCATTGTAATCCTGTGCTAATTTTCAGAAAGTTGAACAATTGTATAACAGGCAGTTTCTATTCATGTGAACCTGTCAAATTTGGATATTTGTGCCGTGTCTGTTACAATTTGACTTTAGTTCAATAACAATCACTGAATTCAAGTGGAGGTTTCAGAAGTTTACCTTTATCTCCCATTACTAATCATTTTGTTGGCCTTGTTTGGCCTTGCCACGCTGTGTACTACATCAGCTCAGAGTAGTTCATGAAACACTTGTTTGCTAATTTAGTGTAATGTGTTCACATCACATTACAGTGTTGAGCATAGAATCTAATCGGACATTGAGTGCGTTACTGAAAGTAGGTTTCGTTGTCAGATGTACTACCTTTTGGATGAGGCATGAAACCAATGGTATCAGATAATCTCAAACTGGACATAAAGCATGGTTCAAAATATCTTTTTTCCAAGGGTTCCTCTTGAGATTTCTTGTGGGGCAAGTTTTGGTTTTTGGGGACTCCTTTTAAGTTTGCAGGATCTCCACTTTCAGCTTCATTAGCTTCTTCATTAGGTGATGCACTCAATTATCAACAATACCGTCTGTATTTTGCATTGCCGTGTGGGGGATTTAACTCACACGGAAGTGGAATTAGAAGAATTCATCAATATCTCTAATAATCATTACAGCTCAATTAAAGCTAAAGCCATAGCACAACGGGAAAGCTTTATTTTCTTATACACCATTGTACTTAAATCTGCGCAAAATAACAGGCATAAGTTAACAACAATTGATTTCAAAGAAATAACTGACACACTTCTATACATAAAAAGCCATGATCCTATACAGGCAGTCCATGGAGTGGTGAGGTCACAGTATGCATACCACTGCATTTTTGCCTCTAACAGACACTACAACTCAAGTAATTCATAGAATATAAGTTATTTTAGGATGTGATAATACATTATGTGAAGTAAAAATGTTCAATATTAAATTATACGACTAACACCATGGCCTAAATCTTATGCATTTTTTGTTTAAGTTCGAGTTGCACAGTTTCTCTTTAGGAATTTCTGCCTCAAAGCCTCATGGGTTTTCTCACCGTATCTTACCAAACTCACCATGTTATTTATCTACCCTCTACTGCGGCATCATGCGCATCCTACCCCATATTGGTCCCAAAATAACTTGTCATTCACAGGACATCTGCCAAAAGACTAGCATCCCTTGTGCCATGTCATCCTAGAAAGGCTTCTGTGCATCTAGACAAGAAATGGCAGTCTGGCATTACTCTTCACTGGCAACATCATGACACACTAACCACAAAGCCACCCCGTTTTTGGTACATAGTGGCACATAGCTCGTACATGGCTGACACCCCCTTGCACCTCTAACCCCATTCTTTCACCCTCGTTGCTGTTTAATCACTAGGTCACACAGTCGATCAGTCCGCAGGTACATGCTATGTGAACACCTCCTAAACCAGCACTACGCTGTCTCCAATACCCACTGCAGCTTATCATTGCCCTGTAGGGAAACATCAATCACTGACAGGCAGTCAGACAATTCCAAATATGAGCTATAATTTATAGACAGTAAAAACAAACACAAACAAAAGCAGCAGAGGCTGAAGTGCACCCCAAAAATGCAGAATAGATTTGAACGTCATGACGAATGAATATCTTACACTGATGGTCTGCTGCACCCAGCTCTCGTCTATTAGAAGTGGGTGTCAGTGAAGTCCAGTCTGGCCTGTTGCTGAACTCTGTCATAGACAGTGACAGATTCCTCCTCTCCAATTTCCTTGTCCTCTTTCTCAGATGTTGCTCTCTTTTCCCCAGTTTCTCAGCATCTATCACATCGCCTCATTGCCTACTCTGATTGGGCAGAGCACATCACACCAGGATGATGCGTCCTACTCTGTCTGGCCTATACTGGAGGGACTCTGCGCATTCTTCCCCAGGGCCTGAAACTCGGCCCACTCCTCACCCCACCCCCAGACTGGTGTAAGCAACAACCCCGTATCCTGTTCTACCACAGCCCTGGTCACACAATAGGCAACAATGTACCTTCTCTCCACATCAGTCGGGGGGATATGTAATGGTATCAAGAGCTATGGACACAGTCGGTAGCCCTTATCACCCAGTAACTAGCCTCGCAAGGTCCCTGGACCTGCAAATGTTCCTGATACACAAGAGTGTTCCAGGAAGTAGGAGTCATGGCAGCTGTCATGGTGGTGGGCCACACACCTCCAGGAAATGGTAAAAGTGATCACAGATCACCAGAATATAAATGGGATGGAGTCCCTTCCTGTTGACGAATTCTGCAGTGTTGTGATACCATCCTCTCAGTGCCGTGTGCGTACAATCAATAGCACCCTATACCTGACCACCCAATGTCTTCGAGGAGGAGTGTCTGCAGTGTTCCAATGCCCATCCTAGCCCAGACTGAAATCAAACTCTCAACTTCTCACTGCATTCAATCCAGAGCATTGCTACTCTTACAAGGTAGATGAGAAAATGATATGGTGCCGCTCACATCATGCTTTTATGGAAGCTGCATTAGTAACGGTTTGCCCAAGACAAGGTCTGGCCTTTTATAACATCTTTGCTACAATCTTCAGTATCATTGAGATGACCAAGTACAATCTGTAAACACCAATGGCATGTTGCAATTTGCTGTTGACCAGCCTCTGCCCCTTAAGCACTCTGAGCACATAGGAAAGTGGTGATGAAATGGTTACAAATTAAATGTAGCTGGGTTTTGTAAATAGCTGCTTTATGTATTGATCTTTTAAAGTCCTATTGTCCAGAAAACACGGATCCCAAACTTTCATCTTCAAAGTGACACTTACTCTGCCCACCTTGAATGTAGTACATCACATCTAGAGAACAGAAAGTGATGGCAGGGAAAGAAGCTCAGAGCAGACACCATCAACATCATCCACCTTGTCACCAGGCATGCCCCCAGATTTACCATGTCCCCTTTTACTAACCCAACAGCTCATTTCCACCTATTCACCGACGTGGAGAACCAATGCATCGAACTTCACCTACAGCAGTCCTCCCTGCCCTCTGAACTGTGGCATTACACTTTAATAATGTTCCAATTTACTCTTTAAAATTCATTCATGGGGAATGGACATCACTGGCTGGACCATCATTTATTGACTATCCTAGTTGCCATTGAGAAGTTGGTGGTGAGCTGCCTTCTTGGAATCCTGCAGTCCATATGCTGGAATGCCCTAAGGGAGGGAATTCCAGGATTTTGTACCAATGACTCCAGAGGAACAGCGATACTTTTCCAAGCCATGATATGAGTGGCTTGGAGAGGAATCTGCACGTGTTGTGTTTCTATGTACCTGCTCCACCTGTTCTGCAAGATGGAAATGGTCATGGGTTTGGTAGGTGCTATCTGAGGAGCCTCGTAAAATTTCTGCAGTGCAACTTGTAGATGCTGCTATTGAGCGTCAGAGTGACTGTTTTGTAGATGTGATGCCAATCAAGCAGGCTGTTTTGTCATGGCTGGTATCAAGCTTATTGAGTGTTGTTGGAGTAGCACTCATTGAGGCAAGTGGGGAGTATTCCATCACACTCCTTTCGAATGTGGACAGGCTTTGGGGAATCAGGAGATGCATTACTCATTGCAGGATTCCTAGCCTCTAACCTGCTCTTCCAGCTATGTTATTTATATGGCTAGTCGAGTTCAGTTTCTTGTCAATGGTAACCACCAGGATGTTGATAGTAGGTGTTTTAGAGATGTTGACTCCATTGAATAATAATGAATGATGGTTAGATTCTCTCTTGAAGGAGACAATGCTTTCTGACATTTGTGAAGACAACAATTGTCATTACCGGCAATAAGCCCAACTCCAATATCCTTCCAATGCTGTTCTGCATACGTCTATTGGCCTTGAGTTTGAACTGTCACCATCCTTGTACCCACCTCTGCAAATACTACTGTTTTTCACCCCTCTCCCCAGCTTAGCACCAACACCACCCTGACAGGGATTTCCACACACCCCCACCCCCATACCACTGCCCCTAAAAGACCCCTCATCACCTATCTAGCTTCTCTTCTTCCCTGGTTTGCTAACAACAGTCGCTTTCCCTGCCCACCTTACCTTTTTTTTGCTCACTCTGCATTCCGTCCACGTCAATCCGTTCACTGCACCCCCCAACCCCTATCCCGTCATCAGCATATATACCACCTTTTCCTGGCTGTTATCAGTTCTGAAGAACAGTCACTGGACTCGAAATATTAACTTTGCTTTCTTTCCACTGATGCTGCCAGACTTGGAGAGTTCTTTCAGCAATTTCTGTTTTTGTTTGTCTCATATCTCCAGCATCTGCAATTCTTTGTTTCCTTTTAGTAATCCCCCTTAATTGTTAACTGTCTGCTGCCTGGTGAGTAACTGACCTTGTCACTTGTAAAAGGCTCACATAATGGAGTTCCTGATGTCAAGATAGGCCTTTCCAAACTTCTCATTTGATTCTGCCACATATCTTGCCAAAGCTCAGATCACTCAAAGTTCTCCCCATTTTAAGATTCTGCCCCATTTTCATTACCTTCCAATGCCCTACATTTTATCTCATATATTAGCTCTTGAACTCCTGGAGTTTTAAACGTCCACATTAATTTGCAAGTAATGCGTTAGCCCTGTTTATCTGTTCCCAGTTAAGTGTGTTCTCTTGTTGAAATGCCTAAAATTGTTTTCACTCGCCTTTGCAGAACCTTGCTCCTACTTCTGCGTGAGGATATGCCAGCTGACCCCATGTACTATGAGCATCAATATAAAGTATCCCACGGCACTGTTGAATGAACAGCTAAGAGTTCTCCCAGTGCTAATTAAACTAAAATTTTTCTTTCAACTGACACACCCAAAATCAGATGATCTGGTCATCATCCCTTTCCCGAATGTGGGGATTTTTCACATGTACATGCATTGTTCATGTGCCTGTGATTTTCACATAAATAGTGAGGGTGTTTTGGGAGATAGAAGTTGTCATATAATGCAAATTGTTATTTCTTTACGATCTCCCATAAATTTTGTGAAGCTGACCTGCTCACAACCCACACCCCTTGCACCCCACTGCACCTCTGCAATACCTGAACAAGTTTGATCGAGGAAGATATGAGACACGTGTGAAGGCAAACCAAGAACGAACCGGGTAAACACTAACCTGGCTACAAAGAACAGCTGCTGTGTAGGTTGGCTGGAAGCTCAGTGAGAATCTGTTTGCTACAAATCAACTCCCACATGTCCACTCTATTTCAAACAGGCCAGACTCAAAGAAACTCTGGATTAAATGAGAAGTCTCTATCTCTCCAAACTGGAGGTACATATTTGGTATCTCTCGTGTTGTTCATGGTTTGAAAACTGAACAAAAAACAGGCCAAATATTCAAACAACGTACTTTTTTTTGCCTGAAAAACATTGTACTACCTAGTTGGAAAAAAAATCAGCTTGTGCAGCCAAGAAAGCAAACAATTGGCAATCGCAATGGTTATAGACCTAAAGAATCAATTTTGACAACAGATTAGAACAGCTAGATTCAAAAGTACAGATTGACAAAGGTGGAACAAAGCTCTAGTAAGAAAATAAAGAGGAAATGCAAATTCAAAAGAATTTAAGAAAAGACAAAATAATTTTAAAAAACATGCCTGTGGTGAGTTAACTGGGAAAGAAAATGGGAATAAGAGATGGGCTCAAAAAACTCAATATTGGGCACATCCCAAATTAACTCCATAAGGGGATCTGCAATTGACGTCATGCATTACTGGTAAGTGTGTTCTCGTGATGTGCACGTGGGCTAACATTATGTCAGCAATGTGGGAAAAAGTGCTAGCATCATACTGATGGCCATTTCTGGAGCAAGTGAAATGGCCAGTCCCACTTGAAAGGCAAAAATCTCAGATTTAAGGCAGGGTTCCAAAATATTTGGGTTCCAGTCTGGTCTCTGACCTCCCACTCATGGTGTGTCAGATGTACTGCAGACAATAGATTAATTTTTGGGACTATATACAGATATATAGATGTAGAGAGAAACATAAAAATGACATTGCAAGGATACACGGAGCAGCCATGAGCATGACACACTTATGAAAAGACACAAAAAACAGTGAGAAAGAATTGTAGGCAGACAAATAAGAGCTACAACAAAAACAGTCTCAAAGCCATCCAGTGAAATGTGGTAAGAAGAAAAGAGGCAGAAAAGGAGAAGTACAGTGAATAACTTGAAGGTATAATACAAACAATGAGATAGTTACAAGAAGGAAAGGCATATTCATCTCATTTTAACCCATTATTCTGTGGAACATCACAGGAGTTCAACTAGTCATTGGTAACATTGTTTGAAGCCAAATTATGTTGCTCAGCTGTCCATTTATCTGAAACAGATTTCTGAACTGCAATAAAACAATCATCTGCACATGTAATTGAATCATCTGGGATAAAATTGCTTTTTGTTAATTTCATGACTAAAATCAGTGTGAATATGAATGGATGACAAACAGGAATTATGGCAACACCATGCCCCAAATTGCCCCTGTCACCCCATCTACATCCCAAGGGCTGAAGCAGTTCAAGAAGACAGCTCACCACCACCTTTTCCAGGGCAATCAGAGTGGGCAATAAATGCTGACCCAGTTAATGGTATGAACAGTTCATACACTTCACTAACACCTTCCACCCCAACCTTAAATT